>NC_065581.1:80843980-81481480 GCF_024542745.1 Macaca thibetana thibetana
TAGCAAAAAAGGGAGGAGAATATTCAATACGGGCACAGACCTTTAAAATTCTCTTTAGTTTAAAGAACATACTCCTTTACTGATCTAAGCTCCTGTTAGAAAAAGAAGCAAAACTTGTCCCTCAGTGTCTAAACAAGACAAGATTTATGATTGGATACCACAGTCCCAGTATTTATGCTTTAGAGAAAGTTATTAGAATGGTCAGAATATACCCCACGTTAACACAGCTGCCTGGTCACACCCTCAGAGCATAATTGCTAGATGGAAAAAACTCCCTCTGTGCCACCCACAAATATAGCAACACCTGACAATTTGGGGTCCAGGCCTCCTTCCATATTGGAAAAAATCCTGCTTCTGGAAAAAAGTTAGAAGCAGCAGGAACAATGCCTGCTGTGTTGTTTAGCACAGACTAAGAGAGAAAAACAAGGAAATAATAAATACTTCGGTTTTCCCTGTCAGACAACATCCATCCCATTGTCATTAAAAATAATTCAAGTTAGGAGAACATAAGAATAATCACTAATTTCAGCAGGTTATAAGACTATCACACACTGTTTAATTTCTTCTTTAACAATTCTATGGGGCAAAACTAGGGTAGGAACCTCTGTTATCTTTGACCCTTTGCTCTTCCTATGTTGACACCATACTAAGTGGTACGAACTTCTTCATGTCTTCAACTCTAACCTTTTCCCTACAACCACCTCCTACCAACTTTGCAGAACCTGCTTCGGGACTTCTAAGACAGTTCTGCCAAGTAGATTCCCCATCTCTCCAATCCTTTCTGCATTCAGCAAAACTGAGGTTCTCAAAACAACTTTTTGAGCTGATTATTCTTTTGCTCCAGATAATTTCAATAGCCAATCACCTACAAAGAAAATCCAGTCATCTTTATCTCACATTCGAGGCCTTACTGAATGCAATCCCTTATCTGTGCTTCCATCTTTTTAAAAAATAGGTCTTTTTTTTTTTCGCCTTTAACATATTACCCAATTGACTTACCTTTTTGTTTATTTCTTTTTGATTCTCTTATCCTTACCTCACATGTAAGCTCTACAAGGAAAGCATTTTTAGTTTTTTGGTTCATTAAGCTAGCCCAAGTGTCTACACCAGTAGATACACAGTAGACACTGATTAAATGTTTGTTGTGAACTTGGAACATACTCTGTCTTTACCTCAGTTGCCTAAATTCTAGCCTTCCTTAATATCCCACAGTCAACACTGTTTTTTTTTTTCTTTTTTCTTATCTTTTACTTGAGTACTTCCTGCACCAGGCCTACAAAGCATACAAAATTATATGAACGCTACAGGTAATAGCTGGTTACTTAGTTAAGCAGTATCTTGGTGACATGAAATGCTCATCTGAATAAGCTGATAATATTTATATAACTCGATAAAATTCACTACTTTAGTGTTTTTAGAGTTACTGGCTACAGAGGTATTTAATAACAAATCAAGGGTAGAGTGTAAGGAGTTTTATTAAAGTTTAAACATTAAGGAAGAGCCTCTTTTGTTTAAAGCACTTATAAAGATTTGTGCTTTAAACTGTGGCTAGTAGGTCTTTGGTGACTAATTCAGCTAATAAATTACTGAAATTTAAGGCCCAATTTGGGCCCAGGCCACTATATGGGAAAATAATCAACTTTCATGCTTTTATATTATCTAGTGCTTTAGGTGGCTCAGCCAAATTTCAAGTGTAATATACAGCAGCTTAAACATCTTTTAGGCCAATGATTATATCCATTTGGATTAACAGAATGATTCAATGGATGACACTAAATTTACCAATTCTAATTTCAATTAGTAGACCACAGACCATAATCAAACTTTTCTTTACTGCTGTTTCCCATGAGAGTACAACTGAGTAAGGACAAGATGAATGCCAACTTCTATAAAGCCTGTTAGAAAAAAAGAGAGGTAGTGTTACCAGTGTGTTAACTGTACACTCTTGCTAATTAACAATAATTCCCTTTTTTGTTGATGGGCCTGAAAGTTATGCTACTTCGGTTCTGGTTTTCTTGGATAATAATTTTTATATAAAAATTATCATAAAAAGTCCTCGATAAAGCTCAAGTTTATTAAGTTTTGGTACTGAGAAATGGACATAATACAGGGCTTAACATGACTTATTTGATTACCAGAGTTAGCCAGGTACTCTATGCCTCATGAAACCTAGCTGTTAACCCTTTAGTTTGCTGATAATCTCATACTTGGGTTTAACGAGTTCTTGTAATGTAGATAGAGTGAGGTGTTCAGGGGGATTTGTGGTAAAATATCAGTCACTTCAAATGAACTTATGCTTACTGTATGGTTTCAGTTATTCTTACCTAATATGGTGACAATAAAAACATTGTTTTAAGAAAAAATTAGCAGCAAATTATTTCATGTCCTTCAGGAAATAAAAATAATAATATCCTAAATGGGCCATATGTTTGTGATGAAGTTCACCTGAAATTCAACTAAAATATAAGTGGTTTAGAATTTCTAAATTATACTTGTATCACGGTGTGTCCTAGATCTTAAAAATAATAAATAATATGATTTTCTCTATACATATATTCCTTTTTCTCCCTCTCTAGTGTAAGCTTATCTTGGGCAGAGGCCACTACACTCATTCACTTATCCAGATATTTGGAAGAGCCATTATAAACCCTTTGAAGGTTTGGCTAAGTGAAATGGGAGTTACTAGCATAGCAGTGCCATGACTGGAAATATGTTTGAAAGCATTACTCCAACTGCTGTGTTAAGAGTACTTTGTCGAGAATGGGGGAAGGACAGAAGCAGAATTGGGCAGCCATCACAGTCATCCTGGTAAAAGATGATGAAAACGGGGACTAGCAGGGGCAATGGAGGTTGTAGGATTTATATTTATTTTGCAGACAGATAGAGCCAACTAATTTTCCTGACTGACTGAAGGAAATGGGTGTAGGAGAGAAATAAAGGAGTAAAGTAACTTCAAAGTTTTGGCTTGAGCAACTGAATAGATGCAGTTGTTATCTACTGAGAGGTGGATGACTGAGATAAGTTGAGGGATGTGGAAGACAAGGGTTCCTCTTGGATGTGTTGAGCATGAGATATCTAAAAATATTTTCAAACCCATGGAATTTGACTCCATTATGGGCCAAGATTAAAATTTTAGGTTTCTCTGGTCTCTTATCTCCACCCCCTCACATTTCATATATGATCCCATAGCCTCTGCATCAGAATTTCCTTTCAAATCTAGTCTCTCCATTTAATTCCCTTGGTTATTTCCTTATTCAAGATCTTATTATCATTTGACTAACTCTAATATCTTTGTATCTAGTCTCCTTTTGCTCTAATGAAGCCATCTTCTACATAACCAGATGTATATTTGTAAAACATAAAAGTGATAATGGAGCTCTCCTGTTTGAAACTCTGCATTGGCTTCTTACTGCTTAATAAAATAAAACTTAGGGCTGACATCAGTGATTCTTTCTACAAAGCCCCAACCTTCCTCTCTTTTTATTATATACAAAATATGCCATGCCATGTCTAGTCACGCTTCTTTGTCTGGAAAACTCCTATTTGTTCCTCAATACCCAGCCAAACATCACCATTTCTTTTTTTCTTTTTTCTTTTTTTTTTTTTTTTTTTTGAGACGGAGTCTTGCTCTGTCGCCAAGCTGGAATGCGGTGGTGCGATCTCGGCTCACTGCAACTGCCATGTCCCAGGTTCAAGCGATTCTCCTGCTTCAGCCTCCTGAGTCACTGGGACTACGGACATGTGCTACCACACCCAGCTACATTTTTGTATTTTTAGTAGAGATGGGGTTTCACCATGTTGGCCAGGACGGCCTTGATCTCTTGACATCGTGATCCACCCGCCACGGCCTCAAAAAGTGAACACCACCATTTCTAAAAAGCCTTTCCTGACTACCTTCAGGCAAACGTTCCCATTTCCACCTCTGTGCTTTCAAAATACATCAATCATACCACCAGGCTTCACTTATAATGATATGTTACTATTAGTTTGCTTATATGTCTATCCTATAATGCTCCCAGCAGAGGTTGTTGTGTCTTTTCTGTTTTCCTACAGCATCTCACTAAGTGGTAAGTTCGTGGAAGACCCTCTGTTTACCTATATCCCCAACCCACGATGAAATTAAGCGTTGCTCAGAAGTGGCAAGGGTGTATATGCTCTATGATCTTTCACCATCAGGTGGGCCACCCATCATGGTTCAGAGTGGAGCTTAGGAAACCTTCTGCTATCCCATCTGCAACATTAGGGACAAAGACATTTAGGACCACCCAAAGAAAGGGAAGCTGGTGGCAGGTGAAAACAGCTTGATAACAGAGCAGCCAGCGTGATTCATGAACTGTCAGCTATCTCTTTATACTTGAATATACTGAGGTCTTTACAACATGTCTATGAGACTACATAGCAATTTTCAAACTGTCATCCGATTAATCCCTCAAAATTAAAAATTCTGTTTTTGCTTTCCTATCAAATTATAAAACCATAAAAGCAAGAAAACTAACACCTAGAATAATATGCTATGTCTCTAGTAAAAATTAGTGGAATAGAGCTATGATAAATGAACTTTAATATATTTTACTCATACAAAAAATGGTAAAAAGTAGTAGTCTACTAGTAAAAATGAACATAAGCACTAAAAATGAAAACCTCCAAATAATTTTGAGATAAATATAAAAATACCTAGTAAAGAGTAATTCAAATTCAGTATGATGGTGCTCCCTTCCTTCCATAATCTAAGTACAAAAATCAGAAGAGAAGACAGTAAAGAAAAGAATGAGGGCATGCATTTAGAAAACAATTCATTAAATGATTTTTGACATCACTCCTCAAAGATTATGAATATTGTAATATCCACATACTTTTCTATTAATTCATGCCAAAAATTTATTTCCAAACATTTTATTTCTTCATGTTAGCAGTCTTGCATTCCTTTTTCTTCTACCTTACACATTCTATTTTGACATTTAACTCTTAACCTTTTTCTCAAGATATAAAATTTTATCTTAAGTATATTACTATAATTGTCTTCATTTTTTCCTTTTATTTCCTTTCTATTTCTCATCATTTACTTTTTCTCATTTTATAAATTAAAACATTTTTACTAATCTTAATGATTTTTTCCTATTCGATCCTTTTGCTGAACAATGAATTAAAATCTTGTTTGCATTTTTGTTTAATATAAAAATCCTCTCAAGTAAATTTTTATAAACACAGGATAAAAGTGAGCATCACATTTGAGAGTTTTCCTAATGATTACGGTTACGAAAGCAATAACTTAATTTGAATATTTCAATTTTTTTCAGGGAATTCTTACTAATACTATCATGATGAATAAATCTCTTCTTGAGAAATAAATAATACTGTGATCCAAAACAAATGTAACACATTTCTGAAGTACTTTTCCTTAAGCACAACTTTTTAAAAGACTTGTAATGTCCTCATACTTTGATTGTATCACTCAAAAGATGCTGGAACATACTTTCAGATCTCAAAATTAGGAAGCACTTGTTGAAACAAGGTTTATAGGTCTAAGAAAACAATGCAGCTCAGTTACACATTAATAATAAAATACTCAATTCTCTGCTAAAGCAACAGATACACTGAAAAAGTGTTTTGTTTGGTTGGTAATATCCATTCTGACTAATATACCTCTAAGGAAAGAGAAGGCCTACTAAAATCGGATGCATTTCCATAGGAATAAATTTTGAAACAGGAATAACGAATCTTTAGCTCACAAGAGACAGGTAAGTCTTATAAAGGGCAATTTCTGCTTGTATATCTCATGCTCTAGGACCTTTCCATTTTTAACTCTTCACATTAAGAAAAATGAGATGGGCAGTGTTAGATTAGTTCCTGTACTAACTAGCAGTCTAAAAATTATTACTAAATTAGTGTAAGAATGGCATTAATATTTTTAAGGGTTTTCATAAAATATAAGGAAAATTAAACTACACTATAACACCATTTTAAATAAGATAACAAAAATTTGATATACATAATGAATCACACTATGACATAGAAATTGCTAATAATCAATTTCTTATGCATTTCAAGTCTAATGCTCTGCTACTGATAATTAATTCTTGGTTTTTAAAATCAAAAGTTTAACTAAAGATGGTACTTCTAAGTCAAGGTAGACATTTGTCCTTTTCACACTCTTAAATAGAGCCTGGCTAAGTGTAGCAATTTTAAGAAATACATAACAACACATACGAAATGTTTAAAAATAAGATAGCTCTTAATGATAACCTACTTAAGATTTTGACAACCTCTATGAATTATAACCTCCCTAAAGTTATATTGTACCTGGTAAATTAGTTTATTAAATATTATAAATTCTTAACCACAATTACATAGCTTATTGTTAGCTATAAGAACTAAATTCTTAAATGTAAAATATGAAATGATTAAATTATCCACTAACAATTTTTCAAAACATCTTCAATCCAAACAATGAATATCAGTAACCTTATTTACTAACTAAATTCTGTTATATGGTTCCTCTCAGTCATGCCTACCTTTTTATTAGTACTAAAATTGTCAAAGTTCAAATATATTTCACTATTAGTATATACAATGTATATTGAGATTCACCACAACTACTGATTGTCATTTTCTTTTTTTTTTTTTTTTTTGAGACGGAGTCTCGCTGTGTCTCCCAGGCTGGAGTGCAGTGGCGTGATCTCGGCTCACTGCAAGCTCCGCCTCCCCGGTTCATGCCATTCTCCCGCCTCAGCCTCCCGAGTAGCTGAGACTACAGGCGCCTGCCACCAGGCCCGGCTAGTTTTTTTTTTTTGTATTTTTAGTAGAGACGGGGTTTCACCGTGTTAGCCAGGATAGTCTCGATCTCCTGACCTCGTGATCCACCCGCCTCAGCCTCCCAAAGTGCTGGGATTACAGGCTTGAGCCACCGCGCCCGGTCATTTTCAAATTAACTTCCCTATTAGATCAACTCTTTTTCTAAATATTTTACAAATTGTTCCTCAATGGCAATTTATTAGTGGTCAGTGTAAATATATTTAGTGTCTCCCTGTTGGCATTTACGTCTTCAACTCCAACCTAAGAATAGTGTACGATGCTGACCACAAAAAACCCAGGCCCAATAATAAAGTCACTCCACATATGTTTTACTTTATTGCTTTCCATCTATTTGAAGCACTTCAACGGACAACCACCATTATTTTCTTAAAGAAGCAATAATCTTCTTTAACAAAAACCTCAATATTTGAAAAGTGTAAAGTAATATCTAAAAAATGCTAAGTCTAAACCTATCAAGTCTCAACAATCTATACTAATAAAGGAAAGCCATAACAGACACTCCAAAGTCATTTGTATTTGATTTTAGGAGATCATTTTAATAAAGTAAACTTATATTTTGGTAATTACATTTATCAACAAACAAATTATGAAACAGTACAGTGAAGGCATAATTGCCCCATTCTCTTCTCATATCTTCCAAGAATAAACTATCAACTCTCAAGCAGATGCCAGAGATAAGCCCAGAGCAGCTGAGACTGAGCTCTTTGTACATATCTATTTTGCTTACAGTACCTGAAAGATACCTAGGAAGATAACTACTAGATTCTGAAAGGCTCTTTCCTCTAATAACAATAATTTATAGAGTAAGGACTGAAGTTTGTTGTTGCTATTATTGCCATTTTTAACAAATGTACTCGCCTGTAATCCTAGGACTTTGGGAGGCCAAGGTGGGTAGATCACTTGAGGTCAGGAGTTCAAGACCAGCCTGGCCAACATGGCAAAACCCCACCTCTACTAAAAATATAAAAATTAGCTGGGTGTGGTGGAGCGTGCCTGTAATCCCAGGTACTCAGGAGGCTGAGGCAGAAGAATCCCTTGAATCTGGGATGCAGAGGTTACAGTGAACCAAGATTGCACCATTGCACTCCAACCTGGGCAACACGGCGAGACTTCGTCTCAAAAAAAAAAAAAAAAAAAAAAAAAATTACTCATTTAAATGTTACCATAACCCCATGATGCCTTACAAAAGAGGAGACTGGGGTCTAAAGAAATTAAATTAATGTAGCTAAGATTACAGTCAGAAAGCAGCAGAGCCTGGAATTACACTAGGTGCTCCGATCACAAATCAGTGCCCTTTCTGCTGTACCTTCTACCACCCCCAAGGTCCTTAATTAACAAGCATGTTAAAATAATGCTTCAGTAGCAAATCACCAAAAGACATAACTGATGAGGGGTGAGACTGGCTCAAGGACAGTCATTTGAACCCACCCCCTTCCACTTTTTTCCCTATTAGCTAGAGATGGGCCTTCACAGAGCTTTACCCATCTAGTTAATTAGCTGTCTTTGGATTTCACCCCATTTTTTCTTCCTAAAACAATCATATGGTCATGTGGTGTGTTTTTGTTTTTGTTTTTGTTTTTGAGATAGGGTCTCACTATGTTGCCCATGCTGGGTCTTAAACTACTAGGCTCAGGTGATCCTCCCTCCTGGGCCTCCTGAGTAGCTGGGATTACCCCAACACACTGGGCCTGATGTTTTAACTATTTTTGTTTTTGCTTTTGATTATTGCTACCTGTGCCACTAAAGACAGAGAACAAACAAAAATCATTACATAAAAGAAAAAAGCATAAGTCTTGCAGTTAGGACCAGTGAAGAAATCCTGACTCCTCCCCTCATTAGGCGTGGGACCTTGGATGAATTTTCTAACCTCGTTGGGCCTTGTTTTCCTCCTCTGTAAACTGGGAATAAGAGTATTTAACTAATGGGCTTTGTGAAGATGAAATCAATCAATCACATACATGGGCCAGGCATAGTAAGTGCTCACACATCAGCCTCTCCTTCACTCTAAAGGGCGTGTTTATTTTTTCTTCACTTGAATCTTGTAGTGGAGAGACTGCTAATGTATCATACATCAAACAACTGAATCAAAAATTATCTTAAATTGAAAAAGAAACTATATTCATGTAGGTACCTAAGTGACAACTCAAAGAAAATTTCTTGGGTACTAATATGCTTTGCATTAGATATATTTTAAGGCAATTGATTAATATCAGACTCAATGCTGGAAGACAGTTTAAATATTAAATGCAAAATTCAAAATGTCTTTTCCCTGTCTCACAATAGCTATTACTGTTTCCACTAATGCAAAATGTAAAATCAAGAACAACTACCTTTTGCTATCGAGCAGAGAGAGGAAGAACTTCTCCCTAGGGTGTAACAATACAAATCACTGAATTACTAGCTTATAAAGATAAGGTCACTGGCAGAAGAATCCCAGCTTGGAACCATCCATGCTGAATGCAATTCCTGGGTCTATGTAAATCTAGTGAGCAGCTTGCTTTAGTATCCAGCATGGATATATTGCCTAGACTAGGGATAGCAAGTCTATTTCATCTTAAGTGTCAACAGTGATTGACAGTGACAATCTAAAGCACTGTATATGGATGCACTCTGAGGCAAAATCAAAGCTTTGCAGAAAAGAGCGCCAGGATTAATCTGCAATGTCTGCCAAGAATAGAAGAACATGCAGTGAGTCCACTGACATAAAAGAAGTATTTTTAAGTTATAGGTGAAAAAACTATAATCTAATTTCCTTTTCCATGGGCATGATAGATGAATGCTGTGTATTCATATCCCATTTCTTCCTCCTCCTGGACACACAACTAGGCTTCATCTCCAGCTTTTTCTGCATTTGGATGAGGTCATTAATAGATTTATTGCCAATGGAATACAGGTAGAAATGATATTTAGGCCTGGACCTACATCATCTCTTGCAATACTCCCCTTTTTTGTCTGTCTCCCTCTGTCAGCCAGATGCATAGATGACAGTGGAGGACTCTGAAGCTCTAGATGACAGAATTTCTAGATAGGAGGAGCCGTCCATGGCAGACTATGATACAAGCCAAAAATTAAACTTGTAGCATGCCACTAGCTGTTGGTTTTCCCAACAATGTAGTTCTGATTGAGACTGACAATCATAATATCATGCCACATACATGGGTCAACGATGACCTGTGCTAAGCAAATCAGAATTCTTCCCTATGATTTTGGAAAACTCTCTCTCTAGGAAGAGAACTCATTTTTCTCAGTGAGGCTGTGATAATGTGAACCTGGGAGCTTTAGTTCAGAATCATTGAAAAAGTCTTCAAGAATGGAATAGGTACTTCACTACTAATGTGAGGGAGAATCCTGAACAAGCACTAGAGAGGTCCAGCTTCACCCCTGACTTTTCCTCTTATTGGTTACAAGGGCCAAAATGCTTCTCTTTTCACCAAAACTATTTTATCTATAGTCCTGTAACCTGCCAACACAACAGTCATGACTAATACGGGTATAAATTAGAAAACAAAAATCTTTAAACTGACAGACAACATTTTGACATATATTCTCCCAAAATTATGGGCATACATATACTTTTAAAAAATGAAAACTGTGGGGCCGGGTGCAATGACTCACTCCTGTAATCCCAATACTTTGGGAGGCCGAGGTGGGCAAATCACCTGAGGCCAGGAGTTCGAGACCAGCCTGACCAACATGGTGAAACCCCATCTCTACTAAAAATAAAAAACTTTTAAAAAATTAGCTGGGTGTGTTAGAATGAACCTCTAATCTCACCTACTAGGGAGGATGAGGCAGAAGAATCACTTGAACTGGGGAGGCAGAGGTTGCAATGAGCCGAGATCCAGCCACTGCACTCCAGCCTGGGTGACAAAGCGAGGCTCCATCTCAAAAAAAAAGAAAAAAGAAAAAGAAAGAAAAAGAAAAAAGAAAGAAAACTGTGATTTATGATCACACTTCATAAATTTTCCTTTCCATGTCAAATATACTTTAACAAGCTCGTTTTTCAAGGTTGGCCAGTATCTTATTGTTTGAATACACTATCATTTTTTTTAAAAGTATTTGGGTATATTCAATTTTGCATTCCCCTATACACAGTGATGCAACAAATTTTGGGGAAACAAAACATTTTTCCAATTATTTATCTGATGTAAAGCTGTAGAATTCAACTTGCTGGTCAAAGGATATTCAAGGGTTTTGATTAATATTGCCAACCCTTCCTCTCAAATATTTATACCCATTTATACTCGCAGCAACTGAGTGCTTGATTAATACTATTTTTCCACCTGAGAAAGTAATGCTGAGCTGAACTGAAAAAACACTTGTTTCTTAATTCACAGCACTATCCTACAAAATGATTAGTATAACCTACAATAGGGGCCAAAGTCAAATTTCTGTTTCATTAAGATATATATAGAATAGACCACTGGTACTGTAATGTCACCAAGGCACACAGTCCTTCACAAAATGCAATAAAATATAACTAACAATTAAGCAACTCCTTTGGAACAATGATGAAAATTATTGTGGGGAGGGGGGTGGGAAAGAACCACAAAGCAGTGAGGAGATGCATATGTTAAACAGTTGGTCACAGCCCACTCATTAGCACAGTCTCCAATCAGCCTCCTATGGAACCTTCCATGGGTACACTCATGCTCACTCAAGGGTAGTCAAAACCAGAATGTTACATGTTAAAATACATAATGAAGAGGCCAGAAAAACATGAACACACTGCAACCTAGATGTTTTAGGGAGAAAAAAACACAACAAAACTACATGAAGCCATTGTCTAACTGAATTATTTAGCTAGACGTTGGAACAGCTGTAAGCTCTATACTTTGACACTAATGAGGTTCATAGTGATACTATAGTGAAATCCACTGGTTTAGACGTAACAATCAGAACTAGGTGAATAAGGCAATTACACATTAGGGCACCTATTCAAGATAGGTAGATAAGAATTATTCAGTATTAACACATACAGAAAGTGTAATTTTGTCACTTTAGGACTCAGCTTACTCATCTATAAAAAATGAAAAGGCTGATCAACTTCTAAGATTCTCCTGAGCCTAAAAGGCCCTGCACATCTCAGGCAATCTACAACACTGGTGTTATTTCTTTTTTTTTTTTTTTTTTTTTTTTTTTTTTGAGACGGAGTCTTGCTCTGTCACCCAGGCTGGAGTGCAGTGGCCGGATCTCAGCTCAGCAAGCTCTTCCTCTCGGGTTCACGCCATTCTCCTGCCTCAGCCTCCCGAGTAGCTGGGACTACAGGCGTTCTCTGTCTTCCTACACTCATTCATCCAGCAACCTTTAACTTTTTCAAACTCCTAAATTGTGGCTTGCTCTCTGTGAGCCTCTTCCTAGATAGCATTCTGCAGCAGTTCTTGTTCACACCTCACCTACTTTAAGTCCCATTCATTCGTCAAGTCTGGGCTTAAACATCTCTTCCTTTGCAATGTGCCTCCACTGTAGTCTTCACCTTCTTTATTAAAACTTAATTCTTTTTGAATCACCTGTAATTATTTCTTTAATTTTCTGTTTCCCCTACTAAGTCACGAGCTCTCTGATGCCAAAGGCCATGCATATCTTGTTCACCATGGTATCCCTGTTTCCTGGAACAACTCCTGGCATTTGGAAATTATCCAAATATTTGTTAAATTAATAAATAATGGGATTGTGCTAAGTAAGCTAGTGAAAGACTCAGCACTGAAAGTAATTTCTAATTTTTCCAAGTAGGTCATTGAAAATAAAACTAAATATGTTGTTATTTATTGCTTTCTTTACAAAGGCAAAAGAACCCTAAGTTTCAGGTTAATCTTGCCCCCTTTCCTTACTGCTTGTCAAAAGCCCACAAGTTGTTAAGGGAAATTTTATCATGTTAATGAATAGTATCACCAAGTACTTAGTGAATACTATTATTTCAGTGACTATTGAAAGTGTATAGTCACTTTTGAAATTGTTTTTCTTTTGTAATTATCTTAACCAGGTATAATATATGTAGTTATGAATTATAAAATGAATATTGAATACAATGCTTCCCAACTGTATCCAACTCTACAGAAAATAGTTGCACGCATATACACAAACACACAATGCCAGCAAAGGATTTTCTCTAATATTAATACTTAACCATCTAATATCTAATAGTTAATGATATGTACTGAGAGAAGTCCAATATGCTTTAAATCCACAACGAAAAAAAATGATGGATATAATTGTTTAAAATCTAACATTTTTTCAAATTTACCAACTTGCTCATTGTTCTAACTTTTAATATCAAGGTTCTAATTTTCCCCAGATAAAATCTTCACATCATGGCCATGCAAGTGTTGAGAGGATGTCAGGAAATACATATTATACACATTAAATAATTTAATGTTTATTTATTTGTATTCCTCCAATTTTACACTTCTATTGTTTTTATAGTCTTCTGAGAGAAAGAATTGAGTTTAACCCCTTGCTCTTCTGAAGTTTACTGGGTAAAAGTAAAATTTTTAAGTAGAAAGTTTATGAGAAAACAAAGGTCTAAAATTAGAGAAATATGAAGCATAATAAAAATCATTCAACAAATATTTACCCAAACCTGCTATCATGCTATGTTTGGTGTGAGGAATAAGACAGTCTCAAAGAAACTACAGACTAGAGAAAGAAAACAACCACTAAAGAGAATCCCACTATAGTTCTGGGAGGCATATGAAAGAAATATATGCACAGGGGACCATCTAGGCACTGAAAAGAATGCCTAAAACTAGAGTTTTAGAAATTAGATTTTAAAAATATATTAAAACTTAAAAACAATACATGCAAAGGCCCAAAAGTAATGCAGAATATAGTAAATCTAATGTTTCAAAGTAGTTCAGCAGTGAACTGTGGGGTATGTGTGTGTGTAGGCAAAAACAAAGAATAGGAAAATACGCTGGTTCCATATCTAGCATACAGGTGGACTATCAAGGGAAAAACACCTGATAACCTGGATAAATATTACAGGCATCCTTCCACTCATTTGGCTGAACTCACAAGAAAATAAAAGCAATTTCCAAGGCCAGAAAAATAAAGAAATTGCAGAAAACCACATAGTAAAGTAATACTGAAGAGGAGGCTGCCCTGAAGTCATGTGTTAATCTAAGTGGCTTAGAGTCTTAGATTCTAGCAGCCCTGTGGCAAACAGGGGACAAGGCCTTTGAGACTAAGCAAGGTTACTAGTTGGAACTAAGACAACCATATAAAGCTAGGATCCTCAAAGGGTTACTCCTTTAGTAAAATTAATAGAAAAACAAAAACAAAAAAGAATATCTTTCAGCAAAAGGAGACAAGGGAAAATGTGTCCTGCTCTTCCTAAGCTCTGGGTAGATAAGGGAAAAAAATCTCTGGGGCATTTGTAACCATAGCTTTCACCCTGATGAACTTTGTGATTCAAATTTATACTACAGATCCACACTCCAATATCTAAAACCCTTAGGGCCATATATGTTTCAAAGTTCATGATTTTTGAGATTCTACAAAGGTATTATGGTACAGACATCATATATGAAGTAACACCTCACTATAATCTGAACAGCATACCATAATATGACAATATTTTTATAGCTTAACATATGACTCTTCATGATAGGCAGTATATAAAGACTATAGAGGGTCAACTTTTCCTGCCAAATGATTTACAAAAATAATTTTGGTTTTCTGAGCATGTTGGATTTTCAAATTATGGACAAGGATTATGGATCTGGACCTGCACTGGACGGGAAACTCCAAGAGCAGAAATCAACTTCAGGTGCTCTCAGAATGGCAGCACCTGTGGGACCTCTCTGAAGCAAAATCTTTCTAGGTGACCCTAGGCTCCCTAGGATTCCCACAAATTAAGTCCTAGCCAACATTACCTCAGAGTCTAAAATTACAAAACATATGAGGAATCATGACTGAATATCAGGCAAAAACAACAATAGAAACAGAACTTCATGTCATAGATCTATGAAACATAGAATATAAAATTAGTTTTGTTTAAAATGGTAAAGAAATAAAAGAGGAACTCAAAAATATTAGCAAGAAAAATACAGTATCCAGAAAATGGGCAAATTTGAAAAAATTCAAAAACAAAAAATATAAATAAATAAAGTAAAAAACTAAGAATGCATAAAAGCAGACAAGACACAGCTAAACAGAGAATTAATGAACTGGAAGGTATCTGAAAAACAAATCATGCTGAACAGAAAAGAAAACATTCGAAAATACAAAAAGTATATTAAGATTTATATGGATGTAATAAAGTCTAACATATTTCTAATCATGCTTGAAGGACATAAAAAGAAAAGAGAATGAGAATAAGCAATAATCAATGATAACTGAAAAGCTGAGAATTTTCCAGAACTGATGAGAGACATACATTCTCAGATTTTAAAAACCCAACAAATTCCAAATAGAATAAACAAACAAACAAAAATGCCACATCTAGACACACATACAATACAGAAGGACAAGACAAACAGAAGATTTGAATGTAGCCCCCGTCAAACAAAGGAATCACCTAAAGGCAGGTAGACAGATAAATTCTCCTAAGAGCAATAATAGAAGCCAAATGAGTGAAATATCAAAGTGAAAATAACTGTCATTCTAGAATCTTATATACAGATACATTATCTTCAAAATATACTTCAAGAAAAGTATATAGTTCAAGAAAATCTTATAAATGATGAAGGAATGGTGAGCAAAGAAGTCAGTTACAAGGTAGGCATATCTAAGTAAACATTGCTTTCATCAAATAATAATGTACAGCTTTATGAGTTAAAACTACAGTGAAACGTAAAACACTGAATAATAATAGCACGTAAGATAGAAGTGGGTGATTGAAGTTAAAAGTTTCTACATTTCTTGGGAAGAAAAAAGAGATATTGATCAACTTCAGACATTACATATGCATATTAAAATTTTAAGGTTAATCACTAAAAGAACAGAAATAGTATATATATCTTCCAAACTACAGAAAGAGAAAGTTAGAATTAAAGGAAAAACTGATACAATTAAAAGCAGGGGGCACAAAAAAGCATGGAGAAGAAGGGCCAAATCACTGGCGATATATGTGGAATTGTTATAGTGGTGGTAGTAGCAATAATTGTACTAGTAATGTTTATTATTAGTAGTGATATTAATAACTGATTGTTATTGCCTATCTGTGTGTCAAGTTCTGGTCTAGGTATTTTACATGCATTATCTTATGCATTACTCGTTAAAAGTGAAGTAGGTACTATAATTAGTCTTCATTTTACAAATGAGGCTTATTACTGTTCTAAATCAAGCAGAAGACAACTAAAGAACGAGATTTCAGGTAGTTTTTTGTTTAGTTTTGCTTTCAGACAGGGTCTTGCTCTGTCACTCAGGCTGGAGTACAGTGGCATGATCATGGCTCACTGCAGGCCTGACATCCTCCGCAGCCTTCCAAGTACCTGGGACCATGGGTACACATGATCATGACTAATTTATTTTATTTTTTATAGAGATGGGCTCTCCCTATGTTACCCAGGCTGGTCTCAAACTCCTGGGCTAAAGTGATCCTCCTGCCTTGGCCTCCCAGAGTGTTAGGATTACAGGCATGAGACACTGCATACAGCTCAGAGAGCTTTTAAATAATTATCACTCACTGAATTTGAGGGATGAGGGATAACTCTAAAGTTAGTGGCTTGGGCAACTGAGTAGGCAATGCCTGGCATCCAATAGCAATTCTAAGATTTCATGCATGAATTATGCCATTCAAAGATGCAGAATATTTAAAGAGGGGTACAGTTGTGTCTGTTTTCTTTGGAATGGTGAGTAAATCACTATTTCAAGCAGCTTGGTTGTGGGAAAAAAGAAAAAGCAAAGAATGACAGGTTGGTTGCTGAAAAGCTATTACTAAGATAATAGAGGCCAAAGAGACGTGTGTGTGGTTTGTTTGTTTTAAATGGAGATACTTGAAAATACTTATAAGAGAGACAGAAGATGTTAAAGATACAGATGACAGAGAGAATAACTCATGTAGAAAGGACAGTTGTAATTTAAAATAAAAATGCTAAGCCTACGAGAACAATCAAATGGTGCAGCCCAAAAGCAAAACTACACCAACCAGGGAGAGACCTAGATTCTCTCTCTCCTAAAATTTCTTTTTTTTTTTTTTTTTTTTTTTTTTTTTTTTGAGATGAAGTCTTGCTCTTGTTCCCCAGCCTGGAGCACAATGGCATGATCTCAGCTCACTGCAACCTCTGCCTCTTGGGTTCCAGCGATTCTCCTGCCTCAGGCTCCCGAGTAGCTGGGATTACAGGTAGCCTGCCACCACACTCGGCTAATTTTTTTTATTTTTAGTAAAGACAGGGTTTCATCATGTTGGCCAGGCTGGTCTCGAACTCCTGACCTCAGGTGATCTGACCGCCTTGGTCTCCCAAAGGGCTGGGATTACAGGCGTGAGCCACAGCACCTGGCAAAAATTCTTTAGAAAATGCTAGATCCTCCTTAAAAATGAATACTAAAGAAGGCTTCTGTACACAAGGGAGAGGAGGATCCTCACACATCTGGGACAAATGGAGAGACAGCAGAAAAACAGCTACAGAAAGACTGTGGGCTTCAGGGTACAATTCTCTCTGGTTTGTGCTTTCACCCAATTGTTTCAAGGAAGAGTCATCATTTCTTACTCACAAGTCATTGTGCAATTGACACAGGGGTATGCCATTCAACCAATCTTCCCTTAGTGAGAAAGAAAAAAATAGGGCAACTCCCACATTACATAAATGGCTAAGAAAAAACATAGCCAACATTCTTCTTCATAAATATACATTTTTCTAAAAAGAGAAAACATTGTAAAAGAAATGAAACTAAGGATAAATATTTTTAATGGCAAGGAATTTGATTTTTCAAATTATTTAAATGCACTATGATTTTGTTTGAAGGTTCTCTTAGTAGATGCTGGCTCAGGAGTTGAGTCACTTAAAATACAACTCTGCAAGGAAAACATCCTCGGCCCCTAGGGAATAGGGTTATATGTCACTTCTGACCTTCTTTACCAAGATAAGCTCCGAAGAACACCCTATCCCAGCATCAGTCAATTGAAGAGAGGAGGTAAGGTATTTAAAGGATATTGATTTGTGAAAAGCTAAAAGACAGGTCCATGGCAACTAAGCACACAGATTAAATTACAAATAAATCTTCAGCCACCATTTATTAAACATTACAATTAACATGGCAATATATCAAGAAATTTAGATTTTAATCTAAAATGCTACAAGCTAATGTTGCAATTAGGATATGAATTTGCCTACTATCTATATAATTTTCAGTATTTTTTCCATATCAACATTTTAAATCACTAAAACAACTTTTTAAAAATCGAATTGTTACCAATTTTATTCTAAGAAAGTATCTGCTAACTACGCTGACTGCAAAAAGCGAAAAAAAATAACTAAAGTGACCCAAATATATTTAACATTATACCATTAAAAAAAGATTATTCTGAAAACGAGAAAGTAAAAAGATCTGGAAAAAAATCCCTATTGTTCCACTAGCTGCTATAAACTCTGTTTAATTATTTTTGTGTCATTTTTAAAGCATGCTCCCTCCTACTACCTAAGACTCTTGGTCACTCTGCTTCCCCTGCTCCTGCCCACCCTGATCACGTGATCTCTTCTCTCCCCTCCTAGGACACTAAGCATCTTTGAGAATGTCACAGAATCACACACATTGAGCCCATTACACATGTATGGTATGAATTATAATCATATTAAATACTTTTCAGAAGTGCGTCTACCCCATCTCTTCACCCTTGGGCTGGGTCTTCTAGTAAAATCAAGAGGAAGGAACAGATTATGTTCTGGTACAGAAAAATGAGAGGGTGTGTTTTGTTTTGTTTTTAAAAAAACGAATAGTTAAATGAGAACAACTAGAATCAAATTAAAATATATTTACAGCAAGTTAGTATACTTCTCAAATTCAAAGTTACTCTAGTGTTCAGTAATCCTTTACACATTGTTCTACTTAATTTTATTCAGTAAACTTTGCTTACTTTTTGGATCTTTCAGCACTTATAGAAAGCCCTACTAAATTATCGCAAATATAAATATATGGTGGCTGCTGAATTAGTGTGCTAACAGAATTTTTATTAATTAAAATATATTTCAGGTTTACTAAGCACATTTATGCAAAGCAAACTCACTTTCAGGTTTAAATTTTCATTCTATTTTTAACTCACAAAATTTCTTTTTTGCAGAATATTTTATGAATAAAATTAAAGCAGCAGGAATTTGTGTTGATGTGCTAGTATTTGTCTTCAATCAAAAATCAGTCCATATCTCCTACTACCTTTACCAGATAGTCTTATAAGAAACATAATCTTTTTCTTTTTTGTAATTTGGGAGGAACAGAATTGTTAGTAAAATTCTAGTATCTCTCAAACATCAGATTCAGAACGTGAAGCTCTTACTTTTCATGTGGGATAAGCTCATTACTAAATAGCTTCAAGTGTTTAATACGGAAAAAATAGGATTACTGAAAACCAAATTGGCTTTTCATAAGGTTTGTTTTGATGTTAACAGTAATGTCTAGGTTTGAATTCTGATAATCATAAATAGAATACTTTAACAATGTAGCATATATAGAAATCATTCATAAGCACTATTAACTGAAATGAATCATATAGCAGGGCTGCAAAACTTTCCAAATTTACCGCTGCAGATGTTACTTTGGACCAACTCTATTTTATTGTTTAGCCTTGACATAATACCGGGTACACACTGGGTTCCTATTACTACCTCATCTTTTTACTTTATTATTTGACTTGGGCTATCCTTTAGGGCATCACACACAAAATAGAAAAAACAAACAACACTGAAGTGTCAAACAGATGTAACTAAGAAGGTAAATACTCATTGACTCCTGGATGTTTTATATGCTAGCAAATAGGTACAACAAGTTACAAGGGAAAGGAGGCGAGGATGTATAGGTGGACCCAGAAAAGTTAATGTCAAACCAATATTGATTAGGTATTTAATTTTCACATACAAAGGGCAACATTATTATAGTCGAGTATGGAATGAAAGTTTTACATAATCCAAAAGTACCATAAAACATATAATCCTTACTTAGATTGTTAAGTGCTGTCAATGAAAAAAGAAAAAAAATCTGGGAATAAATGTACAGAGCTTCTTCATCTCAACCTTTTCACCATATATAATTCTGCCCTCAGATGTTAACAAGTCATTTCTTCAAGTGTATAAATCATATATCTTTAAGAATCATTTTATAAGTCACCATAATTAACAACAATAGTTTTCTTGGCCTATCAACCTAAAGAGAAAAGAATTTATCATTTAAACCAGTACCTTAATATTAAATTCATATTTCATAAGGATTTTGAGCCCAATTAATCCAATACCTCTAAAAAAAATGACAGAACCATAAATCTATTTTAACGATCTTCCAATCTAAACTCCAAACTAAAAAGTTATACACAAACCAAACTAATAATAAATTGGAATTGTTTTTGTTTCAAATCTCCACACTCTACATTTTGTGCTCTTTTTCTCCAAACCAGTATTTAATATTTTCAGAACTAAAACACCAACTACTTGAGAATGCTTCAGTGCCTATAGAGAAACTTAATTATGTGTTTGCACGTTTTAATAACAACTCACTTTTATAACTGGTGTTTACTGAAAACCTGTGAATAAATTACTGAGATAGTTTACTGTTTTTTTAAAGGAACTTCACAAAGAATTCTGAGCAAAGATGTCCTCTTAATAATGCATATAACATATATATTCAGGTTTTCCATATCATCTTTTCTTAGAATAGTACATATTAATAATGTGATACCTATGTCTCCAAATTCCACCCAAAAGTTGGTTTTAAGTAGATGTTTTATTTTATGACTTACTAGAAAAGCAAAACATTAAAAAGAAAAACCACTAAGCAATACTCCTCAGTGCTTGGATTTTGGTCATTGTTTTATGCAACAGAATTAAAATTTTTTCATTCAATTTTTTTCATGACAGAATTAAAATTTTTTCATGCATATTATAAAGACTGCAATATGTATGCAGATTTTCATGCTCAATTCCACAGAAAGCTATCCAAGCAAGGTGAGTGTTTTGAGATTAGACCATTTAGGTTAATATGGTTCATTTTCTCTCCTCTCTCAATAGAGTATATTACTGAACTACAGATGGCAGTTAAGTGCACTGGTTAAAAGCTATGCAAGTTTGGCCAGGGGAAGTGGTGGCTCACTCCTGTAATCACAGCACTTTGGGAGGCCAAGGTGGGTGCATAACCTGAGGGAAGGAGTTCAAGACCAGCCTGGCCAACATGAAGAAACCCCATCTCTACTAAAAAAACACACAAGAATTAGCCAGGTGTGGTGGTACACGCCTGTAAGTCCCAGCGACTCAGGAGGCTGAGGCAGGAGAATTACTCAAACCCGGGAGGCTGCAGTGGGCCGACAATGCACCACTGCACTCCAGCCTGGGTGACAGAGCGAGACTCCATCACACAAAGAAAAAAAAAAAATAAGCCATGAAAGTTAATTACCCTCCCTGAACCCATTAAGTGGTGAAAGATTAATAATATAAAGCTCAGTGCCTGCTATATAGTAACTGCTCAATAAATGTTCAGCTCTTACGACCATTCATATTATTAATTCAACACCAGTTCCTATTTCAGCTGCTTTCTTTTATAACATGGAATCTCTTCCCCCTATTTTCCACATCTTAGAAATCATATTGGAAAACCTCCTACCTTCAAAATTTTCAAAAGACTTTTCCACTAAAATACTAATGTGACTAAATATTTAGATCTGGAGAAGTCGGTCTTTATCTGAATGATGTTTTAATGAACTGTTCAAACCTGTGAATGTTCTCTGAAATATATCAGTATACTGATTTATCATTTTCATTATAGACCAGCATGTAGCAAATTCATAACCTATACCTTTTTATTATGAGGATTTTCTAGACTGATATACACCTTTAAGACATGAATCATCCTCCTAGAGTTGGGGAAACTGATGGGAAAATGGCTAAATGATTCAGCATGCTGCAGCAAAGTGAGCTGGTCATAAATTTACAATTTCCACTTCTGTTAGGTGCCCTGGCCCTGGTGGCCTCTTTCATCTTGTACTGCACATATAACATATAATACTGTAATCAACAAATTTTGCTAAACATTCCCTTGGGAAAGGCATAATGGTACTTTCTCCTCAGATCAGCTTCTAGAAACAAAATTATTCAATTCTATGAGACAACAGGTTCAGAAGGCTAGACAACTCTTACAACGTCCAGTTGTAAGCTTCACCAAGCTTGACTTATGCAGATAACAGGGCGAGAGTGAATTCTGACACTGGTACCACTTTCTCAGCTGCACAAAGGAGATAGTAGGGAAAAGACCTCAGGCCAAAAAAACCCAGAAGATGAGCAAAGGAAGCCAGCTGAGGAAATGGTTATGGCCATACCTGTGTCTCTCATGCCAACACTGAGCTCTACCAAAAACATCACAATAGAACAGAAGATCCTAAGCAGGTCAAGAGAACTAAATAGCAACTGCTGAACATACACTCATATAGCCTGACTTATGAGGAGCCTCACCACCCAAAGCAGGTGAAAGCCTTTTTCTTTTCTAAGTGCCTCTGTTTATCCTTCAATGACGAAAGATTTACTGTTAATTAAGGTATTTCAGAAATGTACAGATTCCAGAGTAGAATAAAGCCTTTTCCATCAAATAACCAGTTACAAAAACAACATTAAGAATTAAATGTTTCCATCTAAAATTGCACCATCTCAGATGCTGGGGAAGTACATCCATTTTGTGACCATAGCATAGTCATCTCACCCAGCATTTTCTGAGAATGGGACAAAATGTACCAGAATGTGTAAAATGAAATTGCCATAGCTATTAAGTCCAATTTCCTCATTCAGTATCTTGAATTCATTTGTTTGGTATGGTAACATACACACATACACACACACACACACACACACTCTCTCTCTCACAAAAAAAAATCCTCAGGAGCAACACTGAAAAAGATGATACTATCTTAGAATCATCTGAAATGTATTTAGGAAAGAACTAGGGTGACAAGTTTGACCTTCCATAAATTCATCTTTTTTTTTTTTTGACTGTGCAACCTCTAATTTCCTCTAATTTGGAGAAGGGAGGGTGGGTGGAGAAAGAAAAAAAGGTGCAAAACATCTAATTCAGAGTGTACAATCTGTGTGTGTGTGTATATATACACATAATGTGTGTGTGTGTATTTTTCCCCCTTCACCAAGTCCTTGGAGTTAAATAAGAGGAAAAAATGGCTCACAAGACAAGGTTTCAGGACTAACCCAAGGGAACACCTCCACAGCTGGAGAATTTCAGCTCAGGGGCAACCTGGCTGGGAATATCAGAGGCCGCAGCATTATCGACCAAGAGCACAGGCCGCACCACCAGCATCCCAGGCGCCTCTGCCGTGCGCATGTCCCTCTTATATAAAGAGATGCTTACAGTCCAGGTGCTTTTTCTTGGGGCCCATCACTTCATGAGTAGTGGCTTTGCAGACCGCTCTCGCTACAGCAGAGCCTGTCACGCTGTACTGAGCGGCGGCGATCCGATCCGTGAGCGTTTGGCCCGACATCTTCTCTGGTCGCGTCTACCACCTCCTCTTCTGCAGGAAACAAGGGGAGACGGTCCGGCTTTAATCCGCAGACCCTCCCCTCCAAGCACCCAGGCCTTGCCTCCTCCAGCCGCGCGGCGGCTCTCTCCTCCTCCATCCCCACCCTGGCACCACCTCTTGGAGCCAGCAACGCGCCAAGCCCCGCTCCTGCGATGCGGTCCAGGGAGTCTTGGCCGTGAGTGGGGCAGTCACGGAACCCAAGCGTGGGCTCCAGTCTCAGCATCGTGACACCGTCCCCATTCTCCCCCAACCCCCACACAGGACCAGACTCGCCCCCTGGGGACCCCCCTGTCAATCAGCACTTTCCCCGCAACCTGACACGCGGGTGCTGCGCTAGCCACGACGTGCGTCCGGGTTATTCCCTGGGCGCCGCACCCACCGGTGCCCACCTCCCACCTTCGCAGACTTTCCTCCTAGCAGCCTGCAGGCTTCGGGGAATGCATCGGCTACCCAACCCCTGGCTGCCTCCCTCCTCCTCCTCGCGCTGCTGCAGCAAAGGGCTCGTCCTCCCTCAGTCGCGAAGGAGATTATCCTAGCATTGCGCCATGTTATGCCCTCGCTTCCCCTTCCTTCCCCGCCGCCGGCTCCAAAGCCTCGCCAAGGCCGATAGCCCCGGCCCCTTCCCCCCGGTCTCCAAATTCCTGCCGCAGGGGCCGCACGGGAGCGCTGCGGAGGCGCCGGAGTCTTGGGGCACCTCACCCTTCCTGGATTTGGAGCGGAGCCGGGCTGACAGCGCAGCCCAGCCCCCCCGCCCGCCCTGGAGCGCTCCGCGGAGCTGTCACCCGGCCGCTGCCCTTCTCCGCACCCTGGGATTATCCTCTGTGGATCCCCGCGCGGCCCTGGCGCGGGGAGGGGGCCGAGTACGGCCGCGGGTACTCACCCCGCCCCTGAGCGGCGCCGCCCGCCGCAGGATGAGCGGAGCCCGGGCAGCTGAGGGAAGCCGCGCCGGTGGGTGTGTGCGACCGCGCGCAGACCCGGTGCCCCTGGGCGCAAAGTCTCCAGCCCTGGCCGGGCCCCGCTCCTCAGCTCCGCGGTCCCGACACCCGCCGCCCCTGGCCCCAGAAGCCAGTACCCGCCCGCCGCCGCCTCTTCTGCAAGCGCCGCCGCGTCTCTCTAGCGCTCCAAGCTGCGTCCCCATCCCCGCCCCCACCTCAGCTGTGGCTCCTCCGACGAGTCAGGTGACGGCGGCGGACAAACCCGGACGAGCCCTCGGCGGAGTGCCTCGCGGCCCCCTCCCAGCTACTCACACACACCGCCCCCCGGGGCTGGGAGCTTAAAGGCGAGGGGGCGCCTCGCGCAAGCATCCCCGGCAAGCGGGAGGGGAGAAGAAGGAGGCGGGGAGGCGAGGAGGCCGACACCCACCCAGCTCGCCGCTCTCCGCTGGGCTCCTGGCCGCCCCTCCGATGCTGGCTCCGCACCTGGCACGCACTGGGAGCGCGCACCGCGCACACCTGCCCGCCGACTGCTGGGGGCGCCCTGGGCGGTGGGGGCGTTGGCCAAACCAGGCGAGTGGGCTTCTCGGGTTCTACTCGGTGAAGGCCAAGGCAAGGGCGTCGTCGCGCGCTGCCTGGCGAAGCCCAGCCCCTTCTCCCCCACACTGTCGCTGACACGCCCGCCTGTCAAAGGCGCCCAGGCCCAGATGAGCAGGGTGATTTTAAATGTCAGATCCCGCCGGCCATCCGCGACCGTTACCTGTGCGTCTTCAGCTCCTCAGGCTCCTCCGCTTGTCTCAGTTACAACTGGGAGCCCGGGTGGGCCGGTAATTCTAGCCACTTTAGTCTTAAAGGGATACTGAGGTCTGCTGAAGGGCGAATAATTAACAGCCATTAATCGAGTCCCAGGTTACCTTCGACAGTAATCATTTGAGTGCATAAGGATAAACCCTTCGTACCCTTTAAAAGTAATTCTGCCAGTTGAATATAGTGTTGGAACGTCCGTCAATTGAATATCAAGTGTATACTTGAATAGTAAGCAGGAATTTCTAAACAGGGATGTGGAGTTGGTTAATAGCTTCACATGTTGACATTTTCAAAGGTTGTTATTTATGTTCAACTTTTTTTTTTTTTTAATTCTCACAGTAGCATGAAGATCAAAACTATATTTGTGAACTTTCCTGGCATTTTTTCCCCCTGGCTTCTGGTGGCTTCTGCTCAGCCTTGAAGCCATGTATGGATACCTATCAATCTCAAGGTTTTGTTATATATTCCTCTCTTTCACCTGGTTCAGTGTTCAGTATGCAGTCATGATTTCCTGACTGTTGAGAATGATTCTAGCACTAATTGGAAGCTTAATGACTAAAGAGAGACAGCTTAAGAGCACCATTGTCTCAAATACTAGTTTTACTGTATTTACGAGGGAAATAAAAACGCAATTCTATTTAAACAACAACAACAACAACAAAAAAAAAACTTATACTCCAGTTTTATAGCAGCTTAATATAATGGTCCCAGACTGGAGGAAAGCCAAATGTTATTCTACTAGCAAATGAATAAACAAGACATGGTATATCCACATAATGGAATACTACTTAGCAATAACAAGAAACAAACTAATACCATTCATGAATCTCAAATGCATTAGATGAAAGGAAAGAAGCTCAATCAAAAAATCTACTTATTATTTTGATTTCATTTATGTGACATTCTGGAAAAATCAAAACTATAGAAACAGAAAACATACCAGGTGCCAAATCAGGTGATGGTGGCATTGAGGGAGGGGCCTGCAAAGGGGTAGAAGGAAACTTTTTGGAGAGATGGAAGTATTTTGTATCATGACGGTGATGATTATACAACTGCATGTATTTCTCAAAACTCATCAATTTGTACACTTAAAATTGATGCATTTTGTTGTATTTTAATTATACCTCAATATAATCTGATAGAGTTGGAGTGGCGATATTAATATCAAAGTAAGTTTTACAATAAGGAATATTAATAGCAATAAACAGGCACATTTCTTTTTTTTTTTCTTTTTTCTTTTTTCTTTCTTTTTTTTTTTTTTTTTTTTTTTTTTTTTTTGAGACTGAGTCTGACTCTGTGGCTCAGGCTGGAGTGCAGTGGCCGGATCTCAGCTCACTGCAAGCTCCGCCTCCTGGGTTCACGCCATTCTCCTGCCTCAGCCTCCCGAGTAGCTGGGACTACAGGCGCCCGCCACCTCGCCCGGCTAGTTTTTTGTTTTTTTTTTTTTTTTTTTTTTTTTTTTTTAGTAGAGACGGGGTTTCACCGTGTTAGCCAGGATGGTCTTGATCTTGTGACCTCGTGATTCGCCCGTCTCGGCCTCCCAAAGTGCTGGGATTACAGGCTTGAGCCACCGCGCCCGGCCAGCAGGCACATTTCATAATGAAAAATTCATTAAGAGCATGGAACAATTCTACATGTTTATATAGCTAAGAACAGAGCTTCAAAATAGGATGAAGCAAAACCTAATAGCATTAAAAGGAGAAGTAGGCAAATCTACAATTATACTTGAGGATTTCAGAACTTTTCTCTGTGTAATAAATAGGACAAGTAGACAGGAAACCTGTAAGGGTATAGGTGACTTGAAATAGCCCTGTAGGCCGGGCACGGTGACTCATGCTTGTAATCCCAGCACTTTGGGAGGCCGAGCCAGCCAGGCGGATCACGAGGTTAGGAGATCCAGACCATCCTGGCTAACACGATGAAACCCCGTTTCTACTAAAAATACAAAAAATAAAAATAAAAAAAAATATTAGCCTGGCGTGGTGGCGGGTGCCTGTAGCCCCAGTTACTCGGGAGTCTAAGGCAGGAGAATGCCTTGAACCCGGGAGGCGGAGCTTCCAGAGCCGCTGCACTCCAGCCTGGGCGACAGAGCGAGACTCTGTCTCAAAAAAAAAAAAAGAAGTAGCCCTGCAGACCAATTTGACCTAACTGACATTTATAAAATAGTCCACCCAACAGTGGTGGAATACTTTCTTCAAGTGTGCGTGGAACATTCACCAGGATTGACCATACTGACTGATACTAAGCCATGAAGCTTAGTATTTTAAATGTTAAAAGATTATAATCATACATATTATGTTCTCTCACCACAGTGGAATTTAACTAAAAATCAGTAACAGATAGATATATAGAAATCTCCAAATATCTGATAATTAACACATTGTAAATAACCCATGGGTCTAATTTTCTCATAAGGAAAATTGGGAATTTATTTGAACTAAATAATAATGAAAATCCCACATATCAAAATTTGTGGGTTGCAGGCAAAGCACTGATTAGAGGCAAGTTTATAGCATTAAAATGTTTAGGGATGAAGAAAGATCTAAAAATATTTATTTGAGTTTCAACCTTAAGGCACTAGAAAAAGAACAAATTGAATTCAACATGAGCAGAAAGAAGGAAGTAATAAAGAGTACAAATCAATGAAAGAGAAAATGACAAATAATAGATAAAATCAATTAAACCAAAAGCCATTTTTTGGAAAAGATCACAAAATGGATAACCCCCCTAGCCAGATTGAGCAAGGAAAAATAAGATGGCACAAATTTCCAATGTTAGGAGTGAAAGGAGAAATCAATTCTATGGACATTAAAAAATAAGAGAATGTTATAAACAACATTGTGCAATAAGTTGGACAATTTACATAAAATGAGGAAGTAGTATAAAATAATGCTTTTACAACAGTGCAATAATGATGTCATGTCACATACGTTGCTATTAGTTAAGTTTTGAGCAAATAACATGTTTCCAATAATAATTAAAATAATACAATCTGTGAATGATTTATTTTTCAAAATAGATTGGAATGGGTTCAAAGTCAGTCCTATAATAGTTGCAGTTACATACAATACACTGGGAAGTATTTGAAGCCAGAGCTTATTCTTGGTATGCTACCCATGTCTCTGGTACTATGCATGAGAGAATATCCCACACATAAACATCCTGACCTAGTGTTAGCAGAATGTTTGAAAATCCCTCAACTATAGAAGTATCATATACAAATCAATGAATAATGTCAAGGATGGAACCAATGTATGAAATGTGGGTTGTTTTGGAAGATTTTAATGAGCTTTGAAAATAGTAGAATATTTTCAGTGGCAAGATTTGGAGATGCTGGCTTCTTACAGCCTGGAAAATCTAGTTACATCCATGAATGTTATATACTAAAGTGAAAGAAAGAAAACAGACTAAAAGAAAGAAATATATTGAGATAAAAAATTATTTGTTGACATGTTCTCTTTGAAGGCGCAGGCACATAATAAATGATATTCAATAAATCTTAGGCAAGAATAAGAATTGACATTTAATGTTTTACAAGTTGAAACATCTTTGATCTCAGTGGTCAGAAAATAGGGTAATTATAATAAACACCCCAAACTGTTTTTTAAAAATACACATTGAGGCTGGTGCGGTGGTTCATTCCTGTAATCCCAGCACTTTGAGAGGCCAAGACCGGTAAATCACTTGAGGTCAGGAGTTTGAGACTAGCATGGCCAACATGGTGAAACCCTGTCTCTACTAAAAATACAAAAAATTAGCCGGGCATGGTGGCGCATGCCTGTAGTCCCAGGTACTGGGGAGGCTGAGGCCCAAGAATCACTTCAAGAGGTTGCAGTGAGCTGAGATCATGCCACTGCACACCATCCTAGGCGACAGAGTGAGACTCCGTCTCAAAAAAAAAAAAAAAAAAAAAAAAATTGAATTTGTTTTCTGGGCCAATATACATAAATGTATATATACTACTAAATAGATTTTTTTCTAAGTCTCTGATTTATTTATTTATTTATTTATTTATTTATTTATTTACTTTTTGTATAGACAGGGTCTCATTTTATTGCCCAGGCTGGTCTTGAACTCCTGGCCTTAAGTGATACTCCTGCCTTGACTTCCTAAAGCACTGGGATTACAGGTGTGAACCACCATACCCAGCTAAGTCTTTGTTGTAATACACATGTTTTCTTCTGAGTATCAGATTTAACATAGAAAAATCAAGCCAACAATAATTACACATAGACCAACAATTTATTTCAGCATGAGGGCAAGTGTCTTCAAGTTCTTGATTTCAGTTTGTTTGTAAGATACAACGCATGTACAAGAAACAGAGAGAAATAAAGCTGAAGATAATTTGCTTGCCTCAGATAACAACCTGAGGTGAAATTAGAAAATTTATACCTTTCTCCTAAATCTAAAATATTCTCAAGGTAAAACTATAGGGTGAATTTCATTCCAGGAATGCTTTTCTGTCAAAGTAGAAAAAAACATATTGGTTCAAGAATAATCACCCTGGTATATATCCACTCCTACACACAAATGTGACGTCGTCACCCAAACTCAAAAGCAATTCACAACAAAAAGCAAATTTTCATATCCTGAATGCACTTGAGGAGAGACAAAAAGCTTGCTTCTCTTTTATAAGACAAGAAATGAAAAAGACCATAAAACTGATGAACACCCTAGTGTAGCAAGAAAAAATTGTAGGTTGCACAAAATATCAGTGAGATTGAGATTCAAACAACTTGATCATCTTAGGGAAGTATAACATTCATACATGAAACCATTCAAGTTTCTTAAGAAATACAGTTAATGAAGTATATTCCAAGCCAGAACAAACATATTTACTAAGTTTTGTTTTGCCTAAAATTCAGGTTAGAAATGAATTCATCATGGCAACTGGCATGATAAAAGGAACATGTACATTTTACATGCCTAATGGCATAAAAACAATTTAAGTATGTTATTTTCATTTGTCTCCCAGTTTTAAATCTATTGTCAATTGTTGTATAACAAACTTTGTGGCATACAACAGCAAATTTTTATTCTTTCTCACAATTTTGTGAGTGAATAGGACTCTACTGGGTAGTTCTCCTTTGAAGTCTTTTATATAGTTGCAGTCAGGTGACAGCTGGTCTGTAGTCACTGGAATTCTCCTCTGGGCTACCCGACATGGCTTATGCACTTTGACATCTGGCAGATGAAACTGGCTGTTTAAATGAGAGCTGGGCTGGGGTTTTGACCAGAGCACCTACACAGGGCATCTCTATGTGTTTGGGCTACTCATGCAGAGTGGTTCAGGTTAAACACATTTCTTACATGGTGTCTGGCTTCCAAGAGGAAACATCCCAAGTTGGAATGTTCTAAGAAACATAGGTGGAGACTATAAGGTTTCTTATGACCTAACCACCAAGCTTCAGTTTGTTGTATTCTATTGATCAAAAGCAAGTTACAAAGACAGCTCAGATACAAGGGGAGGAGATTTATTGGGGGACTAACTACCACAGTGACATACAAAAGTAAACCTTTGTGAAGAATCCCCAGAAATCTCTGAGAGGTATAAAATTAAGTCTTTCATATAAGATTCATTGAAGTAAGAAGTTAAGTGATTCACATAAGATTCATTCATCAGAAAATTACTTCAACATAAATTAAAATAACACATTGAATTATTTCCTCCAGTTGAAATATTCTTTATTATGTAGCAAGTCATATTAGTCTGTTCGCATGCTGCTAATAAAGACATACCCAAGACTGGGTAATTTATAAAGGAAAGAGGTCTAATTGACTCACAGTTCAGCATGACTGGGAGGTCTCAGAAAACTTACAGTCGTGGCAGAAGGGGAAGCAAATACGTCGTTCTCCACATGGCAGCAGGAAAAGAAGTATGAGAGCTGAGCAAAGGGGAAAGCCCCCTATAAAACCATCAGATCTCATGAAAACTTACTCAGTATCACGAGAAGAGCATGGGGACAACCATCTCCATGATTCGGTTACCTCCCACCGGGTCCCTCCCACAATACATGGGGATTATGGGAACTACAATTCAAGATGAGGTTTGAGTGAGAACACAGCCAAACCATATCACAAGTGAATTCCTACAAGATTGTGGTCAAGCTGTACATGATCTGCAAATCTTTCCCAAAGCCTCTATTTTAGTCCCTTCTTTTTATATATGAGGAAATTTAAAACTAGAGAGTTTAAGTGACTTTCTCTTCATCACACACGGTGAGATAACAGCATAATCAATCCTAAACTTCATTGTTGAACATCCAATCCAGTGTTCTTTCCACTGCATTCATTGCTTCTGATAAAGGTATAACAGTATGATGTTAGATTTATTTCATACTAATTAATTATTCAGTCAAAAACAATCCTTCTTTTTAAAATTTATGGGCTAGAAGGATGGTGGCTAATATCTTAGGTTATAGAAGTAAACAAGCCCTGGTTTGATTCCCTAGCATTGGTCCTTACTAGCTGTGTGACTTTGGGCAAGGTTTGTAGCCTTTAAGGATGAGTTTCCTTATCTGTAAAATGTGCTTCATCCATAATATCCACCTCAAAGGATTGCTGTTACTATCAAATGACGTAATGCAAATAAAGCCAGTAGCACAGTGTTTGGCATGCAATAAAAGCCAATAAAAATGACTGATAATACTCTGTAATTGTTGATAGACTGATTTTATTATTACTATATTTTGATTTTTATTTTATTATTTGGAACTACAACTCAAGTGTATATAGTTCTCTGATTGAAATATTGTTTTACTAGTATCATCTTTAAAGTGAGAAGATAAATTAATAATTTTCCTAGCTCCAGAGATGTGAAATCAGATTACTTCAATATTATCATGGAGAGGATCAAGCTTCTATTAGTTTCAGGAAACGAGAGTAGAAAACATATATACAGCTGGGCGTGGTGGTTCATACCTGTAATTCTAGCACTTTGGGAGGCCCAGGTGGGCAGATCACCTGAGATCAGGAGTTCGACACCGGGCTGGCCAACATGGCGAAACACCGTCTCTACTAAAAATTCAAAAAAAAATTAGCCAGGTGTGGTAGCTGTAATCCCAGCTACTCGGGAGGCTGAGGCAGGACAATCTCTTGAACCTAGGAGGTGGAAGTTGCAGTGAGCCAAGATCATGTCATTGCACTCCAGCCCAGGCAACAGAGCAAGACTCCGTCTCAAAAATAATAATGATAAAATAAAATAAAACATATCTACGTGTGCAAATAGATGTTGTACAGCAATAGTGTTATGAACGGCATTTTGTTATTTCCTTTTTTTTTAATTGAAAAAGATGATTGCAAGAGAATTCTTTGGAGTGAGAAGATTTTACTTTGAGAAAGAAGAAGATTAATCAGGAAAGTCTGTCTGAAGAAGGAAGTTTCCCAAGGAAACTTCTAACTCAAGGGCATAGGAGAGTCGAAGCAGTGTGCCTCACCTTCAACTGTGTATCTCCAGGTTTTCCTGTCATTCTTTAACTTGCTCCTGTATTTTAGGTTGCTGTTTTTGTTTGTCTACAGCTCATTTTATATTTGAAGTTGCTTATGGAAAATGACACTGACTTTACTTGATGCTTCATCGCACGAGTATCACAGAAGCCACATGCGTTTGCCTTTGTGCAGCTCCAGGGGCACAGCGGTGGACTGTGAGAAGACCTGGTATTTCTCATACTCCTTCCAATTGTGTATCTAAAACATACACGTTACTGATCACTTCAAAAATTCTCATGCAAAAAATAAGTGAGTTGTTTTTGTTTTTGTTTTAGACGGAGTCTTGCTCTGTCGCCAGGCTGGAGTACAGTGGCATGATCTCGGCTCACTGCAACCTCCGCCTCCTGGGTTCAAGCGATTCTCCTGCCTCAGCCTCCCGAGTATTTGGGATTACGGGCATATGCCACCATGCCCAGCTAATTTTTGTATTTTCAGTAGAGATGGTGTTTCACCATGTTTGCCAGGATCGTCTCGATCTCTTGACCTCGTGATCTGCCCACCTCAGCCTCCCAAAGTGCTGGGATTACAAGCATGAGCCACCGTGCCCAGCTATATACTTATATGCATATAAATGTATGTATATAAATATGTGTGTACATATATAAGCACTTATGTATGTGTATATATGTACACACATAAGTATACATATGTGTACATATACATATATGTATATGTGTGCATATATACACACATATACATATATGTAAATATATACAGATATATTGTACATATATATATACACACACACACACACATACACATATATATAGGTCTTTATAGTCAACCATTTCTGTTTCTCTAGTAACAATAATATTAAAGAGAAATGGAAAGTTTAGGCTATTTGGTATTCAGTATAACCAGATGAGAATGAACTGCTGTGTTACTATTTAAACTAATTTTTGCTAGAACAAGTACAACCTTAGTCTTTCTAGAGCATAATGCATTTAACAATATTGAATTTCTTTTTTAATTTGCCTCAAGTACTTTCCTTTGTCCAAGGACTTATGCTTCAGACAGTCAGGAGTCATACATAGCACAGAACATTGTTGTGGGAGGTTCAGATAATTAGTGGACACTACATTTGCAGTTTGTTCAAATACTGTACTTGAATTATGCTAGCCACACATCAGAAAGTTCCCAAATAAACCCCCAAATAAACGCATAATAAAACAAATTATATAATATTCTTTCTTGTAAAACGTTATTTTGGAGAAAGTTTTCAGCTGAGAATCACTTTTCACTTTTAAGTTGGAAAATAAATTAGAATAATGCTAGAGTGCCAACGATTTCCCATGGAGAAACTTAAGAGTGAGTTAATTGTTGCACTCCCAATTTATGGCTGTTATTGATTTGATTAACAGATGTCTTCACCTTAAAATTGTGTCGCATTCAGCCTAAAACGGGGTTAATTCTGTTTTCATTGTGAATGATTTTAAACATATTCATATAAACAAAACTCAAGAAATTGTCTGGCATTGTCTCTCATGAGCTTGGATCCTTGTTTAGTCCCTGTATCAGATGCTTTTAGGTGAGCATTATCAGAGATGTACATTTGGTTTATGACACCCATGTCAGTGTTAATGGTGCATTTCTTATATCTGGTATATATGGGGAGACAATTTGTTTCCATTGTTACTCACTTTAATCTACAGCCCCTGTCAAGTTCGCTATTTTGCTGATAAAAAAGAACAGACATTGTGCCTGTAATCCCAGCACTTTGGGAGGCCGAAGTGAGCGGATCACTTGAGACCAAGAGTTTGAGACCAGCCTGGACAACATGGTGAAATCCTGTCTCTACCAAAATACAAAAATTAGCTGGGCATGGTGGTATGCGCCTGTAATCCCAGCTACTCTTGAGGCTGAGGCAGAAGAATCGCTTGAACCCGGGAGACAGAGGTTGCAGTGAGCTGAGATTGTGCCACTGCACTCCTGTGTGGGCAACAGAGCGAGACTCCATCTCAAAAACAAACAAACAAACAAACAAAAAAAAAACCCAACATTGGCATTACAATGAAATTCTGAAATTTCCATTTCATGGGCAAAAGTAGTAAAATATAGATCACACAAGTAAGTTGATAAATTTAGTATTTATGCAACAATGTTTATTAGGGATATCAAAGTATTTCTTATTAATACTCCACAAAATTTTCAAGACATATATATAACTGAAGTAACAAATACTGATTTTTGTTTCTTTGAAGTTTTGTTGGGAGTTTTAGCCCTCAGCCTGATGCTATCCAGTGAGGGACATTATTTAGCAGCTGCATGATTTATTGCTGGTTGCATTTGGAAATGTTATTGATTGCCATTATCACATGATCTCTATTAGGAAGCCATAGTCCATTCTGAACTCTCTCTCTCTATATATATATATATAGAGAGAGAGAGAGAGAGAGTTGATTGATTTCCAACTATAGTAATGGATTATGTGGCTGCCTCTGTTTGCAGCCCACCTCAGACACACAATATCTTGCTTATAAGCCCTTAAAGGTAATTATGTCTGCTTAAGTACTTCATCTTTCAGGGGTTATAATCCCCCAGCAGCCTTGCCACTTACTAGGCATCAGTTAAGTTCTTAAAATATCTCTTGTGTTTTTTCTAGTAGCAGTTGTCTGAGCTTCAACTGGCCATCCTGGAGGTATTTCCATATCCTTATTCTCATTTGCTTCATCCCATACAGCTGTGTGTACAAGGAATCGTTTTCATGACAGGGAACTGACCACAGTCACAGAACTCATTGCCTGATAGTCTTTTGCCACTTGGTTCCCCATAGTGACAATTTCAAAAGCTTTATATGACATTTATGATAGCTTTAAGTGTCACTATCATCTGGAAAGCTGAACACATACCTCTGGAACTTGATACTTCACTGACTCAAGATAAAACTTTGTCAGTTTAATCTTGGCCTCCTTGATTCCGGAAACCAAAGTACCTATCATTAAATAATGCCCTATGTGTTTTAGCCCCACAGAGTAGATGAAATGTCACGACTGTGGGTAGGGCTACCTGACAGACTTGTCTGAAATCTGGTCTGTAGATAAGTACTCATTCCACGGTTAGCAAGTTTCTTCTTATATGGAAACTTCCAGAAGAACAGCAATTAGCAGAATCATTTGAGAAATTAAATAACTTTAGCTACCATCATAATGTGGATGATATCTTGGGGTACTGAATCTTGTTACATGTATGGAAAAATATTCTATCACAATCTATGTCTAATTTTTATAACTATAAACAAGCATATGTAGATTGCTTTAACTGTTGCTGAAAGCATGTACTCTGATGCTTCATTTAGGAGGGGCCAGCTATGGAAAAATGAAAAAAATGAGATGCAGACCTCAGCCTACCTCCAGGGTTCAAGGTGCAGGTGCCTAAGCCCAAATTGCATATGCTAAGATAACATTCAACATTCCAGAAAATAATTGGTGTTTGTTAGACATAGCAAGCAGAGAGCCAAGCAGGCAGTAGTTGGTTAGTCAGGCAAATCTGCCATGAGGAATCACAGCCCAGTCAGCAAACTAGGGGTAGGGGCAGGACTCCAACTTGAGTGGGAGGAGTGCTGGTAAGAAAAAATCTAGAACAAGACTTAAATGTCATTCTTAAATACTACCTGGCTTGTATCAGGCTTAGTTTTGACTTGGAATAGCATAGATCCTGCAAGTATGAATAAAGTAGTCCCATTTCTAACAAAGGGTGCAGAGGCAGGAAATGAAGGTAGCAAGAATTCTGCCAATTTAGCCTTATTATCTTGCACTATAGTTTCATGTTTAAGCTGTCTTCAAGTGGTCTAGAAAGTAGAGTGTTAATAATATGCAAACATATTTCTTCATAGTGTTAAACATAAAATTCAAATAATATAATTACTTTTTGGTGTTTACATTTGGTTTAATATATCTATATATGTTTAACACAAATAATTTTAATCATAATCTTATCTTGCTTTCAGCATTAACTACAGCAAAAATAACTTTTGAAATTGGTGCTAATTGGATGTGTTCTTTTTTTTTTTTTTTTGAGACGGAGTCTCGCTCTGTCGCCCAGGCTGGAGTGCAGTGGTGCAATCTCAGCTCACTGCAAGCTCCGCCTCCCGGGTTCACGCCATTCTCCTGCCTCAACCTCCCGAGTAGCTGGGACTACAGGCGCTGCCACCACGCCCGGCTAGTTTTTTGTGTTTTTAGTAGAGACGGGGTTTCACCGTGTTAGCCAGGATGGTCTCGATCTCCTGACCTCGTGATCCGCCCGTCTCGGCCTCCCAAAGTGCTGGGATTACAGGCGTGAGCCACCGCGCCTGGCAGGATGTGTTCTTTTTATAAAAAGCAAATGTCTTCCTTTATTTACCTAAGCCCTCTCAATTTTTATAGATGAATGAATTTACTGACTATGCAACTGTCTGATTTTACCTCTTAAAATTTGTACCTCTCCTCAGTACAGATATGTTTGATGAGTGAGCTAATGAATAAATGGACCAATATCCAGCACAATTGTAAAACTTAGTATATGCCTAATAAATGAATTTAATAAATGAATGAATGTGAAATCATGGGTAGTAACAACATTGGCAATGGAAATTAATTTTTTGGAAAATTTAATTTCTGAAATAAGTCAGAAACCTCGATTGTATGAGGTCAGATACATAGAGAAATTAAAAGGACACTACCTGCCTTTTTTTTTTTTTTTTTTCCAAATCAGATGGCTTTACTCCAAGGAATTCTAGGCATTGTCACAAGGTATAATTTGCCAACTGCATATGAGTCCTTAAAATACTTTCAAGTAAGGCTACAATAATTGTTCAAAAGTAGGTTTATAGAGTTAATCACTACTGTGCTGTGAAAATACTACAATTTTGTTAGCACAGTAGTACATTTTGATAGGTATATATAGCCACATTGTAAAAGAGCTAATCTGTCACACTGTGACTCATGATTCTTGACCATGTTTCATAATATTTCTTCCTAAAATTTGCTCAAAGCTTTGATATTTTACCAACTAAAAACACTTTTCCATAAGCCTTAATAAGCTTGTGATGAATTTCTGCTGCAAGAGCAATTTTCATATTTAAGAATTAAATCGGCCAGGCGCAGTGGCTCACGCCTGTAATCCCAGCACTTTGGGAGGCCAAGGCAGGTGGATCCCCTGAGGTCAGGAGTTTAAGACCAGCCTAGCCAACATGGTGAAACCCCATCTCTACTAAAAATACAAAAATTAGCCAGGCATGGTAGCGGGCACCTGTAATCCTAGCTACTTGGGAGGCTGAGGCAGGAGAATCACTTGAACCTGGGAGGCGGAGGCTGCAGTGAGCCAAGATCACAGCATTGCACTCCAGCCTGGAGTGAAACTCCATCTCAAAAAAAAAAAAAAAAAAAAAAAAAAAGAATAAGAATTAAATCACAGTATATGCTTTGCCTAAGGGCCATATATGTAGGAGATATTTGTTTTAAATTAAATATATTAAACCATAAACACTGACAGATAAATCATCTTACAAGACAGCTTTAAATCATAATGTGATATGACATTAATTTATCAAATATTTGTTCAAGACCCATATGCCAGGCACTTTCTAGGAAAAAAGCATTCTAGCAAGAGAACATAGACAAGAAACTAATAAGAAAATTGTCTAAAATATTAGAAAGTGGTAAATGCTCTTGTAAAAGAGTAAGCAGGATCTGAGGGCTAGTGTGGGAGGAGTGGAGATGTGATCTTAAATAGGGGGTGGTTGAAAGTGGGTGCTCATGAAAGAGGTACATTTGAGTAAAGAAGATGGTGAAGGAATGAGCTGCTTTTGTGTACAATACGTTAATAATTATTCTTTTAAATTTCCTTCCGAACAGCCCTCATTGTCTATATGGATGATGTCATTCTCTTGCCAAAAACTCTTCAATGACTTCCTACAGCATTTGGCGTAATATGTAAACTCCTTAATTTGTTCTATGACTACCTCCGTGATCTCACCTCATCTTCAGTCTCTAGCCCCTTGCCTTTTTCTCTTGATTACTCTGCTTCAGCCGTACTGGATTTATTTCAGTTAGCTCGTGAGTACCAATGGCTTTCCTACCTTTTGGCTTTCTCACAAGCATTTCTTCCTCTCTGCTTGTAATCATTCTCCAGACTTTTACCTGACCAACTTCCCAACTAGCTGACTACTCTACTTTGCCCTGTTCTTACATTCTCATTGCACAATATGTTTGCCTTCCCATCCCTTATTACAATCATAACTAAATAAAATGTAATCATTTGCTTAGTTTCTATTTTTCTGATAGATCTTAAGCTCCTTGACCATAGGGATGTTGTGAGATGTCTGCGTTGTTCGTCACTGTGTCTCCAATACCTGCCACATGGTAGATGCTCAGTATTTATTGAATGACTAAACCACGCTTCCAAAGGGCATGTAGCTGGGCTAAGAAAAGAGAATGTACACAAGGTTAGGGTGGGAAAATAAAAGTGAAAAGTGTTTTTTCCCTGACTGCACTTAATATTTCAGTAAGTTAAATGGCCAAGACTGAAAGACCCTTAAGGTCTTTAGGCAGTTCTTTTAGGGTGTATTCTTCTCACGAATCCACATATAACTGGCAATGAATCTCCTTAGGTAACGATTATAGACTAGGAAATGTAGCTATTAGACACTTCTCCAAACATTTTGGTTCTCTCTGCTACCAGGCATGTGGTAGAAATCCACTTCCCTACCCTCTTGAAGTTGGAGATGGTCATGTGACATTGGATTATGAACTCTGAGTGGATATAGGATATGTCACTTTTGGGAAGAAGCTTTAAGAGTCACGACACAATTAGCACCTTTCTCTTTGCCACAGTACCTGGCAGTGCTTCAGGTAGTAGCTAGTCTGTTAGTGGGTCCCTGTTCCCTTCTTCATTGTTTTGCTTTCTACCTGTCTCTGCCTTATCTCAGGTGTCTACCGTTTCCGTCCTGGAAAACCTCTTAACTTATGTCTCTGTTTTCACTTTCACTCCCCTCTGGTATATCTACTGCATTGTGGCCAAAGTGGATTCTCTAAAAGAGGCTCTGATCACACTCCTCTTCTGTTTAAAACTCTCCGGGAAATTCTCATTAACTTCAGGAATAAGTCTACACCCTCAGCAGAGTGTATTCAAGCAGGACCTTTGAGACCCTCAGCCACTGCCCCGTCCCATCACAAGCTAGTCGGATGTCCATCCCCCATACTCCCATATCTTACACTTCTATATTAGTGCTTTTCACAATATCTCACAGCAACCCCTGTCAGCTCTGTGACAGCAGAACACTGGGCTGCAAGGATCTTAGTGCCACTCCAGGGTGGCACACCCTCAGCCCTGCAAATGTTTTTTACTCACAATTGACCAGGCAAGTAAAAAGAGAGCATATAGCATGCTTGTTATTGAAATCACCAGGTATACATCTCTGATTTCTGATTCATTTTCTTTTCCCCCCTTTTTCCCTTAAGATAAAAGATTTATATCTTTTATTTGTGTTGAACATATTCAGTCTTGAAACGTGTTCATCTCTGATATGTATGTGTCCTCTATATTAATTATAAGTCCCTTTTCCTAATTTATTTTTAATCACTGGATGTTGTCTTCCTCTTAGGATTTATTACTATGGGAGCCTGAACAAAATAAAAATTTAAGTATAGACTATTTTATTCAAAGTATCTTAACTACATTTAAGTCCTATTGGGTTTACAAAAAACAAAACAAAACAAAACAAAAAAAACAGAATAAAATTAACCAGTGTCAACTAACACTGTCAAAGGGGCAGAAACTGAAGGCCCTCAAACCGTGCCCAGAGGGACCAAATCTCCATGTGGTCCTATTCAAGTAAAATAAATTACTGACTTAAATGTACTTGAATATCACCAAAGCTTAGAAACTACATTAAAAATACATATTTTTACACTACAGAAAAATAGAGAAATAAGTTGATGATCAAGTTTGAAATACCAGGACCTCATGAATAGAAAGACTGGGTAAGAATAAAGGACTGTAAAGCCAAAGACTGTTGAGTGTTTATCTAGTACAGTACATCCTCTTGCCTTCTGGCAACAATCCATTTAAGTCATCCTATAATAGGGAGAATCTCTTCTTTTTGTGAAGTCGTGAGAAATGAATTCCATAAGCTCTCTTGAATGTTCATTCCGCTGGGATACCTTGGTCATCCCAAACTGTTTCAACATTTTAACTGCCTTCTAATTTCCTTATCATCTTTGCTTTGCCCTACTTTAAAATATTTAATTTTGGCAATTTGGTTCAATTATTTTTATATCACAGTTATCATTTGTCGAGGGTAAGTTTTAGCTTACATATATTTGGGTGGGCTTATATTTTGTCCTGCAGGAAAAAGTGATGTAAGAATTAGACATGTATATAAGAATATTATATGTTTACCTAATTTTAAAATTGCAAATCACATTTAAAAATTTGGTGGTTCAAACTATAAATAAAAATTTTTGGCTGGGCACGGTAGCTCATGTCTGTAATCCCAGCACTTTGGGAGGCCGAGGCGAGTGGATCACAAGGTCAGGAGTTTAAGACCAGCCTGGCCAACATGGTGAAACCCTGTCTCTACTAAAAATACAAAAATTACCTAGGCATGGTGGCATGCACCTGTAATCCCAGATATTTGAGAGGCTGAGGCAGGAAAATTGCTTGAACCCGGGAGGTGGAGGTTGCAGTGAGCTGAGAATGTGCCATTGCACACCAGCCTGGGCAACAGAGCAAGACTCTGTCTCAAAAAAAAGAAATTTACTTGGTAAGTAATAAGAGCTTAATAGTAATTTTTAAAAGGAAAAGATTATTCTTTTCAGCTTAAAATTTATTTTATAAAACATAATATTAATTTAGCTCAATTAAGCCATTCCATAATGTATACATATTTCAAAACATCATGATTAACGTATGCAAATTTTTGTCAATTGAAAAACTCATTAATTAAAAAAACTAGAACATATTAATATTAAATGAATGTTTAGTTTTAAATATGTGAAAAATGTTGAGAATAACATAGTTGTAGTTTCTTTTAAAAACCACCGCCACAACAATAAAAGATGAAAAGGCCATTTTCCTATTTATAGCAGGGGCTACAAATAAAATATTTTATTTTATTCAATACACTTTTCAAAGCTCTTTTGCTTAGATTAGTTGCCAGGGAGCCTGAAGTTTTCATTATCTGAATTTCACCTTGGGATTAGGGGAAAGAAATTGGATAGTGTTGTCTTCTAAAGGCACTATTCAGATGAATCCACAAGAACTCAGAGGAAGAGAGGGAATATGCTGAAGAAACTCATTTACCCTCGTCCTATTACCAAATATTTATTTTTATTAAGGAGCTATCAACACAAAAGACATAGAGACCCTGGCTGTGAATGAATGAGGTAATGTACAATTAGCTTTTAGTAAATTATTTTAAAAAGAAGCAATGAACAGAAACACAATGTTTGGTTTGCGGGATAAGAACTCAGAGAACCTCCTATTAGGATTACTGAGGTCAAGAGTATAAGGGAAGGATTGGAACTACTGGGAGGCCAGGCAAAATTTGGTAGCCATGATAGGCTAAAAAGCTGACTACACCTGGTCTTCTACAATTTTACCTAAGGCTAGGGCTTCAATATTTATTCAATTTTGTCATTTTTTCATTAGTTTAGTCTTTCATTCACTACTCATTTGATGAACACCTACTTTTTAACCAAACACTATCGTGAACACTGGATGACAAAGATGAAAAGGACAGAGAGCCTGCCCTGGAAGGAGTCAGAGTTGATGCAGGTCCAAACGCTAGTGTTTACAAGAATCACCTAGTGGTTTTGCTTCAATAGGAGATTCCTGGATCCCATCCACAGAGCCTGGGATACAGGAAGCATGGAGGTACTGAGGTGAGTGTAGCAATGATCTTCTGAGTGTGCACTGATTTGTCTCTTGGCCTGGCGTTGTATGTGCTCTAAATTCAGACTGATTTCCTTCACTTCATTAGAAGGAATAAAGTGTGTCTTGACAGAAGAAAGGAATAAATCAGTAAGGAAAGTATAAATATAGAGAAAAAATTATCAGGAAGTGAGAATGAGGCGGGAGGAAAATGGAAATGAATGTGAAATGACTTAGTGGGACCCCCCAAAAAGACAAGACTGGGCAGTATTGGAGTGACACACAGATACGAGACTGTTTCCACACCAGAAAGATCCTGACATCTGAGGAAGTGGAATTCCACACTTCACAGGATGGGCAGCAGTTGCAGTCCCTAACTGTGAGGCAAGCCAGCTTGTTAGTGACCCCAGGAAGAGGTACCTGCTTGGTCTAAGTGTTTGTGTAGCAGCCACCTTTGAGTTCTGTGGGAAATGTGCCAGCTTCCTGCAGGGTGAGCCTGAGGAGCCTTAGAAAGCTACCACTGGTGCATGCCTGTAGTCCCAGCTACTTGGGAGGCTGAGGCAGGAGAATCGCTTGAACCTGGGAAGTGAAGGTCACAGTGAGCCGAGATTGAGTTACGGCACTCCAGCCTGGAAGACAGAGTGAGACTCCCAGAAAAAGAGAAAGAAAGAAAGAGAAAGAAAGAAGGAAAGAAGAAAAGAGAGAAAGAGAAAGAAAGAAAGAAAGAAAGAAAGAAAGAAAGAAAGAAAGAAAGAAAGAAAGAAAGAAAGAAAGAAAGAAAGGGAGGGAGGGAGGGAGGGAGGGAGGGAGGGAGGGAGGGAGGGAGGGAGGGAGGGAGGAAGGAAGGAAGGAAGGAAGGGAGGAAGGAAGGAGGGAAGGAAGAGAGAAAGGAAGAGAGGGAGGGATGAAGGGAAGGAGGGAGGGAAACTGAGGCAGGAGAATCGCTTGAGCCCAGAGGTGGAGCTTGCAGTGAGCTGAGATAGCACCACTGCACTCCAGCCTGGGCAACAAGAGTGAAACTCCATCTTGCAAGAGAGAAAGAGAGAGAGAGAGAGAGGGAGAAAGAGAGAAAGGGAAAGCTGGAAAGTCACCACCGGCTCACAGATCCAGGGACCACCACCATTTGAATAACTCACATTGGAGGCAGTAATGCAGTATTAAAGATTTTCCACTGATATGATCCAGGCCATGGGGCCTAACTGCCACACTCACTCCCACCAAGAGCTACCCTCTGCCTGTCCATTATCGCCCCTCACCATCCTCTTCTGTCCTCTCACCTGCTCCCTCCTTCCGGCTGGCCATCCTACTCAACATGGCTTCTGATTCCCAGTTGCTCGCACTGGAGTTGGATTTCCCCTGATGTAGTACTGCCAAGAGGCCCCTGACCTCTGTGTCTCTGGGCACAGCCCTGGAACACCCATCGGTGAACTGCACCCTGACAATTTGGAGTCCAGCTTTCAGCCTTAAGGGACTGGACTAGATATTCCCTAGTAAGGACAGCTATAGTCCCTGGGAAGGGAAGGAAAGAGGCAAATACAGCATTCTTACAGGCCCAGGATTGCACCTGCTCCACCCACAAAACCCTTGTATGTACTCCTTCCTCCAAAATAAAAATAATAACAGCACTTTTCAGACTTTCCAGACTACCTGGTTTGGAAATAAGGCAGAGAAATGGAGTCCGCTCCTGGTCCCCTGCCTGACTGGTGATGTCACCTGGACTGCAGGTGTCAGTGGGAGAATAATGAAGGATCCCTTTGAGAAGGGAAGCCAATCTGGTCAAACAACATGAATAGGGAATCTGGATGCTTCTGCTGGTTCAGTGGTTCTCGGACACTTGCCACTATTTATCTCTGGCTCCACCTGAGGGCTAGACTGTCCTGGAGGTAGTGACCAGGGTTGCAGGGTTGTTTTCACTGAAACCATGTGTTGGGAGCCATGATGCTTATGTAGGAGACAGTGATTCAGGCCACTTTACTCAGAAGTGTGCTGAGTCCATAGGATTTTGACAATATATGCATGCCTCTTGAAGCCCAACAGGAATATAACGTTGACTTATCCTATCTTATTATTTGGAGTGACTTGGTCTGTTCTTCGAAACAGGTGTGTTCTCTGAATTCTTTCCTTATAAATAAAAAAGGAATGTTAGCTTGGAGGAGAGGAATGTATAAATACTATGCAGCCATAAAAAGGATGAGTTCATGTCCTTTGCAGGGACATGGATTAAGCTGGAAACCATCATTCTCAGCAAATTAACACAAGAAGAGAAAACCAAACACCGCATGTTGTCACCCATAAGTGGGAGTTGAACAATGAGAACACATGGACACATGGAGGGACACATCACACACTGGAGCCTGTTGTGGGGTGGGGGCTAGGGGAGGGATAGCATTAGGAGAAATACCTAATGTAGATGACAGGTTGATGGATGCAGCAAACCACCAAGGCTCATGTATACCTATGTAACAAACCTGCACATTCTGCACGTATACCTGAGAACGTAAAGTATAGTAATTTTAAAAAATTTTAAAAGAGAACTAACAATGAGACTTACAAGAATGGAGTGATAATTTCTTAGGTCAAGAGAAAAAACATCAGAAATTAGGTGGAGTTGAAAACACAATGTGAAGGATATTTTTGGTGAAGCGTTTGATAAACACATTTTAACAACTTAAACTGAGAACTCAAAATTGGTATCTGATTGACTGAAAGTCCCAAACTGTTTTTTAATGTATTATAAATACTAGATTATACATGCATAGACAGCAGACCCTTATCTACCTTGGAGTTACATTACTTTTACTGTTTAAGCCATAATGATTGGCCATTAACACTTGCGCAGACTATTTAAATCTGATATCTCCTTTCTAGGATTTCTCTCAAATATTTCTGGGAATCCTTAGAGAATGCTACCACATCCCTCTAACCCATCTTGGTGACCACTCTGCCCTACAGAACTCTCCAAGTCACCTTTGGCCATTTCTAAGTGAAAACTGATACTGTTCACAACACAGTGTTTTGTTCCTAGTATAGACATACCCTTTCTCTTAAACTTTCCAAATCTCAGCAAAGTAAGGGACAATGATGCTTTACTGTTTGGGAGATAAACTCTGGTACCTCAGTGATTTACCATGGACATTAGAATACAGTGTTGGGGTTGTAGCCTAGCTCTATGCAGATTCATATGTGTCTAGACACCAGTACACTACTCCAGCCAAGGAGAAATTTCCATGTTCCTTCACTTCAAGACCCCTATTCTTTGGTCCTATATTTCAGAAATGTCCCAAGGACCAGGCCCATCAATTCTTGCCCCACCTAGACTGATATTGAAAATAGGTACCTGTTCTTTTAGCAGAAGAAGCCAGGCATGGGTTGACAGTCAAGGGTTAGATAATGCAATCATAGTGGGTGAAAATGTCCTTCCCAAGTTTTTGGATAATTCAGTCTTAACATGGAGGCCACTGACATTCTGTTTGTGTCCATATTTTCGGAAAACAGTTCTCTAACTCTGCAGGTCTATAGTCTGCCTAAAAATGCAGCCATTTATATTACTACATTCGAATTTGTGGAGACTTCACAATTTTCTCCAGGAACAATGATAGATACTTTTATGTAATTAAAAGTTCCATCCTGGTGAATTTCCCAAAACAAAGGGAATTTGTTCTAAAACTTAATTGATATTTCCAACTCTGGGAACTGAAACATTTAGCAACCACAAATGGTAGTTTCTTTTCTAAAAATAATTTTAAAAAGTAATTCTTAAATTCTTCCCAAAAAACCCACATGAAGTTATAGTTAATATTCACAATGAATTCAGGTTAATATGGGGAAACATAGAACAGAGATGAGATATTCACATGCATTTATTTTTAAAAGATATAACTCAAAGAAATACATTGGCATTTCCAAGTGTATATCTTTTTTTTTTCTGGAGAAAAGTTCTAGTGTAGGCTCTCTTTCTATTTTCATAACAGCATTGACACACATTTCTTCAAACAGAATTATGTTCTAATTCAAATAATTTATGAAAATGTACATCTTAAACTACAGAAGTGATTGCAGCAATTAGCTAGAAATGAAATATATGAAAAATTAAGAGTGATTTTATAACATTTTAAGCATGAAGGCTTTTACTTACACAAATAGTACCTATTTCTTGTTTTCAAAAATTGTGAGATATGGGAAGGTATACATAAGAAAAATGCTTACCAATAATCCTACTATCCAAAGAAAATCAGTTGTTATTTTACTGTCTTTCCTTGGTGTATTTTTCTAATAATTAAAAAGTAGTTGTGATTATATGCTATCCTAATTTTCCCATGTTATTTGAAATAAAAGTATTTTCCTATATCATTAAAAATGACTTACAAATATCATTTTGATGAAAAGAATAATATTATTATCGACTTTGGCTTTTGATGATCTTTTTAATTCCTGAGATTAGTTATAAGGCATGCTTGTACAGGTCAATGTAGAACAAATAGTTTTGTCAGAATTGAAGTTCTGCTGCATTCCAGTTTAACTTACCATATCATTATGAGAAGACTAGACTTTTCAGAAGTCGGTTAAAAGCAAAACACATGGTTTGCCTCCAAACTGAGGTGGAACTCTTGGTTCAAGCCTTTTATAGGCCAGTGAACATTCTCATCAGTCCTAGAAGAGCCTCTAATGATGGGAGAGCTAAGTGAGTCAATCATAACTACATTGGATTGTGCTATCTAGTTCCCCTAATGGATGTACACCAAAACCCTTCTTTGATCTCCTTTTATGTACCAGACTTATTTCTAGATGTTGTACAGTAGTAAACAATTAGAGCAGACCCTGCCCTTGTGGCACTGCATGGGTGAAAGGTATGCTCCCTGTCCTCACTCATCGTAAGGGTCATGGTCAACACTCCTATAACAAAAGACAGGTTAACAAGAAAAAAGCATAGCAAATTTATTTAATCTAAGTTTTACATGATACAGGAGCCTCAGAAATGAAGACCTAAAGGCCCAGGGAAAACTGTTGTAGGTTCAATGAAGAATGGAGAGCCATGTAGGAATGTGATTGGATAAAGGATATGATCTAATGATTATAGACTGGTGGGAGAAACATAGCAAGGCCTTTCTGTACAGATTCTCCTTGGCCTGTCTGTGTAGCATTCCTTCCTCTGAGGTATGGACAACACCCCTCTGGAATGAAGATCTTGAAGGGAAAAGGGAGAGGGGAAAGACCTTTCTAGATTTTATGGCTTGCTTTGAGGGAGAGAGGTTCTAGTTTCTATGACTCAAGTCATAGTCAAGTCTATTATTGACTTTGAAAGAGTAATTTTGGCTTCTATGGCCTGTTTCTGGGGAGAACAAGGGGAAAGAGACAGGAGGGCAGGAGAAGATCATAGAAAATTTTCTTCCAAGGCCTTTCAATCTCCTTTGGTTCAAAATACTCAGCATGCCAAGGTGCCATATTTTGGGATATCATGTTCTGAGCCCTGAGAGCACTAGCAAGCTGGCTGGAGCTTGTTAAGTAAAATTTATTTGAAAGTTTCTGTGCAGCGTTAAATCATTGGAGTAAGTCTTCTTAATCATTGAGCATGTAAGATAGTGGTACAGATTAGAAAGCAATATTATAATTCTTCAAAATAAAACAAATGAAGAAATGTCTATTTGATTATCTGGCATATTTCATTTCTCGAACCTTGCAAAATAAAAAATGCCCTTTATAGCTAGTCTAGGGAAAGAAAAAAAACATGCAGTTATCCTATTTAAGAGCAGATCATGAGTCTCAGGAGTCCATAAGTAATGTGTCAAAAGTATACTGCACAAAATGTATCCTTCATAGAGCTTATAATCAGAAGATAGTGTACTAGGCAATGACTTTTATATACAAAATAAACAGATGGAGTTCTTATAGCAAAAAAAGTTATCTATTTTATACTTTTTAACTTTTATTTTAGGTTCAGGGGTACTTGTACAGGTTTGTTATATAGGTAAACTCATGCCATGGGGGTTTGTTGTACAGATTACTCGTCACCCCAGGTACTAAGCGTATTACCAATAGTTATTTTTTCAGCTCCTCTTCCTCCTCCCACTCTCCACCCTCAAGTAGGCCCCAGTGTCTGTTGTCCCCTCTTTGTGTCCATGTGTTCTCATCAGTCAGCTTTCACTTATAAGTGAGAACATGTGATATTCGATTTTCTGTTCCTGCATTAGTTTGCTAAGGATAATGGCCTCCAGCTCCATCCATGTTCCTACAAAGTACATGATCTCATTCTTTTTATGGCTGCATAGTATTCTGTGGTGTATATGTACCACCTTCTCTTTATCCAGTCTACCATTTATGAGCATTTAGGTTGATTCCATGGTTTTGCTATTGTGAGTAGTGCAGCAATAAACATAGAAGTGTAAATGTCTCTTTGGTAGAATGACTTCTATTCCTTTGGGTATATACCCAGTAATGGGATTGCTGAGTTGAATGATAGTTCTGTTTTTAGCTCTTTGAGAAATCACCCACAGCTTTCCACAAGGTTTGAACTAATTTACTCTCCCACCAACAGTGTATAAGTGGTCCATTTGCCCTGCAACCTCACCAACATCTGTTATTTTTTGACTTTTTAATAATAACCATTCTGACTGGTAGGAGATGGTATCTCATTGTGGTTTTGATTTGCATTTCTCTAATGATCAGTGATGAGATTTTTTTCATGTGCTTGTTGGCAACATGTATGTCTTCTTTTGAAAATTGTTCATGTCCTTTACTCACTTTTTAATGGAGTTTTTGTTTTTCTCTTGTAAATTTGTTTAAGTTCCTTAAAGATGTTGGCTATTAGACCTTTGTTAGATGCACAGTTTGCAAATATTTTCTCCCATTTTGTAGTTTGTCTGTTTATTTTGTTGATAGTTTCTTCTTGTTTTTACTTTTACATGAATGTTTTTAGCAACAATATTCACAAAAGCCAAAACATTAAAACAACCTAAATATTCATCAACTGATGAATAGAAAAACAAAATGTGGCACAGCCATACAAAGGAATATTATTCAGCCATAGAAAGAAATGAAGTACTGTCACATGCTGCAATTTGGATGAACTTTGAAAACATTATGTTAAAGAAGCTATACATGAAACGTTACATATTATATAATTGCATTTACATGAAATATCCAGAATACATAAATCTTTAAAGACAGAAAGCAGATTAGTGGTTTATTAATATACATTGTGATTAACTAAAGTCCATACTTATTTAGGTTTCCTTGGTTGTTACCTAATACTCTTTTTAAGATACCACATTAAATTTACTCACCATTTCCCTTACTGTTGATACTTTATTTTGCTGTGCATAAGCTCTTAAGTTTAATTGGATTCCATTTGTCAATTTTTGCTTTTGTTACAATTGCTTTTGGAGTCTTCATTATAAAATCTTTGCCAGGTTCCTATTTCCCAAATGATATTGCCTAGGTTGTCTTCCAGGGTTCTTATAGTTTTGGGTTTTACATTTCTCTTTAATCCATCTTGAGTTGATTTTTGTACATGGTGTAAGGAAGGGGTCTGGTTTTAATCCTCTGCATATGGCTAACTTGTTATCCCAGTGCCATTTATTAAATAGGGAATCCTTTCCCCATTGCTTGTTTTTATCAAAAGAAAGCTATCTATTTTAGAATAAACAATTCCCCCTTCATAAGGAAGTATTCTAGGTGGACAGATGAATGTTATGGAAGCACAAAATAGCTATACATTTGTAATTTGAATCTGAAGAACATGAAAATCACTTCAGGTAACTTACTATTGAATAGCAATAAGGTCAATGTCTTTAAAAAAGAAGTGTAACAGAGAAAGGGAAACAAATAGGAAGAAGCCAAATATAAAGTTCTAGATGTATATTTATATATCTAGCACCTGCTACCAAGAAATTTTGAAGATCTCATTCCATGCATACTATACTAAAAGCAACCATTTTATCACATGTGCACTTAAATTGCATTAGATAATACTCTTTTATTCCACTTGTTTTCTACACTCTAAGATTCTTGAGAGTGTAAGGTGTCACTAATTATCACGTATAGGGTGTATGAATATGAAACTCTGTTAGCACACAGACAAGGGCAAATTCGTTTTATGCCATTATTTGTACTGCAGCAGAGAAAAATTAACTTATCACTACAATGTGAGGATTTAACATTTTTCATTACACTCATCACTCTGTTATAGATATATGTGTGTGTGTGTGTGTGTGTGTGTGTGTGTGTGTAACTATTAAATCTTTCCTAAAGTGGCCACAAGTATCTTTTTCAGTAGATGTTGTCATCTGATGTCTTTGCTTGATGCCAGCATTAAAATAAAATGAATTGTGACAAAAGATTAATAACTAACATCACATTAAACTGGCTCTCTTAAATTGAGTATGCAAAAGTGTTAATTGCCCATTTATAAGCATTATAGAACTGAACTCAAATGTGTGTGACTGCAGAGGTAGTCATATATGTTGCTAGTTTATTTTTATGATTAGATTTTGAAGGAAAATGGTCCAGAAATTGTACAACACAATACATGAGCAAAATAGTATTTGATAATTAAAACAGAGAGTTTAGGTTTTGAACATGTTATTCCTGACAACATGTTAAAGTAAAAGGATGCCTTTCATACCAGAAAACAGTTGTTGACTGGGTGTTGCCAATGAATCATTGAAAAAATGCTGGATTTAAGGAGCCAAAAACAGTGCAAGCTTTCTAATTTTGTGCTTTCTAGTATTCAATAAGGTTAGTTACTGAATTTCCTAATTACAAAATGCTCATTCTCTTCAGTCTTGCTTACAGAAATAAGAGATTACTGAACTAATAAATTACACATTGCTCTAGAAACATATAAACTTAAAAACAGAAATCTGTATTCGATTTTGTTTTTAATGGTGAGGAGTTAAACTAAAAGTTTTAGCCTTGGAACACCAGAGAAATATATCATGAGAGCTTGCCACAGGGAAGCACTAACTGAAAGTCATGTGTATGCATTCAGCGAAGAAAATCCCCATAGCAATGAGAAAATGTTGAGAATTTCACAGAGGAGGTAAAAGGTTTTCATTTCTATTGTACTTCCCTGTTGTTAGGGTTAATGTTGAACAGGATGGAATTTTTTACATGCAGTCACTTTAGGACTTTTATTCCAAGTTTTAAGATCATGGCTGAGAAACTGTTTCCTTAAATCTAAACCATTGAAAATTTATTTTGTAATGCAAAATAATGTCTGATGCAGAAGTTGAATTCTGTAAGTAATTAGGTTGCTGAATTATTAGTTAAATGTGCCTGCAATTTTGTGCTTCCAATTTCACCCAAAATCAACTTTAAACAGGTCAAGAAAACAATTGATGAGAAGTGTCTGGAGTCCTTCATATGAAGACAGAAATCCCCTGGGATAAAGTGGAAAGAGACCTGTCTCTATAAACAACTGAAATAGCTTAATTTTGAAAGCAACAAAATTATTTGTTATGAAGAAGAAAAGTCTCCAATGCATTTTTCTCAAAATAATTCCTAGTATTTCTTAATGACTACTAAAAAATCTAACTACTTATATTAAATATTTACTGGAAATCTTTTTATTATTTTTAATTTTTGTGGGTACATAGAAGGTGTGTATATTTATGGGGTACATGAGATACTTTGATACGGTCATGAAATAAGCAATAATCACGTAATGGAAAATGGGGTATCCATCCCCTCAAGCATTTATTATTTGTTTTGCAAACAATCCAATCATACTCTTTTAGTTATTTTTAAATGAATAATGGCAAGGTGTGGTGGCTCATGCCTGTAATCTCAGCACTTTGGGAGGCTGAAGCAGGCAGATCACTTCAGGTCAGGAATTTAAGACCAGACTGGCCAACATGGTGAAACCCTGTGTCTACTAAAAATGCAAAAATAAGCCAAGTGTGGTGGCAGATGCCTGTAATCCCAGCTACTTGGGAGGCTGAGGCAGGAGAATGGCTTGAACCCCGGAGGTGGAGGTTGCAGTGAGCCGAGATCACGCCATGGCACTCCAGCCTGGGCAACAAGAATGAAACTCCATCTCAAAAACAAACAAACAAACAAAACTCTAAAAACAATCCAATCATATTATTTTAGTTATTTTTAAATGAATAATGGCCAGGTGCGGTGGCTCATGCCTGTAATCCCAGCACTTTGGGAAGCTGAGGCTGGCAGATAGATCACTTGAGGTCACGAATTCAAGACCAGCCTGGCTAACATGGTGAAACCCAGTCTCTACTAAAAATACAAAAATTAGCCGGGAGTGGTGGTGGGCACCTGTAATCCCAGCTACTCTGGAGGCTGAGGCAGGAGAATCACTTAAACCCAGGAGACAGAGGTTGCAGTGAGCTGAGATAGCACTCCTGAACATTAACCTGGGCGAGAGAGCAAGATTCCATCTAAAAAAAAACCAAAAAACAAAAAAAACCCCCAAAAAACCATATATATATATATATATATATATATAAATTTGACTGCAGTCACCCTGTTGTGCTATCAAACACTAGGTTTTATTCATTGTCTCTCTCTCTCTCTCTCTCTCTCTGGTACTCATTAATCATCTCCACTTGTTCTCCACCTGTCTACTACCCTTCCCAGTCTCTGGTAACCATCTTTCAACTCTCTAAGTCTGAGAGTTCAATTATATTTTCACTTCTGTCGCTCAGGCTGGAGTGCAGTAGCGTGATCCCGGCTCACTGCAACCTCTGCCTCCCAGGTTGAAGTGATTCTTGTGTCTCAGCCTCCCGATTAGCTGGGATTACAGGCCTGTACCACCATGTCCTGCTGATTTTTGTATTTTTAGTAGAGGCGAGGTTTCACCATGTTTGCCAGGCTGGCCTCGAACTCCTAGCCTCCAGTGATCCACCTGTCTTGGCCTCCCAAAGTGTTGGGATTACAGGCATGAGCCACTGTGCTGGGCCAATTATTTTCATTTTTAGCACCCACAAATAAATGAGAACATGTGAAGTTTATCTTTTTGTCTAACTTATTTCACTTAACATAATGGCCTGCAGCTCCCTCCATGTTGTTGCAAATGACAGGATCTCATTCTTTTTTATGACTGAATAGTACTTCGTTGTGTATATGTATCACACGTTTTATCTGATCATCTGTTGATGGGCATTTAAGTTGCTTCCAAATCTTGGCTATTGTGAACAATGCTGCAACAAACAGCATGGAGGATATCTCTTCAATAAACTGATTTCCTTTCTTTTGGGCATATACTCAGCAGTGGGATCGATGGATCATATTGTAGCTCTATTTTAGTTTTGTGAGGAACCTCCAAACTTCTCCACAGTGGTTGTACCGATGTACATTCCTACCAACAGTGTACAAAGGTTTCCTTATCTCCATGTTCTCACCGCCATTTGTTACTGCCTGTCTTTTGGATAAAAGCCATTTTAACTGAGATGAGATGAAGTCTTATTGTAGTTTTGATTTGCATTTCACTGAGATCAATGATGTTGAGCACCTTTTCATATGCCTGCTTGCCATTTGTATGTCTTCTTTTCAAAAATGTCTATTCAAATATTTTGCCCATTTTAAAATCTGATTATTAGATTTTTTTCCTATGGAGTTATTTAAGCTCCTAATGTATTCTGGTTATCTTGTCAGATGGGAAGTTTGTCAATATTTTCCCTCATTCTGTGAGCTGTTTCTTTGCTTTAGTTTTTCCTTCACTGTGTGGAAGCTTTTTTAAACTTGATGTGATCCCATTTGTTCATTTCTGCTATGGTTGCCTGTGGTTGTGGGGTACTATTCAAGAATTTTTTGTCCAAGCCAGTGTTTCATAGTTTGAGGTCTTAGATTTAAGTCTTTACTTCATTTTGATTTGGATTTTGTATATGGTGGGAAATAGGGGTCTAGTTTCATTCTCCTGCATATGGATATCCAGTTTTCCCAGTACCATTTGTAGAAGAGACTGTCTTTTCCCCAGTGTATGTTCTTGGCGTCTTTGTTGAAAATAAGTGCACTGTAGATGCATAGATTTATTTCTGCTTTCTCTATTCTGTTCCATTGGTCTATGTGTCTGTTTTTATGCCAGTCCCATGCTGTTTTGGTTACTATAGCTATGTAGTATAATTTGAAGTCAGGTAATGTGATTTCTCCTGTTTTGTTCTTTTTGCTCAGGCTAGCTTTGACTATTCTGGGTCTTTTGTGGTTCCGTATAAATTTTAGGATTGGTTTTTCTATTTCTGTGAAGGATGTTATTGGTATTTTGAGAAGTATTGCATTAAATCTGTAGATTGGGTAGTATGTACATTTTAACAATATTGATTCTTCCAATTCATGAGCATGGACTGTCTTTAGATTTTTTGTATGTCTTCTTCAATTTTTTTCATCAGTGTTTTATAGTTTTTATCATAGAGATCTTTCACATCTTTGGTTAATTTTTAGGTTCTTAATTTTATTTTGTGGCTATTGTACATGGGATTACTTTTTGATTTCTTTTTCAGATTGTTTGCTCTTCGCATATAGCAGTGCCACTAGTTTTTGTGTGTTCATTTTGTATCCTGCAGCTTTACTGAATTTGTTTATCAGTTCAAATAGGTTTCTGGTGGAATCTTCAGGTTTTTCCATGTATAAGATCATATTATCTGAAAACGAGGATAATTTGACTTCTTCCTTTCCAACTGGGATGTCCTTTATTTCTTTTCCTTATCTGATTGCTCTAGCTAGAACTTCCAGTGCCATATTAAATAATAGTGATGAAAGCAGGCATTCTTGTCTTGTTCCAGATCTAACAGGAAAGGCTTAGTTTTTCCCCATTCAGTAAGATACTAATTGTGGGTCTGTCATAAATGGATTTTATTGTGTTGAGGTATGTTCCTTCTATGCCTAGTTTGTTAGGGTTTTTATCATGAAGGGATGTTGAACTTTATCAAATGCTTTTGCAATATCAATTGAAATGCTCATGTGGTTTTTATCCTTCATTGTGTTGATATGATGTATCACAGTGATTGGTTTATGTAGACTGAACTATACTTGGCATCTGTGAGATAAATCCCACTTGGTCATGATGAATAATCTTTTTAATGTATTGTTGAATTCAGTTTGATAGTATTTTGTTGAGGATTTTTGCATTAATATCCATCTCGCGTATTGGCCTGTAGTTTTCTTTTTTTGATGTGTTTTTGTCTCATTTTGGTATCAGGGTAATATTGGCCTCAGAGAATGAGTTTGGCAGTATTCTCTTCTCCTCTGTTTTTCAGAATATTTTGAGTAGGATTGGTATTAATTCTTTAAATGTTTGGTATAATTCAGGGAAACTATTGGATCCTGGGATTTTCTTTACTGGGAGACTTTTCATTACAGTTTTGATCTCACTACTTGTTATTGGTCTGTTTAGGTTTTGGATTTCCTCATGGTTCAATCTTGGTAGATTGTATGAGTTTAGGAAATTCTACATTTCCTCTAGATTTTCAATTTTTCTATATTGTATGAATTTAGGAAATTATACATTTCCTCTAGATTAGCAATTTTTTCATATAGTTGCTCATAGTAGCCACTAATGATCCTTTGAATTTCTGTAGTATCAGTTGTAATGTCTTCTTTTTCATCTTTGATTTTATTTATTTTGGTCTTCTCTCTCTTTTTTTCTTAGTTAGCCTGGCTAGCCGTTTCTCAATTTTGTTAATTTAAATTTTTTTTTAATTCATTAATTTCTGCTCTTGTCTTTATTTCTTTTCTTGTACTAAATTTCTGGTTTGGTTTTCTCTTGCTTTTCTAGTTCTCTGGTCTTTTTTTTGTACTAACTTTTTGGTTTGGTTTGTTTTACTCTTTCTTGTCTAGTTCTCTGGTCGTTATTTCTTTTCTTGTGCTAACTTTTTCGTCTGGTTTGCTTCTGCTTTTCTAGTTCTTTAAGATGGACTGTTAGGTTATTTATTTGAATTTTTTCTCATTTAGTGATGTAGACACTTATAAATTTTTTTTCTTAGTACTGCTTTTGGTGTATCCCATAGGTTTTTATATGTTATGTTTTCACTATAATTTGTTTCAAGAAATTTTTCAGTTTTCCTCTTAATTTCTTAATTGACCCACTGGTCATTCAGGAGCATATTGTTTAATTTCCATGTGTTTGCAAAGTTTCCACAATTCCTCTTGCTCTTGATTTCTAGTTTTATTCCATTGTGGTCAGAGAAGATGCTTGATGTTATTTCAATTTTTGGAACATTCTAAGATTTGTTTTGTGACCTAACATATGGTCTATCGTTGAGGATAATCCATGTGCTGAGGGGAAGAATGTGTATACTGCAGCCTTTGGATGTGATGCTCTGTAAATATCTATTAGGTCCATTTGTTCTATAGTGCAGATTAATTCCAGTGTTTCCTCATTGATTTTTTGTCTGGAAGATCTGTGCAGTGCTGAAAGTGGAGTGTTGAAGTCTCCAGCTCTTACTGTATTGAGATCTATCTTTGTCTTTAGCTGTAATAATGTTTGTTTTATATATCTGGGTGCTCCAGTGTTAGGTGCATATATGTTTATTATAATTGTTATATCTTCTTGCTGAATGGACACCTTTATCATTATATAATACCCTGCTTTATCTCTTTTTATAGTTTTTATCTTCAAGTCTATTTTGTCTGAATAAGTATAGCTACTCCTGGTATTTTTTGATTTCCATTGGCATGGAATTTTTTTTCCATCCCTTTATTTTCAGCTTATGTGTGTCTTTATAAATGAAGCTTATTTCTTGTAGGCAAGACATTGAGTCTTACTTTTTTATCTATTCAGTCACTCTATGTCTTTTGATTGGAAAGTTTGGTACATTTACATTCAACGTTATTATTGATAAGTAAGGACCTACTCCTGCCATTTTGTTATTTGTTTTCTGGTTGTTTTGTGGTCCTCTCTTCTTTCTTTCCTTCCTCCCTATCTTTCTTTTAGTGAAGGTGATTTTCTCTGGTGGTATGAACTACTTTTTGCTTTTTACATTTTGTGTATCTGTTGTGTGTTCACTTTTACGTTGCCATGAGACTTGCAAATACTATCTTATAACTCATTATTTTAAGCTAATGACAACACTGGTTGCATAAATGAACAAATAAGTAAACAAATAGAAAACAAATAAAAAGTCTGCACTTTAACTTTGTCCCCCTCCTTTTTAACTTTTTGTTGTTTCTATTTATGTCATACTGTACTGCCTATATTTTGAAAAGTTGTTGTAGTTATTATTTTTGATTGGTTCATAGTTTAGTCTTCCTACTTAAGAATATTTTACACATTACATTTACAGTGTTACAATATTATTTGCTTTTCTGTGTACTATTACCAGTGAGTTTTGTACCTCCTTATGAATTATTACTGCTCATTAACATCTTTTTCTTTTAGATTGATGTACACCGTTTAGCATTTCTTGTAGAACAGGTCTGGAGTTGATGAAATCCCTCAGCTTTTGTTTGTCTGAGAAGATCTTTATTTCTCCTTCATGTTTGAAGGGTATTTTCTCTGTATACTATTCTAGGGTAAAGGTTCCTTTCCTGAAGCACTTTAAAGATGTCATGCGACTCTCCCATGGCCTGTAAGGCTTCCACTGAAAAGTCTGCTGCCAGACATATTAGAGCTCCATTGTATGTTATTTGCTTCTTTTCTCTTGCTGCTTTTAGGATACTTTATTTATCTTTTACCTTTGGGACTTTTATTATTAAATGCCTACAGTTAGTCTTTGAGTTCCATCTGCTTCATGTTCTATAACCTCCTTGTACTTGCATATCAGTATATTTCTCTAAGTTTAGAAAGTTCTCTGATATTATCCTTTTAAATAAACTTTCTACCCCATCTCTTTCTCTACCTCCTCTTTAAGGTCAATAACTCATAGATTTGCCCTTTTAAGGTTATTTTCTAGATCTTGTAGGTGTGCTTAATACTTTTTTTTTCTTTTGTCTCCTCTGACTGTGTATTTTCAAAGATCCTGTCTTCAATCTCACTAATTCATTCTTCTGTTTGACCAGTTCTGCTATTAAAGGACTCTGACATGTTCTTCAGTATGCCAGTTGCATTTTTCAGCTTCAGAATTTCTGCTTAATTCTTTGTAATTATTTCAATCTCTTTGTTACATTTATCTGATAGAATTCTGAATTCTTTCTATGTGTTATCTTGGATTTCTTTGAGTTTCCTCAACACAACTTTTTTGAATTCTCTGTCTAAAAGGTTACATATCTCTATTTCTACAGCATTGGTCCCTGGTTCCTTATTTACTTCATATGGTGAGGTCATGTTTTCCTGGATGGTCTTGATGCTTGTTCATCAGTGTTTGGGCATTGAAGAGTTAGGCACTTATTGTAGTATTTGCAGTCTGGGCTTGTTTGTACCTGCCCTTCTTGGGAAGACTTTCCAGGTATTAGAAAAGATTGGGGCCCCGAATTCAATAATGCTGTGGTTCTCAAAGATTCACAGAGTAACTGCTTGGTGATCTTGGATAAGATCTAGAAGAATTCTCTGTATTACCAGGTTTAGACACTTGTTCTTTTCCCTTACTTTCTCCAAAACAAATAGTCTTTCTCTATATATGGAGCCTTCTACAACTAGGGGTGGTGGAACACAGCACCCCAGTGGCCACCACCATTGGGGCTGTACTGGGTCAGACCTGAAGTCAGCACATCACTGGGACTTGCCTAAGGCCTGCTGTAACCACTACCTGGCTACCCCCTAAGTTCACTCAAGTCCCTATGGTTATACAATCAACAGGTGGCAAAGCTAGCCAGAGTTTTGTCCCTTCCTTCAGTGGACCTCCCCCTGGCCCTGGATGGGTCCAGAGATGCTGTCTGGGAGCCAGAGATTGATGTCAAAAATTTTGGAAATTTACTCGGTGTTCTAGTCCACTGTGGCTAAGCTGGCACTCAAACCACACAAGATACACCTTTCCCACTCATCCCTCCGCTTTCCACAAGCCAAGGAGCCTCTCCATGTGGCCACCACCATCATTGACCCACAGGGGTTCTGCCAGGCCACCACCAGTGTTCACTTAAAGCCCAGGAGCTCTTCAGTCAGCTTGTGATTAATGTTGTCAGGCCCGAGACTCACTGTTCAGGGTGGTGGGCACCCCCTCTGGCCCCACAGGTTTATAAATGCTAACCAAGAGCTTAGATCTAGACTTGGGAACCACAAGGGCCTGCTTGGTGCTCTACCCCACTGTAGCTAAGCTAGTGCCTAAGGTCCCATACAGAGTCCCCTTTATTTTTCCCTCTGCTTTTCTCAAACAGAAGGAGTCTTTCACCATAGCCACCACAGCTGTGAATGTGCTGGATCACACCTGAAGCCAGCAAATCTCAGACTCCAAGGCCCATGGCATATTACCTGGGTGTTGCTTTGGTCATTCAGGGCCCAGGGGCTCTTTAGTCATCAGGTGATGAATCCTGCTAGGTGATGAATCTCTGCTGACAGGGCAGCAGAGTTCAATGTAAAGTCCCCCATTGCTGCCTTCTCCCTCTCCCAAGAACATAGATTTCTTCATGCCACCTACCCATTGCCAGGAGGTGGGGGAGAAGTGGCTCAGGCACTCCCTTAGCCACCCCGTCTGGTGTCTCAGTAAGTCATGTGCCCCCCAAATCCACTGGCTCTGAGCCCGGCTCAACACTAGGAATTGCCTAGGAATCATAGTCCTTGTAGCCTAGACTGCCCCTCAAGTTCACTTAGGGCTCCAGAGCACTCCACCTCCCAGTGGCAAGTCTTGCTGGAACTCAAGCTCCAACTACTAGAGCAGGAAACTCCCTTCTGTCTAGGGCTGGTCCAAATGCTCCCTCCATGGGCGAGTGTTGGCTAAGTTCACCCTGGTTCTGCTTTCTGCTGTAACAGAGCAGCACTGAGTTCACTACAAACCCCCACATTTGCTGCACTCTCCCTCTCTGTGCAGCACTGGTAGGGGGTTGGGGAGGGAGCATCAGCACTTCAAGATAATCTTTCCTGACCTCTTCAATGTCTCTGTCAGTAATGTGAAGTTAAAACCAGGTACTGTAATTGCTCACCTGATTTTTGGTTCTTATGATAGTGATTTTTGTGTGTAGTTAGTTAATTTGATGTTCCTGCAGTGGGGTCCGAGTAGGCTTCCATTAGGCTATCTTGCTCCACCTCTTCTGGAAATCTATTTTCATGCAAATCTAGTGATCAATAAACATCTGATGAGTTATATAAAGTAACGGTCAATTCTACCTTCTGAAATAGTAATGACTCTTCCAAGAAAACTTACTAACTCAGAGGAACTTTGAGAAACTATAAAATATGGGACCTTGGTAGTAGTCTTACTTATGAAACCTACAGGGGCTTTTGGGGAAATGAAGATCAATAGCCATTTAGGAATATTCAACATCAACTTTGCAAATTCTGGATATGGAAGAGAAATACAATTAAGATAAAAATAAAACATATATTTAAAAACCCCTAGGGACATCATTTCCTCTCATAACACAGAAACAGATTATTTTTTTAAGGCAAATCTGTGTTAATTATCTACCTGGATTTCAGGAAGGCATTTCTCAAAGTTTCTTATGGTGACATAGTGGACGAGAGAGAGATGTGGACTAGATTACAGTGCAGCTCCATGGACCTCTAAGTGTTTAAAGAAGAAAGAAGAACTTAAGCGCATGTCAGCAATCCTATATTTAACACAAATTTTCAGTCAGTAAGTTATGTGAAAATATAAGAAACATTTACCTTATCAAGTTTTTGTTTGTTTATTTGTTTCTGTTTTTAGAAACAGTCTTGCTCTGCTGCCCAGGCTGGAGTGCATTGGTGCAATCGTGGCTCACTGCAGCCTCGAACTCCTGGGCTCAAGCGATCCTCCCACCTCAGCCTCTTGAGTAGCTAGGGCTACTGTGCCTGGCTAGTACTTAACTGGCTAGTACATGCCACTGTGCTTGGTTAGTTTTTTAATTTTTATTTATTTATTTAATTATTTATTTATTTTAGAAACAGGGTTTTGCTATGTTGCTCAGGCTGATATTGAACTCCTGCCTCAGCCTTCCAAAAGCACTGGGATTGCAGGCAAGATCCTGGCCCTTATTAAGTTTTATATGATAAATTTGCTCATGTCAATATATTGAGGAAAAGAATTTATATTCAGAAGGACCCTGAAAGGTATATTAATGGGTCAAAATTAAAAAGATGAAGATTTTTGTTTTGTGTGTGTGTTTGAGACAAAATCTCATTCTGTTGCCCAAGCTGGAATGCGGTGGTGTGATCCTGGCTTGCCACAGCATCAACCTCCTGGGCTCAAGTGATCCTCCTGCCTCAGCCTCCTGAGTAGGTAGGACTACAAGCATTCACCACTATGCCCAGTTCAGCTTTTAATTTTTTTGTAGAAACGCTGTCTCACTGTGTTGCCCAGGCTGATCTTGAACTCCTGGCCTCAATTGATCCTCCTGCCTCAGCCTCTCAAAGTGTTGAATTACAGACATGAGCAACCATAGCAGACCAAGATTAAGATTTAAAGGAAGAGCATGACACTTCCCTGCCAGTCCTGATGTTTTTCAACATCTGTCCACTTTCTGAGCTTTGAAATAATTGGACAAATGGTAAAGGAAAACACCAACAGCTTCTCTCAATGCAATGAGGTAGGCTAGAATCTCTATATGGGGCAGTGGCCAGTGTAAAACTAAGAAGTGGCAGAGGATGCTGAAGCTGAGAGTATATGCTTGAGAGCATATGTGGACTGTGGTTTGGAGAGTGGGGGGCATTGCATTAATACTCTAAGGGATGCCATGATCTGTAAGGGTAAAAAGAAGTTTAAAATCATGACGTCTAAAAGATGAGGTGGGTTCAGACTCAAAGGAAACCTTTTACTATCACTCAGAATTCTCATAGTTGGGGCAAAACAGTGGGAATTTATCAGGAAAAGGTACAGTCTGCCTAGTAGTGTCCGGGTGGACTGCCTGAGATGAGTGGGCTGATTTGATGGAGGAACAGCACAATCTCCAGCAGTGGAAGCTGGCAAAAGTGATGGAGAATCAATCTAATTAGATAAATGAATCTCAGTATTAACAACGAAAGGGAATTACTTTCTGGAAACAAAGGTAAAATTTTCACAATCAGGATCGTGTGGGTAGATGGGGAGTCAATAAATAAGATGCTCGGAGCCTACTTTGAGGTGTCAGATGCCAGGCTGGGAAAATCAACATTAAAAATAACCAACCTATTTGATGGAGTGGGGTTCCAAGGACCATAATCCAGCTCTGGTCTGGATCATATTAGACACTGAAATTATTTTAAAATTTCAATACAACTGGTTGGGTGTGGTGGCTCACACCCGTAATCCCAGCACTTTGGGAGGCCAAGGCAGGCGGATCATCACGAGGTCAGGAGATTGAGACCGTCCTGGCTAACAAGGTGAAACTCTGTCTCTACTAAAAAAAAATACAAAAAATTAGCCAGGTGTGGTGGCAGGCACCTGTAGTCCCAGCTACTTGGGAGGCTGAGGCAGGAGAACGGCGTGAAACCCAGGAGGTGGAGCTCGCAGTGAGCCGAGATTGTGCCACTGCACTCCAGCCTGGGTGACAGAGTGAAGACTCTGTCTCAAAAAAAAAAAAAAAAAAAATCAATACAACTAATATTAAACTATAAAATTAAAACAATAAAATAACTATAAAAGCCACAAAAGATGAGTTGATTGATTATAACAGAGATTATGAAAAGCTAATATTAAAATATAAAATAAGAATGCATAAAATAGGAATTAGGAGCGCGGACTCTGAAGTCCCTAGATTTATATCTTGGCTCTACCATTTACAAACGATGCGACTTCAGAAAAACTGCTTAGTTTCTATATACCTCTGTACCAAAGACAGCACCTATCTCAAAGCGGCTTTGCAAAGATTGAGTTAATATTTTTAAAGTGCTTAGAGCAATACATGGTAGATAAGTGCTATATAAGCATTCGTTAAATAAAAAGAAATTCAGTGAACATTCAGGTTGGTGGGAGTAATATAAAGGCCTTTACCAACATATAAATGGGCAAAGAGCATAAACAATCACACAGTAGATGATTTTCAACCTTAATACTAATTGATGGAATGTATCTTAAACCAATAACAAGTTACCATTATGATGGTAATACCACTGTAGACAAGATTGAATGGATATGTTCATAAGACCCTTATTCTTTATGTTAGGCACACTTGTAGGTACCAGTAGTAGATAAACGAAGACTTCATCCTTCCCTTGAAAACTCCACAGTCTAGGTGAGAGACAAATATGTAGACAATTATGAAACAATGTGATGAGTTGTATACCTCATACATGCACATGTATAAGCGGTTATTGGAACAGAGAAGCGGAAGTTATTAACTTGGTTTAGAGGAAGAGAGGAAAGTAGGAGGAAAGTATCTGGGAAAGGTAATTGCAGGCCAGACTATAACAGATGCTTACATAGCATTGCTAGGAAACATGGCACAAAGTAGGAAAGGATCCTAACTGCTCTTCATTTTATAACATTAAGAAGTTAAACCCAATATTTGTAATGTCCAAGCCTCGATCTGAGAGAAAAAAAGATGCTCTTAAATGTTTAGAGGATAGCCCTTGATGCTCTTAAATGCTTAGAGGATAGCCCTTGATGCTCTTAAATGCTTAGAGGATAGCATCTCCTTTCATTTTGGAAGCAACTTGGCAATGGTACTGTGGATTCATAAAGGGCTTCCCTAACTTTATATTTCTGAGAGTTTATTCTAAGGCAATAAGTAAGGTTATTTAAAATAACAAAAAATGTAATAAGAAAGTAACCAAAAAAAAAAGCTTAATGAAACTGGCACATCAACTTGATGGAAAATTTTGCAGAAGATTTTAAAAAGATGAAAATTTGAGGATCCCTGTAAAAATGTGGAAACATGTTTATGACATAATGTGAAATGAAAAAATTTAAAATGGTATCTGTGGTATGATTACTGCTAAGTATATGGGAAAGACTTAAGGGAAAAATTTAAGTAATTGATTTGACATGCTTACATTGCTAGAATTCTGAGTATTTAAGTATTTTAGGACCTTATTTTTGATAATTAAATGTATTACAAGATAAAACAAATAAATTTTTGTCATATAAATCCAAAAAGATAAATATTAAATTAAGGACAATAGTGTGATAACACATCAGATAAAAAGGCCCAAAGAGCTTATTCAACTGTAAATTCAAAATGAAATAACAACTCAACATCACTTCCTGAGAAAGTAAATTTTATATTAAGGAGCAAAAGCACAAGAAGAAGATTTAAGAACTGTCTTGGAGAAGACAGAATGAACTGTATGTAAATCCAGGAGTCTTAATTAGTGGACATTACATGAAGGCAGATCTAGGTTTATAGAGTTAAGATCATTAATAATATACTTTAGTACTATTTAAAACAAAATGGACTGGGCATGGTGGCTAACAACTATAATCCCAGCACTTTGGGAGGTCAAGGCAGGCGGACCACATGAGGCCAGGAATTTGAGACCAGCCTGGCCAACATGACAAAACCTTGTCTCTACTAAAAAATACAAAAATTAGCCGGGCTTGGTGGTGCATGTCTGTAATCCCAGCTCCTTGGAAGGCTGAGGCACAAGAATGGTTCGAACCCAGGAGGCAGAGGTTGCATTGAGCTGAGATGACACCACTGCACTCCACCCTGAGTCTCACTCTGTCCCCCACACTCCCCAGAAATTTAAAAAAAAAAAAGTCTGTTATGAAAAATAATAAATTCCTTGGAGTTGGACTGGTTTAGCCAGGTGCTGTCTGCAACCTGTAGGAGATATTGCAGAGGCAGTGAGAGTTTGTAATAAATGTCATTTAACATATATCCAGGTCCTGAACTCAATAAAGCAAAGTAATGTCCTCTGAAGAAACTCATAACTGGCATGGTCTTCCAAACCTGCAGAACCTACCTGTTACTTCACTTTTGGATTAAGCTTAGGATTAGTAATGACAAAGGACTGGATAAGATACAAAAATAACAGCTGAAATGAAGAAAATTGATATTTAAAGATGAAAGAGATGACTTGAAGAAGGTGCTCCTATCAAATCCTGTTGTAATCAAAAGTTTGATAAGTAACAGAAACCTTGTGTTATGGTAAATATTCCAATCACTGATATTTTGAAATGAAGGATAGTTTCATTAAAATTTAATTCCAGTAAAAATTAAATCCATTTAAATCCTCAGAAAGAATGTTGAAAAAACATTGCAGAACCTTAGAGAAATGGCTATGGCCACACATAGTTTCTGGTCTATGAGAATGAAAGATGTACTTAAAATATATTTTAAAGTGGATTCCTTTTATTCAGGGAGAACGAATTTCTGAACTAAGAATTTTCTGTGATTAACTATGAAAGACCTTTCCACCCAAAGTTTCCAATATGATAGTATATTTATTGTTTTCTGCTTCACCAATTTTCATAGGACAGCATTATTTTCTTTGGGTTAATAGCATAAACAAAGTCAGAGGTTCAGATTACATTATAATAATTTAAGATTTTTTGTTTTAATTGAATGATTTATGACAAACTACAAGGACAGACTTCAGTCAGAGGGTTGTTCTGAATCTCTTTTGGTGTCTTCTGTCGACCCTTGAAGTGTTGCACAGTGTAATCACTGAAGAATGACTAATCTTTCAGAAGTTCCTTCTTGTTATAACTCACTTTAATCTACTAGATCTTGAAGTTTTTGTTTTAATGTGGAAATGTAAAGTTAACTTTTGGCATCTATTTTTAAAGTTCTTACTAACTATAAATACTATGTGTAGTTCTTTAATATGGGTAATGGTGTGCTGTAGTAAACTAGTTTAATTAAAGACAATTGATTGAAACTATTTTATCTTGTGGAAAATTGATTTTGGGGCTCCAAAAGAGATGACCTATGTAGTATACATTTTATTTCAAGACAATTTGGCTATGTCCTTTCTTGTCTGATGAGATTTTACATTGTTTTGTTTGGTGTTTGTTGTTATTGTACCACCAGAAATTTTGTTGAACTTGAAACTTTGATTCGGTTTAAATTTTATGGTCTTATTTTGAAAGAAAATATGTATGTATGTATGACATATATATGATATATATATACATGCATATATCTCATAGGTAGATATTACTTGTCATCTCAAAATTAGTTCAGAAATTATTCTACTTTGTAATGTTTTCTTTTGTCAAATCTCAGAAGAATTTACATTTTAATCTATTTTTTTCTTGGTGAATAGTAGGCCAAGTGACATTTATTGCAAATAGAGCAAATATAAATAAATTAAAATGAACAGAGTTAATTAGGTTCAAGCATATAACATACTGGTATCTATAAACATTTGAAAGTTCCCACTGCTGAATAAACACACAGCCAAATAAAACCAAGTTATCGTTTTACAACTTTCTGTGTTCATCATATTAAGCTTTAAAGCTTACATATGAAAAACACTTTTAATGGATTAAATATGAACATAGTGGTATATTTATATTAGATTTCTATTGCTCCCCCCTCTCAAATAATTAAAATTCAGAACAAATGCTTTATAAACAGCAAAACGTAAGGCAGGGGAAGTAGAGCTTAACAATTATCAGAAAATATTCCTTTCTTTAAAGACTTATAAGCAGGTGTCCCTAGCAGGCAAAAACATACACAAACACACACCCACACATGCCCTCCATCTACAACTGCTGCCCTACCTTATAGACTAATTCTGTTCTTGGCAGATGGCCATCTGTTTCTGGCCTTGGGCCTTGACGTTGACCTTAAAAAAGGAAACAGATGACTATAGGAAATTGGTCCAAGAAGATGCAGGACTAAATTTTCAAAATAGCCCAAAATGCTAGGAAAAGAAAGACGTTCAAAGGAGAGTTGGTACAAATCCTACTGAAACTACTCCAAAAGATAAAGAAATAGGGAATCCTCCCTAATTCATTCTATAAAGCCAGTATTACCATAATTCCAAAACCGGGAAAGGACATAACCAAAAAAGAAAACTACAGACCAATATCCCTGATGAACATAGATGCAAAAATCCTCAACAAAATACCAAGTAACTGACTCCAGCAGCATTTCAAAAAGATAATACATCATGATCAAGTGTGTTTCACACCAGGGATGCAGGGACGTTTTAATATATGGAGGTCAACAAATGTGATGCCCCATATAAGTAGAATTAAAAACAAAAATTATATGATCATCTTGAAAGATGCATAAAAAGCATTTGACAAAATCCAGCATCCCTTTATGATTAAAACCCTCAGCAAAATTGGCATAGAACAAATATACTTCAAGGTTATAAAGGCCATCTATGACAAACCCACAGTCAACATTATACTAAATGGGGAAAAGTTGAAAGCATTCACCCTGAGAATTGGAACAAGACAAGGATGCCCACTTTCACTACTTCTATTCAACATAGTACTGGAAGTCCTAGCCAGAGGAATCAGACAAGAGAAATAAATAAAAGACATCTAAATCAGTAAAGAGGATGTCAAATTGTCACGGTTCACTGAGGATATGATCGTATACTTAGAAACCTCTAAAAACTCATCAAGAAAAAGCTCCCAGATTTGACAAATGAATTCAGTAAAGTTTCAGGATACAAAATACATTATCACAAATCAGTAGCACTGCTATACACCAACAGCGACCAAGCTGAGAATCAAATCAAAAACTCAACCTCTTTTACAACAGCTGCAAAAAATTAAAATACTTAGGAATATACCTAACCAAGGAGGTTAAAGATCTCTACAAGGAAAGCTACAAAACACTGCTGAAAGAAATCACAGGTGACACAAACAAATGGAAACACATCCCATGCTTATGGATGGGTAGAATCAACATTGTGAAAATGACCATACTGCCAAAAGTAATCTATAAATTCAATGAAATTCTCATCAAAATGCTATCATCATTTTTCACAGAACTAGAAAAAGCAACCCTAAAGTTTATATGGAATTAAAAAAAGAGCCCACATATCCAAAGCAAAACTAAGAAAAAAAAGGACAAATCTGGAGGCATCACATTACCCAACTTCAAACGATTAATATACTATAAGCCATAGTCACCAAAATAGTGTGTTACTGGTATAAAGATGGGCATGTAGACCAATGGAACAGAATAGAGAACCAAGAAATAAAGCCAAATATGTATAGTCAACTGATCTTTGACAAAGCAAACAAAAACATAAAGTGGGGAAAGGACACCCTATTCAACAAATGGTGCTGGGATAATTCGCAAGCCACATATAGAAAAATGAAACTGGATCCTCAGTTCTCACCGTATACAAAAATCAACTCAAGATGGATCAAACACTTAAACCTAAGACTTGAAAACATAAAAATTCTAGCAAATAACATTGGAAAAACTTTCAGACATTGGCTTAGGCAAAGAGTTCATAACCAAGAACCCAAAAGCAAATGCAACAAAAGCAAAGATAAATAAGTGAGGCTTAATTAAACTTAAAAGCTTCTGCGCAGCAAAAGAAATAATCAGCAGAGCAAACAGACAACCTGCAGAGTGGGAGAAAATTTTCGCAAACTATGCATCTGAAAAAGGACTAATATCCAGAATCTACAAGGAATTTAAACAAACCAGCAAGAAAAATAATAATAATATCATCAAAAAGTGGGCTAAGGACATGAATACACAATTCTCAAAAGATGTACAAATAGCCAACAAACATTTGAAAAAATTCTCAACATCACTAATGATCAGGGAAATGCAAATCAAAACCAAAATGTGATACCACCTTCTTCCTGCAAGAATGGCCATAATTTAAAAATTTTAAAAAAATACATGTCAGTATGATGTGGTGAAATGGGAACACTTTTACACTGCTGGTGGAAATGTAAACTAGTACAACCCCTATGGAAAACAGTATGGATACTCCTTAAGGAACTAAAAGTAGAACTATCATTCTATTCAACAATTCCACTACTGGATATCTACCCAGAGGAAAAGAAGTCATTATGTGAAAAAGACACTTGCACAGTCACGTTTATAGCAGCACAATTCGAAACTGCAAAAATATGGAACCACCCTAAATGCCCATCAGCCAATGGTGGATCACGAGGTCAGGAGTTTGAGACCAGCCCGGCCAAGATGGTGAAACCCTGTTTCTACTAAAAATACAAAAATTAGCCGGGTGCAGTGTTGGGCACCTGTAATCCCAGCTACTCGGGAGGCTGAGGCAGGAGAATCGCTTGAACCTGGGAGGGGGAGGTTGCAGTGAGCCGAGATGGTGCCACTGCACTCCAGCCTGGGCAACAGAGCAAGACTCCAAGAAAGAAAAGAAAAGAAAAGAAAGAGGGAGGGAGGGAGGGAGGAAGGAAGGAAGGAAGGAAGGAAGGAAGGAAGGAAGGAAGGAAGGAAGGAAAGAAAGAAAGAAAATGTGGCATATGTGTACCATAGAATACCACTTAGCCATAAAAAGGAACAAAATAATGGCATTTGTAGCAACGTGGATGAAGTTGGAGACCATTATTCTAAGTGAAGTAATTCAGGAATGGAAAATCAAACACTGTATGCTCTCTCTTATAAGTGTGAGCTAAGCTGTGAGGACACAAAGGTGTAAGAATGATTATAATAGACTCTGGGGACTCAGAGGGAAAGGTGGAAGAGTGGCGAGGGATAAAAGACTACACACTGGGTAGAGTGTACACTGCTCAGGTGATGTGTGCACCAAAATCACAGAAATCACCACTAATGAACTTCTCTATGTAACTAAATACCGCCTGTCCTCCTAAAACTATTGCCATAATGATTAATAAAGAAATATGTAGAAGGAAAAAAAGTTGTGAGAATGAAAACAAGCCATTGAAATTGAAAACTCTAAAAAGAGAATATACTCTGGATTGGTCTTAGTAAAAAAGAGAACTGGCAATTTGAAAGACGGTATCGAAGAGTTTGCTCAGAGTGACAAAAAGAAAAGATACATGGAAAAATCAGTTGCGACAAAGAGAATAGGTATTGCTGCTCTATTATATGTCTATCAGAACTTCCATAAGAAGGGAATTGAAGAAAAATAATATTTGAAAAAATAACAACTGAACTGAAGAAATATATGATTTTTATAACATAAGTACATTATGAGTATTAAACAGAATAAATAAATTCAAACCAAGATACATCATGATGAAACTGCGGAGCATCAAAGAAAAAATAAAAGTATTGGCAATGAGAAGGAGAAAACACAAATTAAATAGGGTGGAAACACTTTGAAACTGGCAACAAACTTTTCCTCAGCAACACAAGAATGTTAGAACATAATGGGGCAATATCTTTAAGGTGCCAAAGGAACATATCTGCCAAATTAAAATAATAGGTGGCTAAACCATTGTACAAAAGTGGGGGTAAAACTAAAAGAAGAAAGTCAGAAAAACTCAGAAAAAGAGAATTTGCTCCCTCTAAACCTTTACTAAATTATAAAAGTATTAAGAACACTAAATCAAGAGTGGAAGCATGTAATCCAGGAAACAATTGTAAGCTCAGAAAATGATTAATAAAAAAGAGTCATTAAATATAGTTGACTTTAACAATAATAATTTTTGCATTAAAATAAAAATAAAACGCTAGATAACATTAAGATTGCAAGTAGAGTAGCTGAATAGGTAAATTGCAATAATTTGAGAGAAAAATAGAAGTAGACTGTTAGAAACATTTACATATATATTTTAAAAATTTAAGAGTAGTCAACGAAAGAGTAGAAATACAATACACAGCTTCTAAATCAGCAGAAAAAGGAAGTGGGAGATGTGAAAATTTTTTTTAAAAAAAGACACTAGACTGGGCATGGTGGCTCATGCCTGTAAACCCAGCACATTGGGAAGATGAGGCAGGCGGATCACTTGAGACCAGGAGTCTGAGACCAGCCTGACCAACATGACAAAATCTTGTCTCTCCCAAAAAAAAAAAAAAAAAAAGAATACAAAAATTATCCAGGCATGGTGGCACATGCCTGTGATCCCAGCTGCTTGAGACACAGAAAAGAAAATTGCATGAACCTAGGAGGTGGAGGTTGCAGTTAGCTGAGACTAAAGCAAAAACTAAGACAGCGATAAGCAAATTTGACAAAGTTCACAATTATTGTGGGTGATTTAAGAGCTTTCAAAAATTCACGAATCAAACACAAAATTAAGAAGGATATAAAAGATCTTAACAATGAAACAACAATCCTATTTAATGAATATATATAGAACCCTGCACCTTCTAATCAAAGAATACACCTTTTTATTTTTCAAGTCCACTCTGAACATTTGCAAAAACTGACCTTGTACTAGGCCAGAGGAGCTTCAGTAATTTCCAAAAAATCAGTACAATATTGATAAAATTCTCTCATTATAAGAGAATATTAGAATTCAAAAGTTAAAAGTCAAAACATATACAGATGAAAATATGTAGGAAAAGTTTGAAAAAAATGAGATAAGAGTTGCCAATCATATATGTGAACATGCCACAGAGCTACAATAATCGTAAGAGTGTGTTTTACACTCAAGAATAGATAGCTCAGAACCAGGCCATAGAATATGTAAAATTATATGTACGTGTGTGCGTGTGTGTGTGTGTGTGTGTGTGTGTGTGGGTGCGCGCGTGCATAGATATGTGTGTGGCATAATCATTAAGTAGAAAATAAAAAGATTTATTAAATTGCATTAAAACAATTATATCATACCTTGGAAAAAATCCTTAACATCCTTGTATTATACATCAAAACCAATTCCAGATAGGCTAAACAGTTGAATATAAAAGTCAAGACAGAAAATAAGTAGACAATAATAGAAATAAATATTGTATCTCTGGGTGAGAGAGTATTTTTTAAGCCTAGAAGTAAAGAAAATATTAAGTAAGCAAAAAATAAATTTGTTTACATAAAAATTTTCTTTAAAAATCTCTGTATATTAAAATGTGCACAATTTTAAAAACAAAAACAATTGCAATATAATTTAAATAAAGACAATATCTATAACTATAAATATCACATACAAATTAATGAGAAAAACACTATGAACTTTAGATAAATGAGCATTGGAAAAAAATGAATTATTCACAGAAGAAAATATACAATATAAAATTTGAATTTTTTATTTAAACAATAAGATTTTATTTTCGCTATTGAAATTAGTAAATACTTTAAGGGTCTGTGAATCTCTGTTGAGATGGTCTGAATACCAACACTTGAAAAGAGTTTTTTATATACATATTTGCCATTTGTATGTCTTCTTTTGAGAAATATTTATTCAGGTCTTTTTGCCCATTTTTAAATGGGACTTTTTGTTTTTTGGCTTTGAGTTGTTTGAGTTTATTATATTCTGGTTATGAATCCCTTGTCAGATGGGTAGTTTGCATGTATTTAATCCCATTCTGTAGTTTGTCTCTCCACTTTGTTAATTGCTGTCTTTGCTATATGGATGTTTTTTGGTTTGCCATCCCATTTGTCCATTTCTGCTTTTGTTGCCTATGCTTTTGAGGTCTTACCCAAAAGATCCTTGCCCAGACGAGCATCCTGTAGTGTTTTTCCAATGTTTTCCTTTAGTAGTTTCATAGTTTCAGTTCTTACATGCAAGTTTTTAATCCATTTTGTGTTGATTGTTGTATATGGTGAACGATAGGGATTTAGTTTCATTCATCTGTATATGGAGATACAGATTTTTCAGCACCATTTATTAAAGAGACCATCCTTTCCTATTAGTGCCTTTGTTGAAAATAAGTTGAGTGTAAAAATATGTGGATTTATTTGTAGGCTCTGTATTCAGTTTTATTTGTCTACGTGACTGTTTTTAAGCCGGTACCATGCTGTTTTGGTTACTATAGTCTCATAGTATGTTTTTAAGTCAGGAAGTGTGATGCCGCCAGCTTTGTTCTTTTTGCTCAGAATTGCTTTAGCTACTTGGGGTCCTTTGTTGTTTCATATGAATTTTAGGATTGTTTTCCTATTTCTGTAAATAATTTCATAACACTTTATAGGAATTGCATTGAATCTGTAAATCACTTTGTATAGCATAGACATTTTAACAATTTAACAATATTAATTCTTCTGATTTTTTTTTTTTGTGTGTGTCCTCTTCAATTTCTTTTATCAATGCTTTAAAGTTTTCTTTGTAAAGATCTTTCACTTCTATGGTTAAATTTATTTCTAGATATTTTATTTTATTTTTGGTACCCATTGCAGATAAGATTGCTTTTTTATTTGTTTTTCAGATTGATTACTGTTAGCATATAGAAATGCTACTGATTTTTGTATGTTGATTTTGTATCCTGCAGCTTTTCTGAGTTTGTTTATCTGTTCTAAGAGCTTTTTGGTGTAATTATGACGTTTTTCTAAATATAAGATTATGTTAACTGTAAACAAGGCAAATTTGACTTCCCCCTTTCCAGTTTGGATCTTCTCTGTTTCTTTCTCTTGCCTAGTTGCTCTGGTTAGGACTTCCAGTAGTATGTTGAATAGAAGTGGTGAAAGTGGGCATCCTTGTCATGTTCCAGATCTCAGTGCAAAGGCTTTCAATTTTTCCCCATTTAGTATGTTATTAGCTGTGGGTTTGTCATATATGGCTTTTATTGTATTGAGGTATGTTTCTTCTATACCCAATTTAGTAAGAGTTTTTTGTCATGAAAAGATGCTAAGTTTTCTTGAATGCATTTTTAGCATCTATTGAAATGATCATGTGTTTTTGTCCCTGAGTCTGTTGATGTGATGTATCATATTTATTGATTTGTGTATGTTGAACCATGCTTGCATCCCTGGGATGAATCTCACTTGATCATGGTGAATGATATTTTTAATGTATTGTTGAATTCTGTTTGCCAGTGTTTTCTGAGGATTTTTGATGAGTATTTGTTTATCTATGCTTATTGAGTCTTAGGCCTACAGTTTTCTCTCTTTTTTGTTATGTTCTTATTTGGTTTTGGCCTATGGTTTTCTTTTTTTAAAAATGCCCTTGTCTGAGTTCAGTAGCAGGGTAATGCTGGCCTGAGAGAATGAGTTGGAAAGTATTCCCTTATCTTCAATTTTTTTGAATTAGATTGAGGAGAATTGATTCAGTTCTACTTTAAATGTCTGGCAGGATTTAACAGTGAATCCATCAGGTCCTGGGATTCCTTTGATGAGGGACTTTTTATTACTGCTTTATTCTTTTTACTCATTTTTGCTTTGTTCAACTTTTCTGTTTCTTCGTGTTCAATCTTGATAGGTTGTGTGTTTCCAGAAATTTATCCACATCTCACAAGTTGTCAGATGTGTTGGCATTATAGTCTCTAATGATCTGTTGTATTTCTGTTGTATCAGTTGTAACATTTTCTTTTTAATTTCATTTTATATTTTTCATTCTCTCTTTTTTCTTACTTGGTCTAGCTAAAGGTTTGTCAATTTTGCTTATCTTTTCAAATAACAAATTTTTTATTGCTTTGATCTTTTGTATTTGTTTTTAATCTCAATTTTATTTATTTCTGCTCTGACTTTTGTTACTTGTTTCTTTCTACTAATTTTGGGTTTTGTTTGTTATTGCTTTTCTAGTTCCTTGGGTTGCATGGTTAGGTTGTTTATTTGAAGTCTTTCTACTTTTTTGATGTAGATGTTTATTGCTATAAGCTGCCTCCTTAGTACTTCTGTTGTTGTACCCCATAGGTTCTGATATGTTGTGTTTCTATTTTCATTTATTTCAAATCATTTTAAATTTCTTCTTTGACCCACTGGTCATTTAGGAGCATGTTGTTTAATTTTCATATATTTGTACAGTTTCTAGAGTTCCTCTTGGTATTAATTTCTAGTTTTGTTTTATTGTGGCCAGAAAAGATACTTGATATAATTTTGACGTTTTTGAATGTGTGGGGACTTATTTTATGGCCTAACATATGGCCAATTCTGGAGAATGTTCCATGTGCTGACGAGAAGAATGCAATTTTGCAGCAGTTGGATGAATATGTAAAAGTCTATTTGGTTCATTTGGTCCACATAATAGTTTAACTTCTATGTTTCTTTCTTGATTTCCTGCCTGGATGATCTTTTCATTGCCAAAAGTAGGGGTGTAGAAGTCTGCTAATATTACTGCAATGCAGTCTATCTCTTCCTTTAGAGCTAGTAATATTTGCTTTACATACTCAGGTGCTCTGGTGTTGGGTGCACATATATTTACTATTATATCCTCTTGCTGAATTGACACCTTTATTATCATATAATGTCTTCTTTGTCTCTTTTTCTGGTTTTTGACCTACAGTCTATTTCATCTTGTATAGGTATAGCTAGTCTTTTGGTTTCTATTTGCATGAAACATCTTTTTGCATTCCTTCACTTTCAGTTTATGTTTGTGTTTACAGGTGAAGTGAGTTTTTGTAGGTGGTATATAGTTGGTTTTGATTTTTACTTCATTCAGCCTCTCTATGTCTTTCAATTGGAAAATTTAGTCCATTTCCATTCAATGTTATTATTGATAGGTAATAACAATGTGTAACTACTGCTATTTTGTTGCTTGTTTTCTAGCTGTTTTGTAACTCCTCTGTTCCTTTCTTCTTTTCTTACTGTTTTCCTTTGTGATTAAGTGATTTTCTTTGGTAGTATGTTTTAATTTGTTACTTTTTATTTTTAATGTATCTATTATATGCTTTGGTTTAGTGACTACTCTGAGGCTTAGCAAAAACATCCTATAGTTCAGGTGTGTCCAATCTTTTGGTTTCCCTGGGCCACACTGGAAGAGGAAGAATTGTCTTGTGCCACCCATAAAATACACTAACACTAATGATAGCTGATGGGATTAAAAAAAAATCACACAAAAAATCTCATAATGTTTTAAGAAAGTTTACAAATTTATGTTGGGCCACATTGAAACCTGTCCTGGGTCACTGGGCCATGAATTGGATAAGCTTGCTATAGTTCTAACAAGTTATTTAAAACTGATACCAATTTAACTTTTGTCACAAAAAAGGAAAAAAAAAAGACCACCAGCAAAAAAATCAGTATAAATTAATTATCTTCTCCTTCCACATTTAAAATTTTTGATATCACAATTTACACTTTTATGCTGTCTCTTTAAAAAGTGTTGTAGTTATTATTTTTAATAGTTTTCCTTTTAGTCTTGTTGTAAAGATATAAGTGGTTTATACACCATGATTACAATATTAGTGTAACAATCATGTTAGCATTCTTTTCTTTTGGTTTGAAGAACTCCCTTTAGCATTTTTTGTAGAACAGATCTGGTAGCAATTAATTCCCTCACCTTTCGTTTGTCTGGGAAAGTCTTTATTGTTCCTTAGTTTTTGATGGACAGCTTTGCTTGGTATAGCGTTTTATTTTTATTAATAGCTTTTATTTTTCCTTCAGCAGTCTGAATATATTGTCTCACTCCCTTCTGGACTGTAAGGTTACTGCTATGAAGTCTGCTGCCAGGGGTATAGGATCTCCCTTACATGTTAGTTGTTTCTTTTCTCTCTCTGCTTTCAGAATCTTCTCTTTGGCTTGGGCCTTTGAGAGTTTGATCATAATATGTCTTACGGTATTCTTATTTGGTTTAAACCTGATTGGTGACTTTTGACCTCCCTGTATCTAGATATTTCTATCTTTTTCCAGGTTTGGAAAGTTTTCTGTGATTATTTCTTCTAATAAGCATTCTACTCTTTTGTCTTTCTCAGTTTCTTCTTTAACTCCAATAACTGAATTATTTGCTCTTTTGATGTTTTCTCATGGATCTCATAAGGCTTCCTTCTTTTTAATTCTTTTTTTGTCTTCTCTATTTTTAAACAGTCTGTCTTCAAGCCTACTGATTCTTTCTTCTGTTTGATCAATAACGCTGTTGATGCTATCTGTCGAATTTTTCATTTTATTTACTATACTGTTCAGTTCCAGGATTTCTGCTTAATTTTAAAAAATTATTTCAATCTCTTAAATTTTTTTCAATAAATTTATGAATTTTTTTGTGTTTTATTGTAGTTCGTTGAGCTTTCTTAAAACAGATGTTTTGAATTCTTTCTATAAGAGATCATACATCTTTATCACTTTAGGTTCATTCTCTAACACCTTATTTTGCCCATTTGGTAAGGGCATATTTCCCTGAATCTTCTTGATGCTTATGAACATGCAACAGTGTCTGCACATTGAGAGATTAAGTATTTATTTAAGTCTTCACAGTCTGGCTTTGCTTGTGCTTGTCCTTTTCCAGAGGGCCTTCCAGAGATTCTAAGCAGACTGTTGTGTTCCCTGAGTCTGTGCCGACTGCAGCTGCCTCAGCAATAGAGAATGCTCTAAGTCCAGGCTGGCTGCAAGTCTCATGAGGGCTTTGAGGTTTATATGGCAACACTGGGATCTGAGTTCAGAAGACTGTCCCAGTGCCCCAGATGGATGTGCCTCCCAGCAGGTCTCTGCACATACAGGATAGGTCTCCCACTGCACTGAGAGGGCCTGGAGTTGAGACTGGACCCCCTCAGGTTTTACTGATAGGAACAAAGGTGGTAGGCCCATCTCACTGGCTCAGGTGGCTGTGCATCACCCTGCAGGACCCTGCAAAAGCCAAGTAGTTCCTCAACTGCAACAGGAGGGGCCAGAGCTGAGATGGGGTCTTCTTAGGATCTGCTGTGGAATTAAGGTTGGCATGTTTATCATGTTATCTCAGATGGGTATGCATCTCCCAGCATACCCATACATGGACAGGCTAGTACTCCAACTGTAGCAGAAGGAGCCTGGAACTGAGACTAGAATCTGAGATTTGCTGTAAGGAGGAGGCTGGAGAAGCTGGGTGTGGTGCCTCACGCCTGTAATCCCAACATTTTGTGAGGTCAAGGCAGGTGGATTACCTGAGCTCAGGAGTTCGACACCACCCTGGGAAACATGATGAAATCTCATCTCTACTATATAAAAAAATTAGCCAGGCACACACCTGTAGTACCAGCTACTCAGGAAGCTGAGGGAAGAGAATCGCTTGAGCATGGGTGACAGAGGTTGCAGTGAGCTGAGATTGTGCCACTACACTCCAGCCTGGGTAACAGAGTGAGACTCTGTCTCCAAAGAGAGAGAGAGAGGCTGGAGAGTTGGGTCTCATTGGATCAGAGTGGCACACACCTCCCAACAAGTCCCTGCACATATGGGATAGTTCTCTGACTGCAGTAGGAGGAGCTGGAGCTGAGACTAAGTTCCCTCAGGATCTGTGGGAGGGAGATTGATGAGACCATCTGGGAGGCTCAGATTCCTGGGCTGTGAGACGTGGGTGAATATCCCTCTGGGTCCTTGTGTGAGCGACTCTGAGCTAGGACCTCAGCTGAAGGGTACTGGAGCAGAGCCACAGGACAACTTTCAGGTTCACTGCTGTGACTGCTATCAGTGAGTAGATGAACCTTTCTGCCAAGCACTAGTGCGTGCAATTCCTATGGACCCCTTGGAAGTTGGTTTTATTTGCAGGCTCAAGGCCAAATGGGGCTGCAGCCAAGCTCCTTGGAGGACTGAGCCATTTCCAGGCTTGAACCAGGAGCAAGCTTGGCAGATTAGCCACCTGGGTGTTGGTTTTCATTCTCAAAGTGACTCTCCAAGATCTTGGACTCCACCGGGGTTTCACAAACTCTTACCTGAATCCTTAGGCTCTTGCTGACAGAATGTGGACAGGTGCGGAATTCTTGTTGTGGGGGAATGTTATTAGGTTATCTTCTACTCTGCCATCTTGGTGACATCACTCTCCTTTAATTGTGGATAATTTCTATGCTTTGAAATACTCTCCTGTATGCCTCATGTATTGCCTTTTATTAACAAGTAATAAAATAAAATAAAAATAGGCTGGAGAGGGAATAACAGGCCAGTCAGAAATTTCAAGGATGAGAGAAGTAACAACTTTAGAAATCTAAGAAATCCTAGAAATCTTGCCTAGTGACCAAGACTTTGGTGTGCTTTTTAGAGGTTGTATGACGTAACCCTGGCCAGAAACAAAACAAAACAACCAGTACATCAACAAAAGTAATATTTTTATTTCATTTAATGCAAGTATTTACTAAGTAGTTCTTATGATGGAGCTTAGAAATATTTATGAACTGTGGAATTATACTCCACTGCATTGTCATGTAATTTAACTTATTCAATTATTGGTATTTTGTTAGTAACTAAAACCCTGCTCCTAACAATGTTTGTTATATATTTTGTGTTACTGTTTCTTCAGGACCAATGAATTAATTGATCAGCAAATTTTTACTAATACATTTTATTTAGATACCTAACTTGAGATCTATTTATTGGATACCTACTTTAGATCTCTGGCTCAGTTTTCTGGTACATTTAATGAAAGGCATGGCTTTCCAATTTTTCTGTGTATGTGAATGACTTGAGGATCTTGTTAAATCACAGATTCTTGGACAGTAGTTAGAGAGGCTCCCTGAGAATCTGCGTTTCTATCCAACCATTACTTTTAATAGCAGGATTTTAGAGAACTCCGAGGCCCCCAACAACTTCAAGAAGTCTATGATATCGTTTCCTACTATTAAGATGATTCCTACAGAGCTGTGAGACTTAGGACTAGTTATGCTATAAAGGGCCTTTTCTTCGTTGTCTCCTTACCAACAATTTTATCAACTTAAGTCCTTTGGCTGGAGGGCAGAGGTGGGAAGTGACATCTGCCAGATTGTGACTGTCAGTGTCAAAGAGGTGGCTGAATGGTGACAGTGGAGGGAGGAGGCAGCAGAATATCGTGCTGACATGAATTGCATTTGCTGACTGACTTCTATTTTTATGACACTTCATCCTTCTCCTGCCTTCTCACTGGAACTAATTAAATAGGCCCATCAGGCTGAGATGTGACACAGCTTCAACCCCATCAAATTGTAAAATTACTTTCAGTTGTCCCATTCTTCCAGGCCATAGGGACTGTTTTACCCAGCAGACTCATGCGAGACACCCAAGGCAATAAAAAACAATGATGCTTGATGTCTTTTTCTCTGGAGGAGCTGACACCCCACTTGAGGAGACAAGAAATTGGGAGAAGCAATGAGAAAGTGAGAAAAATTGGAGTATTGTTAATTACTTTGAAGAACTGAGGACATCAAGTTAACCTTGCTTTGTTTGAAGAAATTTTGAGGTAGTGTGAATTTAATAAGAGAAAACATTGCATCTGAATTGATCCCAATCAAGTTAATTGAACAAAGGGGAGCATTCCAAGAATACCTTTAATACTAAATGAGAACATTGGTTTTCACTGCAAGGCATACACCCTAAGGAACCCTCCATATCTTTCTGAATAAAATGTAAACACTTACAATAAAGTTGATATTCCATTTTTACATTATTAGTAGGATCCAACCATATGCTGGGAATATTAATAAATATGTTCTAAATTTATAATACCAAACTTTTTTGTTTTTATTTCAAGAAATATATTTGATAAAATTATTGCCTACCAGAGAAACAAAGAAAGTTGGTTTGACATTTGGTAAGGCAATTAAAAACAATGGTTTCACATTCCTGTTGTTGAAACTGTTATTGAAAGTACTTTTATTGGCCTGATAGCAGAAATGTATAGTGTGACCTTGTGAAATCTAATGCATAGAAAATTGGTTTAAAATTAGTTCACAGCAAAGCTCTGGCGTCTTTGGATAACATCATCCCTGCTCAATAGACCTTTTTCTTCTTTAGGGCGCTCTGCTGGTTAATGGTAGCTGTTTCAAGCAGGGAAAGCTTAGTGGTAACATGGTGCTCAGTTTTATGGTAAGAATAGGAAAGAAAACTCTCAAGAGGGAAAAAGATTAATGCTTCCAAATTAGAAATTTTTAAATGTCTCCTAGATTTAATTATAGTGGCTAAAGTTTTCAGTGCCCAGGATGGAATTTAAACTACAGAATTATGGAATTCTGGTCCGAATCCAGCGAAATAGGAAAAGACTAAGGAGATTTTTTGAAAATGGTCCCCAGACCCCTAGAATCTCCCTGAATCTCATAAAGTCAGAAAGTAATATCTAAAGCAGAGCCTAAGGTCAAACACACCTACATAAGATGCTATTAAACCAATTTTAGTTACAGTTATATCATTTCCCCACAAAACCTTTTTTATGTGTAATCTTTTTCACAAACTAAACTAGAAATCCCTTTCCAAAATACATTTTTAAAAACTCTCTTAGCGACCTTACAGTGCACGAAGTATTTAGGTCAGCGAGATTTTGCAGTATTTTCCAAAGCAAATGGGAAAATTTTGGCCCACACTCTGGGCTGCAAATTAAGATCAGGCCTGAAAGAAGCCTATAGTCTTTCAAGTGCAATCTAGGGTTATTTTGGAGGATTAGAATTCTTTTCAGACCTGACATAATCTGCATTTGTCCTCATGGATCTCTGTGGTAGAAACAATCAATCCCTCTTCCAGAAAGAACTTAATGCCTCAGGTGTCAGCACCTTCTGAGTTTGCCTCAGCTGCACAGCCCCATTTTTCAAGGGCAAAGGCCTTCCCAGCAGCGCACATCCAATGACTGATGGCAGATACAATGACTGATGGTGGTGGAGTATAGAGGACCAATGTGATACCCCTCTGATGAACGTATGTGCTGCAGCTTCCCTGGGGATTGTCATCGTATATCACAATTTGGCACATCCCTTTGCCCAATTCTGGTCCCGCCTCTCCCTTATACATGAGTTGATTTCTGAATCCTGAGAAGCTGGTCTGAGACATGACCAGGAGTGGTGCTAGAGTGCAGGTGATAAGATGGAGCTTTGGAGCTGTATCATTTGCTGTCCAGTGGGCAATAAGGACTCCAATAATGGTGGTGGATGGAGCACAGTGCACCTGGCATTGGCTGTGAATTATGGTGGTATACTGATGGAAAGAAATTCACCAGCAGATGTGATTTATCAGCCTCGTTGAGAAGTGTGAGGAAATAGTAAATATAAAGAAAATGGCATAGGATAGCTATTGTTTAGTATCACTGATAAATTTGAAGATGAAGAAAAGCTATAGGTGAAGAAACAGTGCTTCTACCAATAGAAAATGAGTTGGGATTCAGATAAACCAATAAGGAAACACATTTCTAGGCCATAGGACATTCTGTATAGGTGACAGCTCTCTGGAATAGCCAAAAGAAAAAACAAATAGTTGAGAAGGGATTAAAGATTTTAGAAAGCAAAAAAAAAAACAAATGTGAGAGGTTCTCTCCACCAATGTAACTTGTTGAAATAAAGCTGATTATTTTTAGTCACTCTTCTTACTAGCTTTTTTTTTTAAACTTTTCTACCTTTCCTTGTGGTTTTTGAGGGATTATCAATACCCACATTTGTGAATTTCAATTGTGAATATTCAAATTATTTTCACATATAAATGTGTCAATTGATTTTTCTTTGTTGGGCTATTTGTCATGATTGCTATTAACTAGATGTGCAAAGTGCTAATGCATCTCTTTTGTTTACATCGGAGATTCTCTTGAATTTTGTTGATCTGAATGCATTCCACATTGCTCACCCCAAAAGCAGAAAACGTGAGCATTTCTCTGCCTTCATTATCTTGTCAAGTAGAATTAAGGCACTGAATGAACATAATAAGCATTTTGCAGTGGACCAGTTTCTCAATCTCCTGATGGAGAGAGAAACTCTTCTTTTCCCAAGTATTTTCAGAATCTTTCTAAATGCTTTTTTAAATAAACAGAAAGTGAAAACCACCAAAAATCAGAAGATTAACACTGAGGATATCAGAACATTGGTTTAACTAATGTCAAGTAGAGATATAAAAAGACACCTGAGAGAAATATATATCACTTCTTTCATATATATTTATAGATACTCTTACCACTTGTCATTTTTAAATAGTAGAAATTATCAAAGAAAGTTTTCATGGGAAAAGAGACAGAAATGTTCACTCACTCTTAGGTGAAAGAGATCTCTCAGACAGCCCATGGAATTTACATAGACTGGGCTTATTAGGGAAAATATATACAGTTTAAGATTTGGGATTCCATCGTGTAATACATATAATGAAGTGCTGGTTTGAATCTTTTTTCCCTAATGGCAGCAGCAGCAGCTAGGAATCAAGAGACCTTGGCCAAATTACCTCACCTTCTGGGCCCTCAGTTACCTCCTCTGTATATAAGTGGTTCTCAAACCCAGATGCCCATTAGAACCTTTTGGAGCTTCTTTTTTTTTAATTAATTAATTAATTAATTTTTATTATTATTATACTTCAAGTTCTAGGGTACATGTGCATAACGTACAGGTTTGTTACATATGTATACTTGTGCCATGTTGGTGTGCTGCACCCATCAACTTGTCAGCACCCATCAACTCGTCATTTACATCAGGTATAACTCCCAATGCCATCCCTCCCTCCTTCCCCCTACCCCCTCCCCATGATAGGCCCCGGTGTGTGATGTTCCCCTTCCCGAGTCCAAGTGATCTCATTGTTCAGTTCCCACCTATGAGTGAGAACATGCGGTGTTTGGTTTTCTGTTCTTGTGATAGTTTGCTAAGAATGATGGCTTAAAAAAAAATTCTATCATTATAGGTTAGTTTTGCCTTTCTTTGAACTTAATAAAACAAAGGAATACAAAATGTACTTTTTTTTTCTGCCAACTTTTAAAGTTTAACATCATTTCTGTGAAATTTTCCTTGTTGCATATACTAGTAGTGTATTCTTTATTATTGCTGTAAAACATTCATTGTATAAATATGTCATAATTTCTCCATTCTCCTGTTGGTAGTCATTTGGGTTGTTTCTAGTTAGGGGCTATGAATAGCACACTGCTATAACAATTCTCATCTGTGCCTTACAGTATAAATACATACTCATTTCTTCAGGGTAGCTACCTAGAAGTAGAATTGCTGGATCACAGGGGTTTGTATATTTAACTTTAATAGCTATTGCAAATCAATTTTCCAAAGAGGTTATGCCAAACAGCAGCATATGAGTTCTGGGTGCTTCATATCCTTTCCGATCGTTAGTATTATCCTTTTAAAAAATTTCAATCATTCTGGCAGATGTGTCATGATATTTCACTGCAGTTTTAGTTTGCACTTTCCTATTGGCTATCAATCTTGAGCACTTTCTAAAAGTTCTTATTGAACCTTTAGGTAACCTTTTTCACGAAGTGCTTGTTTAGAGTTTTTGGCCCCTAAAAATTGGTTTGCTTTTCTTTATTGAGCTGTAGTGGTCCTTTATAAATTTTAGATACAAGATACAAGTCTTTTGCTAAAGATATCTATTGAAAAATTATTTTCCCGCTCTGTGACTTTTCATTTAGTTGATGCTGTCTCTTGATAAAGAGCATTTATTATTTTAATAAAGTCTAATTTAATGAAATGTAATTTGTTGTGGTTTATCATTAATGTTCTTTGTGTCTTATTTAAGAAATCTTTGCCTGCCCCATGGCCATTAAATATTCTATATTTTCTTCTCACAGCTTTATTATTCTCAAAGCATTTATATTTAGATCTAACGACAATCCATTTGGAATTAGTATAAATTAAGGTTCAAGTTTCATTTTTCCATGTGCATATCTAATCATTTATTAAAAATATTTTTGCATTTAAGTTCATGAGATATATGGGGTTATAATTCACTGTTTTTATAATGTCTTTGCCAGGTTTTTTTAAATCTGCATTATGCTGGCCTCATAAACAAGTTTGGAAATGTTTCTTGTTTCTCCATACTCATAGAGTTTATGTAACAGTGGTGTTATTCCTTCTTTAAACGTTCAGAAAAATTCACCAGTGAAGCCTTCTGGTCAGTTTCCCAAATCAAAGTCTTAGTGGGTTTCTGGAATAGCCTTCTAGCTATTCTCTAGCCTGTGTATGCCCCCCACCCCACCCCCACAATTTTTTGCTTATTTGATCAGTTATGAAGTCGTTTTAAAGTACAAGGGAGGAATTAAATATCATTACAAAAGATTTTCCGAGAGTATTCACACTAATTCCCCAGAGGAAATTCTAGTTATGGTTTAGAAAACTAGGAATCATGTGTCATTTCTCCATTTAAGTGGATTTAAGTGGATGGAAACGGGGGGAAAAATAGTGTGTAGGTGTGATAAGTGTTCTTTCCTTTTTAAACCAAACAAAATAGGAGAGCTGTGTCTGTGATCTAACGATGTGTTTGCTTATTTGTTAGATTTCTAAAAATGTGCTGCTGGGTATTTATAAAAATAAGCATTGTAATTAAACAAACTAAATGGTGTGGCTCTGTTGAACTGTGAGTTTTGTTTCACACAGAAATGACTGCAGTCCTATTTAGGGGAGGGGTAGAGGGTAAATGGGTAGGTTGTCCAGGTAACAAATATTACCACTATCTGGGAAAAATGACTGCCTCCATTAACTTAGCAACGTATGAAGTGACTATGAAAGGATTAGCTACTGCAGCAGGTTGGAATTTTATGGAGACTCAATCTCTCTCTCCCTCACTTTTCCCCTCCGCCCCAGCTTTGACCTTCCATACTTCCATCCGGCTCCTTTGACCTCCCTGACTCCCACAGTCCTGCCAACACAGCTTAACTACATGGTGCAGAAGAATACCCATCTCCCAACAAAATCCCCACAAAAACTCAAATGCAAACTAGAGAGTGAAATAATTCAAATGGGCAGAAAATAAAACCAACAAAGTCTGTCTGAAGAGGTGTGATATGGTTTGGCTGTGTCCTCCCCCAAATCTCAGCTTGAATTGTAGTTCCCATAATTCCCACATGTCATGTGAATTGTCCCGGTGGGGGGGGGGGTAATTTAATCATGGGGGTGGGTCTTTCCCATGCTGTTCTCCTGTTAGTGAATAAGAGATCTGATGGTTTTATAAAGGGGAGTTCTCTTGCACACATGATCCTGCCTGTGGCCATGTAAGATGTGCCTTTCTCCTCTTTCACCTTCTGCCATGATTGTGAGACCTCCCCAGCCATGTGACACTGTGAGTCCATTAAACCTCTTTTTCTTTATAAATTATCCAGTTTAGGGTATGTCTTTATTAGCAGCATAAGAACAGACTGATGCAAGGTGCTATAATGTTTCATTTGGAGTTATTTAAAGAGTACAGACTAGATGTGGGCCTTGGAGTGTGAGCTCCCTGGGGACTGAGGAGATCCTAGGAGTTAGAAAAAAATCATTGGAAAAATTGAAAGCAAACTTGAGAGTTTTTAGAGAAGGTTTCAAAACATGAAGAAGTAGTTACAACATAAATAACTTTGAACCTCTGAACCAGAGCTATGTAATTGGTGATAATTTTATGAACAAATTAAGTTACAGTTGAAGTAGATTTAAGCAATGAAATGAATATGACCTGGAAATGGGGGTGAACCTGTAGCTCAAAGAGAATAAATTTCACTTTCCTATTAATAAGGAGACTGGGAGAATTGGCTCTGATTTTCTAGGAAGATGCGAGTACATCGAAATTAGGAAAGAGCCTGTGAAACTGCCACAAAATGCCATCACATTTGTCAACTTATGCCAAAAAGAATGTATCACTCCAAACTCATGAGGCTGTAACTCATGTGCTTTATAGGTAGTAAAATGTTCATGCATCCCATACAGCTGACTGAAGAAATGGGAAAAGGGCCGTGTGAGAACACGAAGGATCGTGCTCCAAGGGACACAGTCTCTTCAGGGGAATCTTCTGGTCTACTGGGTATTAGACATAGAAAGTAAAGTAGGTGAAACTACTGAAAGCCTTTTTGCAGCTGTATTTGGCCATCTTGTATGGCTGTGACATAGCAGCCAAGACAAAGATTGTTTACCAAGCTTCAAAGGAAGTCCAATTTGGTTGGCTGCAAGAATTCCATGTGTAACCTTGTGTGTCTTGACCTCTAGGGCATGATTTACAGCTTTGCCTTTTTTTCAGTCTTTGCATTGCTTCAGCCCAATAGGAATCCCCTGGGCCCTGATATCAACAGTCTGGGATTTTCAGTCAGGTAAGTGTTTCTCAGCTGTCATGAACCATGTTAAATTGTTCCCAACTGCACGTCTGTCAAACCATGAAGCATTATATCAGACCATTAGATGTACTGATCCCCTGTCCCACCCCACCTTGCTTGCTGATCTCTATGAAGCTGGTGCTGATGGGCTCGGCTATTGTTCTTCCTGCTGTGCCTTTCCCATTGCATAACCGGAATTCACACAGTTTCACTTCCTTTCCAGAAATGAACCAGAAATATTTTGCTCATTTGAGGTGAATGGAGCGCCTGATGAGAAAGAGGGATGTAGCTTAATTCCAGTGTTGAATGTGGCTCTTGAGGCCAGTATACACTAAAACTCAGAATGAGGATCCCTTTCCAATTCTTTCTGTCTTCTCGTCCTTTGTGGTTAGTTATCCTAGAGACAAATCAGTTGGCAAGGAGTCATTAAGGTTGAAGATTAAGCTACACTTCTAGGCAGGAGGATAACTGCTAACGACCCTCCAAAAGTCCACTTTTCTAGCCCTAAACACTAATCATTTTAAATATTTCCTGTTTCATATATATTTACTGTTTAATATTAAATATTTACTCTTTAAAATATAATTATTTTAAAATAAAATTATTATTTTATTGCTTGCATGCTGGCAAGTGAAAGCACATCTAGGAGATCATGCAGGTGAGATGGGCCAGAGGGACTTCCAAAAGAAAATAGCCCAAGTTACATGTGTCCCTACCTTTGCTGTTGACCATACATAGTGAAATCTACAAATCTGTATGGAGCCTCCTCTGATTCTTGCAGAGTTTGGGCCCACACTGAGTTCATTAAAGCCTTGCTGATGGGTTCATTTTTGCTAATCCCACTGTAGTCATATTTTTCTACCCTGCTCTTCTGCCTCAAAGCTATAGAAAGTCTTGGGTGTCATGGAGGGGTTGCTCTCTGATCACTGTCTTCTCTTTGTCTATAGTAGGAAATTAACAAATGTTGACCAAATGTACTACTGAGTGAATGTTAGGGATTTCTGGACAATATCAATCAAGAGAATGTGAAAGAGCAGAGCAGCCAAGGAAGGAAAGTAGGGCTTGGAAGAATGGACTAGAAGACAGACAGGTCCAATGACAAAGAGATTTGAGGAATACAAACGGATAAGGTTTTGTAAGGGGGGTTAGATAGTTTATAAAACAGTGCTCCCTAGATGCTAAAAATGAAGTGATAACCTCTCCCAGCTTCTCCTCATTTGCTTGTGCACACCAATAGTAAGACATAGGGAAGAAGAAGTAGATATTTGACTAGTACTTGTGTTGGGGATTGGCTTGGAAAGTATTCAAGGGGGTAAATCCACCAGACCTCTAGTCACTCTTCCTTTCAGATCTTGAGTTTGTATGCATTGATTATCTTTCCTTAGGAGTTCTCAAGTCCATCTCTTCTCCATTCCAATGGCATGCCTTAATTCCAACCCTCACATCATTTCTTACCTTGAAGGCTAGAGTGATCTTCTAACTCATTTCTTAGACTTCAGTAGTACCTGTCCAATATACAACCAACATTGCTACCAGAGAGATCTTTATAAAACACAGATCCAATTGTATTACTATCTTATTGAAAATTATTTAGTGGTCCCATTGTCCTCCAAACTTGAGGCCTGCAAGACACTTTATGATCATCCCCCACCTACCTCTTCAGCATATTTCTTGCCAGGCCCCTAGCATTGCTGAACCACCTGCAGTCCCAGGGATTTACAGTGAATTTCTAACCTCTGTTCCTTTCTACAAGTGGCTCCATTGACCAGGAATCTTCTGTGTTCTTCCTCTTCATCTTCGCCAACCTCCTACTCCTGTCACTGAGGTGACTCTTACTTATTCTTTTAGACATTGTTCAGGCATCATCTTACCTAAGGAGTCTCTCTGGCATCCCCATCTGTTGAGGTGTCCTTTTGGTTGCTTCTTAAGAACGCTTTATTGTAGCAGTTATGACAATACCTAAAAGCTGTTGCTAGCTTCCTTTCTCTCCTGGACGATTAGCTTCTTGAAAGCAGAGACTGAGGCTAGAACAGTAATGGGTACATAGTGGGTATTCAGTGGCTATTTGGAAAAAAAAATGAAAGAAAAATAGAAGACTATACTAAATATTGATCATTGCCTGCCCTGCTCATAGCCCCTTCTGTATCCATGTGATCCTATCCCTCAGCCTGAGTGGATTAAGACCATCAACGGTCTGACTTGAAAAGACCAGCTGAGCCAATCAGATTTATTTATTGGTATTTTGGAATTGGGGAATGAGAAACTGAGTGAATTGGAAAAGGCTACTGGAATTGAAGGTATGATATGAGTTAGGATATAGACGCATGGTGAAAATGGAAATTATAGGAAGAAGAAGTTAGTTAATAGAGAGATGTGAATTGAGCAAATGCACACAGAAAAACAGAGATGTCATGAGAGAAAGGTCATATGAGAGAGAGAGAGAGAGAGAAAATCTTCTGTTGTTCCTAAAATTTTTTCTTGGGTGGGTTCTGGCAAAATCTGCTTTGTTTTGGGGGCGTGCCTTTTTTTTTTTTTTTTTTTTTTTTTTTGGCAGTGTCTCACTTTGTCACCCAGGCTGGAGTACAGTGGCGCCATCTTGGCTCACTGCAGCCTTGACCTCACAGGCTCAGTGATCCTCCTGCTTCAGCCTGCCAACTAGCTAGGACTACAGGCACATGCCACCACACCCAGCTAAGTTTTGAATTTTCTGTAGAGGTGGAGTTTTGCCATGTTGCCCAGGCTGGTCTCCTGGACTCAAGGGATCTGACTGCCTCAGCCTCTCAAAGTGCCAATGTTACAGATTTGAGCCACTGCACCTGGCCTTTTTTTTTTTTCTTCTTCTTCTTCTTTTTGAGTCAGGGTCTCACGCTGTTGCCCGGGCTGGAGTGCAGTGGCCTGATCTCAGTTCACTGCAACCTACAACTCCACGGCTCAAGCAATTCTCCAGCCTTAGCCTCCCGAGTAGCTGAGACCACAGGCACATGCCACCATGCTGAGCTAAAATCTCTGGATTTTAACATTGAATCATTATGGGAACTAATATGAACAAATTTTTGCTCCGAGTATGTAAAGGAGTCTAAACTGAAATAGCGACAGAAGAGAGAAAGGGAGAGAGGAGGAGAAGAGGGAAAGAAAAGAGCAAATAAGGTTTGTTCTAGACCACCAACTTCCCTTTTGCCCTAGGCTTCTTGTTTGATTGGGATTTACTCCATGCCAGAAAGGAACAAGGAAATCCATTCTCTCTCCACCAGCTCTAACCAGGGACGAAGTCTGCCCAGGGTTTGATATCCATAATTTCTCCGCCCCTATGGGCCCACCTTGGTCACTCACTGCTCCATAGCTTTGTCATTGTGAATGATGCACAAATAAACAGAGGTCTGAAGAAACACCATAAATCCCTGGTGCTAACGTAAAGAAATTAATTAGGAAAGGTAAAAATGTTAAATATCTTATTGAACCCCAAACATAGTTCACAAAAGCAAAACTTCAGTAACATAAAAAAGTTCGGTCCAAGAAATATTTTTGACCTTAAGAAATTGATTAATAAATGTTTTTAAAAATATGCATGAATTAAATATCAATGCTATCAAACAAAAGTTGCAAAACCAATGAGAGACACAAATTATTTTGTTTCTAGTTATGTATCTGAACAATTGTTTTATTGGTTGCTTGTGTGGTTAAAACTTAATAATTTATTATGCAAAATGGACATGAGGATTTATAATGCCAAGAAACAGAACTCTGTTTTGCTCTTTTTTGGATTTCTCAAAAAGGAATACCTTGAAAGAACGTCTTATAAGGATGTTCAAAATATTTTGAGCTACTTATTAGTAAACAAAAATTTATGTACTTAGATGAGATGCCAAATAATTGAAAAAATGAAGTAACAGTTTTTCTTGTAGTTGGAAGCATGGCTAATATTTTAATACATTTATAGGCATTTATCATAATTGCCTGTTAGATATTTAATACATTATCATAATTACAAATTTATGATAAAGTGTTAGATGCTGGCACAGATTCATTAACTCTATGTGATAGCTGTCATGGAAAGAATTTCTTGGGAAAAAAAAGTATTAAAAGCATATTTGTATGGGAATGACCAAAATTTCCAAGAAGGGTGTTTTTTTCACTTGTTACATGAGAGGAGTTTATACTTAATTCTTGAATTCTTTCTTAATAAAAAGCAGAAGTTAGAAAACTGTCAACTAGAATGATAGATGTGCAGTATAAAATTTAATGAACTCTTTGGGGAATTCCATATATTTTAAAGAAGTTTCTTTTCTTAAAGAAACACATTAATGGAATGGGTTCCTTTTCTACAGGAGCATTTTATTTATTATTTTTATTTTTATAACTTTTATTTTAGGTTTGGAGGTACATATGCAGGTTTGCTCTATAGGCAAACTCGTGTCACAGGGATTTATTGTACAAATTATTTTGTCACCCAGGTACTAAACCCAGTACCCAATAGTTCTTTTTTCTGATCTTCTGCCTCCTCCCAACTTCCACCTTCAAGTAGACCACAGTGTCTTTTGTTTCCTTCTTTACATCTGTATGTTCTCATCACTTAGCTCCTACTTATAAGGGAGAACATGCGGTATTTGGTTTTATGTTCCTGCGTTAGTTTGCTAAGGATAATGGCCTCCAGCTCCATTCATGTTCCTGCAAAAGATATAACGTCATTCTTTTTATGGCTTGATAGTATTCCATGGTGTATATGTACCACATTTTCTTCATTCAGTCCGTCATTGATGGGCATTTAGGTTGATTCTGTGCCTTTGCTATTGTGAATAGTGCTGCAATGAACATTCTCATCCATGTGTCTTTATGGTAGAATAATTTATATTCCTCTGGATACATAACCAGTAATGGAATTGCTGGATTGAATGGTAGTTCTGTTTTTAGCTCTTTAAGGAATCATCATATCACTTTCCACAATGGTTACACTAATTAACACTCCCACCAACGTGTATAAGAGTTCCCTTTTCTCCTCGACCTTGCCAGTATCTGTTAATTTTTTAGTTTTTAACAATAGCCATTTAGAACGGTATGAAATGGTACCTCCTTGTGGTTTTGATTTGCATTTCTCTAATGATCAGTGATATTGAGCTTTTTTTAATATGTGCTTGTTGGCTGCATGTATGTCTTCTATTGAAAAATGTCTGTTCATGTTCCTCGACCCTTTTAATGGGGCTGTTAATTTGTTTAACTTCCTTATAGATGCTGGCTGTTAGACCTTTGTCAGATGCATAGTTTGTGAATATTTTCTCCCATTCTGTAGGTTGTCTGTTTATTCAGTTGATAGTTTTTTTTGTTTTTGTTTTTTTGTTTTGTTTTGTTTTCTGTGTGGAAGCTTTTGAGTTTAATTAGATCCCACTTGTCATTTTTTGCCTTTGTTGTGATTCTTTTTGGTATCTTTGTCATGAAATCTTTGCCTGTTCCTATGTTCAGGATAGTATTGCCTCATTGTCCTCTAGAGTTTTCATAGTTTCAGGTTTCACATTTAAGTCTTTAACCCATCATGAGTTGATTTTTGTATATGGTATCGGGAAAGGGTCCGGTTTCAATATTCCACATATGCCAGTTATCCCAGCGCCATTTATTGACTATAGAGCCCTTTTCCTATTGCTTATTTTTATGAGGTTTGTTGAAGATCAGATGGTTGCAGGTGTGCAGCCATATTTCTGGGCTCTCTATTCTGTTCCATTCATCTATGTGTCTGTTTTTATACCAGTAACATGCTGTTTTGGTTACTGTAGCCCTTTCACAGGGGCATTTTAGTTGTATTGTTCTTTATTAAGAAGACTATAGCTAATGTTAACAAAATCTAATTATATATATTCATAGAAAGGTTAAGTACAGAACCTACTTTTTTCATCAAGGGCCACTAATCTCTTTTTTAAATTGTTTTATGATTGATTTATTTTTTTTTTTATTTTACTTTAAGTTCTGGGACACATATGCAGAACGTGCAGGTTTGTTACATAGGTGTACATGTGCCATGGTGGTTTACTGTACCTATCAACCCATCATCTAGGTTTTAAGCCCCACATGCATTAGGTATTTGTCCTAATGCTCTCCCTCCCCTTGCCCCTGCCCCCACCCCCCTGACAGGCCCTGGTGTGTGATGTTGCCCTCCCTGTGTTCGTGTGTTCTCACTGTTCAACTCCCACTTATGAGTGAGAACATGCAGTGTTTGGTTTTCTGTTCCTATGTTAGTTTGCTGAGAATGATGGCTTCCAGTTTCATCCATGTCCCTGAAAAGGACATGAAGTCATTCTTTTTCATGGCTGCATAGTATTCCATGGTGTATATGTGCCACATTTTCTTTATCCAGTAGAATGACTTATAATCCTTTGGGCATATACCCAGTAATGAGATTGCTGAGTCAAATGGTATTTCTGGTTCTAGATTCTTAAGGAATCGCCACACTGTCTTCCACAATGGTTGAACTAATTTACACTCCCACCAAGAGTGTAAAAGCATTCCTATTTCTCCACAGCCTTGTGCATCTGTTATTTCCTGACTTTTTAATAATCGCCATTCTGACTGGCATGAGACGGTATCACACTGTCGTTTTGATTTGCATTTCTCTAATGACCAGTGATAATGAGCTTTTTTCATATGTTTGTTGGCTGCATAAATGTCTTATTTTGAGAAGTGTCTGTTCATATCTTTCACCCACTTCTTGATGGGGTTGTTTGTTTTTTCTTGTAAATTTAAGTTCCTTGTAGATTCTGGATATTAGACCTTTGTCAGATGGGTAGCTTGCAAAAATTTTCTCCCATTCTGCAGGTTGCCTGTTCACTCTGATGATAGTTTCTTTTGCTGTGCAGAAGCTCTTTAGTTTGATTAGACAAGGGCCACTAATTTCTAAATGTTAATCCACTGTGGGTCATATAAAAAGAAAAATAACTTTTTTTTTTCAGAAAAATAAGGAATGTTCAACTCATCCATTTAAAACTCAAATAGGGAAAGATGACATCAGTACAGATCCTATGGACAGTTAAAGGATAATACAGGAATATTACAAGCAATTCTATGCCCACAGATTCAATAACCTAGATAAAATGGACCAATTCTTTGAAAGACACAATCTGCCAAAACTCATACGAGAAGAAATAGACAATCTGAATAGACCTATATCTATTAAATAAGTTTAATCAATAATTAATAGCACTCCAAAGCAAAAGGCATCAGGTCCAGATGGGTTTGCTGGTGAATTCTACCAAATATTTAAGGGAAAAACTGTACTGATTCTCAGCAATCTCTTCCAGAAGATACAAGCAAAAGAAATATTTTCTCACTAATTCTATGAGGCCAGCATTACCCTAATGCCAATATCAAAGATATTATAAAAAAGGAAAACTATACACCAATATCTCTAATGAATACAGATGTAAAAATACTTACAAAATTATAGCGATCAAATCCAACAATAGCTAGAAAGTTAAAACATCATGATCAATGGAGTTTATTTCATGAATGCAAGATTGGTTTAACATTCAAAAATTAATTAATCTACCACATGAACAGGCTAAAATAGAAAAATCACATGATTATACCAAGAGATGCAAAAAAAACATTTGACAAAATCCAACATCCATTCATGGAAAAAAAGAGCCAGTAAACTAGGAATAGAGGAGAATATGTGAACTGAAGAGGGAATATTTACACAAACCTTTCAGTGAATAGCATGCTTAATGGTGAGAAACAAAACTTTCCTGCTAAGATCAGAAACAAGGCAATAATGTCCTCTCTCACCACTGCTCTTCAACATTGTGCTGGAAGTCCTAGCTAATGCAACAAGATGAGAAAAGGAAGTTAAGGGCAAAAATATTGGGAAGGAAGAAATAAAATTATCTTTTTCTGTAGATGATATGATCATCTACAGTCATCGCTTGGTATCCATGGGGTATTGGTTACAGGACCTCTCTCACAAACCAAAATTGACAGATGCTCAAATCCCTTATATAAAATGACAGCGTATCTGCATATAACCTGCACATATCTTCCTGTATACTTTATCATCTCTAGGTTACTTGTAATACCTAATACCACGTAAATGCTTTCTAAATAGTTGTTATAGTGTATTGCTTTTTAATTCGTATTATCTTTGTTGTTGTACTGTTAATTTTATTATTTTTTCTGAATTTTTTTTTATACACTGTCATTTGAATCTGTGGATGTGGAACCCACAGATACAGAGGGCCAACTTCATGTAGGAATTCTGAAAGAATTGACAAAGAAATCTTCTGGAACTAACAATCAAGGTTGTAGGTTACAAGGTTAATATATAAAAGTCAATTGCTTTTCTATATACCATCAATGAACAAGTGGAATTTGAAATTAAAAATACATTTAGCACTGTCCACAAAGTAAAATACTTAAGAATATATCTAACAAAATATGTTTTTATGACTTATCTTATCTTGTATAAAGTTTTTGTTGATTACAAATGTAAAACTTATGTGAGGTTCGATATGAGAAAAACTGCAAAAATCTGATGAAAAAAGTCCGATGAAAGATATCAAAGAAGAATTGAATAGAAAGATATTCCAGTCTATTGAAAATAAGACAATATGATCAAGATGTCAATTCTTCCCAACTTGATCAATAGGTTCAATGCAAATCCAATCAAGATCCTAGCAAGTTATTTTGTGGATATCAACTGTGGAGGCTGAGGTGGGTGGATCACCTGAGGTCAGGAGTTCAACACTAACCTGGCCAACATGGCAAAACTCTGTCTCTACTAAAAATACAAAAATTAGCCGGGTATGGTGGCATGTGCATGTAATCCCAGCTACTCAGGAGGCTGAGGCATGAGAATCACCTGAACTCAGGAGGCAGAGGTTGCAGCGAGCCGAGATTGCACCACTGTACTCCAACTTGAGCCACAGCATGAAACTGTGTCTCCCCTTTCCACTGCCCACCACAAAAAAAAAAAAAAAAAAGTTTATACAGTGAAGCAAAAGGCTAGATATCTAACTGTTGAATAAGAATAAAGTTTGAAGGACTGGCACCACTCAGCTTCAAGACATACTTTAAAGCTACACTAATGAAGGCAGTGTGGCATTGGCAAAAGAATAGGCAAAAATAGAGTAATGGAACAGAATAGAGAGCCCAGAAATATACCCACAAATATATAGCCAACCCATCTGTATTAGTCAGAGTTTTCTAGGGGGACAGAACTAATAAGATAGATGTATATATGAAGGGGAGTTTATTAAGGAGTACTGACTCACACAGTGACAAGGTGAAGTCCCACAATAGGCCATTTGCAAGCTGAGGAGCAAGGGAGCCAGTCCAAGTCCCAAAATCTCAAAAGTAGGGAAGCAGGCAGTATAGCCTTCAGTCTGTGGTTGAAGACCCGAGAGCCCCACTGGTCTAAGTCTAAAAGCGGAAGAACTTGAAGTCTGATGTTTTAGGGCAGGAAGCATCCAGTATGGGAGGAAGATGAAGACTGAAAGACTCAGCAAGTCAAGTTCTTCCAACTCTGCCTGCTTTATTCTACCTGCACTGGTAGCTGATTAGATGGTGTCCACCCAGATTGAGGGTGGGTCTGCCTCTCCCAGTCCACTGACTCAAATGGTAATCTCCTTTGGCAACACCCTTACAGACACACCCAGGAGCAATACCTTGCATCCTTCAATCCAATCGAGTTGACACTCAATGTTAATCATCACATCATCTTTGATAAAGAAGTAAGGCAATACAGTGGAGCAAAGGTAGTCTTTTCAACAAATGGTCTGAAACAACTGGACTTCCACTTGCAAAAAAGTGAACCTAGACACAGATCTTGCACCCTTCACAAAAACTAACTCAAAATGGATCACAGACCTAAATGTAAAAATGCAAAACTATAAAGTTCCTAGAAGATAACATAAGAGAAAGCCTAAATGACCTTGGATACAGAAATGACTTTTTGGATACACTACCAAATGTATAATCCATCAAAGAAATAATTGATAAACTGGACTTCATTAAAATTAAAAATTGTTGCTTTGTGAAAGGCAATGTCAAGAGAATGAGGAGACAAGCCACGAACTGAAAGAAAATATTTGCAAGACACATCTGATGAGGACTGTTATCCAAAACATACAAAAAACTCTTAGAACTAAAAATAAGAAAATGAACAACTGTGTTAACAAAAAAAAAAAAAAAATGGGCAAAAGACCTGAACAGACACCTCAACAAAGAAGATATATGGATGCTTGTGAAAAACATATGAAAGATATTCAACATCATATGTCCTTAGGGAATTATAAATTTAAAAAATAGTGAGACACCACTACCTACTAATGAGAATGACCAAAATTCAAAACAGTGACAACAGCAAATGCTGGCAAGGGCGTGGAACAACATGAACTCTCATACATTGCTGGTGGGAATGCAAAATGGTACAGTCACTTTGGATGATAATTTGGCAATTTCTTACAAAACTAAATATACTCTTTACATACAATCCAGCAATTGTGCTCCTTGGTATTTACCCAAAGGAACTGAAAACTTATATCCACAGAAAAGCCTGCACATGGATGTTTATAGCAGCTTTATTTATAATTACCAAGATTTGGAAGCAACGAAAGATGTCTTTCAGTAGGTGAATGGATAAATTAACTTGGGCCATCTGGACAATGGAATATTATTCAGCATTAAAAATAAAAGAGCTATCAAGCCATGAAAAGCCATGGAGGAAATTTAAATGCATTTAACTAATTGAAAGAAGCTAATTTGAAAATAAAACTTATTTACGACTCTAGCTATTTGACATTCTGGAAAGGGTAAAACTGGGGAGATAGTAAAAAGATCAGTTGTTGCCAGAGGTTATCGGGGAGGGAGCAGAGAACAGGTAAAGCACAGAGGATTTTTAGGGTGGTGAAATTATTCTGCATAATGCGATAGTGGAGAATACCTGTCATTTTGTCCAAGCCCCAACATCAAGAATAAACCCTTATGAGGCTGGATATAGTAGCTCCTCTCTGTAATCCTAGTACTTTGGGAGACCAAAACTTTAAGACCAGCTTGGGCAACATGGTGAAACCCTGTCTCTACAAAAAATACAAAAAATTAGCTGGACATGGTGGCACATGCCTGCAGTCCCAGCTACTTGGGAGGCTAAGCTGGGAGGATCATCTGAGCCTGAGAGGTCAAGGCTGCAGTGAGCCGTGACTGTGCCACTGCACTCCAGCCTAGGCAACAGAGTAAGATCTTGTCAAAAAAAAAAAGAATAAACCCTAATGTATACTATGGACTTTGTGTGCCAATGGTATGTCAGTGTAGGTTTATTAATTGTAACAAATGTACTACTCTAGTGAGGATGTTGATAATGAAAGAGGAAGAAGTTGTGTGTGTGTGTGTGTGTGTGCGCGCGCGCGCGTAGACAGAAATATATGGGAACTCTTTGCAATTTTTGCTTAGTTTTTCTGTTAATCTAAAACTTCTCTGAAAAAATAAAGTTTACTAAATTAATAAAACTGACTAGAAAAGTGTATTTAATAAGCACAGAAAAAAATACATTGTTTTGATTACATGTTATAACCAATTTAGGGAAAAGTAGGACTCTCCTTGCAAAGCAGCTTTATTTATAATTGCCAAGATTTGGAAGCAACGAAAGATGTCCTTCAGTAGGTGAATCGATAAATAAACTTGGACCATCTGGACAATGGAATATTAGTAGTTCCTCCTACACCCTCCATTTTCAAGGTCCCAACTTCCAAAACTTGTATTACTGTCTATTCCTTCCCTAGGTCTAACAAAACGAACTTGGTAAAAATACATGAACAATTTCAGAAATGTAATGTTGTAATATGCACAATAGTTCTGCTGATTTTATTGTTAAGAAACTGTTATCCTTTAGGACTCAACTAGGAAATATCTAACATGACTGAATGGAATTCAACTATTCAACAAACCAAATAGTAACTTAATGTTTAGCACCTTTGAGGTCCTTGAATCTAGTCAAAATTAATTTTCTCCTGAAACTGACAGAGATCTCTAAATGGTCTTGATCCAGTCCCAATCCTAAATCATGATTCACTTGTTGATTTGTATGTCATGTAATACAATATATGACATATATATGACGTATATTATATGACATATAATATATGATAGTGACATATATACATAATATACAATATAATATATGACACATATACATAATATATAACATAAATATGACATATATGTCATATAATATTGATTATGCAGTCACAAAAATGCTGACAGAATGCATTCTATTAAATTTCATGAATTGAATGAAAATTTTTGAAGTGAAAAATGTCTTAGGAATCATCTCATAAAACACTTCATTTTACAGATTAGGGAATTGAGTGACAGTGAATTTAGTGACCTGACCAAGGTGTTCATTAGCAGCAAACCTGAGATTAGAACACAATTTTTCTGACTCCATAAATTAAGACTTAAGTCCATAGAATATACAAAGTGTTGACCTCAAAAGGGAAATGGGAAATATTTGTAGACTTAATGCTTTTATCAATCAAAATTTTGAGCAATATTAATTATTAATTTAGCTAAAATGAGTTAATTTATTAACTCAAACTTTCTTGGACTTGATATAGCTCACTTGTCATGACAGTGCACTATAACACAACCCAAGGAAACAATAAATGTATTGTAGGATGTGATCTCAGTTAGGTCTCTCAAAATAGAAGCTAGCTCTATTTAGAGAGCAGATATGTTATTGGGGAAAACATACCAACTTTTCACTTTGAGTATACTCCAATGCAGCACTCAATTTCTGATGAAGAAAAGAGAGGAAATATGCTTAATATTTAATAATATGCTGTTTTGTGGTTTCTTCTAAACCTCAATGTGAAGACAATATTTGTTTGTCTTGAGTGATGATTACATTTGGTGCATTATGTTCCATTCAGTACGTAATATATGCCATGTCAAAATCATTAGTGCTATGAGAAAAGGGATAAAACAAAACTATAGTTGTTTACGGTCCTAGAGAATAGAAGCAATGTTTTCATCAGGGTATAAATCAGTTTTCACAGATAGAATGCATCTTCACCAGAGACAAGCAAATAATAACTTATTCCCTTTATTTGAGCTTGTGTCCCTTTGATGACTCTTCCTAAAATGACTAAGATGACTCTTCCTTCAGGTTAAAGAAAGAACATATTTGAGCGTTTCTTTCATTTCACTCAATTCATTGATTTACTCCCCATCTTATAACAGAGGATTCAAGAATTTTGTTATAATGTTTTCAGACTTCCATCAAAAGCAAGGCTGAAGGCTCCCTACCTTGAACTTCTTTCAAATATTTTGAATCTCCCTGCATGAGATTTCTTTCCCTTGCTTAGTCCTCAAAAGCTATTCTAATTTTAAATTTTTCCTGGACAACTCCTCTAAAGAAAAAAAACAAATTTGTTTTAGAACTAATACTCACAATGGTGTAAGCACAAACAAGCAGTGTATTGACTTTTTTTCTGTAATTACTCCTTATTTCTATTTAAGTTAATATTGACATTTAGGAAGTGTGTTATCAGATCTCAAAAATTAAACTCTAAATGTAAACATTGCTTTTGTCACATGATGAAACGCTAAAACATTTTTCTTGTCACAATCCCTTAACTTGTTGAACTATCAGGCAAATCTTTATATTTTGGTATAAAGAATTTGCACCAGGCCGGGCGCGGTGGCTCAAGCCTGTAATCCCAGCACTTTGGGAGGCCGAGGCGGGCGGATCACAAGGTCAGGAGATCGAGACCATCCTGGCTAACACAGTGAAACCCCGTCTCTACTAAAAATACAAAAAATTAGCCGGGCGCGGTGGCGGGCGCCTGTAGTCCCAGCTACTCAGGAGGCTGAGGCAGGAGAATGGCGGGAACCCGGGAGGCGGAGCTTGCAGTGAGCCGAGATCGTGCCACTGCACTCCAGCCTGGGCGACAGAGCGAGACTCCGTCTCAAAAAAAAAAAAAAAAAAGAATTTGCACCAAGCATGCAAGTAACTTTGAAAAACCATTAGGTGGCAGAAATTGTATATTGATTGACCATTCTTAACATTTAAAATTTCTCATTCCAGCCTCTCCTGCCTTATCCTACTGCTGCCTCTCAGCACTGATGAGGAGAGTGCTGTTGCCTTACAAAAGCAGTTACTCTGGGATGATGTGCAGACTCTCATTACACAGCAAAACACACCAGAGAGGAGGGACATGATCGTTTTACAAAAAGTGAGATGATTTATGTGAGAGGGATTTGTGATCACAAAATAACATAGTAAAAATGTAAATCCAAGGTATTAAATTACTATTAGGAGTTGTTGAAGCCAGGATAATACATTGGCAGGCAGGAGCACTTATTGCTAGATTCAACCCTGCTACTAACCACTTACATGATTCTGGGAACAACATTTAATTACCCTTTTCTCCTGTGCTTGTATCACTGCATAAATTAGACTACCATCAAACATGTTGTGTTATAATTATTTGCCTATGTATCTTTCTCACTTATCAAAATTACATTTTCCTTAAGTATAAGAATCACATTACACACATTTCTCCATCACTCATGCACAGCTCTGTTCCTGATACAAAGTAAGTGCTAAAAGAACTTCAGTTGATGAATACATTTAACCAGTGTTTGCATCGAAGATCTTATTGCTTAATTCTCATAAAGTCTAGTTAAGACCCCAGGTACAAAGCCTGGTGCCCGTTTTTTTCACATCTGATTTAAAATAATCTTTGTGTAAGAAAGTGAGATAGGGAATATAAGGTGTAAGGGATTATTTTACAGACAAAACCTCTGTGGAATATCAGCAGCATTCTTACTTAGGGGAGGTATTTTATAAGATCACTGTCAAAGTTAAAACATATGCATGTGAAGCTCCCACTGAAATGGGAGTTATACATGTCAGCGTCTGCCAAATTGAGCCTGCCTTCCCTATTTTTGTCAGGCAACTCACCTCCCACATGAAAACCACCACAAATGCCTGCACATGCTATTTTTAAATGCATTTTTGGGTGTGCTCTTGAGTGAGCACCACTTCTAGCTGTCCATTCCTTGTGATACAGGTTTCATCTGGGTCAAGTTGTTGGGTCAGTAAATTTAGAAGAATTCCATCAGAAGTGTTTTGAGCCAATGTCTATGTTCAATAGAAGCATATGTTCTTGGTTCAGGATGTGGCCATACACATGCCAAGGGTTTGTCCTCTTTGTTGGGTATGTTTGATAGGTTTGATAATAATGATGTCTAGTATTTATTAAATACTTACTATGACAGGAACTCCTACAAAGCACTTTACAACCATTAGTTCATTTGATCCTTTCATTAACCCTTGAGATATGTACAAAAATCACTATTTTACAGATGAGGAAACGGATGTTCAGAGATGTCAAGTAATTTGTTCGAGGCTATTGGTATGTCTATACAGTAGCTGCTCTGCCATTTAAACACAAGCCATCATTTTCCAGGGTCTGCATACCTAACACTATATGTACTACTCCAGATATATTCACCGTGGAATATCTTATTTCTCTCTGATATCATCATCAACAACAATAACAACGACAAAATTTATGAAACTATGAAAGCTCTCAAGTCCTTTGTCATCTGTCATGCCTTTTCTTAAAAGAAAAAAACTGACTTCAGTGCTCAGGGGGACTCTGCTTCCTTTCTGTAAATGGACTTGAAATGGCATATCTCCAACATAAGCATCTTTAAAAGGTATAAGTTTGGGAGTTTGGGGAGGCTGTGGAATTATTGAGTTCATTGCTTTTTCTTTCCTTTTTCTCCAGGGAAGACATTAGCCATATTATCTGATAAATGCTTTTGCTTTGAATGTAGTTGCTTCTTTAGTAAAAAGTTCAATACGGTGGGGCCTGCATCTCATTAACAGGCCACACCTCCAAATCCCATGTCTAATGAAGGGCACAAATGTGTACCCATTTAAACTGAAGGTTTGTGTCATAAAATACAAGAGAAAATCTTTGACTTAGAAGATTTTTTTGAGATGTGTCTTGCTATGTTGCCCAGGCTAGAGTGTAGTGTCTATTCACAGACGCCAACATAGTGCACTACAGCCTTGAGTTCCTGGCCTCAAGGAATCTTTCCACCTCAGCATCCTGAGTAGCTGGACCATTTTGAAGATGGAAGTTGTAAAATGCCCTCACTCACATTTATCCTCATATGATTCACCATCATTAAATCTTTACATAACTCCCCTTGCATATTCATTTTGTGCAGAAAGGTAACCTTACAACCTTGTCAGATTCAATAGGTATTTTTTTCCAAAACCACTCTATGCTAATATCTGTGCCAGATAATATTAGCTACAAAATAGACCCTGAGCAAATGAGCTGATCTATTCAATACAATTGTTTGATAGTGTTCATTAGCAAGTATGCTTAACGGAAACAACAGTCTGGAGGTTGCTATAATTAATATTTAGATGTTTAAAACATCTTGAGCTTCTCATAAGACCATTTCTAGCACTGAAAGAAAGGCTCATACAAGCAGAATATGGATTTTTACCATCACGTTTGTTATGGTTAGGGTCACCTGGTTTGCCTGGGACAGTTCATGCTGATACATCTTGCCTCGGTTCAGTTATTAATAGGATCCTATTTCACTTTCAATATTGCCCTGATTTGGATGACAAGCAATATTATTATCTTAGTATTGGCATGTGTCATAACTCAGACAAGCTCAGGCCTGGGGCACACTGTAACTGAGCAATATGGCTGAAGTGGGGATCAAGAAGGAAACCTCAACAGAATGGGGAATGGATGGGAGAGTGGAAAGATCTCATGGAACCGTAACACACTAAAAAGTCCCAGAGTGGTGCATTTTTGTTCTAGAGGGTGTTACACAAGGTCTAATATGGTGGATGGGACCATGAACAAGCAATTCTCAAAACCAGCCATATGATCTAGTTCTGCTTAGGATAAGACTGAATATGAGCGACTGTGCACAGAACAGTTGGCTGTGGTAGTGATGGCGGACATATACAGGCAGGATCTGTGTGTGTCAGGGCCCCCAAAAGTAGTCTGACTTAAGGCACATCGCAGGCCTGGGAGGGAGACTAGGATGCTAGTTGGAGAACTAAAACATAGACCTTATTTTGTGGATTGGGCAATACAGCAGGAAGTAAGAGAGGGCTGCAATGTGGTGGGTTAATTTCAGGTACACTAGATATTGGGTCCGTAACAGAAAGGCCAGTGGCAGATTCAGTCCAGCATTAGTGCTACCTGTCCTACTGATCAGTATTGGCTCAAGAGCCAGATGTGACTGAATGACAGTTAGAAGTCATCATATTAACCACAGATGGAAGGGGGTGGGAAAAGTGTTGTCTAAGTCTCTCTTTTAGAGAACAAGGAACAAATTGAAGAACTAGATTTCAAGCCAGGGTGCTTGATACATATTAGCTGTTTAATAAAAATTTATTGAGTGAATAAATGCCTAAATGGTATGGATTTTACCACTGAGAAAACCCCAAGTGGATAGAACTGTTTGTATAAATGCAAGCCAGAGTCTTTGAAGGGGAATCAAGGTATGGACCAGAAACTCAAGACTCAAGGTCAGGAATGGGATCACACACAATTGACGGAGGAAGAAGCCAGAAGCAGACTGGGTCACAGGAGGAACAGATGGGAGGACGGTTCATGTCAATGGATGTTACTACCAATGGATAACAGTGGCATCTCTTTGTGGGCCTGCAGATGTATGCAGAGAATGTGTGTCTGTTGCAGATACAGAGTTGAGCTTGGTGATAGGCAAAACTGACCACAGAATAAAGCAGCTTTGTTTTCTGAAAACTGACCCAATTATGAAGTGCACATTTAAAAAAAAAAGAAGGGCTAGGGTAATATCCTGTCTTATGCCAATCTGAAAAATATAATAATGCCAGAAAGACTTTTCTTCCCCCACTAATTCAAGTGTAGTGATTTTAATAAAGATGCTTAGGGAGCTCTAAAAGCTTTAAATCAATATTGCAATTGTACCACTTTCTCCTATGTGTGATTCTTGTCCATGAGGTAAAAAAGGCAACACATCATTAAATACTTCCAAAAATAAACTCAATCATTTATTTTATGCAAAATTGTCTTAGTTAAAACAATATGATAGGCAATGGTACAATAGTTGAACTTTAAAGGTGGTGATTCCTGTGAGATATTAGATTGAGAAACTCTTAATTTATTGGAAAATAAAATGGCTTATCATTTTAAGGAGAATATTTCATTGAAAGATTTGTAGCTTGAAGAAAATAATGAATTTGTTCTCTTATAGACATGATATAGACTATATTTTGGTCAATCCTATGGATACTATATCCAAAATCTTTTTCCAGATTAGATTATCACACACAGACATACACACACGCACACACATGCACACACACACACACACAGTTCTCATAACCAACCTACAAGTCTGTAACCTTCCTTTTATAGATGAGGAGATTGGGATAACTCACCTAAGGCTAACTGGAAGGTACTGGTGCAGGATTTTAAATCCAGGCCTGACTTAACCTCAAAGCCCACTTTCTTTCTGTAAACCAAACCTCACTATGCCACCTCACTTTATTTTACTTCCTAGCCTGGTTTTATGCATATGCTAGGAACTCAATAAACAATACTTACTGATCAATATTTATAGGTTTATATAAATAAGCACATTAAATACTATCGAGGTTCCATGTGAGATTAAAATCTACAGGATCCTAAGACTGTAAGTTCCTGGTCTCATGTGTATCCTGTGTATTTGGCATGGAGCAAGCACCCAAACATTTGGTAAAGGAAGGGTGGGAGAGAAAGAGGAGGGAGGAGGAAGAGGAGGAAGGAGGAGGAGTATTGCCTTGGATGTTATATGATTATGAAAAATGGAGAAAGGGGATTTGAAGTATTAGTACTTAAAGGTAAAGGTGATTTTGTAATTATCACCCAATGTGGAAAAGTGGCACCTGAGGCAAAAATCAAGCAATGGAAGAATGTTCCTGGCTCATATGAAGAAAATTGAACACAAAGGGAGAGAGAAACATGTGGAAATCTATAATTTTGAGGATTGAAAGTCTGGAGGGCATTTGGGTGAAAAGAGAAGAGAGAAAAAGACAGAAGAACATAGAAAACACAGTGTTCCCAAGAGGTGAACTCGGGGACTTGTCAGACATATAACCCAGGTAGAAAAGCAATTCCTCTTTTGTGCTTCCTGCTGTTTCTTCTACCCAGTGTCCATTTCAGTCAACAGAGGTTTTCAAGGGAAACACATAATAGATAAAAGGAAACTTAAAATTTCAAGGATCCTTATGTGCCAGTGACAGAAACTTAGAAGGAAAATATCAGAAAGACACAAGTGTAGGATGTGCTGACTCTTGTAGAAATGCTAGCAATATTTTCAGAAGGTTCTGAGTGATCTTTTCCTTAAGCTAAGTCCAGAACAAGAACAACAAAAAAGAGACATGGCCAAGGCTTGGGGCAGGTTGTACATTAACAGATGGTAGAGAAAAGACAAAGCTCAACTGTCTGTTTCATTTTTCTATCAAGAAAGATGATACCTAAACTGGGATTGAATAATAAAGTAAATATTGTTAAGAGGGCACAAAAGACCAACTTAAGTGAAGCAATTATTGAAAATCATTTGCTTCTTTAAATATCGTTAAAACTCCAGGTTCACATGAATCATACCTGAGATTTTTAGAGATATCTCCACTCTATAAGCTTTGAAGTTCATGGCAAAGAGTTTAGGTGCCAGAAGTAGAAAAATGACACTTTTTTTTTTTTTTAATTTGAGACAGAGTCTTGCCCTTGTCCAGGTTGGAGTGCAGTGGCATGATTCCGGCTCACTGCAACCTCCACCTCCCGGGTTCAAGTGATTCGGCTGCCTCAGCCTCCCAACTAGCTTGGATTACAGACACCCAGCACCACGCCCAGCTAAGTTTTGCATTTTTAGTAGAGACAGGGTTTTACCATGTTGGCCAGGCTGGTCTTGAACTTCTGACCTCAGGTGATCTGCCTGCCTCAGTCTCTCAAAGTGCTGGGATTATAGGCGTAAGCCACCCCATCTGGCCATGTCACAATTTTTAAAATTTGAATTTTGAAGGGTGGATTTCGGAAATGCAGATCCATGCCTGGCCTAATTCTAGCATAGGTTATTAAATAGTTAGACAGTGAGGACTTAGGAAAGCCCATTGCCAAGCCCTTGCTAGCTGGAATATTGACAGTGGAAGGAAAAAGGTGCCTAATGTAATTCTGAGGGGTCTGAGGAGCTATTCTGATTAACAAGCCTGAAAAAAAGGAAATCAAATGTGGAAAGAATCAGAAAATCATTCGGACGAGGGGAAAGAATGGAAAAAATGATACCAACCAAATACAGAGTAATGAAAGGACTGGGTGAGCTGATGTCATAGACAACAGGAGACGGAAACAGGCAGGACTGGAGAGATGTTGGAGCTAGGCGAAGGCAAGTAGGTATGAAACCCACTGGATCCAGTAAACTGAAGTGGGGTTTGTCAGGACTAAACTATCTCCTCATGGTTTGGTGCCTTTGGAAGCTTCTAACTCAGTACTGCATCTGGGCTACCCAGGAACATATACCCTCTAATGAGCCAGACACCTGAGAGCTCGTCCTCTCAACCCCATTCAGTTCAGAGCACCTTCCAGGTGTTTTCCTTTCTTTGTACAGAAAATCAGTCATACTTTGAAAAGAGAAAGCATTTAATTGATTGTACTATTAGCTGCTTAAGATGCTTGTTGTGGTATAAATGTTTGTGTTCGTGCCCCACCTCCACCATCCTATAATTCATATATTGAAATCCTAACTCCCAAAGGAGATGATATTATGAGGTGGGACCTGTCATGGGAGCAGAGCCCTTATAAATGGGATTAGTATCCTTGCAAAAGAGGCCTCAGTGAGACCCCTCCCACCTTCCACCGTGTTAGAACACATTGTAGGCACTGTCTGTGAACCAGAAAGCCAGTCCTCATCAGACACTGAACCTGTCGGTGCCGTGATCTTGGACTTCCCAGCCTCCAAAGCTGTGAGAAATAAATTTCTGTTGTTTATAAGCCACCCAGTCTATAGTATGCTGTTATAGCAGCCTGAATGAACTAAGACAATGCTGCCTTACAGAAGCCTTAATTTTTTCACAGTCATCAAACATTAAGTACTTACAAAAGAAAAATGCTTTTCTAAACATTACTGTAGGCAGAAAATGAGTATTGCCGAAGAAGTCCTGCATGACTAAATACTATTTTTTCTCTATAATTTTAATAAAGGATGTTAGGTAAGAAACAGAATAACATGTTTTCCTTAATTGCAGTGAATGTTGCTTATCATTTTCAGCACCGTTTTTAAAAATGATAACTTGCTCCAGATTAGCTACTCTTGGCAAGACTGTATCAACTGTTATGGCTCATATTTCCTGTGTTCAAAGAATTCTTCATTAGAAGAATTTCACTAGAAGTTCAGTTATACGTAATAGAAATTTATATTTCTCTTATGAGAGGTTTGAACAGCATATTTTATGTATGAAAAAGTATTTCCTTCTGACTGTTATATAGTCCATTCTGTTCTTACGTTACCTTTCCTCAGATTTAATTTTCTGTCTACTGTCATGTATTTTTCTCATACTTGAATGTGTTCAGGGTTAGGAATAAAATGGATTTGTTTTTATTCACAGGAAATCTCTTGAATTATAGAACTTTCTATTTGATATTTGCTGCCATTGTATTAACTTCTTGACTATGTAATCAATCATTGATAAGAAAATATATAGTATTGATGATTGGAAGGCACTTATTCATAAGTTAAACGAACTACCGTTTTTCATGAACTCTGTCTTGCTCTCTGTCTCTGTCTCCTTCCCCCACCCTTTGCTCTCTGTCCCTCCCCTCTTTCCTTCTCCCTGATCCCTACCTCTAATTTTGACACATTTCATTAGTTAAAAATATTTTCCCTATCAATAATAGAAAACACTCTTGTAGTGGCTTAAATAGACTGGAGTTCATTTTTCTCACATAGGAAGAAGTCTGGAGATTGGCAATGCAGGGCCTCTAATAGCTCAGCAGTGTTATCAAGGATCCAAGCTCTTTCTGTCTTACACATAGTGCCATTGTTAGCATGCAAGCATCTATCCTCATGATTACTGCCTCATAGCTTCGCCACCTGAGAGCAGAAATAGAGGGGAGAGAGTGGCAAAAGTCAAGCCTATCCCTTTACAAAAACCTTGTATTCACTTCATTGGCCCTAATTGGGTTGCATTGAAATCCCCAATCACTGGACAGTAACTAGAGAGAAGGAATACAGATGGGACTGGGTCAACCAAGCAACATCATCTGCCACACTTACCTATTTCCTCCTAGCACATCCTATAAGTTAGTAAAAGAGTAATTTTAATGATTTCTAACATGTTTTGAATGTTCAGTATGTGCCAAGGATGATACAAAGTGAATTATATTCATTATTTTATTTAAACCTGATAAAAGTCCATGCAATTATCGTCATTGTTATTATAATTCTCATTTTATAGTTGAGAAGAGAGAGGCTTGGACAGCATAGGGTCATGCAGCTAATGAGTGACAGAGTACACATATGGTCTCCTCTAAAGCCCATGGACTTAGTATTAATTTGACCTCCCAGCTGAGAGATACAATGTGAAAAGTGGGCATGAGTATTGTTTTTCTCCTAAAAACAAAAATGTAAAATTTTTGCATGTAAATCCACTCAGGTAGCCTCCAGATGTAAATGAATAAATGAGATATGAAGAAACGAAAGAAAGGAATAGATGGTTTTCTATGATCAACTATTGTAATCCTATCCCTCTGCCCCACATCTCTTTGAGAGGAGAAACCAAGTGGTTTGAGAAAAAGAATCCTAAGCCTGGGACACAGGGTCTGACTTTGTGTATCTACTTTAATCCTATGAGTTTTGTTAACTTAGGCTGGAGATGTTTAGCACCTGGTTCCCTGCATGTAGTTCTGACATGAATGTTGATTGATATTGTTATTTATGTTACTGGGAAAGAAAAAGTGAAGCATCAAAGATGTATGTTGGAACTTTATTTGTTCATTAGTGAGGTGACTTCTTCGATAAATCAGATAATAAGATTTAAACATCCAAAGAACATTTTCTCGATTTTTTGTGCTATTCACAGTGTAACAACTGTAGACATAAAACATTTTAAATGTAACCCTTGTGAACATTTTTCATCACTTTTTAAAGTCTAGACAATCAACAAAGCAACAAATCAAATCCTGATTTCCAAATGTTTCCACCATAGCCAATTTCAAGCTACCAACATCACATCACTGAATGTGGAGTTGTGAGGCATGTGCAGTAAGTAACATACCCTTCTATGGTATTTCTACCACGTAGATACAATAGATGTCAATAACCTCCAGATAATAGTAAAATGTAGCAAAAAAAGAACCTAGGAAGTGATGGGTTTTGCATATCACTTTTAAAATGTATTTATTTACCTATAAATGAATAAAATTTATTTTTTTCTCTGTTAATATTTTCTGTTTTTATTATTTTTAATGGACATATAATAATTGTATGTATGTGTGGAGTACAGTGAATATTTTGATACATGAATACAATGTATAATGATCAAATCAGTGTAATTAGCATATCTATCACATCAAATGTCTGTTAATTTTAAAGTTTATGAGTATAAAATGACTATCCTTTCCCCATTTTATAGCTTTTACTCTGAATTCCACTTAGTTTAATAACAATGTGGGGACTCCTGCTTCTGAGGGTAACACAATTGTCTGATTCAAGTTTTTATCAATTTAATATTTCTGAGGCTCTTTGTTGAGTATGATACAAAAGTACCCACTGCATTTGGCCACAAGAAGTCCATCGGCAACGGTGAATCAGGGGGTTTCAGTGGAAATATTGAGACTGCCAAACTTCAGAGTGCTGAGTGCTCCTGGGCTGTGTAGAGCTACTGCAAGCAACTCTTCCCATAATTGTGTCTGTGAAGAGTCTGATGTGAGAATGAGATAGGATGACAGACATAAAAAGAAAACAAATTTGGGGTAGAGGGTGGGGGAAGGGAATTAAGCACCTTTAAATGCTGATGGGAAAAGCCCCAGTATAGAACAACCGTCTTGAAACCTCAGGTGAGGAAGTAGGTAATTTGTGGCCTTAAATCTCTGGAGAAACTTTTGGAAATGGGATCTAGATTGTAAGTGGAGGCATTACTTTTATGAAGGAGGAGAGATGCTTCTCCCATCATCCTAATTAGGAGGGTGAACATGACCTTTAGGAACAATGGGAAGCTTGGGGATGAGGTGGCAGGAAGGTACAAGGTGCTTTCTCCTATCTTGTGACTTCTATTTTACCATGAAATGGGAGGCCAGTTGTCCATTGAAAAACAGAAGGGGTACGATAATACACAAATTTTTAGTGGTATAGGTTTGAAATAGTCACTCTGAAAAACAAGAGGTAAATTTGATGAAAGAAAAACAGTCAAATTGTCGCAGATTGCTGGAAAGTCAGGAGAAGGTGAAAATCATGGATTTGAGATCACACTGTTTCATGAAGTTGTGAGATTTCCCCCACTAAAATTTAATTTAATTTTTAATAATAGTTGTATTTAACAACTGGTTAACAAGATTCTTGAAAATGCAAGTGAACTCCAGTATCCAAGTTAACCTATTTGAGTTACTGTTCCTTATCATGCAATGAAAATTAATATTCTTGCTTTGTCTACCTGTGATTGTTGTGAGAATTACATGAAGTGATCCATTTGGTGAAAGGACTTTGTAATTGGTAAAGTGCTATGTAAATATAACCTCAGGGACAGGAAGAAATGTAGGAAGACAAAGGTCTGCTTTGGAGAAGTGTGTGCTATTTCAAAGACAGTAAATTGAAAATAATTTTTTCAAATTAATTCATAAATTTGAGAGTGAAGACACTTTGCTGGTATGTAGGAAAAGGAAGGGAAATGAAATGAGGACCATGTTGGATTGAAAAAATTGCCACAATTCTTTGCACCTCCTCACATCAAGAGGTTAAATGTGAGCTGATCTTGTGACTTGCTTTGGTCAATAGAATGCAACAGATGCAACATCCAGTGAGTTTTGAGCTTTGTCTTGAAAGGCTCAGCATGCTTCTGTTTATGGCTTCTGGAACCCTATGACAGCTATAGAAAGGAGCCCGGGCTACTCTGTTGGGGGATGAGAGGCTATATGGAAAGGAACCCAACCACCATAGCCGATAGCTCACCAGATCTCAGCTGATTCAGCAGCCAGCTGCAGAAGCACGAGGGAACCCCTGCAGAGACTGGTACAATGGCCCAGTTGAGCTCAGCCCAAATTATTGACCCTTAGACCTATGAGTTGAATAAATGGTGTTGCTTTAACTCACTAAAAGTTGAGGTGGTTATTACAGAGCAAAAATCGACATGGCCCTATAATGTTCAAGAGTTTATACTGGGTTCTTCCTGTTATTTGGTCCCAATTAATCTTTATGAGTCTTGTGAGTATGTATTTTTAATCATATTTTAATTCTTAAAGGACACTGGTTAGAGGAATATGGTAACTGTCAAATTGAAGGGTATATGGAAGGGTATATATAATTTGTATAAAGACTATCACACTACCTGACTTCAAACTATACTATAATGCCACAGTAACCAAAACAACTTGGTACTGGTACAAAAACAGACACATAGAAAAATGGAACAGAGTAGAAAACTTAGAAATAAAGCCACACACCTGAGACCATCTGATCTTTGACAAGGCCAATAAAAACAAGCAATGGGGAGAGGACTCCCTATTCAGTAAATGGTGCCTGAATAACTGGCTAGCCATATGCAGAAGACTGAAGCTGGATCCCTACCTTTCATCAGATATAAAAATTAACTCAAAATGGATTAAAGATTTAATACTTCAAAGTATGAAAATCCTGGAAGACAACGTAGGAAAAATTCTTCTTGACATCAGCCTTGGCAAAGAAGTTTTGGCTAAGTTCCTAAAAGCAAATGCAACAAAACCAAAAATAGACAAGTGGAACCTACTTAAACTGAAGAGCTTCTGCACAGCCAAAGGAACTATCAACAAAGCAAACAGATAACCTACAGAATGGGAGAAGATATTCGCAAACTATGCATCCAACAAAGGACCAATATCCAGAATCTATAGGGAACTTAAATAAATAAACAAGCAATCATAATAATAATAACCCCATTAAAAAGTGGGCAAACGACATGAACAGACACTTCTCAAAAGAAGATATACAAGTAGCCAACACACATGAAAAAATGCCCAGCATCACTAATCATTAGAGAAATGGAAATCAAAACCACAATGAGATACCATCTCATACCAATCAGAGGCTGTGAAGAAAAGGGAATGCTTATATCCTGTTGTGGGAATGTAAATTAATCCAGCCACTGTGGAAAGCAGTCTGGAGATATCTCAAATAATTTAGAACTATCATTTGACCCTGCAATCCCATTACGGGGTATATACCCAAAAGAAAATAAATCATTCTACCAAAAAGACACCTGCACTCATATGCTAATTGCTGCACTATTCACGATAGCAAAGACAGGGAATCAACCCAGGTGTCCATCAAAGTGTGGTACATATACACAATGGAATACTATACAGGCATAAAAAAATGACAAAATCATGTCCTTTGTAGCAACATGGAGGGAGATGGAGGCCATAATCCCAAGCAAATTAATGCAGAAACAGAAAACTAAAATACCTCATGTTCTTACTTATAAATGGGAGCTAAGCATTGAGCACTCATAGACATAAATATGAGAACAATAGTCACTATGGACTATTAGAGGGTTCAGGGGAGGTGTTTAAGAACTACTTGTTGGGTACTATGCTCACTGACTGGGTGATGGGATCTGTACTCCAAACTTCAGCATCATGCAATATTCCCATGCAACAAATCTGCACACATACCACCTGTATCTAAAATAAAAGTTGAATTTTTTTAAAAAAAGAATATTCACAGAAGATGTATTAGAGTTAAAATTGGTATGTGGAAAAGATTTGAGAGATGAGACATAAGGAAGTCTATTTTTGTTGAGTAATTAGTACATGTTTACTTTCATAACTGTAAAATTTGGATCACTTGAACACATGGAAAATATACTGTGTAATCCCCATACTTAAATTTTAAAATAAAGGCGAGTATTTAGAGGAATCAATTTTCTTCACAAACAGTCCGCGACTATATCTGACAGTCACTACTAGTTATTCTACAATAACGCTCAATGCTTTTTAAAGTTGAATGTCTTTTCTGAATTTCATAAAGCTAGTTTAAATTCAAGACTCTTTACTGATACAGTGACAATTAATATTTATTGCATGTGGCCAAGATATACTATAACTCCTTAATTTGAACTAATACATTAATAGAGAAGTTTAAAGCTCTCTAAATTATACATACACATGTGAACTTTTAAGTAATGAATTGATATATATGAAATTAATTTAATCTTAAAATTAGAAAAAAATCTGCAATGTCTTTACTTACACAAACCTTAGTTTTTATTAAGACACTGAATATAAAAACGCTGAATTTCAATTATTTCTCCAACTACCCATCATTCTTAAGATATTCTCATTTCTTAGCTTACACACACACACACACACACACACACACACACACACGTACATATTGTCCTGGATGAGTTATAAAATAGGACATCCTGGTAAGAGTGTCTGCATACAGCAAGAAACTGCTTACTACCTATTATTATCCGCTTTACTTCTTTATGAAAGAAGATTATTTTGAGACCAGCTCCTAAAAGTCATAGGGAAACCACCAGAATTATTTTCACATTTCTTTGCAAAAGAATTGCAGAAAGTATAAAGCTTATTCTAAAGATCCAGTATTGGTCACAGGCAAATCATGAAGAGGGTCTCATTTGTCTTTGAGGCCCCCATTCCCTTCTTCCTCTGCTGCTTTTCCAGCATCCTCATCTTCCCTTCTCACTACCAACGCTTTATTTTATTATTATTATTATTATTATTATATTATTATTATTATTTTGAGGTGGAGTCTCTCTCTGTCTCCCAGGCTAGAGTGCAGGGGCGCAATCTTGGCTCACTGCAAGCTCCGCCTCCCAGATTCACGCCATTCTCCTGCCTCAACCCCCGGAGTAGCTGGGACTACAGGCGCCCGCCACCACGCCCGGCTAATTTTTTTTGTATTTTTAGTTGAGAGGGGGTTTCGCCGTGTTAGCCAGAATGGTCTGGATCTCCTGACCTAATGATTCGCCCGCCTCGGTCTCCCAAAGTGCTAGGATTACCGGCGTGAACCACCTCGCCCGGCCTCAAGTCTTTATTATATTACCCATTCTAACAAGTATTTGCATTTTTATAAGGACCAAATCCTTAAAGTAAATGGATAAAATTTTATTGCAAGAAATTCTCGAGTGTGTGTGTGTGTGTTTGTGTGTGCAAATAGGAGTATATGGATCATTGTAACATCATATCACAGGGCAAGTGATCTGTTTCATGTATGCAGATTTGGATCTTTAGTGCTCTAAACACTGAGATTATATTGCCCTTCCTCCCATTTGCTATTTAAAATAAAAACAATATTAAACTATAAAATAAATGCAAGGAGTTCAGCAAAGGTCTGGCTTTTCTAATGGCGTTTCCTTGAATTTATTTTAATATTAATTTGAAATGTTTTCAAACATACTGATTTTTTTTTTCACTGTCTTTGGGCCTCTGCTTACCTCTGAAGCCATAAACCAGATGCTGCCTGTTGGTGACCCAGCAAAGCGTGCATGGTGAGGTCTTTTCTGCTATGATGAAAGCTAGCTTTCTAGGAAAAGTAATAGTGAGACAGCCTTATCAAGGGTCATTTGACATGGGTACAAAATACTGATGTCTTTTTAGTACATTTATAAATTGCTAAGTATTTAGAAAGATCCTCTTTAGGGTTAATTAGCCCCCCCTCAAAACTGTATATAAATTCATACAACATCAAGAAGGATGATAGCAGTAATACCTCCTGGGTACCTGGGCTTCTTTCTTATTCTCCATGCCTCTTCATGACCTAACTCTTTCACTGCTCCCAGCTCCTGAGTCAATACTATCTACCTCATCCCTCTCCTGGTGGGATTTGACTAAATCCCTAAACTTCTGTCCGGGTCTTACAGTTGCAATTGCCTATTGTAGTATTGTCTTAGAGGGTTCAAGATAAATCAGGCAGAGGTAGAGCAAAGTCTGGCTGCACAGCAGGGTCTGTACCAAATAAATCATGTGATAGGAGACAAACAGGTTTGGCGTGCCCGAGAATCTGGCTGGGGTGAAGAAAGAGCCTAAAGTGATGAGTTCCACCAGCAAAATGCCTGCCCTTCACCTTCTGCCCTATTTCTATCTGAGTAAACTACCATGACTCACTAAGAAAAAAAAGAAAACAAAGGCCCCAAATACAGTAGTTAGATTCCTCTGAGTTATCAGTTCTGACATTCTGAACCATGCCGGGGGCATTTATACAAAAATGAGTCATTTTATTTTTGAATACTTTTTTTATCATTTTATTTCAAATTAATCCACAGTAATTGTAGAAAATTAGAAAAATGCAAATAAATAAAAGGAAGAAATCAGAATCTCAAATATACTACTCACATATAAGTATTGTTAATATAAAATAATTTTGTGGTGTCTATACACTGTGGACCTGTGTAATGCATGTTATCTATCTATCTTTAAAATGAAGTCAAACTGTACAAACCATTGGAAGTTTGCCTTTTTTCATGCAACAATATGTTGTGGATATGTTTAACAGAATCATTTTCAAGTGATTTTCCTTTACCCTTTTCTTTTCATAGAATGATCTGACATCTCTTTAATCTTGTACGTTCAGTCATTTTGAATCATCTGATATAGTTGTTTTAAAGTATGCTTTCAATAGCCTCATATTAAGTCCAATTTTTATATAAAGAATTTTAACTGAGAAATTAAGGCAGGCAAAGAAAGCAAAAGAAAAATGACTAAGACGAGAGAAGTGTTGACTTAAAACAAAATACTTAATACATTTTGAAGTTTTTTTCCTGAGTTTTAAATGAAAACAAACCACTCCAATTTCCAACTTGTCCCAGAGCTCTTGAGACATATATGTCTATTCAACTTAAATTATTATAAATTGCTATCATACATGTATTCCTATGGATAAAACATGCAGTAAGTTTCTACAAGTGAATCATTCTGTGAAAATACAGGCCCAAGTAACATAGTTCAGCATGATTCCCCAAATTACTTTGTGATTCTAAATTTCATGGTTTTTCACAGCACACTGAATATGTTCAGTCCCGTTCTGTGAGTGCACCACTGTGAGGTTCTTTACAGATGCCCCTAAACAAAAGGTCTCTCAAGTTGCTTTTCCCCCTTATCTGAAGACATCTATCCTGACAAGGGGACCCCCTACCTTACAGTGTGCAATTACTATGTTAAGATTCCTGTCTAAATTATCTTTTTCTTATCATCTAAAGAGATATCCTTTAACTATCAGATAATGAATGTTTTCCTTGCTTAATATAATCTTGATTTCAATAGTTCCAGACTCTTCTGGTGGATTCACCTGTTCAGCAGTTGTGGTACTTCGCTTTACTGCTTTACAGGATTTAAACTGGGTTATTCATTTCTTATATACGTGGCTGGTTCTGGGTCCCTTGCAGCAAAATGATGTATCCGGTTTAAAACTAAACACAAAGATTTGATAACTTCTCATTGCTTCTGAGCATGTGAATTCTGTGGTTCAGCCATGTAAAGATAATTTTTAAAATCAGAATTAATTTAAACTTGCAGGTGAGCACATGGCTGTGCATTCATACAATTTCTGCTTGAATGGCCTGTGCTTTTGATGTTCTTTGATTCTCTTTATAAATCCTTATTTTTCTTTCCCTTTGTGATCTATTCAGTTTTTGAATCCATGTAACCGGAGAAGCAGTTTTAATGGAATCATCAGCAGTTTTTGCCAATACTTCTCAGAGTTTTGTAGCCAGGGAGTCATTTCTCCCAATTCATCTTTATTTCCTCCTGAGCCTTGAGCATACTCTACTTCTCCTGAGGAGTGATTTTCAGGAGTATGATTTGCCCCCTGAGAAGGATTTCAGTGATTTTGTAGAGGAATGAACAGTATAAAGACTTCTTTGCTTTAGCTGTGTAGCAGCCATTTTCTTCCTTTAAAAGTTAAACCATCTCTTTTCCTTTTCCTACTCTGGTATGTTCTCGCACATCAACTCTTTTTTAAAAATTAACATTTAGAGACACACCAGGTTGCCAAGAGTACATAGCATGCCATCGCGTTCCAGGGCCACCATGGCCTCTGCTCCTCCTGAGATCATGATCCCTATAGAGTCCTCCCAGATGGGTCTCTTATTTTCCTTACCTTTTTCCTTGAGGGCTCTGGAAGCATATATCTTTTCATTTAAGACCATTTATATCCAGAAACCAAGCTTTAGTGCTTAGTCTTCAGCTGACTTTAGTCTTCCATGATTTCTGTTTCAATGCTAGGGTTTTCTGGTGTATGATTTTGTTTTCTCTTTGTTCTGAAACATCCAATGTTCCTCTCCCCTGCATTACATCAGGACATAAAATTGATGCCTATCAAAGCCTTAGTATAAGAGTCTGTAGTATGTCACATTCATATAAGTACATCTGTGCTTGTTTATCATGCCATAAACATGTTAAATGATTTTTATCTTTGCAAAAGGTAACATTAGTGTTCCCTGAAGCCAGGTCACATGGAGCAGAATAGGTATAAATTCAGTAAACATAAATCCTGTGTTTTTTTCTTATGTTTTCAAGTCAATATTTTTCTACACACATATTTGCTTACATGTTTAGAAGTTGTTACTTGATGATTAGGGTTGTGATGAACGATTCCATCCTTAGACCTAAAAAACTTGTTAAATTAACTTTTTGGTTCATATGGTGCTCTCTAGTGGGGTCTACTTGAATTACAAACTGTCCTATTCCCAGCTCCTTCCATCATTTTTGAAGATTTGGGAATTATCGGAGAGGCAGAAATTAGCTAAAAATATACTGTGGCATAATACGTATCATTTAAAAACTGGTTAACTCTTCTGAATAAAAGAAACATAGATCCAGAAAGGAGGTAGAGGTATCTCGTTCTTTCTATTGCCTCCAATGAGCACTTCACCTAAGTCAATCCAGAAGATAGATTTCTACCCTAAGCAGATGTGTGAAGGAGAGAAGTAAATCATGCAACATAACTATTTTGTGTTTACTTTGAAAAGGTTTCAAATCGATGTTAAACATTATTATCATCAAATATTTACAGAGCATGAGTTTTATACCTAAAAGTATACAAGATGCTATGATTATTTTTTCCTGGCCTACTACATGCATTGTAACTACTGACAAGCCAGTACATACAAGTGTATCTTTATATTTAATTGGAAAATCAAAATATAATTTTTTTTTGAGACAGAATCTCACTGTATCACCGAGGCTGGAGTGCAGTGGTGTGATCATAGCTCATTGTAAGCTCAAACTCCTGTCCTGCTGCCTCAGCCTTCCAAGTAGCTGGGACTATAGGTGTGTGCCACCATTCTGCTTTCCCTGGACTAATTTTTAAATTTTTTATAGAGATGGGGCCTCACTTTGTTTCCCAGGCCTCAAGAAATCCTCCTGCCTCAGCTTCCCAAAGAACTGGGATTAGAGGCATGAGCCACTGGGCTGGGCCCCTAAAATAGAACTCATAGGATGAGGTGTGTATTAGTCTGTCTCACCCTGATAATAAAGACATACCTGAGACTGGGTAATTTACAAAGGAAAGAGGTTTAATGGACTCACCTCATGATTGTGAGGAGGCCTCACAATCATGGCAGAAGCGAATGAGGAGCAAAGTCACATCTTACATGGTGGCAGGCAAGAGAGCTTGTGCAGGGGAACTCCCACTTATCAAACCATCAGATCTCGTGAGACTTATTCACTAATATGGGAACACTATGGGGGAACCACCCCCATGATTCAATTATCTCCACCTGGCCTTGCCCTTGACACATGCGGATTATTACAACTCAAAGTGAGATTTCGGTAGGAACACAACCAAACCATATCAAGGTGATAACATAACACTGTGGAAAATAGCCATATTCTGCCAATAATGTTGGAGACCAGAGATAGTCTTCACGGAAAATTTCTAGTCCATTTTCCTTTAATATAGCACATTTTCATTTGTATGTGATTTTTTAAAAAAGAAAATCCAATAGACAATGTAGATATGAGGCTGTGCAATGTTGAAAGCAGAGAGGACTGAGAATTAAGAGATCCAGATTCTAGATTGGTGTGCTTTCACCAGTCAGCTTGGAGACTGGGCAAGCCGATGAACAGCCTGGTCTTCCACTTTTTCATCTCTAAGACTAGGAGGTTAGCCAAACATTTTTTCATTGGTTGGTTCATTAGTTGATGCTAACTATGACATTGCATTATTCACAAGTAGAAACACTATTTTTCACGGTCCCTGAAAATCTGTGAGAAATTTAGGGTACTTTAACATTTGTATTAAAGTCTTGTCCTCAGGAGAAGGTTGTATTAACTAGTTAATACTAGCTGTTTGTAACATAATTCAGGCAAATAAGAATCATAGAAGAATGTTCTTTGAGCATTCCCATTTGTTTGTAATGTTTACATTCTCTTGGATCACTAGAACTCAGTAGTTATGAAAGGCTTGTAGTACTCATAACAGAGAGGAATGCTTAATTGCATGATAGGCACTTTTTCTTTTTGATAAGAAAATTTGGATACAGATAGACTTCATCAAAGTCTGTATATATCCTTCAGTTTGGCATGCATGGGAAATCATTATTCACATGTTCTTCTCATAATTATTATTAAACCTATATTAATATAAAATATAATAAAGATTTTTATATATGACTTTAAATATCTCTATATGCCTAAGGTTTTACATTAGGCCATAATAAAATGTGTGGATTCTGAATAATAATTTCCGGTTGTTACTTAAAGTTTATACAGAAATATATTCTGCTAAATGAAACAAAGTTGAGGCAAGAATCAATGGCATGAGAGCTTCCTTGAGAAATGATTAAGTCCATCACTTTGCCCACCACTAAACCTATGTGCTACATTATCTGAAGAGAAAGAGAAACTGATCTATTTTTAAATTCCCCATTCTGGTAGGTTCCTCAGTCCTCCTGAGTAATGCCCACGTTCCTGTGTCTGCCTCTTCAGATTCCTGCCTCCTCCTCAGGATACAGTGGTAACTATGTCAGCATTTAAAGGATGAAAAATTAAATATCATAGGGTATATAATTTACGCTACAAATTAATCCCCATTTCATTCACATATTCCATTGGTTCTCTGTTTTGCTTTTATCTTGCCATGATTATCAAGTAAATGTAGTTAAATAATATATTCACCTTCTGCCATTTAAAAAATAATAGCTGTTAGTGCTTAGTAGGTACTGAGCAGTATGTAAACGCCAAGGTTAGAGTCAAGTAATTATTTTAAGATCTAAACTTCTTCTTTTTTTGGTTTTATTAATGTCCCTAATTCCACAAAATGAATTCTGTGGTAAACAACTTAATAAACTACTACCAAACTAAACAGTTGATTCAGTCAATATAGTGACAACATGTAGTCAAGATTTAAACAAAATTCTATTCAACAGCAAAGTCAGTTAAGAAACAAGAAAACAACACTAATAAAACTATATTTGGCTTCACGCCAAACCAAGTATTTTGTTATAGCATAATACAATTCTTGTTAGTTTCTCATATATACATAAAGCAAATTTTTAAAAATCACCAAAATGTTGAAATATTATTCACCCAAGATTGGTAAGGTATTTGTCCCTGATGCTAATCAAATGTACTGAAGTCATGATATATAATGTAAACTTACTACAAAAGCTTTAATCATTTATGTTACAGTTTTACATTAAGGCACAAGCCAAGAGCAATTGAAGAATTTGCCATATAGAGACCCAGATCAAGTTTCTGCATTTAATGAGCTACAAATGGACACTATATTTAGCTAATGTCTCAGAGCAGTAATTCAGTCATTACCTCTATCTTGTAAAAAGATTGTTGGAAAAGAGTCATTTTAAAAGCTGTTAAAATATCCTAACTTGATGAATTCATTCTAAAAATGGATACTATATAGATTAGTGCAGGAAATATATAAATACTATAAGAGGATTCACTTCCCCAGAAATTCACATATAGTCCATCTCAGGGGAAAAAAGTTGATCCCAATCCAGTAACAATTACCTCCTATAAATTTATCTGTCATAGGTTATTTCCCATCATCTTGATATGTTCAGACTCTATAAATAAATTCACAGTCAGAAATGTCACACTAAGGCTGGGCACCATGGCTCACGCCTGTAATCTCAGCACTTTGGAAGGCCAAGATGGGAGGATCTCTTGAGCCCAGGAGTTCAAGACCAGCCTGGGCAACATAGCAAGACCCCATCTCTACAAAAGTTAAAAAAAATTAGCCGGGTCTGGTGTTGCGCACCTGTAGTCGCAGCTACTCAGGAGGCTGAGGTGGGAGGATCCCTTGAGCCCAGGAATTCAAGGCTGCAGTGAGCTATGATTACACCACTGCAGTTAAGCCTGGGCAACAGAATGACACCTGTTTCAAAAAAAATAAAAACATAGAAATATCACACTATGGCATTCTGGCTGACATTTGATCTGGCTAAAACAATGAAATATAATCAGATTTTAAAACTTGTTCTCTTCTGAAAAATGTTGAAGAACTCAGAAAGAATAATCACATCCACTTTCATGAAATATTCTAGTATTAGATACATAAAGTGCTACAAGCACCTTTCTAGAGGCAGAAGCATATAATACAATGAAAGACCTTGGAGGGAATATATTTATACACATCAAGGAATCTCATTCTAGAAGAGCATGAATTTCCTGTTACATAAGAGCATGGGAGTCAGCCAATGGACATCTTGCCACAGAGAATCGACAGATGCTTGCAGAGTAAAAGTGGGAAACAGCCAGAAAGTCCACATTAGCAAACTTCATATTGACTATGGACAAAGATTTGCTTTAATGAAAGATATTCAACTAGTTTTCCAGTTTTGACATAGGCCTTATGACTTTATAAACACATTTTATTATTTATTTCTTTAAGGTTTTTAAATAGTAATCCATATTCTTGTTTTCATAGGTGCAGTGTTGTATTTTATTGTACACCAGTAAATGAACTGCAATACGTGGCCAGAAATACTGAATATTTCAATATTATAGGCATAGCATTGTTGTTTTTAAGATGCAGTGAGAAATCTGAGCATTTATATGGGAATAGTCTGTTAGAAAAATTTGTCAAAAAAAAAGAAATAAAATTAATATAAATTTTCCTGCAAATAATTATTACCTTGAAACACTATATTTCATGTCCTTAACATTCCTCATCTTGTTCTAGTTATCAGTCTCTTTCCACCTTACCATGTATTGTGATAGAGAGGGCACAGACTCTGAAATTTGACAGGTCTGCCTTCAAATCCAGCTCCACTAGTTGCTTGCAGCGTGATCTTGGAAACTGAGCCTCAGTTCCATCATTTATACAAGTATAATAAATTTAATTTAAATGGTGTTCTGAGGATGAAATCAGAAAATAATGCTTGCCACACTTAGTAGGTAGGGGTATGGTGGCTGTTTCTTCCTTTCAAATCTCCCTTCTACCCTCAAAATAACAAAACAATAAAACCTGGGCACATCATGAGTATATTCTCGTTTTTGGTGGTGTAAAGCTTAAGAATACAAAATTAGTTTTAAAAATATACATTTAGAGGAGAAAATCATAACAAATTACACATTTTTAAAAAGCTGATTAAAAAATGAAACATCATACATTTTGATCACTTCATCTGTCAGCAATTTTGTAAGAGCATTTTTCTATATTAAAAAAAATCAGACTTTTTTCCCAGCATGGTTCATTGAATTTTGGCTTTTAATACGTCTAGTCTGCACATTATTTTTCAGGATCATAACTGGTTATTGATAATGGCAGGTTAAATTTTAGAATTGTTGCCAATTTTAGAAGATTATTTATCAAATTTATTTAATTATACATTTCAAGATTTGGAAGAGTTTCAAGTTTTCTCTAGTGAAAAATTTTAAATAACTTTTAAATTGGTAACAATGGACCAACTTTTTATTGATATCGTCCTGTCCTGATGTTGGACAGAATAAACGGTAGTATTTCTAGAAACTGTTCTTACACCTGGTCAGCCAGCAATTTATACCCAGATGTGACTTTGTACACCATTAAATACAAACAAAATATATCTTCAATTCAACAGTCCCTTCATAGCACCTCATACTAAAAAGGAAAAGTTACAGTAAAGAGAAAATTGTCTTACTGCCAACTGCAGTTAAAATACCTTGCTATTGTAAAGTGTACAAAACATACGACTGCATGAATATATGGTCAGGGTCCTGCCCAGGGCCTTGAAAGGAGTCTGTGTAAGTGAAAGGCCCTGAAGTATAAGCTTCATTAGCGTCATCTAAAATTCTTGCTTCTCATTTCTTTTCATTGTTTCTCTTCACTCAAACTCAAGTCACTTCTCTGCTTCCACTCCCTACATTCTGACGACATTGAAATTGCTCTCTTGAATGCATTGACATTCAACTGCTTTTCCTCAATTCTGGTCCAACTTGGTCTTATCACATATTAGGTCATTGATCACATGCTCCTTGAAACTCCTCCTTCCTTTTGTTTTCTGGTGACTCCTTAGTTCCCTATTTGCCTTGTAGCCTTGCAGCCTTCCTTCTTTACTCTTTCCTGGCTTGTCTTTCTCTTTCACCTCCCACCTTATATGGATCCCTATAGTTCTTTTCTCTGCCTTCTATACTCATCGTCCTGTGAACTCCAGAGAGAACTCTCAGCTCTCATGGCTGTAGTTGTGATCTCTACCTGGATGATTTCTAAATCTCTAATTCTCATCTTAACTTTTTTGGATTGCTCCAATTTCATTTTCCCATCCATTTGAAGAACAGGTCTCTTCAATGTCTCATCACCACCTTAAAAATCAGATGTTCAAAATCTACTTCATCCTCATTCACCCCAATTTACCCCATGTGTACTATGCCATTTGTAACTACCTAATTATTTATTGGTCTCTGATTATGTCATCTCCTAAAATACTATATAAGTTTATGAAGGCTTAGAAATGTATCCTCCTCTCCCTTCCTGCCCCTCTTCTCCTTCTCCCTCTCCTCCTTCTCTTCTTTCTTTGACTCCTAGATAGTGCTGATTATACAATTGATATTCAGTAAACATGTGCAGATTAAATAATATTTTCTAGAATGTTGAGAAAAATTCTTGCAAAGAAAAAATTTCTTGCAAAGAAATAGATCATTTTCATCCTTTTTTAAAAAAATTGACTTTGCAAGCTTAATACCTTTTAAACTTTCAGGAAATCTTAAAACATGGGGAAATAAGGAGAAAATCACTAAGATTTATGAAAATAATGACACATGCACAATGCTCCCATTGTTTGGTCCTTCATTAAGATGAGAAAATCTGTCAAACATTACCATCTGCCATCCAAAGAATTACAAAATTTAAAAACACACTCAAATTAAGTCAATTAATGACTCACAACAGGGATACAGGTTTGAAAGACAACACATTATATAATGAGTAATAAAGTATAAAACAATAGCAAGGCAGAGAAGAAAGAAGAGAAGAAGAGGGGAAGGGAATGGAGGACCGATGGTGATTACCCAGTTGCCATGTCACTGCCAAGACAAGAAGATGGGAGGGAGAGGTTGACTAAATTATTCTCTGCCCTCATCATTAGCACCCCACTGTTGCTGAAAGTCAGGAAAGTGTTCAATTTCAGGAAGAGTTCTTGTGCTTCAATAATATGATGCTGTTTCATTTCTTAGTTAAATCTTCCATCAATGGTGGGGGGCAAAATGAAAAGGTTGGGAAGCCCCTAATTTACTCACAGAAACGTAGTTACATCCAAACAAAAGTGTCTGATCCATGGTTGTTCATATTTTCTCGGGAAATAACCCAGCCCTGAAAAAGAAAAATGCTTCTGAAAAGAACTGGATATTGATACTGCATAACCCAAACTGGACAGTAAAAACAATGAAAGTAATAGCTACCCTCTATTGAGTTCTTAAGATGTGCCAGACACCTTTAAGTGCTATATACAGTTACTATTTCATTGATCCACACAGAAAGTCTATGAATTAGGAATGATTATTATGCTAATATGACAGATGAGGAAAGTAAGGCACAGAGAAGTTAAGCAATTTGCCCAAGGTTACACAGTCTGAAAGTTTCAGAACCAGGATATGAACCCAGGCAATCTGACTTCAGACTTCACATCTTAATGAATAAACTTTCATTCTTATTCTATGCTGATATACTATGGTGCATTTTAATCTATTTTAGGTGATTTTATTATTATATAGACAGAATAAGATGAATTAGTTGTATTATTAAAATACCAATAAAGCCCTCAAAATTCATAAAAGTAGGTATAACTATTACAATCACTTCAACTTTAATAAAGGAAACTGAAGCATAAAGGAACTATAACTGAAAACAATGTAAAATACTGACATACTTAGGAATTTATCATTTTTGTCTCCTAAGCAATCTCAGTTTGTATACCGCTTTACAAATAAGTTAAAAACTTTAATAAGCTATGGTTTTGTCTATTTTGAAATTTAGCTCATTGTTGAAAATGAAAAAAATAGAAAGTATTTATTTTCTACTGTTACAGAAAATCTAAATAGGCAAATTCTATGTAGTACCTAAATTTAGAAGGTTTCTAAAGGATTTATGAGATTTTAAAGTGACTAGGAGCACCTGCCACAAGCTATCGTTAAAAGGTTTCCTTTTAGGCTGGACATGATGGCTCACCCCTGTAATCTTCCCAAACACTTTAGAAGGCGGAGGTTGGTGGATTGCTTGAGCCCTGGAGTTTGAGATCAGCCTGGGCATATGGCAAAACCCCTTCTCTACGAAAAAATATATAAATTAGCCAGGCAAGGTGGCAGGCACCCATAGTGCCAACTACTCAAGGGCTGAGGTAGGAGAACCTGAGTCTGGGAGGTCGAAGTTGCGGTGAGCCATAATTGCACCATTGCACATCCCAGACAACAGAGGGAGGCCCTGTCTCAAAAAAAGTTTCCTTTTAATTCCCTTTAAATTGAACTAAAACTAATATATAATAAGCCAAATTGCTGATGATCTCCTATCTTAGTTTGGCCTCCTGCAGACACAGACCCTGAGATGAGGATTCAGGTGCAACCAGTTTGTTTGGGCGGAGGAGTGAGGAAATGAGACAAGGAGGGAGGGCAGCAACAAAGGATGTGGTATGAAGTCTGCTATCACCATGTGTGAGTGGGGCCTAATCCCACTGGGCAAATCCTGGTAGCCAGTATATACCATGTTCCTCAGAAGAGCGAGGGAGCTGGGACATTTACACACTAACTCCCATCAGCACATTCCTTCAGGCATTGCATGAGGGCTGCTCTGGTGAGGGGCAACAATGCCGCCATTTGTCAAATCTGCCATATGGAGGGCAGAGTGAGCTCCAATAGCAAGAGAAAGCCCTTGGTGCAGGTGCTGGTGATGGGACATCCAGGAACATATGCTACACTTCTCCTCTGTGCTACTTTCCACTGTAAAAGGGACTATTTTTTCTATAAATTTTTACATTCAAACATCATCTACTCTTGGAAATAAGAAAATAAAAGATCAAATTATCCAACAATTAAACTTTTTTATCATGTTAGTTTATGTGAGGGCTTCACAGAAGCAATGCCTAGACTCCCTGTTTCAAGCTGCTCTGGATGATTAAACACATGGTGTCTTGTACAGAACAGTGGAGGAGGAGTTAGCAGGAAGATGTATGCCAGAAGCAAAATACACTGAGTGTATCCCTTATTGAAGATATCAGGACCGGGTGCCATGGCTCATACCTGTAATCCCAGCACTTTGGGAGGCTGAGGAGGGTGGGTTACTTGAGGCCAGGAGTTCAAGACCAGCTGGGCCAAAATGGTGAAACCCCGTCTGTACTAAAAATACAAACATTAGTCTGACGTGGTGGCATGCACCTGTGGTTCCAGCTACTTGGGAGGCCGAGGAAGGAGAATCACTTGAACCTGAGAGACAGAGGTTGCAATGAGCTGAGATCACACCACTACACTCTAGCCTAGGCAATAGAGCAAGACTCTGCATAAAATGTGCATATATATATATATATATATATATATATACACATATATACACACACACACACACACACACACACACATTTACATCAGGATGCAGTCTGGAAAGTTTCTTCCTCTTCTAGCCCTTAGGTAAAATGATTGTTACTGTTTTGGATCTCATGGTCATCACAGGAAGCCATTTATCCTTCTTACTTTATCTATTGATGAACCCTAAAGTTCCGTGGGCCTTCAAATCCCATATTTATGAGGCAAGGGGATTTGCAGTCCTGAGAGAGGCCAAGTGGCTTATCATTGGTCTTAAACTGAGTTGATGATTTAACTTGAGCAGAGCTGACTCCATATCTGGTCATGGAGATGGGAAGATTTGGAGTAAGAAACCTGCTCCAGCTCACCCACTGTCCTCTAAGATATACACATTGCCATCCCCACTTGCCTTCAAATTTGTCTCATTCTTTCCTTTCTTTCACATAAACGTTCCCAAATTGGCCAAATGGCCAAATGGCCAAATGACCAAATAGATGTTTTTCTTCTTTAGTGTTCTTGCTTTCTTGTGGCTGTAGGTTAGGAGTTGCATGTACTTCTTCAGGAGTGAAAGATATGTAGTAATGAGATAAATCCTCATGTGATTAGAAGATGTAAAGGACATTTCAACCATCCCTACCTGCCCTTGTACCCTGTTTTTATTCATCTGTCTCTCAGCCATACACTCACATAGTTAGAAAAATAAATTTATTTGTATGTCTTATAGTTTGCCTCGTTTTTATTCATATTAAACTTTTTCTCAGGCTATATCTTGATGCTTTGTTCTGAAACATCCTCACGGATTATCCAAACACAACTAATTAAAATTAATTTGAAAAATTAATTATAAAGATTTCCAAAGTTGAAAAAAATTCAAGAAATAAATGTCAGGCTTTTAACAACAACAACAATGAAAAAGGTGATGAAAATCAGGAAATCACATGCCTAAGTAAGAAGTATGCCTGGCAGGATTGCTCAGAAGATGAAAAAAAAAAGATTAACTATGAGATTTATATTTGTGCTTTGAAATTTGTCCCTAGCCTGAAAGCAGATCTCTGTGTTTACTTAGCCATAAGATGGAATCACATTACACCTCCAGCTGATGACTCACGGGAAATACTGGATGATTTTTAAACTGAAAAATAAGCATAACATTCTTTTTCTGAGCATCCTGAAAGATAGGGAGATAAGAGAAGGAGGATGGAAAATATCTTCCTACAGTCACCACTCAATAATACTCATTAAGTTCTGAAGAAAACAGAAATGCTGATAGTTTTCTCTGGTCTGTACATGAGGAAGTGTGAAAGGATGCTGTTACATTGTAAGTGCATTTGTCTGGAGGTTTTCTTCCCAGCTGTAACTCCAGGACATATGTACATGTGTGAATATATGCATGTATGTGAGTGTGTGTATGTAAAGGGGAAAGGTATAGTCATAGAACTTGGAAAATGAAACATGAATATTTATAACCAGGCTTCTTATGTATTTCTCTTTCATATCTTTGGAGAGAAACATCATAAAGACAGAAAATATATAAACACACAGATGATTATAATAGAAGAGCAATATACAGCAAAAGTATCAGGGTTGCATGTTGCAATTTTGCATAATCCAAGCATTACATTAAATCATCATCCTTTGCTAGAAAAACATGCATTCCTATAAAAATTAGAGTACAACATATGCATGCTACAGTGTTTTAATTGCATCAAGAATACTGGTAATCAGCAAACATTGATTAGACTTAAGATTGCCAAGAATATCCTGCCAATTTAGGGTTTATTGATTTACTTTGCTTGGTTGTTTAGTCTAAGATGTTTCAATTATTTATTTAATGCTCTTGTTAATTTTATCTGCACCACATGTCTCTTTGTCTATAGTCTAGTTGACACTGACTCTTAGGCATGTACTAAGACAGAGAATGTGTTCTATTTATATGCAGGCATGTTACCTCTACAGTGTACTAAGATACTCAAGTCAGACAAAAGCATGAACACCAAATTTTGGTTTCCTGGTGAACACTCATATTCTCCTTTTATGTCATATTATAAACTGAGGCTTGATATTCAAGGAGTACACAGGGAATCTGGACCCTTAAATATGAATAAAATATTATGACAAGGTAATAGCAACTTGATAGACATTCATACTTGCCAGGGACATCTTAAAATAGTGGAAAATTGCCCTAACTACGTCTAATAGTAATTCAATTACTTAGAAATTTAAATTAATGACACAAGCAAAAGAACAAATTATCAGATTATTCTGGCATTACATAGAGACATTGAGATCTGTAGATAGAAAATGTAGCATGTTCTTACCCTATAAAATATAATCCCCTGAATCTACAGACTAATATTGTCCAATAGAATTATCTGTAATTATGAAAATGTTCTATAATCTATTCCATCCGCTACAGTGGTCACTAGCTACATGTGACACTTGGAATGTAGCTAGTACAATGGATGAACTGCATTTTAAATTTTAGTTAATTTTGATTAATTTAAATTTAAATATCCTCCTAGGGTTAGTATTTTTGCAATATGTATATTCAATAGTATCAAGCATAATGCCTGGCTCGAGATAAGTGTTTTATAAATATTTCAGTCTTTGTCATTCTTTCTCTGATATTCAGAATCACATTTTAAAACTGTCTATTGCATGATTGATAATTAGTTTATGAATATATATCAGTTTAGAAAAACTTCAGTTATCACATATCATAGAATACCACATTTATGGAAGTTTAACCCTAGGGATATTTACTGTATTTTTCCAAGGTTTTATCAACAGTTTAAAAATGTCTTTCTTCCCTTTGGTTTCACCATTCTCAGCCTGTTGGACTTTCATCCATTTACCTAAGTGAAAGAGCAGGTAAGGTACTTTTACTTACCATCACAAGATAGCTGCTGTAGCTCCAGGCATTATATCTTCATATAATTGTCCCTAGGTATAAAAATGTATCCATGGCAATTGTGTCATCCCTAGCTAGAGAGACCAGAAAAAGGAATGTCTGGGAAAGGAGAAGAGAGATTTCATGATTGGCTTAGACAATTCATCACTTGGGGCAGAGTATATTGCTATCCAAACAAAATTGGAATCTTGTTGGGAGAGACATGGCTCTTGAATAGGCTTAGGGAACGTCTGCCCCAGTCTTGCATTTTTACTCATGACTGTATTTTCCTTGAAGGAAGAAATAACATCTTTATCCCCCAGAGTGCACAGTGGTCTTAAAAACATAGCAGTCACTCAGTAATTATGTGTTTGATGGTTGAATCCTTAACTGGTGTTTGGGACATTTCCTATGCCCTCAAATTATGTCTTTATTTTAGGTGCTTTTCAGAGTCACAAATAGCTACCTATTTTGTAAATATGAAAAGTTCAGGCCGGGTGTGGTAGCTTACACCTGCAATCCCAGCACTTTGAGAGGCCAAGATGAGTAGATCACTTTGAACTCAGGAGTTTGAGACCAGCCTGGGCAACATGGCAAGACTATGTCTCTATAAAAAATACAAAAAATGGTCCAGGTGTGGTAGCTTGTGCCTGTGGCCCCAGCTACTTGGGAGGCTGAGGTGGGAGGATCGCTTGAGTCTGAGAAGCAGAGGTTGCATGAGCCAAGATCATGCTACTGCACTCCAGCATTGGCGAGAGAGCAAGACTCTTGTCTCAAATAAATAAATAAATAAATAAATAAATATTTAAAGAAGTTCAGCAGCACACTGAGCTAACAGACACATAAATTTAACACACTTTGTATAGATTTCTACAGAACTCAGAAGCCAAAATACAAATTTTGAGACTGAGATTGTTTTTATTACATCTGCCAGATGTAAACATTATGTACTCAGCTAAACTAAGAGTCCTTTAATTATCTTTTTCAGGAAGCCTTGCTGAGGGTGTAGATCCTAAAGCTACCACCCAGAGCAGCTTCCTGATGCCTCATGCTTCTTTATAACAAGAGTCAATGCCAAATAACAGTTCCTCTATCCATACATTATAGTATTTGTCTGAACACAAAGTAATTAATACCTCCATCAAGTAAAATCTCTGATTGCATCATACGGTCTGAGCTACTCTCAGGTCACTCATCCATCTGGTTGGATTGATTTTGCCATTTGCCAGCATGTGGGTTTGTGTGTGTAGTGAGGGGTGTGTGGGGCAGCAGAGGATTGTTGGGTGTTTGGAGTAACACGTCACCACATGTGCATGGTCAGGTTTGTAATGTGCACCCTATCACTCCACCACTGTGCTCAAGCAAGAAAAAGACAGTTGCTCCTGGTCACAACATTCTTGGGTTTCAATTCTGACACATCCTTATTTTGGTGTCTCCAGAGAGCATCAAGCATGGAAGATATACATGTTTTACAATTAACTGGGTGAAAAGCTATAGCCTAGCAATTCCTCAGCTCTGAAAGTAAAATTCTACAGTTTATAGAAATAATGACAACTCCAGATGAAAGTTACACAGAGCTTTTGAGCCAGTGGGGAGAAAACTACAGAAAAATGCATGCAAAATAGTCTCAGTCTATATGTGTATTCCCAAATTATGTATATGCAGATTACTTTGTACATAATCCCCAAACATTGGAATGGAAAGTGAAAAATTCCAAAAATCATCCACATTATTTGGTTATATGACATTGCACCCAGATGTTTTGCATCCAGCTTTTTACTTTTCTTTCAACTGTTTTGAAATTACATACATGTGATAAACAAATCTTCACAGATAAAAGGAGGACTGGTCCAATTTATACTGTAATTAATCCCAAAGATAGAAAATATTTAACCCAGAGTTTTTGGATTGTCTGAAGTTGCTGTTTATAAGACTGTCCTAAGAAGTCACTGAGGAGACATAGATTGCATAGCAGACACTCTGCAACTCATGAAAAGCCATTCCGTATGTATGTTGAAATAAAATACATGAAATAAAATAGGATATAGATACTTCACACAAGCCAAACGTAGCACTTGCAGTGAATATCACTCAACAACCAATGAGAGTTGTGCCAACCATAAGTTTTACTCTTTAATCAGCTATTTCAGTATACCTTTTAGTTTAGTTTTGTTTTCCATGAAGAAAAAATGAAAACCTAAACTGGAATGAGCACTTAATATGCTCTCCTCATAGGGGCTACACTTAAATTAACAACTGTAGCTGCCAAGCTGGGTGGGAAGTATGGGGTGATGCAGGTGCAGAGCGGACGATCAAAAGTGTTCACTTTGCTATTTGCTACTGTTGGCTCTGATTCATTTTCTTAGACCCATTTAACCCATGCCAATGTTTACCACTGAGGGTGTCAGAGGGCATTAGGGCAGTCAGTATAGTGTTGGCGTGGAGGTTCTGAATGGGTTGAAATTCTGTTCCACTAGGGTTGGCAAACTGTCTGTGCTTGGCAGCTTGGGTAAATTGCTTAACTTTTCTAAGTCTCAGTTTCCTTTTGTGTAAATTAGCATAATAACAGTAATTATTTTATAAGATTATGGGCAGACTGAACAAAATAATCATAATAGGCCGGGTATGGTGGCTCACGCCTTTAATCCCAGCACTTTGAGGGGCCAACACAGGGGGATTCCTTGATTTCAGGAGTTCTAGACCAGCCTGGGCAACATAGGGAGATGCTGTCTCTACAAAAAATTTTAAAATTAGCCAGACATGGTGGCACACACCTGTAGTTCCAGCTACTCAGGAGGCTGAGATGGGAGGATTGCTAGAGTTCGGCAGGTTGAGGCTACAGTGAGCAGTGATCGCACCACTGTACTTCAGTCTAGGCAATGAAGTGAGACTCTGTCTCAAAAAACAAATAAAAAGTAAAAATAAAATCATATACGTTGGAGTCCCCCTTATCCATGGGGAACATATTCCAAGACCTCCATGGATGTCTGAAATCATGGGTAGTATGGAGCGCTATATACATTCTGTTGTTTCCTATATATACATACCTATGATAAAGTTTAATGTCTAAATTAGGCACAGTAAGGGGTTACTAACAATAACCAAGAGTGAAACAGAACAATTATAACAATATAGTGTAATAAAAGTTATGTAGATGTGGTTGGTCTCTCACTCTCAAAATACCTTTTTTTTTTTTTTTTTTTTTTTTTTTTTTTTTTTGAGGTGGAGTTTTGCTCTTGTCACCCAGGCTGGAGTGCAGTGGTGCTATCTCGGCTGACTGCAACCTCCACCTCCCGGGATCAAGCGATTCTCCTGCCTCAGTCTCCTGAGTAGCTGGGACTACAGGCGCCCACCACCACACCCAGCTACCTTTTTTTGTATTAGTAGAGACAGGGTTTCACCATGTTGGCCAGGTTAGTCTTGAACGCCTGACTTCAGGTGATCCACCCGCCTTGGCCTCCCAAAGTGCTGGGATTACATGCATAAGCCACCGCGCCTGGCCTCAAAGTATCTTATTGTACTGTTCTCACCCTTTTTCTTATGGTAGAGAAGGGATAAAGCAGAAGGGTGTGAGATTTCATTTGCTACTCAGAATTGCATGCAATTTAAAACTTATGAACTGTTTATTTCTGAAATTTCCCATTTAATATCATCAGACTGCAGTTGACCATGAAAACCATTGAAACCACAGAAAGCTAAACTGTGGATAATGGGGAAAGTGCTTAGCTCATGGTAAACTCTACAAATGTCCACTACTGTTAATATTATTTTAGTTATAGTGGTAATAGGAGAGAGGGGTACAAAAGGGAGTGTTTTATAGCCTATTCCAGACATCAGTCAGCCATTTATTTCTTCATTCAAAAGAAGTATACAGATTGTCATATTGCATGCCCACTATATTAAGGTAGACATAACTGCTTTGGGAACAACACAAGATCTTGGTAAGATTCTCAAATAGGGAATGTTTGTGTCTAAAACCTTCTCACTCTTTCAGTTGTCCTCCTCTAGAGCAGCGGTCCCCATGGTTTGGGGATGATTCAAATGCATTCCATTTATCATTAGAGTCTCGTAAGGAGCACGGAACCTAGATTCCTCACATGCAGCAATTCACAACAGGGTTTGCCCTCCTCTGAGAATCTAACGCCCACTGATCTGACAGGAGGCAGAGCTCAGGCGGTAATGTTTACTGGCCTGCAACTCACAGGGACCAGTAGCTTTCCACCGCCCAGGAATTAGGGATCCCTGGTCTAGAGTACTGTTATCCCCACTGCCCTGGTGGTTCAGAATCACTCACTGGAGTTTACCTTAACAGACAAACTGTCACCTCAGTCATCCCCACTAGAAGTCTCCTGGGCAAGCTCCCATTTCCTCAGGTAGTTTTTTGGTGACTGGCTTGATTAATGCTAAGGTGTTAAATTTTCTGGTCAGTGTGTGCATGTTCTTAACTCTTTCAGGGAATAAGCTTGCATTTCAAGAGGAGCACTGTAGTGACACCATGCCTGACACAATGGAGTCCTTCTCATGCTGGAATTTCAGAGCTCAGAGTGGGCCCATGCGACAAAGACTCTGGGGAAGATAAGATGTTCTACATTTCACAAATCAAATCACACAGGCAGTTCTGTCTACATACAGGGATGGCTTGGCAAGAAGTAATGAGGTCCTGTTGAAAACTGAAGGAGCAGAGAGTGTAGTTGGAGAGATAAGAAATGTATCAATTAGACAATGATGGACTAAAACCCAATGGATGATAATATTGTTCTGAGAGCATATTTTTTTTTTTTTTAGTAATGATAACTGATGTGTATTGAATGCTCACTCTGTAAAAGCATATTTTATTGTGGTAAAACACACATTAACATGAAATTTACCATTAGTGTTATTTGGTATATTCACAGTGTTGTACAACCATCACCACTATCTAGTTACAGAACATTTTCATCCATCCAAAAGGAAACCCCATGCCCATTACACTTCTCTTTCTCCCTATCCTCTGGCAACTACTAATTGGCATTTTGTCTCAATGGATTTGCTTATTCTGGATATTTCATATGAATCAAATCAAACAATATGTGGCTTTCTGGGTTTCTTACTTCCTTTACTTAGCATGATGTTTTCAAGGTTCATCTATGTTGTAGCATGTATCAGTACTTCATGCCTTTTTATGGCTGAATAATGTCCCATTTTATAGATATACCACATTTTGTTTATGTCCGTCAGTTGGTGAACACTTGGTTTGCTTCTATCTTTTGTCTATTGTGAATAGTACTCCTCTGAACACTCATGCACACATTTTCATTTGGGCGCCTGTTTTCAATCATTTGTGGTATACACTCAGGAATGGAATTGCTAGGTCATACATAATTCGATATTTAACTGATTGAGGAACCAACAAGTTGTTTTTCAGTTTCCAAGTTACATTACCTCCAGCAATGCATGAGGTTTCTAATTTCTCCACACCCTCACCAGACTTGTTATTTTACATTTTCCAAAAAATCCTAGCCATTCTAGGTGGTGCAAAGTGATACCTCATTTTGGTTCTGATTTGCATTTCCTTAATGACTAATGAGGTTGAACAATGTTTCATACATTTGGTGGCCAGTTGTATAGCTTTGTAATATAATTTTAAATTCTTTACCTCATGTAATTATTACCACAGACTTGACAGGTATTTTTTAGATAAGTAAACCCAGGCTTTATAGATAAGGTGAAATAAATTGTTGAAAGTCAGGCAGAATCCAGTTCAAACCCATATATTTAACCCTCTGGGAATGGGGGAAATAAGCCCAAAAAGTGATGGGCTTGCATTATAAAGAGTACCTAGTCCTCTCGGGTTAAGAAAGACCTCCAAGGACAGTGTCATTTCAATAAAGTCATGTGAGAAGCAACTGATCTGGGAAGCAAGGCATCCAGAGGAGAGGCCACACACAGCTGGGTCTCTGCACCAGTTGCTCAATGTGTTAACCCGAGGCATTCAGCTTTCACAAAAGGGGCTTTGGGAGCCTCTAAGGCCATTGAAAACTTATTTTTATTTAACAGCAGCAACAGCAGCAGCAACTGACACCACCTATCATAATTACACAAAGATCTAATATCTTCCATAAAATACCATTTTATTTCACTAACTAGGTCACTATAGTCAGAATGTAAAAGATGAAGAAGTTAGACTTATATAACCCACTAGGAACAAAATCCAGTGTTTCAAAGAGTTTCTGATCACTTAGGATATTCAAAGAGCTTTGATATGGGACTGGTGAATAAAGAACATATGTCCTGGGACCAGTGCTTTCGTAATGCACAGACTGACCTGACAGCCCATGAGAAGGGAGTCTGTGTACCAAGATGTGACACACATATCACCTATATGGATGCTATATACAAAGACATGCCATTGGCACACCACCTATTATTAGCAACTGCTAAGACTTTACAAATGTCTTGTGATTACTCTGCCATTGATTATATAATTTGGAAATTAAATAATGCACAAATAATAAAGAAAGTTCCTACAAAGTGCCATTGATTTAGTGGCTTCTAGGTAGAGCACTCCATGGTAAAAAGATGCCTAATGTCACATGGAGATTGAGCCAAATGTAGGATTTTAAGTTCTGGTCTATTTTATTCCAAATACTGAATAATATTTCACTCTCTATGAGGTAGTATTAAAGTGATGTATGGCAGGACATTGTAAACTAGAAGCAAACAGAATCAAATATACTTCAGAACTAGTTAGAGAAACCAAAGGTTTAAATGTTGGGTAACTTTAACGTGCATTAGTGAATCACATTAACGGGACAAAGCTCGCTGCCTGTGCTCTGTGGGAGCACTGTATTTTCCGAGGTACCTGTGTAAGTAACACTGTCACATACCTTAAGCCATGTGGGGTGTTTTCATTAGCACGCAGAGGCAAATCTCTAGCAACACTAAAGCTTTCTGTTTACTTTAAAAGAAGTGCAAAGTATAAATGTTTACCAAATCTGAACTAGACTGCCTGGTCTCCAAACGAGTTTGGCTGTGATTTCTGTTTTCTTAAATGTGTTTTAATATGAGTAGAGCAATGGCACAGAAAAGAGCAAGATTCACTCAGATTCTTTTTTCCTATGATCTCTGCTTCCCAGACGAAAGGTGAGGAAATTGGCAGGAATTTTCCTATCAAGACTGGTGTCTGTGTAACATCACTTGTGTTAAGTATACAGCATTATGTTTTTAATAAATACTTTTCAAAGCCAGCGATTTTAAAAAAACATTTTCTTCAAGAATCTTCTCTCCTCATTAAAAAAAAATAATAATAAAATAACCTCTCAGCAGAAGTAACATTTATGTTAAAAAGAGGCATTACTGAAACAACTGGGAAGCATTTGCTGGTGCCAGGCCTATATCGGCAGCATTTGTTTCCTGCAGAGTGTGAGGAGATAAAGTGAGCTCTTTTGTCCTCTCCATCCAAAATACACATGACTCAAAACCTTGTCTCAGTGCAGGGCTTAATCAAAGACGGGACCAAACCATGAATGCACAGATCATTCCCAACAAGATCTTTCCATATATGACTGGCTGTGGCATGGAGGGTATAATCGAGCTGAATTGACTTGAACTCCCTGGAGCTTATAAAAATGTATGAACTGTCAGAAGCAGTTTTACATGTGTGTTTGAACTATGCAATTCCAAATTCAAAAAATAAAATGATAGTCTACACTGAAGTTTATGAAAAATTAGAAGAAGTAAACATTACTGGCTTTTAAAAATCTTCTCACCCCTAAAACATATTTCACTAAGAGTTGCACACAATATAAACATGACCAAGGGTTTATCTCTTTGATGCTAGTCAAAAGAGCTACGTTTTTTCTTTTACTTTTATATCATTTTAGTCTAACTTTATCGTATTTTTCTGGTTATAGATAGAAAATATAAACATTGTTAAAAAATAAAAAGGGGAAAAAATACATTGCAGAAATTATAACCCCAATTATAACAAATTTTAATGTTTTTGTCTATTTTTCTAGTTTCTTGTCTATGTTTGCACGAATGCATATGCGTAATATCTAGATATTTACTTGGAAAGTTGAATTTACATCTTAAATACTTTTTGTCTCCAGTTTCACTCAACATTATAAAATGAGATATTAACATGTCCCTAAATACTTTTTGAGCATAAGATTTTAAATGGCTACACAATATTTTTTAACAAATTCAACAGTATTGAGCATGTAGGTTGTTTTTAATTTTTTGTTCTTGTAAGTGATACAGTGATAAGTATTTTGATACATAAATTTTGGATCCTATCTCTGATTATTTTCTTTTGATAGATTCTGGAATTGGAATTAGTGAGTAAAATATAAACCTTTTATTTTATTTATTTATTTATTTTTTTTTTTTTGAGATGGAGTCTGGCTCTGTCGCCCGGGCTGGAGTGCAGTGGCCGGATCTCAGCTCACTGCAAGCTCCGCCCCCCGGGTTTACGCCATTCTCCTGCCTCAGCCTCCCGAGTAGCTGGGACTACAGGCGCCCGCCGCCTCGCCCGGCTAGTTTTTTGTATTTTTTTAGTAGAGACGGGGTTTCACCGTGTTCGCCAGGATGGTCTCGATCTCCTGACCTAGTGATCCGCCCGTCTCGGCCTCCCAAAGTGCTGGGATTACAGGCTTGAGCCACCGCGCCCGGCCTAAAATATAAACCTTTTAAAAGTTCATATGTTTTTCCCTTACTGTTTTGAATAAATGTAAGTTGCATTAACTCCCACCACTGGTGGAAAAGAATGGGCCTATTTGTTGCAGCACATTTTCATCCAGATTTAATTATTAACATTTTAAAAATACTTTCTGGTTTGATATGCCAAAAAATAGCACCACTAGCCAGGCATGGTGGGTCACGCCTGTAATCCCAGCACTTGAGGAGGCCAAAGTGAAAGGATCACTTGAGGCCAGGAGTTTAACACCAGCCCGGGCAACACAGCGAGACCTCTATCTCTACAAAACATAAAAAAAAAAAAGAAAGAAAGAATGAGCCAGACATGGTGTCATGCACCTGTACTCCCAGCTACTTGGGAGGCTGAGGTGAGAGGATCACTTGAGCCTGGAGTTTTGAGGCTGTCATGAGCTATGATTACGCCATTGCACTCCAGCTGTAGCCTGGGTGACAGCGTGAGACCCTGTCTCTAAAACTAATAATAATGACAGTAATTGGAAGAGTATCAGTTTGGATGTTTTCTTTCAAAAATTGTTTATTTCCTTTGCCTATTTCTTGTTGTTAATTTGATATTTTTCTTCATTTTTGGGTTTTAAACTAAAAATAAATGCTCATTATAAAACTCAAATGAATTATAATTATGTACAATAAAAATATCAAAATTACCCTTCACTTCTACCCCAACAGCATCGTATGCATATTTTTATGCAATTACATTTACTTTTACAAAATACACAGACCTACAGGCATGTCTATAAGATATTTTTTAAACATAAATTAGATCACTTGCTTTTTTACTTAAAAGTATATTATGGACTTATTTACTTGTCAGTCATCAAAATTTCTCACTCATTTAAAAAGTCTATAGTAGCATTCTGAAATTTGGACGTTGCATAGTTTATTTCACCACTTATTTGTTTGTGTACATCCTTGTATGTACGTTTTTATGCTCATTGTGAATAAGACTCTGGCCTATTTATATGCATCTTCTCTCTAACTGAATGTAAAGCATGGATCTAACTTTACACTTAGTCCTTTTCTGAGGGAAGAGGTTTCTCTTTTGCAGACTGAGAACACAGTTCTTACAAACTATCAAGTAGAATCAAGGGCAAAATAACAAGCTCTGGTAAGCTCCATTCTCCATACTCAGAAATGACAGAAGAGGATTCCTGGAAAAGCTGCAGAAGGTATCTCTCAACCTTCTCCCACTCCATTGTCACTCTGAAATCAGAGAACACGAGCATAGCTAGTCACAGCACTAGTGGGGAGGAGGGGACTGAGTCACCCTCCTGCTGCACATCGCTGCTGAAATAGTGGCTTAATGCCTTAGCTATTGAGCAGGTTGCCACTGGCCACACTGGCCAATCTGGCCCTATTTCTAGTGTAAAAAGCTCAAACAGCCTGTACAGAGAGTAGGCTCTTGGTTTCTGCCTCCAGGAGATAGTTTCAAGGTCAAAAAGCCTCTAGAGGGCAGAGGAAGGAGAAGCTGCCAGGTTCAGTTTCATTTTACCTCTTGCCTCTGAGCATTCTCAGACTGGACTTTCAGTAGAACTGCTTCAACCACTTGCTCAGCCTGCCTCAGGTGAGCATGATGGATGGATGCCCTGTCATGCAGATCTATCATTCACAAATTCTTACTCCTGGAAATCCTGGCGGGAGTGTGGAGGGGATCTTCTACAAAATCCATTCATTCATCCATTCATTCATCAATCATACATTTATTAAGTAGCTCCATAATTTTAGTTTCAGACATCTTGTTGGGCAGCAGGGACAGAATAAGCTAAAAACATGGTATTTGCTTTTGAGAAGCTCGTTATCTATTATAAAGGGATAGATGTGAACAAATGATTATAATATCACATGGTTGGTGCTAGGTCAAGAGTGTGTATAGAATGGGGGAGGCACAAGACAGGAAGTGAGTTATATTATTTCTACTTGAGGGGTGAGGAGACTAGGAAAGGGGTCATGGAGGAGGTGCTGCTGAACCCTGGTATGTTGGTCTTTCCAAACACTGACTTCCAGTGCATCCCTTAAGCTATGTCTGACCTCAGAGCCAGGTACTAATGGTTGCCAGAGCAAATGTCCATTAGCTAAGCATGGCCACCCCAGAGCCCAAGGTTGTGGATAAGCATCTAGCCCATGGAAAGCTTCCTAAACTAGAGACAAGTCCAAGCCTAGGAATACAGTGTCTCCAGGTCAAAGATTCAACCCTCAGAGAGGACATGAATTTGGACCTATGATGGAGTTTCATTTGGCCTTTGCTGTCCATACCCTCCTGTAGATCGGAAAGGCCTTAGTTCCACTGTCAAGGCTTACAGTAATGAGAGCCCAGAAATGTTATTTAGGGCAAGAATGCCATCAAGGTGAGGGATTTCTTAAAAATAATACTTTTCTGTTTAATTTTATGAGTAAAATATGGTTATTAAAAATTTGAATATGTTAGACCCTCATTAATAAAATCTACTTTATTTTAAAAATTAAACTTCTATCTATTAACAAACTAATTTCAAATAATTAAACCTAGTATCATGGAGCAGACATGCTGTAGAGAGTGGAATCTGGAGTCTATTATATTTGTCACAGAAAGAACACTCCCACACACCACTCATGTGTCTGTGGACAGGAACCTCCAGCTGCAGCAGTCAGCACTGGGGGCACAGACACATTCATAAGGGCCCCGAGCCCCTGGATCTTCCAGTGTGACCTCTGAAGCCCCAAACAGCTTTGGCCAACAATAGAGACAAGAGTGTTCACACCTGCCATGTTCTGATTAGCCCATTTCAACCCCTACCTATTCAATGTGACCACTGGGGTGTTTAGAAGCCACCCTCCTGGGGAGGTCACCTAGAAAATGGTGATCCTGTTCAGAGGCAGTGACAGACAGGCCTCTTGCTGTACTGCCTTATAGTTGAGACGATAGGAATTGACTTGATTGCCTGAGCTCAAATTCCAGCGTTGCCATTGACCAGCTGTGGGACCTAGAGTTAAGTTGTCCAGCCTCCTTTTTCCAATGTCCTTATCTGTGAAGTGGAGATACTAATAAAATCTTATTCAAGGGTTTTGAAGAGTATGCCATGTCTTCCAGGCCTTAGATCAGGGCCTGATACATAAGAAGCCTTCAGCAAATGTTGATTCTGATAAGCAGGTTGATGCTTGAAGGTGCCTATCAGAGCTTTTGGAGCATGCTAGCTTTATACTTTCAAAGATTATAAAGGGAACCTGCCAGGCTATGTGGTGGTAATCAAGGCCCAAAGCCTATACCTTTCAGGCCATGAAGTCTCTTAGAGCAGTTTTTTCTCAAACTTTAATGTGTCTGTGAATCTCCTAGGGGAATCTTGTTAAAATGCAAATCTGAGCAGATCTGAAATTCTGCAAGTTAAACAAATTTCCAGATAAGTTTGATGCTGCTGGTTTGCAGATTATCCTTTTAGTGACAAGTATGTGGGTTTCTTCAAGATACTGGCTTCACAGTCTCTTTAGTGGACACACATTTATAAAAATACAGTCGTATAGAATGTAATTGTAAACCTATATAACATGGAGTTTAAAAGCAGAAAATTTAGAATTAGACGAACCTGGGATTCATTTTTGGGTATATACTAGCTTCCATGACCTTAGACAAATTATTTAACGTACTTAGGCCTCAGTTTCCACCTCTGCAAATAGGGATAATGATACCTAGTTTACTCAGCTGAAAGACCTATGTGAATTAATGTTAATACTGAAACACTTGGGCTGGGAAATCCCAGACTCCTGGCATCATGGAGGCAGCTCCTGGTCCTGTAATAGCAGCTGATCTGATCCAGACAGGTGTTTCTGGACTGCCCACCTTTTGTGCATTCTAAAAGTACAACTAATATCAACCAATATTTGCCCATACTTTGCTCTGCCCATTCCCTGCAACTTAAAGAAGACGCTCCAGTAAAGGGTTGTCACAGCACAAAGCTACTCTGAATTTGTCCCTTGAATCTCATCCAAACCCACTATCTTTAGTCTTCTATTCTCTGGGCCAAGGATTTTGTCTGGGCTATCCATTGTCCTGGTTTCATCTTTACCTCAGCGTTCCCACTGGATGCACAGTTGTTCCTCTGGCTAGACTGGTTTCTCCTGAGGACAGTTTGTTCTCCAATACAGGTGCACTGATCTCATCCTCCTTTCCCAGAACGACTCTCTTAATCCAGACACATGACATAATATATATTTTGGGTTATTCTTGATCCCCAATTAATATTTGGTTTCCACATTATATTTTAATAGTGCAAGTTATAAACTGGTTATATCTTAGGTTTTCATAGATTGATACATTTTACTAAGAAATGTCTGGAGGAAATAAATGAAAGTAGAGAAATATTTTTTGTCAGGCAGGTTATGACCCTGTCCAACCCAGTCTATCTCCACTATCATATTTACCTCGGCTTAAAATCAAAGCAGACAGATCCATTTTGGTTGTGGAGTATTGTCAAGAAACATTCTAAGGAGCATTTTCAATTCATTGCAAAACATTTATCCCAGCTAATTCAGTATACTCTAAATCCATTATTTTTGGAAACTACTTAAAAGGTGCTTGCTATACCGAAAGACTTTGCAAGAAATTTCCATAGGAATATGTTGTATTTTCTACAGTGATGGATCCTGCTTTTATTGTTATTAGGCAGGCAATAAGCCCAACATGTCATATTGTCTTTTAGATTTTTCTCTATTATGATATTTTTCTATCTTCATGTTTTTATTGCTAGGTCTCATAGTAAATTTTTTAAAAATCTAAACTATTGCATTCTTGCTCCGAGCTATGTGCTGTACTACATTGAATACAAATGACACAGATTTATAAAATGACACAAAAATCCTTATTCTGGGTCATGACTTAAAATATAAATTTTACTTTTAAACTGACTCTATATTCAGTCCCAAGACGATACACACACATGTATGCATGGCATTAATACATTTCTGTGAATAAACATGTAGGCTTTCTATAAAATCCCCATTAATTTAGTATATTCTAAGATCTCTATCTAGTAATCACTTAAACAAGAGCCTCAAGATATAGGCTGCATTATTGCATTCAACAATGATGATATGACACTATCCTTTCTCTATTGCATTTCTCCATCTAAAAATTAGGAGTATCAGTTTTTGTTCTTTATAGATCATTAGGGGAAAATGTTAGCTAAAAACTATTATACCAAGATTCTTGGTCTTCTCCTATTAGCTTGCAAATGTGAAGATCTGAAGCTATAGTTAGATTTTTGTTGGTGTGCTGGTGGACAGGCTTTTTGGACTGTGCCTCCCAAAAATAAGAAAAGAAAGAAAAAAGACCCTGCTTTGTAGAATTTGCCAATTTCCATGGTGTAGATAGTCCTGCTATGTTGGATTTCAAGCTACCAGTGGTTTAACAGCTAGCTAGTCAAATGTTAACAATCAGTTTTTGAGGTGGAGACTGACAGGGAGAGAGAGAGAGAGAGACAGACAGAGAGAAAGGGAAAGAGAGAGGGAGGGAGGGGAGAGGCTGCTGCAGCATGCCACTGGGTTTTGATGCAGAAATGGTCAAAATTCTCATGTCACCAAGGAGGTGAGTGTGATAGTGGAAATTGATCAATTTAACATTAAAATTCATTCTCTTTATATCTGTGCCATAGGTAACAAACATCTATATCATATAGTGTATGCAGAAATGCTTTGAGCATTTCAAAGAGCCATGTCTAAGCAAACATATTACTAAACATAGAAAATTTGAGTAACCTATAACATAAAGCTAGGATTATGATTGAATTGTCATAGACTTTGACCAGAATCCACATCTATGTGACTAAAAATTCCCCAAAACTGATATTAGGCATATATGTTTCTATAAGAATGGGAAAAATCAAAAATTAATAGATACATATTCATAATTCATTTTCCAAATATGTATTTAAAAATAGGTAACCATTTCCATTTTTCTCTATGTCCTACTCAATCCTAACATTATCCAATCTTCATCATTAACAGAGCTATGAGTTTTTCATCAAAATAAGTTGGCACTAAAATTATCATTAAAATATACCTCTAAGATTCTATGGATGAATTTGAGATTGTGAAATGTTTCTTGCTATTCCTGTAAATTTTTAAAGCATCAGATTGCTACAGGAGCATGTTACCAAATTTGCCTGTCTTGTTTAATCAAAGGAAGGGATAACACTATGGAAGCTCCAAATATTCTTCTGAGTTGTATTGCATAAAATTTTAGGGTCCTTTTTTTAAGTCACAGGTTTGGAAATTTTTGCCCAACATCAGTTCCTTAGCAGCTGTGTCTAGATAATATAACCTCATGGTTTGATGTTATAAGCCTATATCTTTGCATAATGCCTATACAGAAACTTATCTTTCAATTAGAGTTGACATGTTTAAATTTCAGAAGGGCTTTAAGTGCTTAAAATGTTCACTCAAAGAAATTAGCTAACTTCATTACATGAAACTTTGCTATGATTATTGCCCTGAAGACCTTGCATACTTTCACATTTAAATGTGATGTTGTAGATGTCATAAAAACTATATGTAAAAAGTATTTATTACCTTAAAATAGATGTCTAAATTTAATCCAGATTAATTAAATGATTTTATCCAATACATTATGATATAGTTTGGCTCTGTGTCTTCACCCACATCTCATCTCATAGCTCGTATAATTCCCAAGTGTTGTGGGAGGCACCTGGCGGAAGATGATTGAATTATGGGTGTGTGTCTTTCCTGTGCTGTTCTCGTTGATAGTGAACAGGTCTCATGAGACATGATGGTTTTAAAAATGGGAGTTTTTCTGCACAAGCCCTCTTTTTTTGCCTGCTGCCATCCATGTAAGATGTCAGTTGCTCCTCCTTGCCTTTCGCCAATATTGTGAGGCCTCTCCAGCCATGTGGAACTGTAAGTCCAATAAGCCTCTTTCTGTTGTTGTAAATTGTCCAGTCTCAGGTATGTCTTTATCAGCAGCATAAAAATGAACTAATACAATAAACTGGTACCAGTAGAGTGGGGTACCACTGAAAAGATACCCAAAAATGTGGAAGCGACTTTGGAACTGGGTAACAGGCAGAGGCTGGAACAGTTTGGAGGGCTCAGAAGAAGACAGGAAGACGTGGGAAAGTTTGGAACTTCCTAGAGACCTGTTGAATGGCTTTGACCAAAATTCTGATAATGATATGGACAATTAAATCCAGGCTGAGGTGGTATCGGATGGAGATGAGGAACTTGTTGGGAACTGGAGCAAAGGTGACTCTTGTAATGTTTTAGCAAAGAGACTGGCAGCATTTTGCCCCTGCCCTAGAGATTTGTGGAACTTTGAACTTGAGAGAGATGATTTAGGGCATCTGGCAGAAGAAATTTCCAAGCAGAAAAGTATTCAAGAGGTGACTTGGGTGCTGTTAAAGGCATTCAGTTTTCAAAAGGGAAACAAGGTATAAAAGTTTGGAAAATTTGCAGCCTGACAATGCAATAGAAAAGAAAATCCCATTTTTAGGGGAGAAATTCAAGCCAGTTGCAGAAATTTGCATAAGTAATGAGGAGCCGAATGTTAATCACCAAGACAATGGGGAAAATGTCTTCAGGGCATGTCAGAGACCTTTGCAGCAGACCCTCCCATCAGAGGCCTGGAGGCCTAGGAGAAAAAAGTGGTTTCCTGGGTTGGGTCCAGGGTACCTGTGCTGTGTACAGCCTAAGGACTTTGGTGCCCTGCATTCCAACCACTCCAGCTGTGGCTGAAAGGGGCCAACATGGAGCTCAGGCTGTGGCTTCAGAGGGTGCAAGCCTCAAGTCTTGGCAGCTTCCATTTGGTGTTGAGCTTGCGAGTGCACAGAAGTCAAGAACTGAGGTTTGGGAACTGCCTAGATTTCAGAAGACGTATGGAAACACCTGGATACCCAGGCAGAAGTTTGCTGCATGGGCAGGGTCCTCATGGAGAACCTCTTCTAGGGCAATGCAGAAGGGAAATGTGGGGTAGGGACCCCCATGCAGGGTCCCCACTGGGGCACCGCCTGGGGGAGCTATGAGAAGAGGGCCACTGTCCTCCAGACCCCAGAATGGTAGATCCACTGTCAGCTTGCACTGTGCACCTGGAAAAGCCACAACACTCAACATCAGCCTGTGAAGGCATCCAGAAGGGTGACTGCACCCTGCAAGGCCACAGGGGTGGTGCTGCCCAAGACTGTGGAAACCTACCTCTTCCATCAGTGTGACCTAGATATGAGACCTGGAGTCAAAGGAGATCATTTTGGAGTTTTAAGATTTGACTGCCCTGCTGGGTTTCTGACTTGCATGAGACCTGTAGCCCCTTTGTTTTGGCCAATTTCTCCCATTTGGAATGACTGTATTTATCCAATGCCTGTACTCCCAGTGTATCTAGGAAGGAACTAACTTGCTTTTGATTTTATAGGCTCATAGGGAGAATGGACTTCCTTGTCTTGCATGAAACCTTTGACTGTGGACTTTTGAGTAAATGCTGAAATGAGTTGAGACTTTGGGGGACTATTAGGAAGGCATGATTGGTTTTGAAATGTGAAGACAGGAAATTTGGGAGGGGCCAGGGGCAGAAGGATAAGATTTAGCTCTGTGTCCCCACCCAAATCTCATCTTGTGGCTCCCATATTCCTATGTGTTGTGGGAGGAACCTGGTAGAAGATGAATGAATTATGGGGTCAGGTCTTTCCCATGCTGTTCTCATGATAGTGAATGAGTCTCACGAGATATGATGGTTTTAAAAATGGAAGTTTCTCTGTACAAGCTCTCTTTTTTGCCTCCTGCCATCCATGTAAGATGTGACTTGCTCCTCCTTCCCTTCTGCCATGATTATGAGGCCTCCCAGCCATGTGGAAATATAAGTCTAATAAACTTCTTTCTTTTATAAATTGCCCAGTCTTGGGTATGTCTTTCTTAGTAGCATAAAAATGGACTTTTATGCTTTCTTAGTAGCATAAAAAAATACACATTATTATTATTGATTCTATGATAATTTTAAAATGAGGGAAGGTAGTATTGGTAAGAAGACTGTCTAACATTGACCAGAACTTGAAGTCCATATCACTGGAAAATTCTCTCCTTATCACATCGAAATGGGTTTTTTTTTTTTTTTTTTTCATCTAAAACATTTCCCATGGACAAGTGTATAAAACTGAATTCCCCTCAACAAACATTTATTAATACAGTTTGTAGTTTAGGCACTGATTTCAAAACTGAAAGTACCTAAATGATCTCTTCTGGAGATGAGTTCAGGCTCTGGCAAGGAGAACGACCTAAATTAATGATTAGGTATATTCACAGTGGTGTGGAAACAACGAAAGAGAAAAAATAGGCTGGGCTGTCCTGAGCAAAGGGAGTTTTGAGCTGAGCCTTGGAGCCTGATTAGAGGTTTAACCAGGGAGTAATTAGGTGAATTAGAGTGGGAGTAGGGGAGTAACAAAGGCAGAGTTTCAAGATATTTGATAAACAGTGATTCTTCTACAGTAGTTGGAAGATATAGAGGGGAGAGAGATTGGAGATGATGTTGGAAAAGTAGCCTGAAACCAGGATGGAAAGAGGTTGGGTACTATGTGACCTTTCTATGACTGCTGTGACAAAGTACCATAAATTTACTGGCTCAAAATAACATAACTTTATTCTCTTACAATTCTAGAAGTCAGAAGTCTAAAAAAAGTCTTATGGGGTAACATTAAGTTATCAGCAGGGCTGGTCCCTTTGGGGACTGCAGGGGAGAATCCATTCCTTACCTCCTTCAGGTTCTAGGGGCTGGCTGCATTTCTTGGCTCACGGCCCCTTCCTCACATCACTCCAAGCTCTTGCTTCTGTTATCACATCTCTTTCTACTGACTTTTATCCTCTTGCTCCCTCTTATAAGAACTCTTGTGATTTCATTGGTTCATCCAAATAATCCAGAATCATCTCCCATTTCAGGGTTCTTAGTCACATCTGCAAAGTCCATTTTATCATGTCTGGTAACATATTTATAGGTTCTGGAGATTAGGATGTGGATACCCTGCTCTGGATTGATGGAAGGCATGGTGTGAGGAGGCATTATTCTGTCTACCACAGATATCCTGTTGAGTGTTTTGAGATACATTAAAAATAATATATCTTTAGGATTATTAGAAACTATTATAGGTTCCTAAACTGTGGAATGCCTTGGTCAGATTTCATTTTATAAGATAACAATACCTGTAGGGTGGAGGGGAAGACTCAGGACAAGACCAAGTGAGAGACGGTGAGGAATGGGAAAGGGGGAACATTAAACAATCATAGTAGAATACAAATATTCGGTCCTTTTCAGAATGGAAACTGTTTTATTCTTTCTCCTTTCTTTGCTAAATTAGAAGGATGGAATATAATAATTTCCCTTTACTCCCTTGGTGAGTTCAAAGACTGAGCCCTTCATGCCCTTGAAGAAAGGGAGTTGGCTATTTCTGCAACTTTTAATCTAGGCTCTAGATTTAATGAGCTATTGAAGTCTGTTGTGAGAGAACACAGGGCGTGGAGAAGGATAATGAGATTGTGGGGATGGGGAAGACTGAAGAGCAAAGGAGCAAAAGATAAGCGATAGTAGATGGGACCCCAGAAGCCTGGGGAACTGACCTGGGGGATCATTCCAATAAGGAAAAATGCCCAGTCCTAAGAGAGTGGGCCAGAGGAGAGACAGGAGTCCTCTTCTATGATGGTCCAGCCCTCACTGAACAAAAGCATTCTACCAGAGATTTCCTCCTGGGCTCACACAGAGTCTCTAGTCCCAAGGATCTGGGTGGGGTGATATGACTGGTTCTGGCTCATTAGATGTGAGTGGAAATAATGAAGGCTACTTCCCGGCCTGGAACATAAGAAATTATCTATGTTTGATCCTGCTTTCCCTTTCACTTGGAAGACACCTGCGCTGGAAAGCTGCCTGATGAGGAACATTTGCATTGGATTTCGTCTAAGTGAGAAATAAACTTTTATTGCGTAAAGCCAGTGAATGGGCTTGTTACTGCAGCATAGCTTAGCTTGTCATGACTAAAACCCAGTGGATTTTACTTTTAATTCCCAAGAACTTCACTCTAGGGTCTCCAGCATCATACCCAGTGAGTACACAGTAGACGGGACATGTTGGTAAGAAATACTGTTATGAGATTCCTTCTGATTATCTACTGGTTATACCTCACTGCACTTAAGATGCCTCTGGGCCGAAGCGGAGTTACATCCTGGATACCTAGTAAGGTAGTGAGATGGTAGAAAGGTCCAACATCTGTACTTGGGAAGACTGAACTGTCCACGCTCCTTTGAGATGGGACACCAGTTATTGATATCTTGGCTACATTGTATTATGTTTATAATATTTAAGATTAGAATAAACAGGACCCACATAAATGTTGCTCACTGATTTCATGGACGTGATCCCTGATCAGACTTTATTTGGTCTCCTAAACATTTAGTCTGTCTTAGCCTGGGTTTTCTCTGAAACAGAGCATGTGATCATAGGAAGCAAGAGAAAGGGACCAGAATTATAAAAGAAGGAAGGAGAAAAACTACCACAAGGATCTTATACCAAGTTATTCTCCACAGTGGGCAGCTAGGGCTTGATCCAAACAGCATCTGCTGAAGCATGCAGAGGCTGTTTTAGAATTTCTACTGAAGGATAGACAACTCAACAGGGAGAAATATTTATCCATCACCCACTGGTTGAGGAGGCCCCAGAAGGCACTGACTCCCCTGACTTCAGGGCTGTGCTTGGAGCATGCTGAGTTGTCTTCCATGGTGTTAAAACAGCTTCCCCCAGGCGGAGAGCAAAAGATGCTCAGAGCATGCTGGAGGCAAGGTGCTGTCAGTGTGAAACCATCTGAATCTTACGCAGTACTGTTTGCCAAAGCCAAGGCTGCCAACAGTGCTGAGGCTGGAAGGATGTGAAGCAGGTGTCTGATGCACATCCCCCTTCCCAAAAGCACCCTGATCTCTTTATGGGGATTTTTAGGGGGCTAGGAATTCCTGGCTCTGATGTCTCATTGCTCAGAAGCTGAAACCCAAGGGTAGAGATTCATCCTCAACCTGACCTAAGCTCACCTTATTGGTGAGTGAATAAGTCTGAGAGGTAAGTTACACACGCATCAGAAGGTCCTAGCAGGATCAAGTCCAGTTTCCCACAGTAGTGCACAACTTAATAACATCCCCTTATAGTAGCTTAGGACAGGGAGAGGACATCCTCCGACCTTGAGTGTCTCTCAAGAGTATATAGCAAAGGACGGGAGCAATTTGGTAGTCAATCTTATACAGTGGTGACCTTGGCAGCGGCATTTTGACCAAGCTGTTCCAGGACACAGTCTTTGTTTCCTGTTTCCGTACCAGCCATTTTGAGTTTCTGTGTTCTTGTCATTCCATAGCTTGAATTCTAGCCTCCCATTGAGTCTATGAGCCCCTGATATTATCCCAATAAATTATCTTTTCCTTAAGCCAGACTCTGATATAACAATTATTAAATAAGAAGACAGGGCGACTACCAGGGCAAAGGTTGAGAAGTAATCTTATGGCACATTTGTCAGTAGAATTGTCAATAGAAACCAGCTCTGACACCATCTTGCTAGAATTAACATTAAGAAAAAAAAAAATCCCTCTAGCTTCTACCTCAGCAGTTTATCAGTAATAGTCTATCAGAATAAGAGTACACATTTCTGATTTTATACTGACCTAGAGATTTTTTGTGTTTGCTTCAGTCCAACTGAACTTCAGTCACATGATTAAAGAGATATTCTGGAAATGTGGATTGAACCCATGCATTTGCCTCAGGTCTCTCATGAATCCTGCTCAGATGATGGTAAAGGAACAACAACAACAAAGAGGCATACGTGTTCAAGGTCAAAGAGAAGAGGAGTGGATGGAGGACCAGCTACTGACTCATCAGTCTGAAGAAAGCTGATACCTAAACCAGCAGTGGGAGATGGAAACAGCCAGAAACAAGCTGATTCATGCTGCAGAGCCCTGGGAAGGCTTAGGGATTGGAGCCACCCAGTACTGTTGAAGATGAGAAAGTGTGGAGATGCTGAAAACAGAATTAGCTGAAAATCTGTATTTGCAGCAGTTAGACTCTTCCTCCCCAGCACATACACCAGGTAAATGCCCTTTCCCGATCACAGCTGAAGATTGGAAAGGTCAACCCTGACAAATTCTGGATTTGAGAATAGAAACAGCTGAGGTGTGGGTCAGGCACCATATTGAAATGAAGGGAGTTTTAAATATATAGTACAAGGAAGTATCTTATACTCCAAAAATTTTAGATAGACTACAAATAATCAATGGGTATATAAATTCCAGAATTTTTAATATCTAGGTATCTATTTTAATACAACTTTTCTTAGCTATCACTTACAAATACAACTTCAGGGTCTGGCAGAAGTGAGACCAGCCTTGCTCCTGATAATCTGCTCTGGGAACTGGATGAAAACATGACCATAAACTCCAGCCCAGAAAAGGAGCCCTGTTTTTCATAGACCAGCCACCTAGATGCTGTGTGATCTAGTATGTACTTCTAGTGCTCCACTCTAGCCACTGATTATTTATAACACAGTAGTTACAGAGCACAGTCCCTGGAATTGAATGGCTTGAGTCCAAACTTAAGCTCTGTGATTACCTATCCCTTAAGCAATCTTGGACAAGTTATTTAACTTCCCTCAGTGCCTCAGTTTCTTTATCTAAAATAATTTTTTTTTTTTTTTGAAACGGCATCTTGCTCTGCTGCCCAAGCTGGAGTGCAGTGGCGCGATCTCGGCTCACTGCAACTTCCACCTCCCAGGTTCAAGAAATTCTCCTGCCTCAGCCTCCTGTGTTGCTGGGACTACAGATACATGCCACCACGTCTGGCTAATTTTTGTATTTTTAGTAGAGATGGGGTTTTGTCATGTTAGCCAGACTGGTCTCAAACTGCTGACCTCAGTTGATTCACCCACCTCGGCCTTCCAAAGTACTGGGATTACAGGCATGAGCCACAGTGCCTGGCCTCTTCCAAATCTTTATTGTAATATGTCTAGGACACATCTCAGTTTTCTATTAAAAAAAAACCCTCAAATTATGTTGCTGTCAAAGACAGAATTCCAAGAGCTTCATTTACAAATACTACAGGTTGCTTTATTCTTTTCCTCACCCATAGATTTAAATATCAGACAGAATTCTCAATGATAGGATTGCTGTATTTTTGCAAATCAAAATACTAAGACCTAGAATGCCAGCTAATGCATTCAGGAGGAATGATGGAGCTAGAAATTCGTAATTTTGAAACAATCATCATAGTAATAAATTTAGGCAAGAATCATCAATGGATGCTAAAACTAGTGGTAAAAGTTTAATGAGAAACAAGGTAGCTATAAAGTCTCAAAGTATTTTCCTATAACTACTTATTAATTAACAAGGGAAAATAACTTCACAATGGAGAAACTTGACAGACACTAACTTAAGCAAGTGAATAAAGTTCATATCACAATAGTAGGACAAAGCCACAGTATGTGCCACCTGTTGGGACGCATTGAAAAAGATACAATGTCACAGCTGACTTATTCCTCCCAAATTTGCATAACTTGAATTAATCGTGAAAAAAATTGGATTTACTCAAGTTGTGGAATATTCTACAAAATAATTGGGCAGTACTCTTAAAAATGCTAAGGTTATATAAGACAAAGAAAGGCTGAGAAGCTGTCATAGACAAAGGGAAACTAAAGAAACATGCCAACTAAATTCAATGCATGATCCTGGATTGAATGCTGGGCTAGGAAAAGAAAAAAGGTATAAAAGACATTATTGGAGCAATTGATGATATTTTAATACTGACTAGGGGGATTAGATAATAGTTATTGTATCAATGTAGAATTTCCTGATTTTATCAATTATGTTGTGGTTATGAAAGAGATTGTTGTCGATTTTGGCATAAACATACTGAAATATTTAGGGATAAAGGGGCACGATGTCAGCAACTTACTCTCAAATAGTTGCGAAAAATATGTATGTGTATATATAGAGATAGGACAACAAATAAAGCAGGGCAAAATGTTTAATAATTGGTGAACCTGGGCAAATGACATATAGAAGACTTTGTAATCTTTTCATAAGTTTGAAATTATACAATATTAAAAGTTTAAAAAAGTGCCATTGCCAAAAGATTGCCTCTCAAATATAATCTTCTCTGGTGGCATGAGATGATTCAGGTGACCACAGTAGATCAATTTATCCCATTATCTCATATTTCCAAACTTAAAGAAACCTTGCTCAGTGCTTGAGAAAACTTGCTCAAACTAGGCTCAGTGCTATGAACAAAAGAAAATAGCTCTAGACTCCCAGATTCCACTAAGTCTGTAAGTATGAAGGTAGGGAACCAATTTTTTAAAATTATTGTTCCAGTAAAACTTCTTGCAAGTAGTTTTAAGTAATATCTTCTGTAAAACAGTGTGGCAGAATCTGCTATTTGCCACTCCAATATTCATTCTTTGATTCTTCCTTGGTAATGACCACCCTGATTTTTAGGTAGGAATAAGTTTGCTCACAAGAAGGCTATATTTGACAGCTTCCCTTGCAGCTAGGTGTGGCTAAATTGCTAAATTCTAACAAAGGAGACCAAACAGAAAAGTAATATGGCAACTTCCAAGACATCTCCTTAAAAGACATCAGGCACAGGTCCTTTTACCTTTCTTTTTTTCTGCTACTATATTATCATCTGGAGTATAAATGTGATGCCTAGATCTCTAGCAGTTATCTTGGGCAACACAGGCAAGTTCCATACCCTAGGGATGGTGAAAAAGAGAGACAGAAGAACCTGATTAAAAAAGAACTGTAATACCAACCCTAGAATGTCAACCTGGTAGACTACTTTAGATGAGAGAAAAATTAACTTTTATTTTGTGTAAGTCACAGTGAATTTGAGTTTCTATTATATATCACAAAACAGATGGTTTTTCAAGAGAAAAAAAAAGGTGGGAACTAAGGTCTCACTTAGACTTCTAACTCCAATGACATTTTTGGGGGTTGGTTCACTCCATGAGGGTGGAGGCCATCAATGTATCTTCCTAGAACCTAGCAGTCTTCACATAGTTTCAATTGATGAACATTTTTAGAAAAACAAAGTTTCTTGTTAGAAAAACAATTTCAAAATGTTACCTACAACAACATTAGAAATTCATCTCTTTCGTACTGTTTTGAGCATTATAAATTGCTACAAAGAGCAAATTCAATACATTTCTTTCCCTATAAATCTTTGGTCAAAAACAATATAATCACTATCTGATCTTCTAACTGGTTGAAATTATGAAGATAATTTTTTATTATATCATTGCTTCCATGGAACTCTTCATTAATAGATCATAAAGTAAAGTGAATCATAAAGTACAGGCTGAGTTATACCACAATAACAACTCCAAAATCTCACTGTTTAAAACAACAAAGTTTTACTTCGAGTGAGCAGGAACCTCTGTTCCCTATCTTCCATTTTCAGGCCAATGGAATCTCTTCCCTCAAGGAGGAAGAGAACATGACAAATTGCCCACTGGTTCTTAAGGTTTCTGTTCAGAAATGAGACACATCACTTCCACTCATATTTCATTGACTAAAGTCACATGGTCATATCTAACTTCAAGGAGCAGACAGTGAAATCCTACCATGTACTCAGGATGAATACCCCAGAATTACTGGATAATACTACCTACCAGATACAGCATCCCACAAGTAATTCTGAGCTCATATCTTCTCCTTTCAGTCTTCTAAATTTGCTTTAATAAAGCTTTAGAGGTAAGAAACATTTGGTTGGCTAATACAATGAGCCTGCTATATTCACTTTGATTATGGAAAGTGAAATTTTCCTGAGAAGCTGGAGAATTAGATCTAACTCTCCTAATCTGTCAGTATTATCTTGTAACTAGCTGATGATAAAAAACAAATCAGTATGACTTTTCAAAGTCTTATCATTGTAGTTTGACTATGGTATCTTAGATCAGTGATTTAAGAAGTGTGTAGAAATTCTGAGGGAATCTCCAGAAAATGCAGTTAAGAGGTCCACAAAATCCTTCTTTTTCCAAACTCATCTGTTTGACACTGTATTTTCTCCATGTACTTCAACCAAGACAACATACTGTAACAAACAATGTAGAGCAGACATGAGAATCCACTCACCTCATATTAGGCAAAAATTTATAGAGATTTTCAAAGAAATCAGTTGTGGGAAAATACAGGAATTTAAAAAATACATATTTTATGTCAATATGCAATAGATGGTTGCTATTTTAAAGGAATATATATATATAGATTTTTATTTTAATTTTAATACAGTAAATATTGATAGATATAATCCACATAAACCTGAGGTTTGTGGGGTCCTTAATAATTTTTGTTTTAGCTTTTTGTTTTGAACTAATTTTCTTCACTAACTTGTAAGAATTTAAAGGGTTTCCAAGACCAAAAGTTTGAGGACCAGTATCTTAGATAACACCTTGCTTGGTAAATTTCAACTTAGTCTTTCAAAGGAGATAACTACTAAATAACATTTTCTCTGGAAGATTTTAAGGACCAGTGGTATAATGATAACAACTTGTAGTTATGTACACAAAGAACAGGGCATTGTGAAAAACTCATCTAATTACTGGGAAAGGTAGTTTGACCTATCTATCCTGAAACACCAAATCTACTGCATATTTGGATTGCAAGAGAGTATGTTCAGTTAATCCATTGAATAATACCTGAGACCAGGAGCTAGTCACTGAATAAGGATCCATGCACCTTCACATGACTAAAACTTACCTAAAGGAGGCTAAAATTAAAATAAGCAGTTTCATATTCTCATATAACAAGAAGTCCAGATGTTGGATATTTCCACAGATGGCTATTCCATAGGTGTGACAGCATCAAAATACTCCCAGGATCTTTACATCCTTCCAATCTGCTAGTTTCAGCCTCTCGGCTCATGTAAACTGGCTCCTTTAATGAGCTCCAAATCCTGACATCAAAAGTAAATACAACACGGGGTAGTTGTATTTCTCAAGTGGAGTCTTTCTCTTAGGCTGTAAGAAAGACTTCCCAGAAGCATGGTGCACCTTAACATTGGTTCCTTTTCAAGTATCCTTGGTCAGAACTGTATCATATGACTGCTCAAATTAATCACTGGTAGGGGGAACGAGGTTATCATGATTGGCTTAGACAAATCATGATTCTCTCTTTGTGGCTGAGAAAGGACCCAGCTTTTCCAAAAGCACTCCTGCACAAAATTGCTGTTCTTTTAGTAAGAATAAGGGTGAGGTGGGGAGTAGCTATGGGATGAGTAATCAGTAAGGTCTTTGACAGTTACAAAAACTGGAATGTCTCATTGCAATAACTAAGACTTTCATGGAATAATAAAAATTCAGGGAAGTTTTATGAAGATAATATTTGCCTGTTTTCCTTCTGTCAATTAATATAATAAATGCCTAACAGCATTAAAAATTTGTAGTTTCATTTTTTAAAATCTTCATTGGTAGCTCATTCTTAGTTTGTAGTTTTCTGTAAGTTCACATACATATTTCATTCAGTAATAACAAAAAGTCAGTTCTATTCAATCTCATAATACTCCATTTTTGTTTCCTTACTTAAATTATCATACACTTGTCATTGCTGACATTATAGTATCCTACCATTTAAACTTAATACTTCCGGTTAAAATTTGTCTCTCTTGTTAAACTGGGGTCATTTATAGGTTTTAAAAATATAAATTTCATTCTATAAGCCAAGTAATTATCTAATCTAACTAATTAATAAAAGTCAGAAACAAATACAGAAATATATTATCCAATATGGCCTTCTTTCTCTGGAACAACCCACATACCAGCTGTCTGCTCTACTACTAATAGTATGAGCCAACTAGGGCTGGGAGATATTTTCTGCTATGATTTTGTTAATTTGCAGCTAATTTAGAAAATGATCCTCTGTCATTTTTCCTTCAGGTCTCAGTTTAAATGCCATCTCTTCTGGGGCCTTGTCTGACCACCTTGTTTAAAAGATGCCTCATCCAATGATTTTCTATTAAATCACTCTTCTAATCTGTCTATAGAAGTCTTGCAAATCTGCAATTACCTCCTTAATGTATTTGTTTATTTTCTATTTCCCAACTAGAATGTAAACACTGTGAGAGCTGGAAAATATGTTAGTCTTATTCTATACTGTATGCTCAAAGTTTAGTCTCGTGCCGGCTCATAATGACTGATCAATAAATATTTGTTAATTGAATTTAGTTTTCTTTCCCGAATCACCTCTCATTGAAACATTTTGTGCTCTATTCTGAAAGAAATTTTAAAATAAATCTTAATGTTTGTCATATTTTGGCCAATGATATTTAATAATACAGGATATTAAATTTGTATAGTTAATGAACATTTAACATAAAGTGTCAGATGTGGTAAAACATTGTAAAAAATAGTTTACAATGGAACAGATAAATCTCTTTTTATGTCTGATGGTACCTTTTTATACACTGTATTTTTATTTTACATAATTTATTAGGTATGATAAATTAATCTATTTGGGGTTAGCACAGAAATTTTAAAATGTTTAGAAGTGAAGCCATCAAGAACCATGATAGTTTATTTGGCCAAAGCTGAACTTTGCAAATATTTTGTGTCTTCAACATACTTTGAATTGAAACCACCTCTCATGAACTCTCATTGTGGTTTTATTAAATATTCAGTTGTAACTAATAATAAGAAATACGAACTATTTTAAGGCATTAAGTATTTTATTAAATAAATACATTAACTACTTTATTCCTGTTATTAAGTACATAGGAAAGTTACTTGAGAAGCACAGTGAAATCTGGCTGTTTTCAGTGGAGATATTCCCATGTATGAGTGTGATTAGCACAGACTTGCTAAATCTCTCTCTGAGCCATCTGTGAGCACCTTCTTGGTTTAAAACAACACACACTAGCTCTGCTCAGTTCTAAGTCAGTTTTTACCACAACTGTTATCTTTATCTTAAACCTGGGAAGATTCTCAAATGCCGGAAGCTTGGAAATGCCACCTTTCACTAAGGATATGAACCTTACTTAAACTGAAAAAAGAGTTATGTTAAATCAACTATCTCAAATGAGATTTTATTGGCATGAAGTGTTGACCACAAAAGTTCTAATGCATTTATAAGGAAAAAAATAGAGAATATTCAGCTTACTAGTTAGTTTAGGACATATTCATGTGTTTATCATTCTAACAATCCTAAATGAAATTCCTAGTCACTTGAGCTCGCTTGCTTCTCTTTAGCTCAACTTCAAGTTAGAGGGATGCAAACCTCTCTTTATAGTGGCCCCAGTGTGAGATCCTGGGTTTTGATGAATCAGCAATAGTGGAGACTTTTCTGGAAAAGACTTGGCAGTAAATAACCTACTCCATAGCTTGACGGCCTAGGTCCTTACTGCAGACCTGGTACAAGTTTTTTCTAAAGAACTTGTTCTGATCACCATGAATCAGAGCATTCAAGTGGAATTTCCGAAATACTGCACTGTAGCAAAATTACCTGGAACTGCCCAGAGAACTGTAAACACAATGTAAGTTTTAAAACAAATTCTAAAGTTATAAGAGACATTATGACAATCACTTTCTCTACCAAAAATATGTGTTTTAAAAACCTGCAAATCAGGAACATTTAGAGTAGGCTTGATTTTTACTGTGGTGTTCAGTTCTGCAAGCCCAGACTGAGTGCAGTTAGGAATCAATCCTTTATTGTCATATCTAAGGTTTTTATATTGAGCTGCGCTTTGCATATCATAAAGATCGCCATTTTAACTGTACAAGTGAATGACATTTAGCAAATTTACAGAATTGTGCAACCATCAACACAATCCAATTTTAGAAGATTTCCATCACCCCAAAAAGATCCCCCATATGCATTATGTTTAGGGTTTTCTATTTAATTTTTCCACAGCTTTTCTGTGTGAAAACATAATGCCATAATTGAAATAGAATACCAAAAATGTTAATAAATTTGACAGCTGGCATTCAGACACAACTGAATAATTTGCCTGGAAAATAGCAAATTTTGTATGTACAACTTTTTAAAAAGGAGTCTAGCTAATTAAGCAGATAATAGTTTTCCTTAAATAATATTCCTAAGATCATGAATAAGAGGAGATGTGTATGAACTGAGACTAGCTCTGCTCTTGTTATAAGCAAATTTGATATTACTTAGGAGGCACATGGTGGCAACAGCAGCTGTGAGTCATTATATTCCTCTCATTCCTTCACATTTCTGTTTTTCACCTTACTTTCTAAGTGGCGAATCAGTCATATTCAGGCTGAGGTCATCAAAATGGGTGGGGCAACACCAGGTTACATTCAAAGTGGGAGCTTAGTTCAAGCTCCAATTTTTCTTTTAATTGGTTACTGTTTTCTGGATTATATAGAAGCTCATATGAATGTTTTAAATGTGGTCTTGACTTCTTCTCTTTTTCCTTCTCAGGGACCATCATTTAGTACCCTTTAGCCAGAGTATGCTTTCTTTCTCACATATTATAGTCATGCAAAGAGCCAAATATTAATAAATAATAATAATAAATAAATAATAAAAATAAAAAAGCATGTTAGGCCCACAAGCATCATGTATAAGGTAAATTTATAATACTTTCTCTTAGTAAAATATAAAGTTTGGTGGCACAGAGGTCTGTTAGAAGGCAGCTCCATAAAAATATAAGAATTTTGTCAGTTTTGTGCATTTAACGTATCCCAAGATCCTAAAATCGTGCCTGGCACATAGTAGGTGTTCAGTAATACTTGTTAAATAAATGAAGTTTTAAAAAATGCTTGTCCTAATGAACTATTAAGTTTGATCCACCTCATTGGTGTGTTATGAAAAGTGTGTTGATATGTTACATAAAATACATTTTAAAAATGTACTAGTGGAACTCAATATACAATTCTAAAGTAAATTTAAACTGTAAAATGAGTAAGTTATACTTCAGATTATGTTATTTTATGATGCTGTATTTCTTTATATTTACCTTACAGAGCTTTACATCCTCATATTGCGCACAGTTTGGATAAGAAGTATATATCTATGTTCTAAAATAAATATAATGTCGCTGAAAATTGTACTGGCTTTCTCTTCTTTAGGTATAGCTTATAGTTAATATCCTCCTTAATGATTTAGCTAAGAAATTCCATCTTTGAAGGAAATGATAAACAATGCAAAAAAAAAAAAAGCTAAAAGAAAAATAGCATATTGATCTTGGCCTCATGAAAATCAGCTTCAAGATCTCTATAAACAGGCAGCATACATTAAATTAACATATAAACGGTAGGTTTAGGATCTTTCTAATAATTCATATTTCTATTTCTCAGTTGACTTAAATTTGATCAAGTAAAACTCTGGCCATATTTTTATTAATTGGCTCTCCTTTTTTCCAGTAATGCATTTTTTTTTCACAATTTTAAGAAAACTGATATTCTCTCAGATTCATGTCTCATCATTACAGTAGATCCCTCCTTCTCCGTGCCAGAAGTAGTCACCTTGATTAAACTTGTTTCCTGGGAGTTCCCAGACCTGGATTATGGTCATCACTGATTCAAACACTCCATTCTTACGAGGATTCTCTTCAGGGCTATTGCTCTCATTTTTTCCTTCCTCTTTGGAGACCATGAACCATCATCCAGCCCCTGTCTCTCCAGAAGCATCTCCTCTCCTGACTGCTCTCTTCTTTTTATAAGCATACTTTTGTCTTTGCACCCTAAAAACAAGATCCCTTAATGGACCCAACATTCTCTATTTTTCCTCTCAAAAGAGTTGCTCAACTCACTGTTTTGACTTCTTCTTCACCTCTAATCTACAACTCAACTTACTGTAAAAAAAAAAAAAAAAAAAAAAAAAAAAAAAAAAAAAAAAGGTTCTGTCCCTATATAGTCAAATGATACTGTTCTAAAGTCACTTATAATCCCTTATAAGGGGTTATATTGCCAAATCCAATTAACACTTGTCCTTATCTTATGTGACCTCTTGGTAGCCCTGACTGCGTTGGACCTCTCCTGCCTTATTGGAGTTCTTTCATCCCATGTTTCCACCACACCTGCTTTACTGAAACACTTTCGCACCTTGCTTTACTGAAACACTCTCTCATCTCTTCTCTCCTCCTCCCCTTCTTCTTCTTCCTCTTCTTCTTCTTCCTTCCTCTTCCTCTTCTTCTTTTTCTTTCCTCTCTTTCTTTCTCCTCTCTTTCTCTCCCTCTTCCTTCCTTCCTTCTCTCTCTCTTTTTTTTCTTTCCTTCCAGAGTCTTGCTTTGTCACCCCACTGCAGCCCCAACTTCCTGTGCTCAAGTTATCCTCTGCCCTCAGCTCCCTGAGTAGCTTGAACTACAGGCATGAACCACCATGCCTGACTGATTTTTTACATTTTGTTTTATAGAGATGGGCTCTCATTATGTTGCCCAGGCTGGTCTTGAACTCCTGAGCTCAAGCGATCCTTCCATCTTGGTCTCCTAAAGTGCCAGGATTACAGGAGTGAGCCACTGTGACTGGCCTACTGATGCACTTTCTACCAGCTTCACCACTCCTTTTCAGTGAGATGGGGTTTTTTTGTTCGTTTGTTTTATTTTGCATATGTTCTCACCTTACAATCAAATGTTGATCTCTAGGCTACTGTCCTTGGTCCTGGACTCAACCTACACAATTTCCCTGGGAAAACAAATCAATTCCTATTGTTTTAATGGCCATTTTTTTGCTGATGACTCTCACATTTAAATCGTTAGCCTTCAATTCTCTACTAAACTCCAGACCTCATGTCTCCGGTTGTCCCCTGAATATCTTCTCCACCTACATGTTACTGAGCCTTCCAAAGTCTTAGATCTATTCTCAGTTCTTCTCCTTGGGATGACTGTATTTTACATGTAGGAAGGAAGATGAACTGAATATTTAGTAGCCAGAAGGGCAGATGATGGCACTCCTATATGTTGTTTATTTCTGTTTCTCCTCTTTCTGAACACATGGTAGAATTGCACTTCCTTGCTTTTTGAAACTGGTGTGTCATGTGACTAGTTTTAGCCAGTGAAATGTGTGTCCCTTCTAGGCAGAAACCTCTGAAACCTTGTACTCAAATAATTTTATTCTTTTCTCCTTGTACATTCCAGAGGGAAGAGGCTCCACCAGCTTACATCCTTAAGTGAAGATGATGTAGAGCCGACCTCACACCAACCAAAAATGGATATAGGGCATGAGTGAAAAATAAGCCTTTGCTATTTCAAGCCTGTGAGATTTTGGAGTTATTTGTTACCACCAAATAGCCCAGCACATCTGACTGATTTAAGATTCAAAACCAAACTCATTATTTTTTTCCTGCACATCATGAACAGAATAAAACAACACAAGAGAACCTCACCTGCTCTTTATCCTATGCTCCCTGTTTTCTGTGTCTGTGTTTGAGCCATCACCATTTACTCACTTAACCGGGCTAGAAACCTGGGAATATATCCAGACTCCACTTTCAAGTCCACCTACATTTTATGACTCAAGTAATTCTTCAGGTTCTATTTCCTAAGTATCCTTCAAATCCATTGCTTCATCTCCATTCTTAGTGCACATCTTACTATCTCTTGCCCAGACTATTACAGTGGCTGTTTAAATGGACTCCCTGTCTCTAGACTTTCCTAAATCCATTTTCCATATGGCTGCCAGAGTGATTTTTATAAAATGCCATTCCACTTTCCTGCTTAAAATCTTTCATCAGTGCTTACAGAATAAAGTCAAAATGACTTAGCATAGCATTTTAGGCTCTTGATAGTCCAAACCCTTTCTATCTCTTCAGCATCTCTGCTCCAGAGATATCCAGTTCCTTTTCCTCCCACTCCTGAACAACCCAGACAATACCATTCTTTGATTAATTCTTCCAAAAATATCAACTTAGATTTGATTTACTCTAAGAAGGCTTTCCTGGTTATCCCAAACAGACTTAATTTCCTCCCACCTATCTGCCTAAAATGAGCTTTTACTATTGAATGTGTCACTTTAATTTTCTTTTTTTTTTTTTTTTTTTTTTTTTTTTTTTTTTTTTTTTTTTTTTGCTTATGTGTTTATTGTAGTGGCCAGAGTTTGTAATAATTGTAGTCTTCTCAAGGTTAGGAGGAATACCTTACTGTCCTTATCTGGAAAGCACAGTAGTTAGCACATTACAGCCACCTCAAAAAGATTTTTTTTATTTTTTATTTTTATTTTAAGTTCTGTGGTACATGTGCAAGATGTGCAGGTTTGTTACATAGGTAAACATGTGCCATGGTGATTTGCTGCATCTATCAACCCATCACCTAAGTATTAAGCCCAGCATGCATTAGTTATTTTTGCTAATCCTCTCTCTCCTCCCACCCCAACCACTGACGGGCCCAGTGTGTGTTTTCCCCCTGCCTGTGTCCAGGTGTTCTCATTATTCAGCTCCCACTTACAAGTGAGAACATGCAGTAGTTTGGTTTTATGTTCCTGCATTAGTTTGCTGAGGATAATGGCTTCCAGCTTCATCCATGTCCTTGAAAAGGACATAATTTTGTTCCTTTTTATGGCTGCATAGTATTTTGTGTTGTGTATGTACCACATTTTGTTTATCCAGTCTATTACTGATGGGCATTTGGGTTGATTCCCTATGTTTGCTATCGCAAATAGTGCTGCAATGAACACATGCATACAAACATTATGCATGCATCTTCGTAAAATAATGATTGATATTCCTTTGGGTATATACCCAGCAATGGGATTGCTAGGTCAAATGGTATTTCTGGTTCCAGGTCTTCGAGGAATCACCACACCATCTTCCACAATGATTGAACTAATTTACATTATGGAACGGAAATAATAAGACATTTTATCAGAAAGGTTAACATCTGTTAAGGCCTTATATTTTTTACAGAGCTTAAAATCTGTTGAAGGCTTACTATATGTCAGGCACTGCAAAATGCATTCTATAAGCTTTATTTTATTTAGCCTAACAATAGCTGTACGGGATGGAGACATGCGTTAGGTGTCTATCCTTACCGATTTTCTTATCAGAAGCAACCCAAATCTCACCTTCCTGGCAGATAGATCATTAGAGGCTCTTAGCTATTATTATAACTAAATTATTTTCCTATGCAGTAGCTGAATGAAGAGCAGAGACAACTATAGTTTACAATCAAGATTTTTGTCTAAACTTTTAAGAGAAAGTCCAGTTTCATTATTTAAAACATTTTGAAAAAAATCATAACATTTATATATCATCTTTCCCTCGATGCATAACACTTTTTACAAAGTTTAGTGGTAGATAAGTGAGGGGTAACTCAAATCAGAGAAACAGGGGTGCAGACATTTGATTAACTTGTCTCACATCATAACTTTTCAAGATTTCATTATCATTCCACAACACCTGCCCTCAAAAAAGAATTTTGTAATTACCATTGAGTGACAAAATACCAAGTAGTGATAGAGGTGTATAGACGAACTCAAAAGTCATTGTAGAAGGATACTGATAAAATATTGGGAAAAATCACAAAAGACACGAGAAGATAATTTAGAGTTATATGCGCAAATCACATGACTCCAGTCTCTGGCTCTCTTAGCCAGAACACTGAATCTTTTACAATTTACCTCTTGTTGCCAATAATTTTCTATTATCGTCAGATAATAATAGGCTGGCGTATGAACCTAGTTTATCAACACATTTTTTTTTAAAACTGACATTCCTTTCTTAAGGAGTCCATCCATTCACCCAATTAAAAAAAAATTGTTCCAGGAAGAGGAATTAAGTTCATTCCTTTGAATTCTAGTCTGCATCCCAGCTTTTAGAACAGGGGATGCAGAACCAGTTGATTTGCCACAGGTCAAGCAAGTCCTGAGTTTCCAGCGAATCAAGCAATTAACCAGTTACTTGGCCTTTTTGCAGAAATACACAAAACGTGTAGACTCGCTTAATTCCGTCTCCTCTTCACACGGAAATTGGCTGCTCGGGCGAATGTTGTTTTTCACCGCAGCCATGTGTCGAAGGGCGATTAACATTCGCTCGACAGAACCCCATCCCGGGCCATCTGGAAGTTGCACGCGTTCACACCCGGGGCTCAGCCTGGTGCGCCTTCACGCGCAGCCTTTTTGTTTATGCGGTTAGCAGGGGAGAGGGGCGGAGAGGGAGCGAACCTCTCAATGTGCAGCAGGCCGCGAGGGCTATATAAAGCTCGGGTCTCGGACCTACTGGAACTGGCCAAGATTGCCCGCGAGCTGGCAGCGGCCTTCCGCCAGTCTCCGCGGCGCCATGGAGACCGCAAGAGGCGCAGAGGACACAGAGTGTGGAGCCGCGGCGTGCATGGCCACCGACCGCACTACGCGGCGCGCGGCCGCAGACTCCGGGTAGGCTTCTCCGCGCTGCTCTGTGCCTCCCAGCTTCCCCTGTCCCTCCCGCCTGCGCCTCCCCAGCTCCTCCCCTCCACTCTCCATCCCCCACCCCGCGGTGCCAGCGCTCGGCTTCGGTGGATTCTCCCGGGTCTGGGCTCACGTCTCCTCTGCGCGCCTTGTGCTATCCATCCCGCAGATACGCGGGCTTCTGGAGACCCTGGGTGGACGCCGGAGGCAAGAAAGAAGAGGAGACGCCGAACCAAGCCGCGGAGGCGGTGAGTGAGCCACGCGTCTCAGGCCGCGCCTCCCACGGGTGCAGAAGATTGACCAGGGCTCTTGGGACGCAGTGCCGGAGAGAGACATGCGAGACACTGGTCCTGCCTCTCGCTTAACATCCTGCCTGCCACTGGCCATAACGGTGCCGACGCGGCGGATGTGTCCTCTGGAGCGATGGGCCACAGGCACCCAGCCAGGAGCGAGGCTGCTGAGAGCCCTGGGGTTACATTCCCAGCGGGCACGAGGAACACTGGGTCGTGCACATTTCCACTTTCTAGAAGGAGGTGGGTGATAACTGGATTCACTTCCTTTCCTCTTCAGATGCCCGATGGCCCTGGAATGACCGCAGCTTCAGGAAAGCTTTCGCAATTCAGGCACCCAGTCAGGTGAGTGACAGGCCTCCCCAAAGGTCTCCCGCTCCTCCAGCCCCAGGGAGGAGCCAGGGGCATCGCACAGCCCAGCTCCGCAGCTGGTCCTGCAGCCTCTCTCTCTCTGAAAATCTGGCTTCAAGGTTACTTATCTTCTCACTCGCAGAGATCCGTTACTCATCAAATTGAAAAAGGTAAGGGCTCACGGTTTCACGTAAAGGGACCATTGATCAATACATATTCAATGAACTTGATGAATATATTACGAAGAGGGAAAGGGGATGCTATGGTAAAAGAGCGGTGACATCTTGTGCTGGCAAAACAGTTTTTGTTTTTAAATCCTAAAGGGTTCGAATGAAACTGACTTGGCATCAGGCAGTGTGTATGCTGCTTTTGTCTTGCAATCTGCAAGGAAGAATGGGATTAGCAGTTACAGTCTTACAGCAAATCAAGTTTGCCGTGTAGGAGAAAATAGAAATGCAATGAAAATCCTAAAGATTACTGAGGGTGGTTATAGAAAGGGTCAAAAGTTATTTAACATGAGGAGCTAGTTCACTGTTCCTAGCCACTTCAGGAAGTCAGCCTTTATCTAAGATTCTTTGTCACTTTTATCAGGTGAAATGTTAATAATTCTGCAGTTTTCCTGCCTCCTAGAGCTGTTAAATGAAGAGCTGAATGATGTTTGTAAAGTGCCCGTGGTGATAAATAGCACATAGAATTCATTACATCTAATTTCCTACCATGTACTAGCACTAGTGAAGCATACAGAAAAAAGTCGTCAAAGCACATGGCAAGTGTTGTAATGGAGTTTAGTTTGGTTAGTTTTACAAGTATGGGCATGGCACGAAGTGCCTAAATCTGTGAGTGGTAGGGGGAAGGGTCAGGGAAGTGTATATTATAAGTAGTTGTTACCTGGCTGAGTCTTGGAGAAGTTAATCAGATGAATGGGAAGTGGGAGCAAAAGAAATAGCACTGGAAAAGAGAAGCAGGATCATGAAACAGTGTGGCTCCTTGTGGGAACTCCAAGGAGTTTAGGTGTGTGAAGTTGTGGTCATTTCAGCAGGGTAATCAGATGCCAGATCTTGTATACTCTTGTACAGAGTTTTGTCTTGATCCTGTTTGTAGTGTTGGGAACCCATGGGCTTTATTCCGAAGGTAGTCTTGGGGGTTATACGTTAAATAGGCTTAGGACATCAAAAGTAAAACTGGAAGTTCTGCAATTTTTCAGGTAAGAAATGATGACAAACCATTGTAAGACACGAGAAGTGAGGATGGGACTGGATGAATCTAGGAAATACTTAGATGACAAAATAGATTAGGCTTTATAATGTATTGGATATGGTAGATGAAGAAGAGGTAAAAACCAGAATGGCTCCTAAGTTTGTAGCTGGTGATCAGGTGAATGCTGTACTAAAAGAATGGAAATTAGGGCCGAAAACAGATTTGGGAGGTGAGACCATGAGTCAAGTTTTCCACTTATCATATTTAATGTGCCTACGGGGCATCCAAAGAGTGATATCCAGTAGAGAGCTGCATACGTAAGTTAGGGGCCCAGAGTCAAGATCTTAAGTGGAAATACAGACTTGGGAGTCCGTGGTAAATGTAGGGTGGGGAAATCATGACAGTGGGCCAGGTAATCCTAGTTTGTTTAGAGGGAGGGCTGATGTTCTCAATGAAAACCTGAGGGAAGGCCAGCATCTAACCAGTACACAAAGCAAGAGAGGTCCGCAAAGGAGACTGAGAAGAATCAGAACAGAAAGAAACTCAGAAAAGTATGTGGGCCCTGGGAGAAGAATGGCCAACAGTGAGAAATTCTGGAGAGAGTATCATAATGACTAAACAGCATTCTTTGGGTTTGCCAGTTCCAGTTACCCATTAGAAAATAAATTGTTTCTTATATAAGAAATTCCCTTCTTTTCTGAAGTATGGATACAACTTAATTACGCTTCTCTTACATTTTATTTTTATTCATTTATATTTTGACTAATGTGGTGTGTTTTTTTTTTTATTCAGCTGCAACTTCAGCTGTCAACTTTTTGAGGGTAGGGACCATGATTTATTCATCTTTAAATTGTGAATTATGTTGGCACAAGGGATCACTGAAATATTTATTGAATGACTGAATAATTGATAGTTACTTGTTTAAGCATCAAAAACATAAACGTTTTATGATTTTTGCTGGAAACATTTATAAACTACATTGTTTTTCTGCCTTTTAAAGTGGAGCATACTGAACATAATGTAATCTTTCATTTGTTGGAATGACTCCACTGTATGAATATATGGGCTGTTTATCCTACACGAAAATGACTGCACTGTACACGGTGATTCAGCCTTATCTCTCCTCTTTCTTTTCCTTGATGAAGACCAGAAGGCAAGATTAGTATCTGTCAGATTTTTGAAATTCTGAGGTAATCATACTTGCATGCCAGTTATTTGTATAAAACATATATAATTTCTCAATATTTCATATGATATTCACAAATGTAGTTGAATGAGGAGAAGACAGGCAGATAGAATCAAAGTTGAGGTCAGAAGTAGTCTTTCTATGCCTCAAGTTGTGAGTGCATAGACAAAATTTTTAAAATACTGGTTTTTATACATTTCTAAACTTACATTGTCTACTTCTGTAAGAGTTATATCTGTGAGTTTTAAGTAAGATAATAGGTAATTTCCACCTTTTTGTAAGGTGCATAATATTTCGTCATCTTTATAAAGCTGGATATCATCAGAGTTTTTAATGTACTGGTAGAACTCAATTCATTTTTTCCAAAGGAATTTAGAAACTGTAAGACAAATCTTCTATATATTATAAGAATAAATATATCCATAAGGCACAAAGTAAGGTAAACATTGATCTTATGCTTATCCAGGGTTTAGTGTGAATTTGATACAATTTACAGCTTGAAAAAAGACTGAAAATAATCAAACAGTTATTGATACTTGGGCAAGTAGATTCCATGAAAGCTGTGATAGTAGCATATTTTAACTCTATATCTTAAGGCTATATCCAAATGTATAAGTCAATTGTTAAATATATGGAGCTCTTGAAAATTTGACCATTTCATGAGTTTAAAGATTCTGAATGTGAAAAAATAAAACATGTTGTCTGCTTCTTTCAGACTATTTTGGCCAAAATCAAAGTGTTATGATTACTTATATCAAGAAGCAGAAGCTCTTCTGAAAAATTTTCCAATTCAAGCCACAATTTCATTTTACGAAGATTCTGATAGTGAAGATGAAATTGAGGAGCTGACCTGTGAAAATTAATCTGATTAGCTACTTTTGATTATATCCAGAGCTTTTAGGGTTTAAATTTAGTGTACAAATGTATCATAATTATTTTAAGCTAATTTATTTGTATATAAATTATTAATAAAGTGAAATATTTTATAATTAATCTGGTATTTGGCCTTTTTTTATCCCTACACTAGAATTGAATGTTGGAATCTAAAATAGGTGCCATCTACAAATGTCTTGATTGCATCATAAATATTTGGCGCTTACAAAGAATAAATTTTTCTCTTCATTAAATTGCAAATTTATATTTAGTTATAATTTTGCAAAGAATGACAGTATTTAATTCTCAAGACTGAATCTTTTAACATCTGCTATTTCCTACTGATGCCAGTTGGATGTTGTAGCTACAGATTAGTATTATCTTATTAGATAATGAAGAAAATAGCCTTATGTTAGAAATCACTCATTTATTAGTAAAGATTTTTTAGCAGGTGGAAAAAACACATTAAATCATTATCTGTAATTGAAAAAGGGAATCAATCTTAGGGCTCTTAAATTATAGATATTTTACATAAATGATGAGCAAAGTAACTCTTATGTTAATACTCCTTTTCAGTCCTTAAATCCAGTAGTAAAATAGTATTGATATTTAATACTTAATGTACTACATCGAGGGATCCCTAGAATTAAAACAAAATGTTTAAATTTGAGTGATTGATATGGAGTCTAAAAAAGTGGAGTCTAAAGGCCAGAAGTTGATAGTATCTTCCATTTCTGTAGGGGAGATAAGAAATTTGGAAAGTGTGGAACATTCTTCAACAATATTAACTTATCCTTGTTCTGGTTCTCTGCTTTTGTTATTCTTGTGCAAAAGTTTTCTCATGAGAAGTGAAATAAGTCTCAGTGATTAGTTTTTCTTATGTAGACTCTAGAAGAATATGTCATCATTTAATGAGAGAGAGAGAACACTGCAGCAGTTTGCAAGGTCAAAGTAATACAGTTAATTATAGCCATGAGGTTCTTTTAGCTCAAATTCAGTCTTCTTGTAATAAGCATTTCAATTGCAAATAAAAATGGATAGAGGTGAATGTCATAGGTGGCTAAGGAGCTAAGAAATGCCTCTTATTTGAATGGCTACATATAGTCACACACTTTTTCTTCTGATTTAAAAGATTCTACAAACATAACCTTGATTTTTAGTCACTTTAAGAACTAAGTAGTTAAACAGAGAAAGTTTAAAGCATGACAATATGTTCAGAGTTAGGAAAAGTTAGTAATTAAAGGAGGATGGGGAGGATTATTTAAAACTATGTTTCTTCTGAAAACTTTCTCCCTCATTGGATTCTACTCTCAAGATCTATGTGCTTCCCAAGGGACACACAAAACAAACAAACAAACAAACAAACAGAAAAATCAGATTTTGAGCATTAGAGCCTGGTGTTTACCTACAGTGTTTGTCCTTTTCCCATTAATATGTTGGAATAGTACGAACAGCCACTGCCACTTATTCAGTACCTAATATTAACCAGGCACCGCAGTATGTAGTTTACATATGACCCTTTAATCTTTAATAAACCCATTATGCAGATGGGGAAAATGAGACTTTGAGATACTAAAGTAACTTTTATAAGACAGTTCAGTCATTAAGTGCAGAGATGGCATCCAAACCAAATCTGACTTTTAAACGTTACTTCATCACCACAGCTGGAGGTGAGCCGCATCAGTACACAACTCCCAGGGAAGACAGGAAGTTACATAAGGAGGGAGAATTTGTGAGTGGGTGAATAGAGCAGAAGGAGACTTTACTAATGTCTTTCGCGCATTCATCAGTCCTTAGCATGCTTAAAGTTGAGGTTTAAGGATGCTTAAAGGTGAGGTTTTCTTCTTACCCCACAGTAGTGGCTGTTGACATTTGATATTTTTGCTCTTAAAGGTGTGAGGTGCTTTTTCCAGTACAGTCTAGTGCCTTACAGGAAAGAATTTCAGAGAAACTAAAATGCGTTTTTATCCATATTTCAAATAGTGTATTTTATTCCATATTTCAAGTAGTGCGATGGTACTGCTTAACAATGAACACACATTGCTGTTCCGGGTTAGCAGGATTAAGAATTTGTTCCCAGATTCGGTCAGCACCAAGGCTAAGGAACAGCTTCACTCTCTAATCTTTCCACGAAATAGCTGTCACCTTGCTCCGGTGCTGAAGTGCGGGACGCGGAACTAACTGAGCATGCGTACTTCCTCCCTGCCGGCCCTCCCTCCGCCCCGTTGGCTCCGCCCTCCGCGGACGTGCTGCGTCATAGCGCGTCTCACCCCTGGCGACCCCGGAAGTGGGTCGGGGGCTTGGCCTCTGCCCGGCCACAGAGCCGGAGCTGGAGGTACTATCCCGTCCGGCGGCGAACCCCGGGCAGGGCCCGGGGCTGGAGTTTCAAGATGCTGAACGTCCCTTCCCAGTCTTTCCCGGCCCCCAGGTCGCAGCAGCGTGTAGCCTCCGGGGGGCGTAGCAAGGTAAGCGGGTGGCTCCGTGAGTCTCTCCCCTCGCTGCGTTTCGCGCTCCGGCAGTCTGTTCTCTCCTTCCGCCCCAACTCCCAGCTCATGTACACCTCTCTAAGCTGTCGTTCCCTGCTATCCTTGCCTACAACCTCTTTTTGATCCCACTCTGTCTACAGTCCCTAAACTCTCCTTATCTCCCTCCCTTTCCCCTTGTAGCCCCTCTTATTTCTGGTCCTTTATCTCGATCTATCTGTTCCCTTCCTCCAAGTCCTTTCCCGCGATTTCAATTTATATGACAGAGCCAGGCACTGTGCTTGCGGTATTATAGGCGCTTGGTATTAGCCTCCTTCCCTCAACCTCATCTCCTCGCTGGTCTTTTGTTCTTCACTGCCTGAAGGAGTTGTACCACATCACTCGATGTGGGTTCCCTTGCAGGAGGGAAAGGCTTGGCGGTGGCGATAGTGACCGTCTGTGCAAGGATGGGGGCTTGAGCTGGGGAGCTAGGTCAGGTTTACAGACACTATCCAAGTCATACTGCCTTTCTTTCTTCCCCTGGTACCTGATTGTTTTATCATTGCCTTTTTACTGTTATCACTTGCTAACTTTGAAGCAAATATAATACTCTTGAGTTTTTGTTGAGCACAGTTGCTATTAGCAACAGGTGGAATACTGTGCAGATATATTCTGTATTTGCAAAATTCAATAAAAATTGTGTTCTTTGTTCTTTTGCGTTGTTTGTTCCTGTTTATGTGTTAGTTCCTCATTCTGTAACCGTATCTTTATCTTTTGTTTGTGACACTTCCACCTACTTGGGCCACTCGGTTAACTCTTGAGTCTTAGCATCATTTGGAACCCTTGTCGATTTTCTTATTTTTCTCCACTTATATTTGGCGTTCTGATTCTAGTTCAGAATGAATATAGGTTCAGGGATCTGTAGTTTTCATTAGCTTTCCAGAGATTTCTTAAGTACTTTTTATAGGTGGCCATGTATATTTTTAGTGCTTTACATGTATTAACTTTAATCTTCACAATTATCCTGTGAAGTGAAAGCTTTTATTGTCTCTATTTCACAGAAAAGGAAACTGGCTAAGAAATGTTGCCTTAAATTGCTTAGGCTTGTGTTGTGGTTCTGCTGTGAGATTTCATTACTGATTCATATGTCAATCATCTAGCCATCCAGGCATGTATATTTTTCTCACTGGTTTTTGACCTGTTTCTTGAAGCTAAATACTTGATTGAATAACATAGTCTTTCCAGAGAGAATCTCTGAATTAGAATATGAGTTGCTGCTCTTCTTCGTTAAAAATACCAACTATGTTCTTAGCATCCATTTAAAGGAGAAAACTTAGAAGCAAACCAAAAAGTCACACAGATGGCGATGGCAAAGGTGAGTCTTTGGTCCAAAAAGAGAGCACAATAAGATTATTGTGCAATTCTAAGGAAAACTCAGACTCCACTCTTTTTCCTCTTTTCTTTGTGAAACAAGATGATGCTGAGAATGTAAAAACTGAGTCAGGTTTGGATGAAATGGGTAGAAGTTGAGAAAATAGAACCTAGTTGGGAAGGTTGGGAGCATGCAGCAGGTTCTCAAATAATGTTGTTTCATTCAACAGCATTAAGTTATAATATCGATGAGAAAAAAAAATTCGTTTCACCCGGGGCCACTGTCTTTGGCACACTCTAACTGTGTCTGCATAGGTTTTCTCTGGGTACTCTAGTTTCCTACTACAACCCAAAGATATGCAGGTTAGGTTAATTGATGTGTCTAAACGGTCCCAGTCTGTGTGAATGTTGGGTGTGTATGAGTGTGCCTTGCCGTAGGATGGCATCCTGTCCAGGGTCGATTCCTGCCTTGCTCCCTGAGCTACTGGGATAGGCTCTGACTACCTGTGACATTGAACTGGAATAGTTGGGTAAATAATTATCTTATTGTTTTTTAATTAATCTTTCTTAAATGTATATATAGCTAACATTTCTTTCAGTGTTTAATATTAGAAGTATTTTGGTCTTTATTTAGAAGTCTGGTGATGTTTTTGTGACCAGAAATATGCTGCAGGAACTTTTGTTTATGTCAGTTAACCCATGGTAAAATTAGTTTCGTTGTACATAATTTAGTTTCCAAGCACCTGTTGACCAGCTTAAGTGAGGACTTACTGTAATTTTTTAAAGGCACAGATTTTGAAGTGAGAAAGACCTAGATTCTTTCACCATATCTGCCAGTTAATCTCTTTGAGTCTGTTTCCTCAGATGTAAATGAGAATAACAGTACCCATATTATAGGATTGTTCATAGGATTCAATGAGGTAATGTTTCTCTTACCACAGCCTTGGTAAGCACTCAGTAAATGCCACTTGTCCTGAGGCTTTTATTTAGATCTCACAGACTTGAGTGTGACACAGAATATGCACTCAACATATGATAGTGATTATTTCTATTAATACCAGTGAACAAATAGTTATTGAGAACCTACTATATGCTGGAGTTTGTGGTCGCTGATTTCACGGTGTTTAGTCTCATAGGTTGCACGAAATAGTAAACATTCAGTTATAATGTCATAAGTACTACAATAGGGTGTTATGACCACAAAGGAGTTGAGGATCAGAGAAGCCTTCCAGAGGAATTAATGGGAGTTGGGGTGAGGTTGATCCCTGCAGAGGAAGCAACTCTACCATAAGCAAGTACTTGACAGCAATCATGGAGTCAAATAATCAGTTCCCATTTGGCCAAGTATATAATGGAGAAGAGCAAAAGTTAGAACGTGGAGCTAGTGCAGTCAACTGTGACCAGATTGTGAAGACCTGGTAAATCCCTAGGGAATTATTATAAGGTAACCTGAGGAGCCACTGAGGGAGGGAGAACCTTTGATTAGATTTGCATTTCGGAAAGCTTGCTTTAACTATCCTGTGGATTATGGAATAGAGAGAGGTGAGTGATTTTCGTTTGGGATGGGAAAGGTCATTTTCTCACACTTCATTTATTGGGATCAAATGACCTAGAGTTTCAGTGATAGCCAGAATGGAATGATGTAGATTGATAGGATGGAATGTGAAAGGCACCACAGACCCATTAACTTGGTTAGTTTGGGAGTAAATGGATATCTAAAATAGGTGTGATTCAGATAAGTGAAATATGTAAACGTCCTTGAATGTGTCTGCTTTTACATTAAACATTCTTCTGTTACTACATTACAAATTAGTCAGACAAGCTTAGTTCCATAGAGATATCTTGAAAATGTTCTGGTCAAAGTACTAATAATACTTCTCATCTGAAAACATTGAAAATGTGTTTTATAAAACAAAATAAAAACCCAAACCATCCTGTTATTAAGTTCCCTGGGCAAGGGGCCTCATAAGGTTTCAGGCTCTTTACCATCACATGCAAAGACAATTCTTTGCTCAAGGGCTGTATAGAAACAGGTGCAGGCCATAGTTTGCCACCCCTTCCCTATAGTGTTGTTTTCCATTATTTGATAAACTTTGTTACTCAATGGATTCTTAGATAAGATTGCTATCTAATGATTTCTAAAAGTCTGTTTATATTGACAGTTCAGAAAATCAACTATAGTTAATTGTTTCTTTATCTTTTCTTCTGTCAAATCTCTTTTGATTTTTAAGGTGAAGAAATTTTGGTCCAAACTGGTGACTGTAACATATTAATGTCAGAGCCAGGACCAGAACCTGTTTTCTGGTTTCTGGTTCAATATCATTCTTGTTATATGGTCAGCCCTGTGTAGCCCTCTTTTCTGACTCCAAGGATTGAACCAACTGTGGATCAAAAATATTTGGGAAAAAAAAAGTTAAAAAGAACAATACGACAATAAAAAAAAGGACTTATAAAATAATATAATACAACAGCCATTTACATAGCATTTACTTTGCTTTAGGTATTATTAGTAATCTAGAGATTATTTAAAGTATATGGCAGGATGTTCATAGTTATATGTCAGTACTTTGACATTTTATATGAGACACTTGAGCATCTGGATTTTGATATAGGGTAGGGGGAAGTCCTGGGACCAGTCCCCCGTGGATACTGATGGACTGCTGTACTGTGACATCAATATGGTGAAAATTTGTGTGATAGAATTTCTAAGCCCTACCTTTTATAATTCAAATACAGCATAAACAATATTGACAGTCTCTTAAAGCTGTAAAAGGATTTATAGAATTGTTAGATTTGAGTTTTATTATCTTTTAAAATGGAATTAAAACTAATGAAGAAGCTAGATTTAATTCTTTCTTTTTCCATTTTTAGGTACCTTTAAAACAGGGCAGAAGCCTTATGGATTGGATTCGCCTGACCAAAAGTGGAAAGGATCTAACAGGATTAAAAGGCAGGTTAATTGAAGTAACTGAAGAAGAACTTAAGAAACACAACAAAAAAGATGATTGTTGGATATGCATAAGAGGTAGGTGGTATTTATTAAGTCCTTCAAAAAATGTTGACTGAACTTTCCAATTATGATGCTATATAACCTCATAGTCATGTTATTTTAAACATGAATTGACAATTATTTAACAAAAATATGTCCTGTGCTTAACAATAATTTATATAATTCTGACTTTGGATAGTATTTCTTCCTTAAGTAACCATTATATTCTGATGCAGAAAACAGTGAACTTCTGATATGAAAAAGTTTTTCTTGCTTCCTTGTACTGCATTTCCTTTGAAAGGAAACAAGCATTTGCCAGGCAATATAGTACAAAATTATTTGGTAAAATCCAGTTTATGTAGCAATAACTTTCTGTCTCAGAGCCTTATAACAGAATTCTGTTGGAAAAAAAAAAAATCTCTGAGAATCTAAAGTAAACCTGAAAGTCTTGCATTAAAATCAGATCTTCAGTTTTCACTTGCAGCAATTTTTGTTACATGGTGTATGTTTCTTAGCAATATTAATTACTTGATTTTGTTTAGCTCAGAGTATTAGAAACTCCAAATTTGATATAAATGTATTGGAGGAGGTGAGCAGACAGACAAGAGGGTAGCTGATAAAAGCTGACTTTGTAGTAGCCAACTACCTGACATCTAGTAGGGGAACAAAAATAAAAATGAAGGGCATCCAACTATACCATGAGGCTCCATACATGGTTAACTGTGTTTACCATCTGTTTAGAGAGGAAGGGAAATACATCATTTTTGTTCTTAGTGCAATTGTAATTTTATCACTGTGTAATTTTGGTTTGTTGTCAGTTATCCTGACTACACTATAACCTGTATGAGGGCAGGGACATTGTTGGTCTTACTGCTTTGTCACTAGTGGCTGGCACATAGAGGCCATTGACTTGTATTTGTTCAACGAGTGTAATACTTACTTTTAAGAAGTATGGTTACTTAAAGAGGTGTCTGGTAGTTTTCACAGTGGATTGGTGATATCAACAGATATCAACACCAGTAAATGCTAAATTAATTTTCCATGGATCCCGTAACAAAGGACCACAAACTAGGTGGCTTAAACAACAGAAATTTGTCTCATAGTTCTTGATGGCTAGAAGTCTGTGATCAAGGTGTCAGCAGGGTTGGTTCCTTCTGAGGACTGAGTAACAATTTGTTCCATGCCTCTCACCTAGCTTCTGGTGGTTTGCTGGCAATCTTTGGAGTTTCTTGGCTTATAGAGCATTACCCTAATATCTGACTTCATCTTCACATGACATATTCCCTATGTGCTTGTCTGTGGTCAGATTTTCTGTTTTTATATGGGCGCTAGTCATACTCAATTAGGGACCTCCCCTACTCCAGTGTGACCTCATATAATTTTGCATCTGCAACAACCCTATATCCAAATAAGGTCATATTCTGAGCTACTGATGGTTAGGACTTCAACCTATGAATTTGGGGAGACACAGTTCAACCCATAGCAGACACAATTAGAGTGTGAAATTTTCAGTGGCAAAGGGTATGGAAACTTCCAGCAGGTGATGACATAGTTTGTATTGAGACATAATAGGTGTTCAACTACCCAAAGTTCCTCAGAGACATACAAATGTGAATGGTACCAACAATCTGGAATGAGGATTCTGGCAGGTGCAAAAAGATCTTTTTGACATTTTATAGGGTTTTTGCCACCCTCTTTATCCTTCCTTCATGCTCCCTACCTGTTTACCAGCTGCAAGTAACTGGTACAAAATGACTTCCCCATTGTGCCTGAGTGTTTTCCACTAGATAGGAGGAAGTCAAGATTAGCTTCCCAAGAACACCTTTCAGCTGGCCTAGGCTGCAGGCATGCCTGAGTTCTGTTTCTGCACTAAGAAACCACTTATTCAAAAATTCGATTATGTGAACCTCTCATGTCCTAGTGATATTAGATAATTGAGGCATTATTAGAATATAGTTAGACTTTATTATTCATATGATGTATTGATGGGGACAAGGGACTGGATTGCTGTGTTTGAAAAGTAATACAGGTTGAATATCCCTTATCCAAAATGCTTGGGATCAGAAGTATTTTGAATTTGGGATTTTTTCAAATTTTGGAATATTTGCATTATATACTTACTGGTTGAGCATCCCAAATCCAAAGACTGGAAATCTAAAAGGCTCTATTGAGTGTTTCTATTACATATGTTGGAGCTCAAAAAGTTTCAGATTTTGGAGCATTTCAGATTTATAAATTTGGGATACTCAACCTCTACACTGCTCCCAGTTCCGTATCCTCTGTAATGATTTGAACGTATAGCACTTTGTGTGATAAGGTTGTTGATTTAATCATGAATTTTTTTTTTTTTTTTTTTTTTTTTAGAGGAGATAGGATCTCGCTTTGTCCCCTAGGCTGGAGTGCAGTGGCTCCATCTTGGCTCACTGTGTCCTTGACCTCCTGGGCTCAAGTATTCCTCCTGTCTCACCCTTCTAAGTAGCTAGAATGACAAGTGTGCACCACCATGCCCAGCTATTTATTTTTTATATTTTTCTAGAGATAGGGGCTTGCTCTGTTGCCCAGGCTGGTCTTGAACTCCAGGTCTCAAGCAGTCCTCCTGCCTCAGCCTCACAAAGTGCTGGGATTGCAGGCATGAGCTGCCATACATGGCCATGAATTTTTTAGAAGTTTCTTCTGGGGAACATGTTCTACTCTATTAACAGTAAGACATTTTCCCCTCTTGGTAGAAATAAGATGTGTCTTTTTTATCTTTTTGACAGTTTGGTCTTTTATTTTATCAAGAAACACTCAGTTTAGACCTTGCTGATGGAGGAAGGATAAATGACTATTAGCAGGCAGAGTGAAGCTCCTTAAGAGGGCTACAAAGTATAAGTGATACCAGACTGTTGAAAGGGAGACACATGAGTTAGGAAAATCAGGGATGCTTTTGTGGTAGAGATAAGCCTTGAAGCAGTAGGCAGGATTTCAACAGGAAATGAGGAAGTGCACTCAGATGGAAGGAAAGGCCTGAACAAAGGAACAAAAACAGGAAAGTTTGAGGTGTTCTGGAGCTTAGGTTAATTGTTGGAGAATTATAAGAAAGAAGGCTGGAAAGGTGTGTTAGGTCAGATTGTGGACAACCTTGAAAGCCAGACTGGGAAATGTGTTCCTCATATAGATGGCAGTGTGTACTCTTGAAGGGATTTGAATGTGGGGACAGTGTTATAAGAGTATGCCTTGGAAAGATTAATCTGGTGGTAGGTGTGGTGAATTGAAATGGGATAAGGAAAGCATTTATTTTCGTTTTTTTTTTTTTTTGAGACGGAGTCTCGCTCTGTTGCCCAGGCTGGAGTGCAGTGGCCGGATCTCAGCTCACTGCAAGCTCCGCCTCCCGGGTTCCCGCCATTCTCCTGCCTCAGCCTCCCAAGTAGCTGGGACTACAGGCGCCCGCCACTGGGCCCGGCTAGTGTTTTGTATTTTTTAGTAGAGACGGGGTTTCACCGTGTTAGCCAGGATGGTCTCGATCTCCTGACCTCGTGATCCACCCGTCTCGGCCTCCCAAAGTGCTGGGATTACAGGCTTGAGCCACCGCGCCCGGCCTAGCATTTATTTTCTTACAGAAGTTCAGATGATAACAGGAGGTGAACCAGGATGTTGACAAAGGTCATGGAATAACAAGGTGAATGTGAGACAGACAGATTACTGGTAACTTCTAACATGATCCCAAATGAAACTAAAAATACATGTGTAAGGGAAATGGCTCTGCTTTAGTCAGGAGTAGGCCTAAGCGGCCTTTCTGCACAGCATGACTCAGCGGGTTTGGAGCGCAGGCACACAACGTCGCACATTATATAACCATGCTGTGTGAGCTTGTGCTTGGCTCTGAGTCACTATTGTCTGTAAAAAGTATAATTGCCCTGCTTAACGCTGTACATACAGCTTGCTCGCACCCAGAGAGAGAGTAAAGCCATGTTGAAACTCTCTACGATTCCTTGCGTGTTTTTCCAGCTACCTACCACTTGCCCACTCACTCCCCTCAGACCTCAGAACCTGACAACATGACTAAACAAAGGTATCTTTTTCTTCACAGCTGTTCTAATTTAAAATATTACTGATAGCTTCTTAATGGGGGAATGTGTGTGCCAACTTTAGTCTTGAAGGTCAGAGATAGTGTTTGGACCCAAGTTTTAATCAAAACTGTGCCACAGGGAAGCATGGTATGATAGTGCCATTTTTTTTTTTCCTTTTTTAAAGTACTAATTCCTTCATTTTGTGACAACTGCCCCATTTTTAGATTAGGTCTGAATTCAACTGATCACAATGTGGGAGACACAATCAGTTTCTTTAGGAAGTCTTAGAAAATACACAATTTGGTGTGGGTTTTTATGGCTAATATTTTGGGGACTATTTTCTCTTTTTGAATAAGTAGCAGCATTTCTGCCTCATGTTCAGGTGTGCTGAGCCTGGTCACATACCTTAAAATGATGGTATAAAAACAGCACTTGGCTGACAGTGGGATGTAAAAAATGAGCATCAGTTTGGAATGATCTCTAAGACGTGTATCGAGTTCCTAATTTGTTCATTTAATTTTCACCGTTTTCTGTAAAGTATGTAATTATTGTAAAGCAGTAGTAGTTAATTGGAATGCCGAAGAAATGGGTTGGTAGGGGAATTACTGCTTTTTAAAAAAACTTGTCGAATTTACCATTAATTCATGCTTTTATATTTTTCTCTTTTACTGTTGTTTCAAGTCCCTTTCTCAAGAACCAAAGATTTACAAACATGTAAAGTGTTGAGCAAGTGGGTAAATCACTCATCTGAGAGTTCTCCTGTCAAGCGTAGATCAGACTGTTTTTACTGTAGTATGATACATTTTATTGTAGTATAGTCAGTGTTAGTAATGATGCATTAAGTAGTGAAATCATCATTTGGGCAGCATGGTTCAGCCTTTTATCTTAGTGAGGGTGAGGGAAGTGTGGCTTGTTACTCAATAACAGTCTATTTGAATAAATGGTATTTCAAAAAAAGTTGACTACAGCCAAAGGACTAGTGTCTCTGTTGCTAAAAATTTAGCAGATTAGGTTCTCCAAATGGTATTTTATGGATTTCACTTATTTAGAAATGAACGTATTTTGATTTCTCCTTAAGCTGATTGTCATGTACTAGTAAATTGAAGAGGGCTGCTTGATGCCACTGCAAAAGTGGCTTATAATGGGTCTGTTTTTTTAATTTCATAACTGTTTTTTAAAACTTGTGAAGTGGATCCTAAGAAGTAGTATTTAGTCCTGTTATATTTCCATTATAGTTATTTAGATTTCTGGGTTCATGTACAACAAACCTTTTAAAATTTACTCATAGGATGATAGTGTAAATGTTTGTGAATACAGTTGATCCTCATTATTCATGGACTTTATATTTGCAAGTTTACCTACTTGCTAAACTGTATTCATAATCTCAAACTCAGTACTCACAGTGCCTGTTAGTCATTCAAAGACCCACACAGAGCAGTGAAAAATATCTTTGTTGCCCAACGTGCACATTCCTAGCTGAGGTTAGGCAAGGCAATGTTCTGACTTCTTGTTTTAGTTCTTATACTGTAAAAAAGTGTCTTTTTGACCAGGCGCGGTGGCTCACGCCTGTAATCCCAGCACTTTGGGAGGCTGAGGCAGGCGGATCACCTGAGGTCACGAGTTCGAGAACAACCTGCCCAACATGGCAAAACTCCAGCTCTACTAAAAATACAAAAAATTAGCCAGGCATGGTGGCACATGTCTGTAATCCCAGCTACTCTGGAGGCTGAGGCAGGAGAATTGCTTGAACCCAGGAGATAGAAGTTGCAGTGATGCACTCAAGCCTGGGCGACAAGGGCGTAACTCTGACTCAAAAAAAAAAAAGGGGTGTCTTTTTTTGAGGTCTATTTAGTGCCATAATTTTTACATTTTTGTGTTTTTGGTTGGTGATTTCACTGTTTAAAATGGTCCCCAAGAATAGTGCTGAAGTGCTGTGGCAAGAAAGCTGTAGTATACCTTATGGAGAAAATAGATATCAGATAGGCTTCATTCAGACTTCAGTTGTAGTGAGTTACAGCTGTTGGCTGTGAGTTCGATGTTCATGAATCAGCAATATGTATTAAAGTGTCTTTAAACAGCAGCACACATTAAACAAGGGTATGTATTGATTGGTTGACAAACCTGTTGTCATTATAGGCTCATAGGAACCCAACTTTGTATTTTTTACTAGTAGCGATGGGTCAGTGTTCGCTAATTCAGTGTTTACAGCATACAGGAACCCAATTTTGTATTTTTTCCAAGGAGCAATGGGTCAGTATTTACTAATTCAGTGTTTGCAGCAATTTTATGGAAATAACTGCCGTGAATAAGGATATTCAACTATATTTCTTTAGATCATCTTTCATTTATACTCCAGTAATGATAAAGAAAGCTTTATACTTTTTAGGTTAAATTCAGACCCACCAAAAATAGAGCTGATTTATCTAACTGTTTTTTTTTTTCCTAGGTTTCCTTGGCTTCCTGGTTCAATTCTGTTTTCAGAAACTGCAGTATTATTTGTCCATAGCAGGGAAAGTTTTTCAAATTTGGAACTATTTTTTTTTTTTTTTTTTTTTTTTTGAGATGGAGTCTCACGCTGTTGCCCAGGCTGGAGTGCAGTGGCGCGATCTCGGCTCACTGCAAGCTCCGCCTCCCGGGTTCCCGCCATTCTCCTGCCTCAGCCTCCCGAGTAGCTGGGACTACAGGCGCCCGCCACCGCGCCCGGCTAATTTTTTGTATTTTTAGTAGAGACGGGGTTTCACCGTGGTCTCGATCTCCTGACCTTGTGATCCGCCCGCCTCGGCCTCCCAAAGTGCTGGGATTACAGGCTTGAGCCACCGTGCCCGGCCGGAACTATTGTTTTAATTTGTAATAGAACATATTAACCCAGTAATATACTATCTAAATAATAATGTATCATTATTACAGTTAGTTCAACCATTCTATAGTTTACTTTGTGTGCTATCATCATTAGTTTCTTGACAGATTTTTGAACAACTCTCTTCAATTCTCTTCTTTCTTGTTTAGGTTAGATTAAAACCCATTGTGTTTGTAACCTCAAACTCAGTACTCACAGTACTTTTAGACATTCAAAGACATGCACAGAGCAGTGAAAAAAATCTTTGTCGCCCAACATGCAGGTTCCTAGCTGGGGTCAAAGAAGGCAGTGTTCTGCCTTGAAAACAAATCAACAATGTTCTGCCTTGAAGAAAATCAAAATTGTTTTAGTGGTACATTTCCCTTCATTCATTGTTTGCTTTTGCTTTTTTTGCTTTTTTTTTTTTTTTTTTTTTTTTTTTTGAGACAGAGTTTCACTCTTGTTACCCAGGCTGGAGTGCAGTGGCACCATCTCAGCTCAGCTCACTGCAACCTCCACCTCCTAGGTTCAAGCGATTCTCCTGCCTCAGCCTTTCGAGTAGCTGGGATGATAGGTGCCTGCCACCATGCCCGGCTAATTTTTTGTATTTTTAGTAGAGTTGGGGGTTTCACCATGTTGGCCAGGCTGGTCTGGAACTCCTGACCTCAGGTGATCCACAGCCTTGGCCTCCCAAAGTGCTGGGATTACAGGCGTGAGCCACTGCACCCGGCCCGTTCATTGATTTCTAACCTAACCCACAGATTTTTCAAGCTGCCTCTGACATCTAAGATTATTAGCTGTCTCTTACTTTTACCCAGTCTTTATCTCCTAAACTGTCGTTCACTCTCTTCTTTCTCCTTTTTTTCACTTTTTTTCTCTCTCTACTTCTCTCCCATTCATTAAAAATCCAGTGGAGAGGAAAAACTGCTGATCTCAGGGCCTCATCTAACCCTCAGGTGTTCTGTTTGGTTGACACGGTGCTTTACAAACTGCAGCCAACATTCTGAAATTTTCTTTGTGGGAAAGTTTTTCTTTTTTATTACAAATTTAATTTTAAAAAGGATACGGGGCTATTTAAATTTTCTCTTTATTGTGTCAGTTTTAGTCAGTTGTGTTTTTCAATGAATTTAATTTCGTCTCAGTTATTAAATATATTGGCATATAGTTATTTGTAATATTCCCTTTTTATTTCTTTAATGTCTTAAGTTCTATGATATACCCTATATGTCCTTTTTCATTCCTGGTGTTGCTAATTTTTTCCCTCTTTTTTTCTTGATCGGTCTTACTAGAAGTTTATCAATTTTATTAACATTTTGAAGAAACTAATTTTGTTGTATTTTCTCGGTTGCTTCTTTTCTGTTTCATTGTTTGTTGTTTCATTACTTGTTGTTTTCTGTTTTATTACTTTTATTAGTGATGTAGCTACTTTAAGATTTTTTTTCTTCAGCATTTGCATCGTTAAATTTAGAGAAATAATTTGCGGTAACTCTCATTATATTCCTGGTTGTTGCCTGAATTACTTGATAGTGGCAATTTTTGCTCCTATTTATGTTTTGGCTGTTGCCGTTATCTTTTTGTACATTCAAATGTATTACCCAGTCACATAATTCTCAAGTTTTAAATTAACACCTCATGTATAAATATTCTTTTTAGAAAGTGCTTTCTGTTTTTAAATACCCTAGCAGGGTTATTGATGTGTCAGTTATATGCTATGTGCTAAGTGTTAATTTTCACAACGGACGAATGAGGTAGGTCTTCCATTTCAGAGATTGAGGGGACTGAAGCTTAGAGAATCCACATTTACCAAATAAGAAAACTGAAGCTGATAGAATATATTAGTGGGGAGTCATAGCTATAACTGATGGAAAACTATCTTGGCTTAAGCTGAAGTAAAAATTTACTAAAAAGTTACAGGTGAGAATTGATGCAGGGGCTCAGACCAAGTCCCCAGGACCTGTTTTCACATTATCTTTTGATTTCCCTTCTGAGATCACTCTGTTTTAGGATTAACTCTAACTTCATAGCCTGAAGATGACCACAGAAACTCTAACCCCAGTTATTTTCTAGTTATGTTCTGTTTCTCTAATAGATGAGATAAAGGTCTTAGATTTGGCTTTGATTGTCACAGTTTTGATCATGTTCCCATTGCTGGTACAGTAATTCTATTTAAGGGAAAGTGGTATGCTTACTCACTTAAACCTAGGTCACAAACTGCATCCTGTAGACTAGCGTGGAACCAAACTGAAGCATATATGACAGGGAGTAGTTCCCTGAACAAAAAGTGATACTGTTGCTAGAAGGGATTGGATGCTGGGCTAGGAAAAGATTGATGTCTACCACAGAGAGTCTGGTAACTTGCCAAAGGCAGAGCTGATGAGAATGGAGCCACTGTTTCAACCTAGAGAGCCTGATTCTAAGTTTTTACACTTAAACTATAGACTGTGCTGCCTCCTGTTTTACTGTATTCAGCTCTAAAGTTAATCGTGGTTTAGCATTTGTGTGTGTTTCTCACTTTGAGTGACATAGCATAAATTAATTAAGAAATTATCACAGGGTGTCTGTTACTTATAACTCTTCTCATGTTAATTAACATCGATAGTTAAGAATCATATAGGATATCACCCATCACCACACTTGGCTAATTTTTTGTATTTTTAGTAGAGATGGGGTTTCATTGGCCAGGCTGGTCTTGAACTCTTGACCTCAAGTGATCCACCTGCCTCAGCCTCCCAAAGTGTTGGTATTACAGGCGTGAGCCACCTTCTGAGACAGTTTTTATCTTTGGTAATTTGATGAAACATAGTTTTTGCTTTTTTGTATGACTGTGTGTGGTTGTCGCTCGTAAAATAGAGAGAAGACAGGTTTTGAGTTTCCTTTGTTGGTTCATTCATTTAATGAATATTTCTCAAGGATCTGCTATGTGTTATGCATTACACCAGGTTCTGGAGGGTAAATTTAAAATAGAGATGGGCTGTGCTCTCACAGAATTTACAATCTACTCGGGGAACAGAAAGTGTTAATCCAGTCTGTTAGGTGTTGTTAAGGAGAGGTGTGCTGTGCTAAGTGAAGATTGCAGAAGATTGAGCTGAGATCTGAAGGATATATGGAAGTTAACTAGGCAAGGAGAGGAATGGGCACATTATTCCACGCTTCAGGAAAAAGCATGCAAAGGATGGGTGGTGTGTTTGTATGTGATTTCTTTGTGATAAAAGAAATTATGTACACATGCAGGTGTTTACAGTGAATATAAGGAACTTGAAGTGGTAGCCATATTCTGTCTTCTCTTTATTATCAGAAAGACACTTCTTTCAAAGACTTCCTTCCTGCCTGCCTGCTTCCCCTCCCCTCCCCTCCCCTCCCCTCCCCTCCCCTCTCCTCTCCTCTCCTCCCCTCTCCTCCCCTCTCGTCCCCTCTCCTCCCCTCTCCTCCCCTCCCTTCCCTCTTACTGTTTTTGAAACTGTCTCATTCTGTCATCCAGACTGAAGCTCAGTGACATGATCATAGCTCACTGTAGCCTGAACCTCCTGGGCTCAAGTAATCCTCCCACCTCAGCCTCCCAAGTAGCTGGGACTACAGGTGCACACCAACACGGTTGGCTACTTTTTTAAAAAACAAAATTATGTTTTTTGTAGAGCCGGGCCTCACCGTGTGGCCCAGACTGGTCTTGATCTCCTGGCCTCAAGCAGTCCTCCTGCCTTGGCCTCTCAAAGTGCTGGGAATGAGCCACTGGGCCAGGCCTCAAAGACCTCATTCTTTCTAAGACCTTTTATTTTTTCCTAAGGCTAATCCCTTTATGTGTTCTTATCAGTCCTTTCCAGCCTTTTTTATGATGTTATGATGTTGGGCCATTGCTCATCCTTTATTGTCTGACATCTTCAATTTTTGCCTTTCATTCTTCCAACAGCTTCTTTCCTTCAGTCTCTTCATCTTTGAAAACCTGACTCTGACCCTCCGTGACTGCTTCTTCCCCGAGGCTTTCTTCCTCTGTACCTGGTATGTAGGACTTCTGTTAGAACATCCATTTCATTTTTTGGCCACTTTTTATATTTTTGTCTTTATTCTTTTTTTCTTTTTCTTTTTCTTTTTTTTTTGAGATGGAGTCTCACTCTGTCACCAGGCTGGAGTGCAATGGCATGATCACAACTCACTGCAACCTCCGCCTCCTGGGTTCAAGCAATTTTCCTGCCTCAACCTCCTGAGTAGCTGAGATTACAGGCGTGCGCCACCACGCCCAGCTAATTTTTGTATTTTTAGTAGAGATGGGATTTCACCATGTTAGCCAGGCTGGTCTCAAACTCCTGATCTCGTTATCTGCCCGCCTCAGCCTCCCAAAGTGCTGGGATTACAGGCGGATTACAGGCGTGAGCCACCGTGCCCGGCCGTCTTTATTCTTAAGTTTCAGGATATTAATGTATCACTTTTCTCCCTATATCACTTGCATCTGGTAGAGGGCATAGCTAACGGTTAGTGTTAAGTAAATGTTCTTTGAGGCATGTGTAGATTTTGATATGTGCAAGACTTTTTATTTTTTAATTAAAAGAAAATTTTAATTTTTTTTTAGATATTGAGTCTCACTATGCTGCCTAGGCTGGACTCAAACAGTCCTCCTGCATCAACCTCCTGAGTAGCTGGGACTACAGGATGTGCAGGACTTTTAAACCACATTATGGTAGTGTTATAGGACCACCACAACTTCCTCAAAGGTAGCCGTTGGGTCAGGATTTCTGCACTATATTTCCTTCTGTGGTTACAGGAAAGGGGTCCTGATCCAGACCCCAAGAGAAGGTCCTCGGATCCTATGCAAGAAAGAATTCAGGATGAGTCCACAGTGCAAAGTAAAAGCAAGTTTATTGAGAAAGTAAAGTAGTGAAAATACAGCTACTCCATAGGACAGAGTAGGATGTTCCTGAGAGTAAGAGGAGGAACTCATCCTCCCTAGGTACAGTGCTTGTATACATGTGGAGATGTGCTCTGCTACAAGGGTTTGTGATAAATGAGTAATTTTCTTAATTACTACCTTTTGCAAGAATCAATATCATTATCTTTGAAGCAAAATTAGAAATGCTTTTGTTCTCCAGGTATCAGGATATCTGGACACTCCCAAGTCTGGGTCTGTTTAGTGGGTACTATTAATTTGTTCTCTTAACCACAAACATCTAGAGGCTAGGAATGCCTGACTTTCTGGGAATTTGGCCCAGCAGGTCCCAGCCTCATTTTCCAGCCCTCTCTCAAAATGGAGTCGCTCTGGTTCGAACGCCTCTGACAGTAGGGATATTCTAATGATATCAGAAGATAGAACCCAGCTGAGGGACTTTCATTTTTCATGTTTCCATATTATTGGCTCCTGGAATTAGGGAATATACTAGTTCCTTAATAAGAAACTTTGTTATTTCTGGACAGTTCTCTGATATAGATTCATGGTCTATTCAAATGTGAGCAACAGCTTGATAGGTTTCGTATGGTTTCTCTCCTTTGTATAGTTTTGTATTTTCTTTTGTAGACTTTGCACACTATGGGGATTGGGTAAATATTGAAGATTTCTTAAGGGTCATTTTTGTCATTCATTAAATACTTTTTAATTAAGCATTTTATTTTGAAAAAAATTCAGACTTACAAAAAAGTTGCAAGTGTGATGCAGTGAATTCCATAAATTCTTCAACTGCCTGGATTCATCCATTGTTGACATAGTTATCCTTGTATTTTAATGAAACCATTTTTTCTCCACTATTACTTTTTATACTTCTTTACTTTTTTTTTAGCAGTTGCTCTAAGAGTTTATGATATACATTTCTAATTTATCAGTCTCCTTTCAAATAATAGACTGTTTCACATATAGTATAATAACCTTCTAATAATATACTTCCATTTCCCTTTTCTGTGCTTTATGCTGTTGTTGTTATTCATTTTACTTCTATATAAGTTCTAAATCCCAGTGTATGTTACTGTTTTTGCTTTATACAGTTACTTATCTTTCAGAGATAAAATTTAAAAAAAATTATCTTTTATATGTACCCACATTTTACCATTTTCTGTGCTTGTTATTCCTTTTTTGTTGATCCAGATTTCCGCTGAAGAACTTCCTTTAATTTTTTTTTTTTTTTTTTTTTTTAAAGACAGAGTCTCGCTCTGTTGCCAGGCTGGAGTGCAGTGGCACGATCTTGGCTCACTGCAACCATCGCCTCCCGGGCTCAAGCGATTCTCCTGCCTCAGCCTTCTGTTAGCTGGGAGTACAGGTGTGTGCCACCACGCCCGGCTAATTTTTTGTATTTTAGAGTAGAGGTGGGGTTTCACCATATTATTAGCCAGGATGATCTCGATCTCCTGACCTTGTGATCCGCCCGCCTCGGCCTCCCAAAGTGCTGGAATTACAGGTGTGAGCCACCGCGCCCAGCCCTTTTCACATTTTTTTGTAGTGCAGATCTGTTGGCAATGAATTTCGTCACTTTTATTTTCTGAAATGTCTTTGTTTTGCCTTCATTTTAAAGATATATTGTTATTGGGCATACTTTTCTAGATTGGTAGTGTTCTTTTTCCCATCAGTTTAAATATGTCACTCTGTCTTCTAGTTTGCATAGATGAGAACTCTGCCGTCATTCTTTTTTTCCCATAGTATGTGTCTTAGTTCATTTTATGTTGCTATAAAAGAATGCCTGAGGCTGGGTAATTTATAAAGAAAAAAGGTTTATTTGGCTCATGATTCCTGATGGCTTGAAAGTTTAAAATTGGGCATCTGGGCCGGGCGCAGTGGCTCACGCCTGTAATCCCAGCACTTTAGGAGGCCGAGGCGGGCGGATCATGAGGTCAGGAGATCGAGACCATCCTGGCTAACACGGTGAAACCCCGTCTCTACTAAAAAAAAAAAAAAAACAAAATATTAGCTGGGTGTGGTGGCGGGCACCTGCCTGTAGTCCCAGCTACTTGGGAGGCTGAGGCAGGAGAATGGCGTGAACCTGGGAGGTGGAGCTTGCAGTGAGCAGAGACCCTGCGCCACTGCACCCCAGCCTGGGCGGCACAGCGAGACTCCGTCTCAAAAAAAAATTGGACATCTGCATCTGGTGAGGGTCTCAAGGTGGACGGTGAAAGGGAGCCAGTGTATACAAAGATTACATGGCGAGAGAGGGGGAAGGGCAGGAGTGGGTGGGTGGGGGAGGATGTGCCAGGCTCCTTTTAGCAAACGGCTTTCACAGGAACTAACAGTGTGAACTCACTCCCCACAAAGGAGGGCATTAATGTGTTCAAGAGAGATCTACCCCCAGGAACCAAACCCCTCCCGTTAGGCCTCACCTCCAACACTGGGGATCAAATTTCAACGTGAAGTTTGGAGGGGACAAATATCTAAATTACAGCAGCATGTAAGATTTCTTTTTTCTCTGACTGCCTTTAAGACTTTCTTTTAGGTTTTTAGCAGTTCGACTATGATATGGTTTTCCCAGTATTTTTCTTGCTTGGGGTTCTCCAAATTAAATTTGGGAAATTTTTAGCCATTATCTCTTCAAATATTTCTTTTGCATCTTCCTCTGGGATTTCAATTATGAACATGTTAACCTGTATTGTCCCAGGGCTCTTAGATGCATCATTATATTTTCTCACTCTTTCCTCTTTTGTTTATGTTTGAATACTTTTTATTGATCTTTCTTTAAGTTTTCAGTCTTTCCTTTATTTCCAGTCTGCCAGTAAGCCCATTAAAGAAATTCTTCATTCTAATATCATATCTTTCAATTTGGTATTTCCTTTAGATTTTGTTTTATGGTTCCCATCTCTCTGCTGGAAATTTCTCATCTGTTAGATGTCATCCACATTTTCCACTAGATTTAAAAAAATCAATCACAGGTATTTTGACATGCCTGTCTAATAGTTCCAACATATTCTGGTTGTGTTGCTGTTTTCTCTTTTGACAATGAGTTGTTTTATCTTTTAAAAAAGATGTGTTTTGTAATTTTTGATTGAATGTCACATATTACATATAGAGGAATAGTAGAAACTGTGGTATTTACACTCAGACGTGTAGTACTTTTTTTTAAATTTTTCCTGGCATGTAATTAGGTTAAGTCGATCTGGTGAGTAGTTGAGCTAGATTTGGAGTGTATTTTGCCTTCGTTACCATCAGTGTACCATAGACTTCAAATTCCTCTAGTGGTGGGCCACCACTACCTTGCTTTTAATTCAGGGCCTGCAATGCGAGAGGTTTTGTTCCCCCATTGTTCTTGTTCTACTCTTAGCTGACACCTTACCCTATATATCGTTGTAGGATCTTTCTCCATTACTCTTCCCCCTCTCCAAAAGGCAGATGCTGTTACTTATTACTTGGTGTAAGACTTGTAGTGGGGGCAGTAGGGGTTTTACGGTTTTCCTGTTTCAGCCTCAGTCTTAGACAGGTTTTATGCATCTGAGCCTCAGGGGCTGAGCTTTCTCATTGCTTCTGTACTTCTCCAAGGGCAGATAACCCCTGCATCCTACCCCGTGCAGCATCTAGAATGCAGACAGGTTTCATGCCTCTTCCCTTTGTGGCAGCTGGACTTTCCCTTGTATCAGGCAGGGAGGGCAGGGCAAGGGGTCTAGGATGTGAGCAGTTTCTCTGTCTCTTTTCCAGTGCAGGAGTCTCACTGTTTTGTATTCACACCAAATCTGGGTGTGAGTACATTTTCTGTTCTTTCCCAGTATTTAGCTAGGATTTGCCTAGTGTCAGTGCAGGATAAGGGAAAGTGTGTGTTTTCTACTCTTTCCAGCAGCAGTTAGTCTTTGTCTCCTGTCAGTACAAGACCAGGGGTAGGAGGCTTTATTGCCCCTTCCCATCAGTAGATGGCTTTTGCCTCAAGATTGGATCTGTGGTGTGGGTGAAATTTTCCCTTTACACTGGCAGTAGGTCTTTAACACCTTGTACTACTGTAGGCCTTAAGTGTGGATGGACTTTTCTTTGTACTCTTGCTACTACCCTCCAGTCTTGCTGCAGGTATTACACAGCTGTGCCACCAGTGGGCCTTTCTCAGGTCTGCTTTGCCTGTAGTATTTCTCATGAGCATCTCAAAAGGTGAAAGATTATGAAAAAAGAGTTGGCAAGTGGGGACAGAATCCCCTTGTGTCTGAGGTTCTCAGGGATTCTAAATTGGCTCTAGTGCGTATTTGGCCCTTAAAGTTTGTTAAAATTTCGATTGTTTTATGGTGACGTCTCATTTTTCTGTGCTCTGCTGAAGCTGAAATGGTTCGTGTGCTTCATCTCCTCAGAGGGGTGTGTCACCCTTTGGAATTTAGATCATCTGGCTGCCTTATAACCTCACCTCTCTAATGGGCTCAAAATTTTATGATTTTTAATGAATTGTCTGCCTTTTTGTTAAGGGTGAGAGCAGGGTTTTCTTGTGGCTTTCTACTTTTTTCCCACTTTTTAAATTTTAATTTTTTATTGACACATAATTGTACATATTTATGGGCCACCATTATGTCATCTTAGTACATGTGTACATTGTGTAATGATTAAATCAGGGTAATTAGCTATTGATCACCTCAAATATTTATCATTTCTTTGTGATGGGAACATACAATCTACTTCTTAAGTTTATTTTATCTTTTTTTTTTTTGAGACGGAATCTTGCTCTGTCGCCCAGGCTGGAGTGCAGTGGCACAATCTCAGCTCACTGCAAGCTCCGCCTCCCGGATTCACACCATTCTCCTGCCTCAGCCTCCCGAGTAGCTAGGACTACAGGCGCCTGCCACCACACCCGGCTAATTTTTTTGTATTTTTAGTAGAGATGGAGTTTCACCGTCTTAGCCAGGATGGTCTCGATCTCCTGACCTCGTGATCCGCCCGCCTCGGCCTTCCAAGATGCTGGGATTACAGGCGTGAGCCACCGCGCCTGGCCAAGTTTATTTTATCTTAATGAATCTTTGCAGCTGACTTGTTTTGGAAAATAGGAAATAGCCAAGAGCAGAAGGACTCATTGGCTTTAATTTTTTTTTCCATCCAAGTGACTAATAGCAAAGGTAGTTAAGTGCTGCTAACTGTCACTGTTAAACCTAAGGCATAGACAGTCAGGAAAATGAACCCATGGAGTTGAAAAGACATGGAGGAAGGCAGGGAAACAAATCTGTTTTTTAAGATAATACTTGTGTAATATTGATATAAGTTGTAAATCTGATATAATTATTGTAAATGTGGCTATTGCTAATGACTTCTAGTCTGCCTAGGAGAAGTTTATAAGTTTTTTTCAGAACACTTGAGTGTAACTGATTGCTTAGATTGCTGATTAATTTTTTATGCTTTTACTGGTCAATTTCCTTTCAGTTAAATGTCAAGGCTCTTTTTCATAGTGCTAATAATGTCACATAAGATGATCTTTGATAATTATGCCTAGTCTTCTGAAGTGCTTAGAGACCTTTATCACATTCTATTTATTAAGGAGGTAGCTATTTAAAAATATTTTTCCTCCTGCATTGGCATCAGTATTGGACTGGTCTATTCTCACTAAGAAGACTCCTACAGTTATCTGCAAATAAGTGTCCTGGGAGCTGTTTAGGAATGGGTGGTGGTGGTAGGAGGTGGATCATAATGTTTTGACATGTAGACTTTTTGCTTCTTGTTTTTAGTTTATTCCCCTTCCTCACTTCAAGTATGTCTGTTCCCCTGAGTGTAATGTCTTTCTGGTTTATCTTCTCCAGACAGCACACCTACACTTCTCACAGGGTTGGGTAGGAGGGTTGTTGCTTGGTTATATGGGATATGCCAGAGAGGATTTGGGGATTATACTACCTTTTTTTTCTTTCTTTCTTTTTTTCTTTCTTTCTTTTTTTCTTTAGAAATAGGGTCTTGCTCTGTTACCCAGGCTGGAATGCAGTGGTACAGTACTAGCTCACTGCAGCCTCAAACTCCTGAGCTCAAGTGATCTTCCCGCCTCAGCTTCCTGAGTAGCTGGGACTACAGGTGCATGCCACCATGCCTGGCCAATTTTTAAATTTTTTGTAGAGAGAGTGTCTTGCTTTGTTGCCCAGGATGGTCTCGAATTTGTGTCCTCAAGCAGTCCGCCACTCCTTAGTCTCCCTGAGTGCTGGGATTACCAGGCGTGAGCCATAACACCCAGCCTCATACTGCTTCTTATATTGAATTTGATACCTTCCTACACTATGACTTTCAGAACTACCTGGAATCTCTAATTCCTGTACCTTTTGGGGTTCTGTTGAACAAATTGGTTTTTATAGGAGTTCCTCTCCACCTTATACATAAGCTTCATTTTCATCTTTGTTCATTCTTCTAAGTATGTTATTACTCATCCATTTGGTTTGCAGGCTTCCAGAACTTAGTTGCTATCATCTCTTCTGATTTCTGTAGCTCTGTGATTTTACATCTTATTTATCATTTACAATCATTTCAGAAAGTTTTCAGGCGTGTGGGAAACAAATTAATGCTTTTAATTCAGATTCCCTAAATTCTCTATTGTCCTAACAGCTTTTAAGCCTTTCTAGTTACCATTCTTGAATATACTGAGACCACATTTACTTTAAATTATTATAAAATCAATTTATCTTTCATTAATTTATTTTCCATTTGTCTTCATTGAAGTTGGCAAGTTTTATTGCCAAGTGTTCTAAAATAATATGCAGGGTTTCAATGGTTATAGTTGATTATCTCCTATTAGACCAAGACTCCAGGAAATGCCAACTATAAACTCAGACAAAATATTTTAAAATCCTCTCTAAAGATACTGGTGAACAACCAAAATCAGACAGAAACTAGAGGGTAACAGTTATCTATATTTAGAAGAAGGGATGTCACTGTGTGAGTTTCCCATTTTTTATGGCATTGAACTTGAGGTTATGTGTGTGTTGGTGCTGTGAAGGTGAAAACTCAGGTGGAGACTCAAAGTCTTACTGGCTTGAATAACTAGATGTCAGAAGTTGGGGCATCTGCAGTAACTGGAAAATGAGGGAGAAAATCCAGAAAAAAATTCAGAGAAGGATATAAACTGTATAAATCTTGTACACGGGACAGATTCTAAGCTACCTGAAGGTTAAAAACATTGAACAGAGGTTTCATTTTCCACCCCAGCAAAGGGTAAACAGTTTGGAGTTCTGTCCAGTCAAGTTAATTGCCTACTAAAACAGTCAATAATCTTTGCAGGAATATTACAGAATCCAAAGTTTCTACAACATATTTATAGGGTCAGAATATAATCCAAAGTTACCAGATGTACTCAAGAGAAAAGGCAGTTATTGGAGTCTGACTCTGAGATGATCCAGATGTTGAACTTAGTTCGCAAGTATTTTAAAGCACTATTTATAACTGTGCTAACTAAGTTAAAGAATATATGATATAGGCCCAGTGCGGTGGCTCATGCCAATAATCCCAGCACTTTGGGAGCCTGAGACGGGCAGATCACGAGGTCAGGAGATAGAGACCATCCTGGCTAACATGTTAAAACCCCGTCTCTACTAAAAATACAAAAAATTAGCGGGGCATGGTGGCCCACGCCTGTAGTTCCAGCTACTCGGGAGGCTGAGGCAGGATAATCACTTGAGCCTGGGAGGCGGAAGTTGCAGTGAGCCGAGATCGCGCCACTGCACTCCAGGCTGGGCGACAGAGTGACACTCCATCTCAAAAAACAAACAAAAGAATATATGGATATAATGAATAAAAAATAGAAACTCTCAGAAGAATGGAAACTAAAAAATAGAAATCTAGAATTGAAAAATATATGAAGGAACAGATTTGTTGAATGATCTTAATAGCAGATTGGAGGTAACATAGAAAAGACTTAATGAACTTGCGGACAGATGAATGGAACAGAGAGGAAAATTATCAGAAATAAAATGAACAGGGACTAAGGTGCCTATCAGACAAAATAAAAATGTTTAATAAATGTGTCATTGGAATTCTAGAAGGAGAGGAATTAAAGAATGGGGCAGAAAAATATTTGAAGAAATAGTGGCCATATATTTTACAAATTTAGTGAGAGAGATAAATTGTAAATTCAGAGGCTTAGCAAATCTAAACATAATCAATACAAAGAAAATAACATCTAGGCACATCCTATTTAAAAGTGCTAAAAGCTAACAAATTAGGAGAAAATCTTGAAAACTGCCAGTGAAAACACAGTAGGAAATAGTAAAAACGACTGCTGAAGAAAAAGTAACAGCATCAACCGTGAATTCTATACCCGTACGGAGACAGAATTCTTTAAGGATAAAGATGAAGTAAAGACTTTTTCAGATAAACCAAAACTGGAAATTTATTACCTGCAGACCTACTATATAAGAGATGCTAAAAGAAGTTCATCAGGTTGAAAGGTAGTGATAACAGATAGAAGTTCAGATATTTAGGAGGTGGTAAATATGTGAGTAAGAGAAAATACTATTTTTTGTCCTCTTCATTTTATAAAAATACATATATAAAAATACATGACTGTGAATGTTGTAACATTGTATTGTGGAGTTAAAGGGTAGGAGTTAGAGAGCAGTAAATGGTTCTTACATTACATGGGAAGGCATACAATATTAACTCTTAAGTAAGCAGGTAGAAGTTGAGGATATATACTACAGTTCCTAGAACAATCACTTAAAAAGGAATTTAAAGAGGAAGGCCAAAAAGCCAATCGATTAAATGAAATTCTAAAAAAAGATTGGTTAACCCAAAAGAAGGCAGGGAAAGAGAAACCGAGACATATGACAGAAAACTTGGGGCTGGGAGGGAGATTGGTAAAATATCCCACATTAATAATTAAGTGTAAATGAATCAAGCACTCCAATTAAAACTATTATAAATGATAGTTTATAATTATATATAATGTAATTATAATGATTATTGATAATTATCTTAATTATAGATAAGATAGAGGTTATCTCTTTGTGTGCACCCATGTGTAGATGTATTATGAAGACCTGATTACATGATGTCTATAAGAGATATACTTTAAAAACACAAATAGGCTAAAAGTAAATGTTTGGGAAAAAGTATGCTATCCAGCTAGTAAGTTTTTTTATTGGTTGGACTATATTAATATTTGATAAAAAGGATTATGAGGCAAAGAAACTTACCAGAGATAAAGACATTTTAAAATGATAAAAAGGGTCATTTAATTAGGAAAACTTTATGCCTGTGATAGCAAAGATTGAAAAGGAATGAAGCTAACATTGATAGAATTGAGGGGTAGAATTAAAATCCTCAACCACAGTTGCGTATTTTAACACCTTTCCTCAGCAGTTGACAGGAAGTAATTGACAGGAAGTAATTACTGTAAGATGCAATTTCTTTACTGAACACAAGATGGCAAAGTAGTCACAGTAGTTGTAACAATCGACCTGTGTATTTGAATACAGTGAAATATGCCATAATTTTATCATGTGAACACATCTTTTCCCCTCATTTATTTTATAGACAGGAAATGAACAGTGGTGAATAATTGCAAGAATGCTACAGTATACTGGCATAATATTTGGTACATACATGATAGGCATTAAATGAATTTTTGTTGAATGAATATAATGGGCTTTTGGAGTTAAATATTTGTTTGAATTTCAAAACCCAAAATTATCTTTTAATCTTATTACAGAAATACTACTTTTACTTACAGCAGTGGTTCTCAAACTTTTTGGTCTCAAAATGTCTTTACTCTTAAAAATTGTTGAAGACTCCAAAGGACTATTGTTTATGGCATATCTATTGATGTTTATCTTTCAAAAATTAAGAAATGTAAAGAATTTTTAAAAATAATTTTACGAATAGTGAGCCCACTATGTTATAAATAGTACCTATGTTTATGAAAAACAGAAAAGCAACATTGTTTTACATTTTGGCAAATATCTTTAATGTGTGGCTTTATAGATGGCGACTATATTCTCATGGCATGTTCGATATTCTATCTTATTTGTCTTGTAGTATCTTGAAAATGCTACACTTGTGAAAGAATGAGAATAGAAAAAGACAAATAATATCTTAGTATTACTATGAAGAATTTTTGACCTTGAGCCACCAAAAAGGTCTTAAACTCCCTCAGGAGTCCCTAGATCATATTTTGAGACTCTCTGACTTACAGAAGTAAACAAAGAAGAAATGAAAAAGTATTAATTAGTGGATGTGTGGCCTGAACCATGGTGATACAGTTCACTCCTTATTGGTGAGCTGTTATGGTTCACATGTATGGTTACCTAACCTGAAAATTTGTGGGAACTTCATCTAGAAGATAGATTAGTAGTTATAAAATGTTGCTTTAGTCTTACATTGTGCTGCCTTTAACCAAACCCTATCATGTAGAGCTGGGTGTGAGATTAAGTTGGAGCATGCTGTAATCCAGTTCTGAATTCGGTCTTCTGAGCTATTTGTGATGTGGTGATTCAGGTTCTATAGATGGCTTTTCTTCTCTGTGGACAGTTGGAATAGTGACTAAAAAAGAGCTGTCTGAATTTGGAAGCTCTGTTTGTTGCTGGTAAGAATGGGAAACAGTCTGGCAGTGCCTGAAAAGGTTAAATATAGAATACTGTGTGACCCACCAAATTTACTTTTAGTTAAATATACTCAAGAGAAACGAAAATATAAGTCCACACAAAAGCTTGTACATGAACATTAATAGCAACATTCTTCATGATAGCCAAAAGCTGTGCCTTAGTTCATTTTCTGCTGCTTATAACAGAATACCCGAAACTGGGTAATTTATAAAGACAAGGAATTTATTTCTTACAGTTACAGAGGCTGAGAAGTCCAGGGTCAACAGGCCACATCTTGTGATAGCCTTCTTGCTGGTGAGGACTCCGTGCAGAATCCTGATGCAGTATAGGGCATCCTATGGTAACGGGGCTCAGCATGCAAGCTTAGGTCTCTCTTCCTCTTTCATAAAGCCACCAGTCCTACTTCCATGAACCCACTAATCCATTAATTCATGAATCTGCCCTCATGACCCAATCACTTAAAGGCCCTGCCATTCAGTACTGCCACATTGGGGATTAAATTTCCACGTAAACTTTAGAGGGGACAAATATTTAAACAATAGCAAAGTGGAACCAGCCCAAATGCTCATCCACTGATAAATAGATAAATAAAATGTGGTATATCCATGGAAGAAATACTATCCATCCAGAAAAAGAAAAAATACTGATACATGCAACATTATGGTTGAACCTTGAAGGCACTATGCTAATTGAAAGAAGTTAGTCACAAAGGCCACATATTGTATGATCCCATTTATATGAAATTTCCAGAATATGCAAATCTATAGAGACAGAAGGTAGACTAGTGGTTACCTAGGGTTAGGGAGGATGAGAGTAATGCCACCTGAGGAATGTTTCTGTGTACTGTTAAATTGTAATATCTGCTATGTGATTAGTGTTCCCTTTATAAGGACTCATAATTCTTCACAATATCAAGAGTTACTCCCTTTTAAAGAACTAAGGAGCTAACGAGTCTTCTTTGTCTGTTTTATTTCTAATAATTTTTAAAATTAGATAGTGAGACCACTGTTACTAGTGTCTCTGTTGGCCTTGGCTGTTAGGAAGTTCAGGACTATATTAAATGCTCACAGTAACACTGTTAGTGAGGTTAGACAATTGGTATCCTTTCTTTTCTAATACACATTTTGTTGTGGGTTTTTAAAGTTTTTACACACACACTTTCACATTTAAGTATTTTATTGTAGGATGCCCACAGTCTTTATCAGAGGCAATTGGAGTTAAATTAAGAACAAATAAATATAAGATGCACAAATGAAAAACGATAGGCAGTGTTTTTCAAGAGAGAAGGAATTTTTTCTGTATAAAAAGGCAGTATTCGTTTCTACGTATAAAAATGATAGCCTTGAACTGAGCTTTTAAAAAAAGTGGTGAGCTACTAGGCACTGGATCTGTTCAAGCAGATGCTGGATGATGCTCTGTCTGTAAAATACTATAGAGATAAAGCCTGTACTGGATGAGGCTAAAAATTGTCTTAAAGTTCTCCTAGTCTTTAAGACTATCATTCTGTGATTTTGAAGTATACATTTCTGACAATACAAAGTACTAAATGGTAATTTTAAAATGGGTAATTTTTATTCAGATAACTTGTTTGAGAGCTCAGAATTCCAGATACAACACAAAAGAGGTAATTTAGTATGAAAAAAATATTAAGAACAGGTACTACGAATACATTGCCTAGGGAAACTCAGTGTAATTTTTGTTCTGAATATGTGTTTTAAATTGTGCTGCGTCTCTGCTATGATGAATTAGCTATACAGCGTACCCCTAATATTGCTAGGGGGTTTAAAAATGATTTGTTTAAACATTGGAGTATACCTTCCTAATACAACCGTTGTATTTTACTTTTAATAAGTGGCTCTTCTGAACAGTTCTCAGTCAGTCCTTTTTTCTGTCTGTTCCTGATTAGAGTTTAAAAAACAAAACACACACAAAAAATGTTTCAGCATAAAGAAGGGGATGGGTGGGTGGGTGAATGGATGAATGGATGGATGGATGGATGGATGGATGGATGGATGGATGGATGGATAGATAGGTAGTCTCCCGAAATCCCCCCTTTGCCACTGAAGATCACCCATGTCAGTGATCTAAAAATACCAGTTGGATTGTGACCAGGAGTCCTTAGTTACAGTCCAGTTTTGCACCATGGGGGATTGGTGTTTCATGAATCTGTTTAAGCCTATTTTTGCTCTTAATGTTATTATTAGGATAGGTTTTGCAGAACTCACTAATAACCTAGTATCAATTTGAGATTATATCTGTTGGCCCATAATTATTATTAATTTATATTTAATGAGTAATTGGATGCTCAGATCTGCCAGACCAGAGCAATTAGAGATGTGGGAATAAGTTAAAGTTGTGTCATTGGGAAATTTTAGATGGTTTCAAAATTAGTTTCTAAAAACCAGGTGGAACTCATAGAAGGCTAGAACCTTGCATATGAGAGATTTGATTTCTAAAAGCCATGTATGGTACAAATAGAGTACAGGCATACCTTCTTTTGTTGTGCTTCACTTTATTGTACCTTGCAGGTAATGGATTTTTTTACAAATTGAAGATTTGTGGCAACTCTGTGTCTAACAAGTTTTTGGCACCGTTTTCCCAAGAGCCTGTGCTCACTTCATGTCTCTGTGTCACACTTTGATAGTTCTTGCAAACTTTTTCATTTGTATCTCTTACGATAATCTGTGATCAGTGATCTTGATGTTACTATTGTAATAGTTTTGGAGTGCCACAAACTGAGCCCATATGAGATGGTAAACTGAACGGACAAATGTGTATGTTCTCATTACTTCCCCGACTGACAATTCCTGTCTCTCCCTCTCCTTGGGCCACTCCATTCCCTGAGACCCAACAATATTGAAATTAGGACAATTAATATCCCTGCATTGGCCTCTGAGTGTTCAAGTGAAGGAAGTGTTGTATATCTCTCACTTCAAATAAAAAACGAGGAATGATTAAGTTTAGTGAGAAAGGCATGTTGAAAGCTGAAAAAGGCTGAAAGCTACACCACTAGTGCCACATAGTTAGCTGAGCTGCGAATGCAAAGGAAAAGTTATTGAAGGAAATTAAAAGTGCTATCCCAGTAAGCATATGAATGATACAAGAAAGCAAAACAGCCTTGTTGGTGATATGGAGAAAGCTTTAGTGGTGTGGATAGGTTAAACCAGCCACAACTCTCTTAAGCCAAAACCTGATTTAGGGCAGAATACTAACTGTCTTCAATTCTAGGAAGGCTGAGAGAGGTGAGGAAGCTGTGGAAGAAAAGTTAGAAGCTAGCAAAGGTTGGTTCATGAGGTTTAAGGAAATAAGCCACCTTCATAACATAAAAGTGCAATGTGAAGCATCGAGTGCTGATGTGGAAGCTGCTGCAAGTTATCTAGAAGATCTAGCTAAGATCAGTGATATAGGTGAATACACGAAACAACACATTTTCCATGTAGATTAGTCTTCTGTTGGCTGAAGATGCCACGTAGGAATTTCACAGCTGGAGAGGGATACCTGGCTTCAAAGCTTCAAAGGACAGTCTTGACTCTCTGTTAAGGCCTAGTGCAGCTGGTGACTTGAAATCAGTGTCCATTTACCATTCCAAGAATCCTAGGGCCCTAAAGAATTATGCTAAGTCTACCCTGCCTGTGCTCTATAAATGGGACAACAAAGCTTGGATGACAGTACATCAGTGTTTATAGCATGGTTTACTGAATATTTTAAGCTCAGAGTTGAGACCTACTGCTCATTAAAAAAGATTCTTTTCAAATTATTACTCATTGACAATGCAACTGGTCACCCAAGAGGTCTGATAGCAGTGTACATCATGCCTTCTCTATTAAGTTGTTCTTGCATTGCTGTAAATAAATACCTGAGACTAGGTATATATAAAGAAAAAAAGTGTAATTGGCTCATGGTTCTGCAAGCTGTACAGGAAACAGTGCTGGCATCGGCTTCTTGGGGAAGTCTTAGAGAGCTTTAACTCATGACAGAAGGCAGAGCAGGAGCAGGCACATCACATAGCAAAAGCAGAAGCAAGAAAAAGAAAGAGGAGGGGTGGAGGTGCCACACACTTTTAAATGACCAGATTTGTGAGAACTATCATGAAGACAGCACCAAGCCGTGAGATATCTGCCCCCATGATTCAGACACCTTCCACCAGGCCCCACCTTCAGCACTGAGGATTACAATTCAACATGAGATTTGGGCTGGGACAGATATACAAACTGTATCACCTTCTAACATGGCATCCATCCTGCAGCCCATCAATCAAGGAGTCATCTTGATTTTCAAGTTTTGTTATTTAAGAAACACATTTTATAAGGCTATGACTGCCATAGATAGTGATTCCTCTGATGGATCTGGGAAAAGTAGATTGAAAATCTTCTGGAAAAGATTCACCATTCTGGGCCATTAAGAACATTTGTGATTTATGAGGGGAGGTCAAAGTATCAACATTAATAGGAGTTTGGCGGACGGTGATTCCAACCCCATGGGTAACTTTGAAGGGTTCCTCCTTCAGTGGAGGAAGTCACTGTAGATGTGACAGCAGCTAGAGAACTAGAATTAGAAGTGGAGCGCAAAGATGTGACTGAAATTGCTGTGTGATAAAACTTGAATGGTTGAAGAGTAGCTTCTTAGGGATGAGCAAAGATCGTGGTTCTTGAAATGGAATCTACTCCTGTTGGAAGATACTGTGAACATTGTTGAAATGACAACAGAGGATTTAGAATATTACATGCACTTAGTTGGTAAAACAACAGCAGGGTTTGAGAGGATTGACGTCAGTTTTGGAAGCAGTTCTACTGTGAGTAAAATGCAATCAGACAACATTGCATGCTACAGATAAATCTCTCATGAAAGGTCGAGTCAGTTGAATGGCCAGCTTTACTGCTGACTTATTTTAAGAAATTGCCACCACCGCCTCAGCCTTAAGTACCCAACATGTTGATCAGTCAGCAGCCATCAACATCAAGGCAAGACCCTTCACCAGCAAACTGTTTAATTCACTTAAGGCTCAGACGATATTAGCATTTTTATCAAAGTATATTTAATAAAGGTATGTACATTTGTGTCTTAGACATAATGTTATTACACACTTAATAGACAACAATACAGCATAAACATCTGTTATTTATTTTAGAGACAGGGCCTCACTGTTTTTCTGGCTGGAGTGCAGTGGCATGATCATGGCTAACTGCAGCCTCACACTTCTGTGTTCAAGCTATCCGCCCACCTCAGCCTCACGAGTAGCAGGGGTACTAGAGGCACACTCCATCTACCATGCCTGGCTAATTTTTTTTTTTTTTTTTTTTTTTTTGTAGAGACAGGATCTCACTAGGTTGCCCAGACTGGTCTTGAACTCCTAGCATCAAGCAATCCTCCTGCCTTGACCTCCCAAACTACTGGGATTACAAGCATAAGCCACCATGCCTGGCCTAAACATAACTTTCATATGTGCTGGGAAACCAAAACATGAGTGTAGCTTGCTTGCTTTGCTTTACTGCAGTGGTCTGGAACCAAACCTGCAATATCTCTGAGGTACACCTATATAATAAAGCATGAAGAAAAAGCATAAAGTTTGTTTTTTTGTGTGTTTGTATTTCTCTGCCACATCCAGGGGTCTAAGTTTTTAGTTGTTCGGAAATACTTCTGAAAAGGAAAAATGGGAGATAAGAAGGAAGGAGAGAAAGAGCAAAGAAGAGGCTCTGAATCAAAAGAAGTGCACCTGTTCTGTTTTGGGACTAGGTTTAAGTTTCATAATTAGCAAATTACTAACACAGCTGAGTGCTTTTTGATCTAATGCATCTTGGACTGAGACACTATTTAACAGTGTTAATTCCTTGTACTAAGGGATAGACATTCCTAGCTTTTTTCATCTGGAAAGGATGGGATGCTCCTCACATCCACAGAGTGATCCTAGCCCCTATCAGAAAGAAAGACAAGACTGTGACAGTGTAAGGGTCAATGTAAAGGGCTAGCAGGTTAGCAGAGAACATGTATGGAATGTTTTAGGCTTTATGTGCTCATCATGGATAGCTGTTTAAGCTGCCGGAAAAGCTGGTTGCTGAAACTCATGAAATTCCGTCACAAATGATCATGGGTTGTAGATTTCTTGTTCTTGAGAAACTGTAGCAACTCCAGTCAGGAATTGATTGTAGAGAAAGCTTGGAACTCTTGTTTGGGAGGCATCCTCTGTCTTAAAAAGTCTATTGGGAATAATTCAGATCCTAATCATTACCACTCACATTTTTGGTCTCTGGATTTTGGAGCATTAAACAATGGGAAAATATTCTTCTAAATCTTGTGGGACTCTAGGCATATGGGGAAGGAAAAAAGAGGGAGCTTAACTAGTTTTGTTCAGACTTACTTGGAATGCTGCTGAATCAACCCAAATGTCCATCAGTGACAGACTGGATTAAGAAAATGTGGCACATATACACCAGGGAATACTATGCAGCCGTAAAAAAGGATGAGTTTGTGTCCTTTGTAGGGACATGGATGCAGCTGGAAACCATCATTCTTAGCGAACTATCACAAGAACAGAAAACCAAACACCGCATGTTCTCACTCATAGGTGGGAACTGAACAATGAGATCACTTGGACTCGGGAAGGGGAACATCACACACCGGGGCCTATCATGGGGAGGGGCGAGGGGGGAGGGATTGCACTGGGAGTTATACCTGATGTAAATGACGAGTTGATGGGTGCTGACGAGTTGATGGGTGCAGCACAGCAACATGGCACAAGTATACATATGTAACAAACCTGCACGTTATGCACATGTACCCTAGAACTTAAAGTATATTAATAAAAAATAAAAAATAAATAAATAAACAAAAAAATAAACCAAAAAAAAAGAAATTCTGTGGATTTATTTCCTTTTGTGCTTACCTTTAAGAGATTTTACAGAGAAATCTGGACTGGTTGGTTATTTTCTAAAATATCGCTGGTCAAAAAACTGCAGTACTTTTCTTGGGTCTGAAATCCAACCCCTTCTTTTCTTTCAAGATTGTTGTATAGGATGAACATTTTAAGTTATCTGAGGTTACTTAAATTCATGAAAGTCATCATATAAAGAGGAAATAGTCCTGGATATTTTTTTAAAAACCAGTTGTTCTTACTGCACTTTTGTGATGTCTTTAGGGCTAGATTTGTCTAGTATCTATCTAGTTTTGAAGAATGAAAAAGCAACTTCCTTGGGAGAGCTATGCATTGAGATATTTTGTATTTGTTGTTCCCTATTCCTCTTTCTTAAAACATAAAAATAAATAACAGTTGAATAGATGAAATAAATACTTGGAGAAGACAAAAAGATTAAAATCTGAATAATAATCTTTGAGAAGAGTTGGGCTTCCTTTTCACAGAGCTTGCCTAAGTGGTCACCATTGCTTAACCTTTGCTGAGATGATCAGAAACATGGATTAGAGCTTGATTCTTTTTTCATCAGATTCTTCTACCAGGGCAATAGTGGAAATGTTATGACTATATAGTAGTTACTTTTTTTTCTCTCTCTCTCTGTATGTGTGTGTGTGTACTTTCAAAGATTGTATACACAGTATTTCATTTCTTTGTGTTGGGAGGCAATTTTGCATTTCTGCACGTCTTGTGAGCAGAGGCACTGTCTTTTTGGACAATCTTTTAAAGGATAGTTGCATTGTGAACAACCTTGAATGTTACTGTCTCCCTCTAGAACAAAGCACAGATTTGCATACTCTTCTGTATAGTAAATATCTCCCTCAGGAACAAGGGCAGGCATGCTTATAAAAGATTCAAGTTTCCTGAGCTCAAGAGTTCCTCTCCTGTAATGCAGCACATTGAGTGTGCAGGTGTTACCTGGCCCTCTTCACATAGCACTCTTGGGAATTTGGGTTCAGTGAACTGACACAAATGCTTATATTCTGACTACTGCTATTGATGTGGGTGCTAAACTCTTCTTTGTCTCTGACCTAGGAGTCTCTTGTTATCTGCTAGGACCCATGGAAGTGGCAGGTTAAGTTGTTTGCTTGCAAATATGATGAAATCTCAGATCCTTTACAGTTAGTTCTTGATACTTTGAAATAACAGTGATTAATTAAATGGAATGTATTTGGAAAGATTCATTGAAACTTTTAAGTTTTACAATTTTTGAGAAGTTCATTTAGGATATTTTTTCTGCTTGCTTTGATACAGGTTTCGTTTATAATGTCAGCCCTTATATGGAATATCATCCTGGTGGAGAAGATGAACTAATGAGAGCAGCAGGATCAGATGGTACTGAACTTTTTGATCAGGTAAGGTGTGCTGAAAGTAACCAAAGTATTCCAGTGGAAGAGTACTCTTAGATTTATCAGTGTGACATTTGTAGAAAGAAAGAAAATAGTTGCATAAAATCCAGATGTATTGGCTTGAATTTTGAAGTGTGGGAAGATGCTCACAAGTAGCAGCTGTTCATTTAATTTGCCCTTTGAGTTGTTAAAATTTTGGAGATATTTCAAATCTGTGTCTAGGGGTCTTAAGTGTTTGTTGCCTCCTTTGTTGGTAAGTGTTTATTCAGTCTTGATTAGTTTTGATAATGATTGGCTTATGGGAGGTAGTGACAATTGGAAGAAGGAACATTGGGATTTGCTGCTAACTTGCTGAATCACTTTAAACAAGTAACTTGGCTTCTTTTCTCTTAGTCCTTTGTCACCTAGAAATTGCTGTATATTCAGCCTACTGCTCTATAGTGCATTTGCATGTCATGTAGAAAGTTAGCTGAGGATGATTAATGAATAGAAACTTATTTTTCCTAGCATGATGGCAGAGATTCTAAATAGGTTATCTCAAAAGATATTTAAATTAGTCACTTTCCCCCTTATATTTACTAAAAACTAGCATTAGCTCTTAAACTATTTAAAAGTTATACAGAATGTTGATTACTATCAGTTTGCTGAACTGTTATTCTGAGACAATAGTCTTTAGAAAGATGGAAATTTGCCTGTCTCATATATGCTTTATTTTATATTTTAATGATGATTAACCATGTTGTAATGTTGGATTTTTATCATTCAAGATAAGATGAATCAGGTTGGGTTATATTATAGCTGTTTTTTTGATAAAATATAATTTAATTTCTGTTCTTCCTATTTTCTCGTCCATTTTAGGATTTGGTTTTTGACCATGTTGCCATAAATAGAATTTGTTTTATATAGTTGACCTTTGAACAATACAGGGATTAGGGGTGCCAACACCCTCACTCTCCCACGCGGTAGAAAATTCATGTATAAGTTTTGACTTCCCAAAAACTTAACTACTAACAGCCTACTGTTGACCAGAAGCTCTACTTACAACATAAACAGTCAATTAACATATATATGTATTTTATGTGCATTATATACTATATTCTTACAATAAAGTGAGCTAGAGAAAAGAAGATGCTATTAAGAAAATCATAAGGAAGAGAAAATACATTTACTATTCTTTAAGTGGAAGTGGATCATCATAAAGGTCTTCATCCTCATCTTCATCTTGAGTAGGCTGAGGAGGAGGAGGAGAAATAGGGAGGGTTGGTCTTTCTGTTGAAGTGTCAAAGGTAGAAGAAAACCCATATATAGATGGACTCGGTTGCAGTTCAAACCTGTGTTGTTCAAGGGCCCATTGTGTTTGAGAGCACTTAGGTGCATTTGCTTAAATGGCAGGATCTCATTTGCTGTTAACGTTCTTCCTGGGTTGGAGAAGAGTCATGTTTACGCATTGGTAATAACAGCATTCTCTTTGGAAGGTTTTTATTGCTGTTTTAAAGCAAGTTCCCATTGTCATTTGGTATTTGCTTTCTGTCTGTCTGCCTGCCTGCTGTCTATCTGTGTATCTATGAGACAGAGTCTCACTCTGTCCCCCAGGCTGGAGTGCAGTGGCATGATCTCGGATCACTGCAACCTGCGCCTCCCAGGTTCAAGCAGTTCTCCTGTCTCAGCCTCCCGAGTAGCTGAGATTACAGGAGTGTGCCACCACGCCTGACTAATTTTTGTTTTTTTAGTAGAGATGGGGTTTCACCATGTTGACCAGGCTGGTCTTGAACTCTTGGCCTCAAGTACTCTGCCTGCCTCAGCTGCCCAAAGTGCTGGGATTATAGGTGTGAGCCACCGTGCCTGGCCTGGTTTTTGTTATCTAGCAATGCAAGCCAAATAGAAAGGTTTAGGAACATTTGCCTAAAAACTTATCTGCTATACTTTTCCCTTGAATCTGCCTTGTAACCTCCTAATGTTGAATGTACTGTGCCACAAGAAGAATTTCCAATAAAGTCTAGTGTTATTTCTGTTCCTGAGTGTTATGAGGTTATGTAGACCTTATTTAAGGAAAGCTTGTTTTGGAGAATTCACAGGAAGTACTATATTGTTAAGTTTTCTAGTATTTAAAACAATATTTACTAGATTGCTAGATTCAAAACAATTAGATTGCATTCTTCTTGGCTTTGATAAGACCAGTGATGTTTAATTATTTATGACTTGCTCACCACAGAAGTAAAGTAGCAATTGTAGTGACACTTGCATTTTTCAATATGAGAATTTACTTGTGTCAGTATTTTAGCTGCACAAATAGTAAGTAATTTCCTTATTGTCCTATTTCTGTTTTTATCCCACTGCTGACCTCTTATCTTGCATTTCCAAATACCTGATAGGCAATTTGATGCCCTGTACTTCAACTCCTTATGCCCTCAAGTAATATCAAGTCATTTTCCTTCTTCTTTTTCCTTCTGTTTCCTGTTTCTTGTAATAGGGACTTGAAGCCCCTGAGAAATCTTTTTCATCTCTCCTTGTGCCCCAGTATCCGATCACTGGCCAAATCCTATGATATGTCTTTAAACATTACACCTTTTTCTCCCTTCCCACTGCCTTAGTTCACCCTCTGTAGCCATATTATTTTAATAGTGTGTTGATATCTTTACCTTCAGTACCAATTTAGGTAACATGACAGTTAGATTAGATTTCTTAAAGACAATTGTCTTAGCACCTTGCTCTGCAACTGTCAGTGGCTCACCACTGACAGGGAAGTAAATTTACACTCGTTAGCCTGGCATTTGAGGTCCTAAAAGAATATATCAGGGTAAATATTCCCAACATGCATCTTGTTTTGCACCCTTCCCTACCTTTGATAATCTATCATTCTATTCTCTACGTCAATGACATCAAATTTTGTAGCTCCTATGAGTGAGAACATGCAGTATTTGTCTTTCTGTGTCTGTGTATTTCACTTAATGTAATGATCTCCAGTTCCTTTCATGTTTCTGCTAGTGACATAATTTCATTATTTTTTATGGCCAAATAGTATTCCATTGTATGCATATAGTATAACATATTTTCTTTATTTATACATTCCTTGTTTGTGGACACTTAGGTGGATTCCATATCTTTGCTATTGTGAATGGTGCTGCAATAAATATGCAAATGCAAGTATCTCTGATGTAATTATTTATTTTACTTTGATAGATACCCAGTAGTGGGATTGCTGGATTACATGGTAGTTCTATTAATATTTTAGTTTTTTGAGGAATCTCCATGCTGTTTTCCATAATGGTTGTACTAATTTACATTCCCAACAAGAGTATGTGAGTTCCCTTTTCTTTACATCCTTAGCAGCATCTATTATTTCTTGTGTGTTTTCTTTTGTTTTTTTAGTAATAGCCATTCTAACTGGGATAGGATGATATCTAATTATGGTTTTGATTTGCACATCCCTGATAATCAGTGATATTGAGCATTTTTTCATATACTTATCAGCTACTTGTCATCTTTTGAGAATTGTCTATTCATGTTCTTGGCCCACTTTTTAATGGGATTAGTTATTTATTTATTTATTTATTTATTTTTATTATACTTTAAGTTCTAGGGTACATGTGCATAATGTGCAGGTTTGTTACATATGTATACTTATGCCATGTTGGTGTGCTGCACCCATCAACTCGTCATTTACATCAGGCGTAGCTCCCAATGCAATCCTTCCCCCCTCCCCCCTCCCCGTGATAGGCCCCAGTGTGTGATGTTCCCCTTCCCGAGTCCAAGTGATCTCATTGTTCAGTTCCCACCTATGAGTGAGAATATGCAGTGTTTGGTTTTCTGTTCTTGCGATAGTTTGCTGAGAATGATGGTTTCCAGCTGCATCCATGTCCCTACAAAGGACACAAACTCATCCTTTTTTATGGCTGCATAGTATTCCATGTTGTATATATGCCACATTTTCTTAACCCAGTCTGTCACTGATGGACATTTGGGTTGATTCCAAGTCTTTGCTATCATGAATAATGCCGCAGCAAACATACGTGTGCATGTGTCTTTATAGCAGCATGATTTATAATCCTTTGGGTATATACCCAGTAATGGGATGGCTGGGTTATATGGTACTTCTAGTTCTAGATCCTTGAGGAATCGCCATACTGTTTTCCATAATGGTTGAACTAGTTTACAATCCCACCAACAGTGTAAAAGTGTTCCTATTTCTCCACATCCTCTCCTGCACCTGTTGTTTCCTGACTTTTTAATGATTGCCATTCTAACTGGTGTGAGATGGTATCTCATTGTGGTTATATGGTACTTCTAGTTCTAGATCCTTGAGGAATCGCCATACTGTTTTCTATAATGGTTGAACTAGTTTACAATCCCACCAACAGTGTAAAAGTGTTCCTATTTCTCCACATCCTCACCTGCACCTGTTGTTTCCTGACTTTTTAATGATTGCCATTCTAACTGGTGTGAGATGGTATCTTACTGTGGTTTTGATTTGCATTTCTCTGATGGCCAGTGATGATGAGCATTTTTTCATGTGTCTGTTGGCTGTATGAATGTCCTCTTTTGAGAAATGTCTATTCATATCCTTTGCCCACTTTTTGATGGGGTTGTTTGTTTTTTTCTTGTAAATTTGTTTGAGTTCTTTGTAGGTTCTGGATATTAGCCCTTTGTCAGATGAGTAGATTGCAAACATTTTCTCCCATTCTGTAGGTTGCCTGTTCACTCTGATGGTAGTTTCTTTTGCTGTGCAGAAACTCTTTAGTTTAATTAGATTCCATTTGTCAATTTTGGCTTTTGTTGCCGTTGCTTTTGGTGTTTCAGACATCAAGTCCTTGCCCATGCCTATGTCCTGAATGGTATTACCTAGATTTTCTTCTACGGTTTTTATGGTATTAAGTCTAACATTTAAGTCTCTAATTCATCTTGAATTAATTTTCATATGAGGAGTAAGGAAAGGATCCAGTTTCAGCTTTCTACTTATGGCTAGCCAATTATCCCAGCACTATTTATTAAATAGGGAATCCTTTCCCCATTTCTTGTTTTTCTCAGGTTTGTCAAAGATCAGATGGCTGTAGATGTGTGGTATTATTTCTGAGGACTCTGTTCTGTTCCATTGGTCTATATCTCTGTTTTGGTACCAGTACCATGCTGTTTTGGTTACTGTAGCCTTGTAGTATATTTTGAAGTCAGGTAGCGTGATGCCTCCAGCTTTGTTCTTTTGACTTAGGATTGTCTTGGAGATGCGGGCTCTTTTTTGGTTCCATATGAACTTTAAAGCAGTTTTTTCCAATTCTGTGAAGAAAGTCATTGGTAGCTTGATGGGGATGGCATTGAATCTATAAATTACCTTGGGCAATATGGCCATTTTCACGATATGGATTCTTCCTATCCATGAGCATGGTATGTTCTTCCATTTGTTTGTGTCCTCTTTTATTTCACTGAGCAGTGGTTTGTAGTTCTCCTTGAAGAGGTCCTTTACATCCCTTGTAAGTTGGATTCCTAGGTATTTTATTCTCTTTGAAGCAATTGTGAATGGAAGTTCATTCATGATTTGGCTCTCTGTTTGTCTGTTACTGGTGTATATGAATGCTTGTGATTTTTGCACATTAATTTTGTATCCTGAGACTTTGCTGAAGTTTCTTATCAGCTTAAGGAGATTTTGGGCTGAGACAATGGGGTTTTCTAAATGTACAATCATGTCATCTGCAAAGAGGGACAATTTGACTTCTTCTTTTCCTAACTGAATACCCTTGATTTCTTTCTCTTGCCTGATTGCCCTAGCCAGAACTTCCAACACTATGTTGAATAGGAGTGGTGAGAGAGGGCATCCCTGTCTTGTGCCAGTTTTCAAAGGGAATTTTTCCAGTTTTTGCCCATTCAGTATGATATTGGCTGTGGGTTTGTCATAAATAGCTCTTATGATTTTGAGGTACATTCCATCAATACAGAATTTATTGAGAGTTTTTAGCATGAAGGGCTGTTGAATTTTGTCAAAGGCCTTTTCTGCATCTATTGAGATAATCATGTGGTTTTTGTCTTTGGTTCTGTTTATATGCTGAATTACGTTTATTGATTTGCATATGTTAAACCAGCCTGCATCCCAGGTATGAAGCCCACTTGATCATGGTGGATAATCTTTTTGATGTGCTGCAGGATCCGGTTTGCCAGTATTTTATTGAGGATTTTTGCATCGATGTTCATCAGGGATATTGGTCTAAAATTCTCTTTTTTTGTTGTGTCTCTGCCAGGCTTTGGTATCAGGATGATGTTGGCCTCATAAAATGAGTTAGGGTGGATTCCCTCTTTTTCTATTGATTGGAATAGTTTCAGAAGGAATGGTACCAGCTCCTCCTTGTACCTCTGGTAGAATTCAGCTGTGAATCCATCTGGTCCTGGACTTTTTTTGGTTGGTAGGCTATTAATTATTGCCTCATTTTCAGAGCCTGCTGTTGGTCTATTCAGGGATTCAGCTTCTTACTGGTTTAGTCTTGGGAGAGTGTAAGTGTCCAGGAAATTATCCATTTCTTCTAGATTTTCTAGTTTATTTGCGTAGAGGTGTTTATAGTATTCTCTGATGGTAGTTTGTATTTCTGTGGGGTCGGTGGTGATATCCCCTTTATCATTTTTTATTGCATCCATTTGATTCTTCTCTCTTTTCTTCTTTATTAGTCTTGCTAGCAGTCTATCAATTTTGTTGATCTTTTCATAAAACCAACTCCTGTATTCATTGATTTTTTGGAGGGTTTTTTGTGTCTCTATCTCCTTCAGTTCTGCTCTGATCTTAGTTATTTCTTGCCTTCTGCTAGCTTTTGAATGTGTTTGCTCTTGCTTCTCTAGTTCTTTTAATTGTGATGTTAGAGTGTCAATTTTAGATCTTTCCAGCTTTCTCTTGTGGGCATTTAGTGCTATAAATTTCCCTCTACACATTGTTTTAAATGTGTCCCAGAGATTCTGGTATGTTGTATCTTTGTTCTCATTGGTTTCAAAGAACATCTTTATTTCTGCCTTCATTTCGTTATGTACCCAGTAGTCATTCAGGAGCAGGTTATTCAGTTTCCATGTAGTTGAACGGTTTTGACTGAATTTCTTAGTCCTGAGTTCTACTTTGATTGCACTGTGGTCTGAGAGACTGTTTGTTATAATTTCTGGTTTTGTACATTTGCTGAGGAGTGCTTTACTTCCGATTATGTGGTCAATTTTGGAATAAGTGTGATGTGGTGCTGAAAAGAATGTAAATTGTGTTGATTTAGGGTGACGAGTTCTGTAGATGTCTATTAGGTCTGCTTGCTGCAGAGATGAGTTCAATTCCTGGATATCCTTGTTAACTTTCTGTCTTGTTGATCTGTCTAATGTTGACAGTGGGGTGTTGAAGTCTCCCATTATTTTTGTATGGGAGTCCAAGTCTCTTTGTAAGTCTCTAAGGACTTGCTTTATGAATCTGGGTGCTCCTGTATTAGGTGCATATATATTTAGGATAGTTAGCTCTTCCTGTTGAATTGATCCCTTTACCATCATGTAATGGCCTTCTTTGTCTCTTTTGATCTTTGATGGTTTAAAGTCTGTTTTATCAGAGACTAGTATTGCAACCCCTGCTTTTTTTTTGTTCTCCATTTGCTTTGTAGATCTTCCTCCATCCCTTTATTTTGAGCCAATGTATGTCTCTGCATGTGAGATGGGTCTCCTGAATACAGAAGACTGATGGGTCTTGACTCTTTATCCAGTTTGCCAGTCTGTGTCTTTTAATCGGAGCATTTAGTTCATTTACATTTAAGGTTAATATTGTTATGTGTTAACTTGATCCTGCCATTATGATATTAACTGGTTATTTTGCTCGTTAGTTGATGCAGTTTCTTCCTAGCCTCGATGGTCTTTACATTTTGGCATGCAATGGCTGGTACCGGTTGTTCCTTTCCATGTTTAGTGCTTCCTTCAGGGTCTCTTGTAAGGCAGGCCTGGTGGTGACAAAATCTCTAAGCATTTGCTTGTCTGTAAAGGATTTTATTTCCCCTTCACTTATGAAACTTAGTTTGGCTGGATATGAAATTCTGGGTTTAAAATTCTTTTCTTTAAGAATGTTGAATATTGGCCCCCACTCTCTTCTGGCTTGGAGAGTTTCTGCCGAGAGATCTGCTGTTAGTCTGATGGGCTTCCCTTGTGGGTAACCCGACCTTTCTCTCTGGCTGCCCTTAAGATTTTTTCCTTCATTTCAACTTTGGTGAATCTGGCAATTATGTGTCTTGGAGTTGCTCTTCTTGAGGAGTATCTTTGTGGCGTTCTCTGTATTTCCTGAATTTGAATGTTGGCCTGCCCTACTAGGTTGGGGAAGTTCTCCTGGATGATATCCTGAAGAGTGTTTCCCAACTTGGTTCCATTTTCCCCCTCACTTTCAGGCACCCCAATCAGACGTAGATTTGGTCTTTTTACATAATCCCATACTTCTTGCAGGCTTTGTTCATTTCTTTTTCTCCTTTTTTGTTTAGATTTCTCTTCTCGCTTCATTTCATTCATTTGATCCTCAATCGCTGATACTCTTTCTTCCAGTTGATCGAGTCGGTTACTGAAGCTTGTGCATTTGTCACTTATTTCTCGTGTCATGGTTTTCATCTCTGTCCGTTCGTTTATGGCCTTCTCTGCATTAATTATTCTGGTTATCAATTCTTCCACTCTTTTTTCAAGCTTTTTAGTTTCTTTGTGCTGGGTACGTAATTCCTCCTTTAGCTCTGAGAATTTTAATGGACCGAAGCCTTCTTCTCTCATCTCGTCAAAGTCATTCTCCGTCCAGCTTTGATCCGTTGCTGGCGATGAGCTGCGTTCCTTTGGAGGGGGAGATGCGCTCTTATTTTTTGAATTTCCAGCTTTTCTGTCCTGCCTTTTCCCCATCTTTGTGGTTTTATCTGCCTCTGGTCTTTGATGATGGTGATGTACTGATGGGGTTTTGGTGTGGGTGTCCTTCCTGTTTGTTAGTTTTCCTTCTAACAGTCAGGACTCTCAGCTGTAGGTCTGTCGGGGATTGCTTAAGGTCCACTCCAGACCCTGTTTGCCTGGGTGTCAGCAGCAGAGGCTGCAGAAGATAGAATACTGCTGAACAGCGAGTGTACCTGTCTGATTCTTGCTTTGGAAGCTTCCTCTCAGGGGTGTACTCCACTGTGTGAGGTGTGGGGTGTCAGTCTGCTCCTAGTAGAGGATGTCTCCCAGTTAGGCTACTCAGGCGTCAGGGACTCACTTGAGCAGGCAGTCTGTCCGTTCTCAGATCTCAACCTCCGTGTTGGGAGATCCACTGCTCTCTTCAAAGCTGTCAGACAGAGTTGCTTGCGTCTGCAGAGGTTTCTGCTGCTTTTTGTTGTTGTTGTTGTTGTTGTTTTTTTAGCTGTGCCCTGTCCCCGGAGGTGGAGTCTACAGAGACTGGCAGGTCTCCTTGAACTGCTGTGAGCTCCACCCAGTTCGATCTTCCCAGGGCTTTGTTTACCTACTTAAGCCTCAGCAATGGCGGGCGCCCCTCCCCCAGCCTCGCTGCTGCCTTGCGGTTAGATCGCAGACTGCTGTGCTAACAATGAGGAAGGCTCCGTGGGCGTGGGACCCTCCCGGCCAGGTGTGGGATATAATCTCCTGGTGTGCCTGTTTGCTTAAAGCGCAGTATTGGGGTGGGAGTTACCCAATTTTCCAGGTGTTGTGTGTCTCCGTTCCCCTGGCTAGGAAAAGGGATTCCCTTCCCCCTTGCGCTTCCCAGGTGAGGCGATGCCTTGCCCTGCTTCAGCTCTGGCTGGTCGGGCTGCAACAGCTGACCAGCACCGATTGTCCCGCACTCCCCAGTGAGATGAACCCAGTACCTCAGTTGATAATGCAGAAATCACCTGTCTTCTGTGTCGCTCGCACTGGGAGCTGGAGACTGGAGCTGTTCCTATTCTGCCATCTTGCTCCGCCCCTGGGATTACTTTTTTTTATGGTTGAGTTCCTTATATATTCTGGATATCAGTCCTTATTAGATAAATAGATTGCAGATATTTTCTCCCATTCAACATGTTGTCTCTTCACTCTCTTGATTGTTTCCTTTGCTGTGTAGAAACTTTTAAATTTAATATAGTTATATTTGTCTATTTTTGTGTTAGTTGTCTGTGCTTTTGAGGTCTTAACCATAAAATCTTTGCTCAGACCAATGTCATGAAGTGTTTTTTCAGTGTTTTCTTCTAGTGATTTTATAGTTTCAGGTCTTATATTTAAGTCTTTAATCCGTTTCGAGTTGATTTTTTAATATGGTGAGAGATTGGAGTTCATCTTCATTCTTCTGCATATGGATATCCAATTTTCCCAGCACCATTTATTGAAGAGGGTGTCCTTTCCTCAGTGTATATTCTCTACATCATTGTTGAAAATCAGTTGGCTATAAATATGTGGATTTATTTCTGGGTTCTCTGTTCCGTTCTGTTGGTTTATGTGTCTACTTTCATACCAATACTATGCTGTTTTGGTTACCATAGCCTTGGAATATATTTTGAAATCAGGTAATATGATGTCTCTATCTTTATTCTCTTTGCTCAGGATTGCTTTGGCTATTCTAGTGGGTTTTTGGTTCCATATGAATTTTAGGATTGTTTTTTCTATTTCTGTGAAAAATGACAGTGGTATTTTGATAACGATTGTATTGATTCTTTATATTGCTTTGGGCTGTATGTTCCTTCTGATTGTTACTGAGTCTTCTGATCCATGAGCATAGTGTATCTTTCCATTTGTTTGTGTCCTCTTTACTTTCTTTCACCAGTGTTCTGTAGTTTTACTTGTAGAGATCTTTCATCTCTTTGGTTAAATTTCTCTATAGCTTTCTTTCTTTCTTTTTTTGTAGCTATGGCTAATGGGATTGTCTTCTTGATTTCTTTTTCAGCTATTTTATTATTGGCATATAGAAACACTGCTGAGTTTTGTATGTTGATTTTGTGTCTTACAACTTTACTGAATTTGTTTATCAGCTCTATTTGGTGGAGTCTTTTGGTTTTTCTAAATACAAAATAATATTTGTTAAAAGGGACAGTTTGACTTTCTCTTTTTCAATTTGGATGCTTTTTATTTCTTTCTCTTGCATTGCTCTGGCTAGAACTTCCAGTGCTGTGTTAAATAGGGGTAGTGAAAGTGGGCATCCTGTCTTGTTCCAGTTCTTAGTGAAAAGGCTTTTCACTTTTCCCAGTGCAATATGTTGTTAGCTGTGGGTTTGTCATATATGGCCTTTTTATTATTTTGAGGTATATTCCTTCTATGTCTAGTTCGTTGAGAGTTTTTATCATGTAGGAATGTTGAACTTTATCAAATTTTTTTTGTGTTATTGAGATGATCATACAGTTTTTGTTTTTCATTCTTTTGATGTGATGTATCACATTTACTAGTTTGTGTATGTTAAATCATCCCTGCCTCCTTGGGATAAATTCCACTTCATCATGTTGTATTATATTTTTGATGTGCTGTTGAATTCATTTGGCTAGTGTTTTCTTGACATTTTTCCATTTATGTTTATCAGTGATACTGTAGTTTTTGTGGGTTTTTTTTTTTTTTTTTTTTTTTTTTTTTTTTGTTGTTTTTGTACACTTACTTGGTTTTGGTATCAGAGTAATGCTGGCCTTGTAGAATAAATTAGGGTGAATTCCCTTCTATTCAATTTTTTGGAATAATTTGAGGAGGGTTGGGATTTACTCTTCTTTCTACATTGGGTAAAATTTTACAGTGAATCCATCTAGTCCTTTGTTGTTGTTGTTTTTGGGAGATTTTTTATTACTAATTCAATCTTGCTACTGGTTATTGATCTGTTCATGTTTTCTATTTCTTCCTGATTCAATCTTGATAGGTTGTATGTTTCCAGGAGTTTATCCATTTTCTCTAGGTTTTCCAGTTTGTTAATGTATAGTTGCTCATAATAGTCTCTGATGATCCTTTGTATTTCTTTGGTATCAGTTGTGTTGTCTCCTTTTCATTTCTGATTTTGTTTACTTAGGTCTTCTCTTTTTTTGGTTATTCTAGCTAGTGGCTTACCAATTTTGTTTTATCTTTTCAAAAATCAACTTTTTGTCTTATTGATCCTTTGTATCTTTTTAAAAAAATCTATTTCATATAGTTCTGCTCTGACAGTTACTATTTCTTTTCTTCTGCTAATTTTGCCTTTGGTTTCTTCTTGCTTTTCTAGTTCCTTGAGGTACATTGTTAGATTGTTTATTTGAAATCTGTCAGCTTTTTTGGAGTAGGCATTTATTGCTACTTCCCCTTAGATACTGCTTTTGCTGTATTTCCCCAGGTTTTGGTATGCTGCATTTCCATTTTCATTTGTTTCAAGAAATTTTTTTTATTTCCATCTTAATTCCTTCTTTGACTGAATGGTGATTCAGGAGCATGTTGTTTAATTTCCATGTATTTGTATGGTTTTGAAAGTTCCTGTTAGTATTTATTTATTTTACTGGGGTCTGAAAATATACTCAAGAGGATTTCAGTGCTTAAAAATATGTTGAGATTTGTTTTGTAGCCTAACATATATCTGTCATGGACAATGTTACATGTGCTGATGGAAAAAAAAAATGTGTATTCTGCAATCGCTGGATAAATGTTTTATAAATGTCTGCTAGGTCCATTGGTCTGAAGTCCAGTTTAAATCCAATGTTTGTTGATTTTTCTCTCTAGATCCATCTAATGCTGAGAATGGGATTTTGTCTAATGCTGAGAATGGGATTTTGTCTAATGCTGAGAATGGGATTTTGGACTCCCCCACTATTATTGTGTTGGAGTTTATCTCTCTCTTTAGATCAAATAATAATTTGCTTTTGAATGTGTTTTGTATATCATTTGTTTTGTTTTGTTTTGAGACAGAATCTCACCTTGTTGCCCAGGCTGGAGTGCGGTGGTGCAGTCTCATCTCGCTGCAACCTCTGTCTCCCGGGTTCAAGCGATTCTCCTGCCTCAGCCACCCAAGTAGGTGGGACTACAGGCACATGCCTCCACGCCTGACTAATTTTTTGTATTTTTAGTAGAGAAGGGGTTTCACCATGTTGGCCAGGCTCTTCTCGAACTCTTGACCTCAGGTGATCCTCCGCCTCGGCCTCCCAAAGTGCTGAGCCACCGCACCTGGCCCTTTTTCAGTTTTTTTTAATTTCATATGGGAGAAATTTTTCCTGTAAATATATCTGTGATGTTTGGCTTTGATCTTGGTGTGTGCAGTAGTGTAGTCTCTATATGATTTCTTCAGGTGTAAACAGCATCAATGATGACTGTGACTTCCTTAGTGTCTTAGGGTACAATTATTGGTGGAGGCGATGATGAAGTTTTGCTGGTTACTAGGACACCCCAGGTAGGTTAGTCTTTGGGCCCCAGTGGTGGGAGCAGTGGGCTAAGCGTGTCTGTCCTTGGGCCCCAGGATGGCATATGCTGGCACCAGGGTTACTGCATCAAGGCAAGCTGATTCTTGGGCCTCTTTGTGGCCTAGTTGGATCCCAGTAGTGGCAACAGTGGGTGAGTTCTTGGGCCCCTGGGCAGGTGGTGTGGCATGGGTGATGACAGTGGCAGTGGCAGGATGACCTCTGGGTCCCAGGTGGTACACGCCTATGTTGGTGGAGGCTGTTATGGGCTGTGCAGGCCAGTCTCTAACCCTTGAGATGGCATGTGCAAGGAGGTACTAGCTGTGACGGTAGCAGCCAGGTTGGTATGTCCAACCTCAGGCCCCTGGGAGGAGTGTTCAGGTGCCAGTGTGTTGGACTGGGCTGGGCAACCTCCTGGCCCTCAAACTGTGCTGTGACATAGGCAGAGACGGGTGAGGCCAGCCATGGTAGGCATGGTAGGCAGGAGCAATTCCCAGGCTACCAGTGGAATGCTCAGGTGGAGGGAGACAGCAGTTGTGGTGATACCCTGCCCCTGGGCAGAGTGGTGATGCCTTTAGTGGTAGGCAGCCTAGGCCAGTGGATGGGGAGTGAATGTATCACCTGTTCTTCAGCCCTGGTGACTTGCTCTTGCCTCAGCCCATGCTTTATATTCCTCTGGATATATATCCAGTAATGGGATTGCTGGGTCAAATGGTAATTCTGTTTTTAGCTCTGCCTGCAGTAGCTGACAGTTCCTTGAACCCAAACTCCTGGGGCAGCAGCCATGCTTCTTTTGCACTTCAGTCTGGGTGCTGCTGGGTTCTAGTACGGTGTGCAGTTTGTTGGGGCTAGGGCTCTGAAATGACCGTTTACTGTAGCTGCTTAGGTCTCAGGGAGCTTGTGAGACCCAGTGCAAGCTTCCTCCCTGGAGCAGTGCCATCACACAATTTCCTAGCAGCTCTCTCTTTTGGTGTCAGGGCCTGCAAGGGTCAAAGGGTTCTTCTGTGGCTAAGATTGCAGGAGTCCATGGTGGGAATGTGGACTGCTAAAGTTCTCCAACCTGAGTCTCTTTCAGCTCCCAGCTGATCCCAGCCCTGTAGGCTGCCTCACTTCCTTTTCATTTCTTGCTTTACGTAACTCCTGTCACTTTACTGTTGAATTTCAGTGTTCTCTCTTGGATGATGTATTCAGAATATGATTACCAATTCATTATCTTGGTTCTTAGTGGAGGCAAGTACGAAATACCTGTAGTCAACTGTCTTCTTTCTATACTTTACGTACTTTTTGCTTATTTACTCTGGCATATGCCATAAAGATTCCAATATCAGTATTTTTTGGCTGATTATTTTAATGATTATATAGTATTGTATTGAATAGCTTTATATATTGATTTTCCTTTGCCGGTCTTTTACAACTGGGCATTTAGATTGTTTCCAATATTTTGCTAATTTAAGTAGTGCTGTGATGAGTATCCTGGTACCTACATCTTTATATACATGCAAATATTTTCTCAGGTAAATTCCTAAATATCTGAGTGAATTCTGCTCCCACCACTGGGGCCCAAAGACTAACCTACCTGGGGTCCTAGTAACCAGCAAAACTTCATCTCAGCCTCCACCAATAATTGTACCCTCAGACACTAAGGAAGTCACAGTCATCCTTGGTGCTGTTTACACCTGAAGAAATCATATAGAGACTACACTACTGCACACACCCAGGATCAAAGCCAAAGTGTCCTACCCCACCAACAAAATAGCTGCAGATTTTTAAGTCCTTTTTTTTTAGACAGGGTCTTGCTCTTTTGCCCAGGCTGGAATGGGGTGGCATGATCAGCTTACTGCAACCTCTAACTCCTGGGCTCAAGCAATCCTCTCACCTCAGCATCCGAAAATGCTGGGATTACAGGAGTGAGCCACCCCACCTTAAAATTATTCCTGGCCTATTTTAAGACTTTTAAGGCATATTGAGAAGGTGCCTTGCAGAAAGGTTGTTTAAATATAATTTCCGCCGGTGGCATCTGACAACAAATACTATCAGTTGTTTTCCTGGAAGCAGTAGAATCACTTTGTTTATTTTCAAGAAAATACCTATTAAATATCTGAGTCTGAATAATCAGTTTGTTTACTAGTAGTTCTTATAAATGGCCCTTCTTTTTTTTTTTTTTTTAACTTTTATTTTCCGTTCAGGGGTACGTGTGCAGGTTTGTTATATACGTAAACTCGTGTCATGGGGATTTATTGTACAGATTATTTCATCATCCAGGTACTAAGCCTGGTACCTGATAGTTATTTTTTCTGCTTCTCTCCCTCCTCCCAATCTCCATTCTTAAGTAGTGTCTGTTGTTCATTTCTTTGTGTTCAGGAGTTCTCATCATTCAGCTCCCACTTATAAGTGAGAACATGTAGTATTTGGTTTTCTATTTCCCTGTTAGTTTACTAAGGGTAATGGCCTCCAGCTCCATCCACGTTCCTGCCAAAGATATAATCTTGTTCTTTTTTATAGTTGCATAGTATTACTTGGTGTATATTTACCACGTTTTCTTTATTCAGTCCATCATTTATGGGCATTTAGGTTGATTCCATGTCTTTGCTATTGTGAATAGTGCTGTAGTGAACAGTCGTGTGCTTGTGTCTTTATGGTAGAATGCTTCATGTTCCTCTGGATATATACCCAGTAATGGGATTGCTGGGTCAAATGGTAATTCTGTTTTTAGCTCTTTGAGGAATCACCGTATCGCTTTCCACGATGGTTGAAATAATTTACAGTCTCACCAACAGTGTATAAACGTCCCCTTTTCTCTGCAACCTTGCAGCATCTGTTATTTTTTGACTTTTTATTAATAGCAATTCTAACTGGCATGGAATGGTATCTCATGGTTTTGATTTGCATTTCTCTAATGATCGGTAATATTGAGCTTTTTTCACTGCTGGTTGACTGCATGTATGTCTTCTTCTTTTTTAAATTTATTTTAAGTTCTGAGGTATATGTGCAGGATGTGCAGGTTTATTATAGGTAAACATGTGCCAAATGGCCTTTCATGAAAAAAGTCCAGTTCCGTTTGCAAATCAAACAGTCATCTAAGTGTTTCTTCACAGGGAAACCATCATACTTTATAACACTAATCTTTTTGAGAATTTCCCACTTTGTCACACAAAATGTAATAAAAATATGTACCCAAGGGTCAAAATTTAATTAATAATTTTTCTACTTCATGAAGGATATTCTTAAGTATTCTTAAATATCTTCCTCATGCTCCCTCCACTGTTCATGATGGTGAAGAAGATAATAATTACTAGTACAGTTTGGACCCACTACCTTGATTAATACAAGATACTAGCAGTTTTACCCACCATTGCTTTTATTGCTCTGATGCTGAAAAAAAGTGAGTAACTTTTTATTAGTATTATCATGAAACAAATGGAGACCTCATGGAGACCTGAAAGAGTGTCAGGAACTTCCGAAGGTCCCAACACTTTGAGAATACTGTTCTAAACAATCCCTATCTGTGCAGCCTATCACTCCCTGGTTGACTAATTGAATATGCTTCTTAGTTTTCAGGTGTGTGTTGAGAGTGATTTCAGAAAGTTTAGTTTTGCCCATACTAAAATGAGAGCATCCTGTGGAGTTAGTCATGTTTCTTTTCCATCATTTATTTTCCATACCAGGTTCATCGTTGGGTCAATTATGAATCCATGCTGAAAGAATGCCTCGTTGGCAGAATGGCGATTAAACCTGCTGTTCTGAAAGGTAAGTGATGCTGGTGCTAAACCAGCATAGAAGTGTGGTACACATGTGTTTTTCTTTAATTTGGATTTAAACAACTACGTTCGTGCAAATCACTATGGTTTTGTCATTTTCATTGTCCTCCTCGTCTAGCCACTCCAAAGGTTTTCCTTCATTTCCTCTCTAGAATCATATAGTGAGTTTCCCTTAAAAGTTCAACTGTTTGTTAGAGAAAGTTCAGTGTGAGGACTACAACACTTAGGCCTGATTTTTAGATTAGTTTTTTAGAATTTAATTTTTTGAATAATATAGTAACATGATTCAAAAATTAAAAAATATAAAAAGTTAGTGAAATTTTCCCTCCCAGCCTTTTCTCCCATTTGCCATGAACCTTCCGACTCTGCCCCCTCACTATAGATAACCCCTATTCTTTCTTTAAACTTCTTCTAAAGTATAACCAATTTCTTCCCCCTAGCTCTGAGATGGGACTCTATAATCTGGGTGATGTTTGAGGTCATCTCTTTACTTAATAAGCCTCTCTAGAAGATCACCTTTTGAAAATCTTAGACATGGAATTGTAGTAGCAGGAATACTTTAATAACCCTTTTCTTTGAAGGAATGATAGTTGTTTCTTTTGAGTAACTCCTTACCTTTTTACTAAAATTAGGAATAAATTTCAGCCAGAGTCTTTCACTACTTCATTAGCAAGTTTTGTGTTTCAAGGCTTTATTGACACAGACTTTGATTGGCAGTATGGAAATATTACAGTCATTAAGAAATATTTATAGTAATTAAGGTGAAGTATTATTTTAATAGTATCTTATATACCCTTCATCTGTAGGCAAGGATTGGTCATCAGTCTCTGCTGTCTTAAGACTTAATGATAGAGACCATTAGATGGGGTAACTGTGTAATTGTCCAAACTAAGACAATTTTAGTAATTATGCTGGAACAATAGTGGGTAAACTTACGACTCTGGCAAATCAGGGCATGTGTTCACCCTACAATTAGAACTCCTAGATTAAATGGGAACAGAATATGGATGAAAACAAAGGATGAAGTGGGAATCAAGGCTGAAAAGAGACTGTTCCTAACATGGGGGTTGTTGGGGGAAATGGTGGATATGTTGAAGAGGAATTTTACACATGGATTCTTAAACCCAAAGCTTGAAACAGTCGTTTAAATGGGGTGACCTGCCATCCCCCCCAAAGTCAGGGAATCCTGACTTTTTTTGGGTGCCGCACAGTTGGACAGCTCTGGGAAGTTAGTTTTCAGTTCATCTGATGGTTTCTAGTCTGGCAGTGGTAAAACGCCTGGGTATCTAGGAAGAAATCAGAAAAGCTAACAGACTCAGAATATAAAACATAATACAGTTGTGTTATTATTAAGCAAATAATGAGTTGTGTTTATCATAATCCTTTGTTTAAAAAGTATTATGATAGGCTGGGCAAGGTGGCTCACGCCTGTAATTCCAGCACTTCGGGAAGCTGAGGCCGGTGGATCACCTGAGGTCAGGAGTTCGAGACTAGCCTGGCCAACATGGTGAAACCCCGTCTGTACTAAAAATACAAAAAAATTAGCTGGGCGTGGTGGCAGGAGCCTATAATCCCAGCTACTCAAGAGGCTGAGGCACGAGAATCGCTTTACCCGGGTGGTGAAGGTTGCAGTGAGCCGAGATGGCGCCACTGCACTCCAGCTTGGGTGACAGAGCGAGACTCTGTCTAAATTTAAAAAATAAAATAAAAAGTATTATGGTTTGTATTATTATTTAAAAAGATGTATTAATAATGAACGAAAGGAGAAATTTTGCTTGAAAAGGTCAACTCCAATTATTGATAATTTATATATGTGGAACACTTCATTCTCTGGTAAAGATGAAAAATGAGTGCTCACTCTTTGCCCTTATTCTTTGGCTGCTATTGTAGCTATTTGTCACATGTGGCTATTGAGCATTAGAAATATGCCTAGTGCAAATTCAGATATGCTATAGATAAAGGATACACTATATTTCAAGACAATATGAAAAAAAGAATGTAAAATATCTCATAATTTTTACTTGCTTACATGTTAAAATGATAATCTGGATATATTGAGTTAAATAAAAATATTTAACCTTTTTTTTTTTTTTTTTTTTACTTTGTTAATCTGGTTATTAGAAAATTTAAAATTGTACTTGTGGCTTGCATTATAATTTTTTTGGACAGTACTGTTCTAGACCATAAGTGTACTTTAAAAAATCAATATGCCATATTTTTTAAGTGGTCATATTTTTCAGTGGTATAGTGCAGTCTCAGGAATGTTTCTTCATAATTTCTCATTGCTTTGTTGTAGTTTCTAATATTTTGTGTTTTTAGGTTTCATGCCCTCTCTGTCTGGCAGTTAATAACTATAACGCACTTAGAACCATACATTAATAGAATATTTATGTAAGAGGGATTTAGAGCAGTTTAAAAGTGAAGATACTGAGGCTTGTAGGTATTGTATCTTACTAAGGACTACAGAGTTATTTAATTGAAAAAGCCCACTTAAACCGTGGATAAACAAACTTTTTGTAAGGCAGAGAGTTGCCTCATTAAATGTTACCTGCTTTTTTGTAATGTATTTTCTTTTAGTATATGCCAGTTGTTTTTCACTGGGGTTGATTTTGCTCTTCGAGGGGACATTTGGCAATGTCTGGAGACATTTTGGTTTTTAGAACGAAAGTAAATGCTACTGGCATTCTAATTGATAGCAGTCAGAGATGCTGCTAAACATCCTATGTTGCACAGGACAGATTACCACAACAAAGGATTTTCTGGCCTAAAATGTTAATAGTGTTGAAGTAGAGAAACCATCTTATATGCATTAGTTTTTTATTATTAAAAATGATGGTATTAGTGGCACATACGTGTTAAGCTGGTATGCACACGTCGGACAGCTCTTTGGTTCCTCCTAGGCAAATTTTGGCAACTGTAGGGCTGAGGGTGGAGATAGACACCAGGACCCATAGTGGGCTGAGACACTGCTTTCAGAGATTTCTTTTACTGTCACAGCATTGTGAGCAAGGGCAAGGACAAGACAAATATTGAATGGGCTGCCTGCCAGTTGGAAGTTCAGCTTTTTTAAAGTCAAAGTTCTTTCTTCTAGGAGCCTCAGTTTCCTCATTGGTAAAATGGGGACAATTTAGGTAGACAAAGCACAAGCTCAGAGACTGATAGGGGAGAAGTAAGACAGTTACTGTTGGAGAGAGGGAGGCTGGGAGTCATTCTGAAGTGGGCTTTACTGGACAGACATGTTTGCTATCTCAGCCTGGCTGCCTTAATTTGCTCCTTCTGCTATGGGGTCTGTTGTCTGGGTAATTCTTACCAGAAAGATTTAAGGGAAAGGTAATTAAGAATGGGAGGTAGAGGTAAGAAGTCCCTGGTTAGGGTGCAGATATAGACCTAAATAGAAAGTGTGTTTTGCTGTAGTGGTGTGACTGACTGATGTTTTGTTTGTGTTAGCAGTTCTTTTGTTTTCATAGAGGAATTTTGATCATGTGTATATTCATGTGCAGGTGATTCCAAATAAGAAAGGAATCATAATACCTCCGATGATAGAACAGGAATGGAAAATAACTGAGAAATTGGAGAATTGATTAAAAAATGACATGTGAAGCCAACTTGGGGAGAAATATGAACTCCTAAAAATACAGCATTTGCTGTGATTAAATAATAATGGAGGAAAAACTGATCCTAGGAAAAATTAATACTCTGGTATTTTTAAAGCTTTTGAATCCTTGGATTTTTCAGAATATGTGGGTTTGAACTATTAAATCTTCATTTTAATTCTGCTAGTGAGCTAGAAGTTAGAGAGATGCACAAAATTGAAAGATGATTCAGAAGGTGATTACAAAGATGAATAGAAGAAAGTAAGGTAAAGATAGTTTAAAGCTGCAGAAATTATTAAGTTTTATAAGATTTGAGAAATAAGTATGATTTCTGAATCAAAAACAAGAATTAGGCCTGGCCAGGTGCGGTGGCTCATGCCTGTAATCTCAGCACTTTGGGAAGCCAAGGCAAGAGGATTGCTTGAGCCCAAGAGTTTGAGACTAGCTTGGACAATATAGTGAGACTCTGTCTCTACAAAAATTAAAAAATAATAATATTTAATTTTAAAAAAAGAATCAGGCCTAAGTTGTGTTACGAAGAGTTCTGTTTAGAGATGTGGAGGAATTTCTAGAGGAAAAATGGTTATCAAAATGGTGATTAAACACATTATACAGAACCAAGAAGTCTTCCGGCAAGGCTAAGCAGGTAAGGGAATATAGAACAGTAAATTTAGGACTTTGTGAATAAGATCCCTGGCAACAAGACTGAGCTTGTATCTGATGGTGACATAATACCAACCTTTTGGAATAAGGAAGGGAGATGAGGATTATAGCTACAAGATAATTGTAAAACATTCAATTAGTGCTCAGCATTTTTTTTTCCCTGGAATGCTTTTCTTCAGGGACTCCTGACAAATGCCTACACATTTTCAAAACTTAGCTAAAATACTACTTCTTCTATGGAGTCCTTTCAAATTTCTTCCAGTAGAAACATTCTTCTTCTGTGCTTCTTCAGTAACACCTTCTGTATACCTCTTTTACAGCACTTGCCACATGCAATCTTAAAAAGAGCATATCATCCGGGCACGGTGGCTCGTGCCTGTAATCCCAGCACTTTGGGATGCCAAGGCAGGTGAATCGCTTTGGTTCAGGAGTTCAAGACCAGCCTGGACTACATAGCGAAACCCTGTCTCTACAGAAATAGAAATAAAATAAAATAAAAGCCAGGCCTAGTGGTGCATGTCTGTGGTCCCAGCTGCTTGGAAGGCTGAGGCAGGAGGATTGCTTGAGCCCAGGAGGCAGAGGTTGTCGTGAGCCGAGATAGCACTGCTGCATTCCAGCCTGGGTGACAGAGAGAGGCCCTGTCTCCAAAAAACAAAAAAAAAAAAAGCCATCGACTTTATTTTTAATTCCATTTATTGTATTTTTTGAATAAGTATTGCACTCAGATGATTCAAGAAGAAGCACCCTTATCATAGTTCTACCTCCCATCTACTGTTTTTCTCTCCCATGCACACACCAAGGACATGTTTTTGTTGTTGTTTTGTCTTTCCAAATTATCTTTATGTATTATAAGCAGACTGAATATATTTTCTTATTTTTCTAACTTTTTATCCAAATGGTATGTCAATATCCCTATTAAGGTGATCAATAGATGTTTATTAAAGAATGAGCATACTGGTAAAAGAAAGATCTTCCTGCTAGATCTTTCTTCATTCCAGGGTATCCTCCTGTGCCTCTGCTCAGCAGAGGTAAACTAGACTTGGGTCATAGTTAAAGATCCTTACCAAGGAAGAGCTGAGTGCTATTAGATCACAACACCAGCCTTCTAAATGACTCTGACCTCTCCGGAAATAAAGATGCTTATCAGAGTAAAGCAGTTTAACCAGCATTATGAGAAGATACAAATTTGATTGGCCATGGAGCCAACTAAATGATGGAATTAGTTATCAAGAGAAAACATCAGATTTCTTTTCAGAGAGGAAAGTATCTCCTGTGACTAAAATGATTCAGATGTAAATATGCTTAAGATTGTAAAATAGTCTCCTCCATTTCTATAACTCAGTTTTTGAAAAGAGTTGTAAAAACAGACTAAGAGAATTTTTAAACGTAACCCAGATTCTTTAAGTGGAAGTTATCTTTCTGCTAGTACTTCTTGTATTAAAAAAAGACTCGGGGGGAAAAAAAAACCTACTAATTTAGCAGAATCCAGAAAGTTCTGACAAATCCAAATCTATTCATATCAGGCAAGAAGTAATCATATGAGATAATATTTTCTTCTTAGAAACAAATTACCTGGGACAATTTTTCAAAATCTGTGAACCTCTTAGATAAAAACTACTTCTTTTACATGACAAATGAGGTTTATTAAACTGTTGACCTTATTGTACACTGAAAATAGATATATGTTCTGTGAATTTCTAAGATAAAACAAATAATCACAACTGCAACAACAAAGACAGATAAAACTGACTGGATGAAAGTACATGACCAAGCAGTGACATCAGTGATCCTTTGCAAACTGTAATGGCCAGATTTGTATCTAGCAGTTGATAAACAAAACTCATTTTGAAGTATAGTTTAAATGGTTTTTAGGCCTGCTATCTTTTTAGGAAATATTAACTCCTGGATTGCAAAGAAAAATAGGACTGTGTTTCAGGGGAGACAAATCTAATTTTGGCTTTTTTGCTGGAGTGGTGGATTTCATTCAAGTCCTTTGACCCCTGATTTTCAGCCTTTATTAGTAGATCAGGTGATAATTTGCTGTATGTTGTTAAAATTCCTTTCAGCTGTAAAATTATTTTGGTAAAATGAGGAAAAGGAAAAGGATGGTCATTTGGCTTCCTTAATGATTATTATTTTGGGATGGATGAGTGAAGTGGAGTTAATTATGGAATTTCTGGTGATTAAATATTGGAACACAAAAAATTTGAAAGCTTTGATATTAAATATGTTAGTTTCTTTTTGTATAAAACAAGGTGATGTCAGCTTAAGAAATGATGCCTTTCAATTTGACTATTTGAATATTTTTTGTTAGCTTAACCCATTTTTTAAAAAATTTTGACAGTTTGCTGAGGTGTTTCTTTTGACCATAATGGTATAGCACTTGCAGTTATTAGAATATAACATAGGTTTGTGAGTTGGCTGCCATCCTGAAAGAAAATACCTGTTAATTTTTTTTCTGGGTCTGTAACACTAATAATTGCATTGGGTATACATGCAAAAATCTGAACATATTTTAAACTTGAAATAACCATCATTTTACGCATTGAACTCAGTAAAAGGGAAAGATAAGAAGACATCTTTCTTTGAGTTGTTAATGTGCGTGTTTAATTTATGACGTATAATCTAATAAATTCTGGTTAACTTGTACTAATTTAAAATACGATAACCTGGATGAAACCTGGCATTTACATATGCTCTGTATAGAAATTAACCAAGATATTTTAAAAAGTGACCAAAAAATTAGAAAAAATCCAAATGAAATGGAGCCAAACATCTGGAGAAATATGGTCTGGCAGTCTTCAGAGATGAAACTTACTTGTTTAAAACAAAGGCCATTTCTATATTAACCTGTTTCTCTCCTCAGACCTTAGAAGAAAGCCCTTCAAAAAAGAAGGACTGTTATCTTGAAATCAGTAATGTGGACTGACATTCTCTTTGACATTAAAGTATTCTTATTTGACTTTTTTTTTCTAAATTGCTATACAGACTATCGTGAGGAGGAAAAGAAAGTCTTAAATGGTAAGTCTATAAATTCATAATAAATGAATTGTATTCTCATGCTTATGAACAGTATTGGTTCACAGAATTGTCTGGGGCATTTAGATTTTTTTTTTTTTTTTTTTTTTTTTTTTTTTTTTTTTTTTTTGAGATGGAGTCTTGCTTTGTCACCCAGGCTGGAGTGCAGTGGCGTCATCTCGGCTCACTGTAACCTCAGCCTCCCGGGATCAAGCAATTCTCCTGCCTCAGTGTCCTGAGTAGCTGGGATTACAGGTGCACACCACACACCCAGCTAATTTTTGTATTTTTAGTAGAGATGGGGTTTTACCATGTTGGTCAGGCTGGTCTCGAACTCCTGACCTCGTGATCCACCTGCCTCGGCCTCCCAGAGTGCTGGGATTACAGGCGTGAACCACCGTGCCCAGCCTAAATTTTTTTTTTTTGTATGAAAGATAGCATTACTGGCCCAAGCTTAAGAGTCTTTTGTAGAGTTTTATAGGCTCTTTTTTCTAGCCATTACTCTTATAGTCCTGCCTTCCGTGACATCCCTGAATACATGTTATCCTCCCTCAGCTTGAATACTTGTAGCAATTAGGAATTTCATCCTCAGAAACAAGACAAAACAAGTCAATTTTCTTAGGTGTGAGCTCACCTCCAATGTTTGCATACACATGCCAAATAGTTTATTACTCTACAATTTTCTGAACTGAGTGGTGCATCCAGCCATTCTGGATGACTTGCAAATAATGACTGACACTTCCTGTCCCCCACAAAAAAGTTTGGCATGATGGTCACTACTGACATAAAATGCATGATGCTAACTCTAACTGAACTATATTGATGTACATTTAGAAACATTTTTTTCCTTCGTTTGCAAAAGAAAGTTACAGAAATTCAACTAACAAGCTAGATTGCCAGATGAGTTAACTTTTTCTTTGTTAACTGGAGGAAATAGTCTATATTGTGGACTAACTTCTGCAATATATAGTACCTGAAGCTGTTCATCAGATAATATAACACTCCATTAAATGAGGGACTGATCTTTGGTTTCATCTGTTGATTGACTCTTCTGTGACACTACAAAAGCAACCATTGCTTAATGATTGATTACTGATAGACTAGGCATTTCCTTTCCACCACATATGGCTTCCAGAACCTTTACTTTTCTGTTGCCTTCTTTGGATGCACTGCATTTGACTAATTTATCAGTAAAAGGTGGCGTTAAGTATGGAATATAGCACTCCACAAGTGATGTGGTTAGCTCTGTTACCTCTTGTGACCTGGACCCTATAAGACTGGAACATATCTATCTATCTGTATATTTATTAGCTGCTTTTCCCTTTTGGCTCATTTAAGTCTGTGTGATAAGTCTCTGTATTTGCAAATGTGATCTGCCTGCATTCTATGTTACTATTCCAATAGCTGCTTAAAATACTGAATGGGTTGGACTACTTTCCTGTTCCACTAGAGACCCGATCCCTTCAGATTGACAGCATTCAATCAACCAACACTTATGGAAGGGAGAACGTGCATTCAGTCCACCTTGCATTACTTAATTATTTTATTTCACTACACATTCACCCCACTATTCTTTCAACTTACTCAAAATAATATTATATAAAGTTTGAGGGGTTTTTTTTAGTTAGTTTTAAATTAAGAGACATTCCATGGCTTATTATTCTGTTTTAATAAGATTTATCGCCGGGCGCGGTGGCTCACGCCTGTAATCCCAGCACTTTGGGAGGCCGAGGCTGGCGGATCACAAGGTCAGGAGATCAAGACCATGGTGAAACCCCGTCTCTACTAAAAAAAAAAAAAATACAAAAAATGAGCCGGGCGCGTTGGCGGGCGCCTGTAGTCCCAGCTACTCGGGAGGCTGAGGCAGGAGAATGATGTGAACCCAGGAGGCGGAGCTTTCAGTGAGCCAGGATCACGCCACTGCACTCCAGCTTGGGCGACAGAGCGAGACTCCGTCTCAAAAAAAAAAAAAAAAAAAAGATTTATCTTAATGATACTAAATAGTTTTTTAGAATGTTTGATTATTGTCTCATTTGCTCACCCATGAGATTGCAGGGAGCATTTCATTGCTATTAATAGTTCCAATTTGAGGAAGAGGAAACAGTGTCTTGCATAAAATCACAGTACTGTCGCTGAGCTTAATTATAGATTTTCTGGTCCTAATTAGATCATACAAGATCAGTATTGACTTACAATTTATGAATTCTGTTTATAACATTTTCTTACAGAAATTGTTAGATTTTGATGCTTTTGATTTTTATTTATATACCTAAGAGACTTACAAAAGAGAAACAACATTAATCTCTTAATGAAATCTTTCAGTGCTGCTTCATTTAATAAGATTATTTTGTTTTGCTTTTACCATATTAGAAAAAAATACATTTAATTCTTGTAGTCCTCTTTTGTTTTACCTGCGGTTTTGTAGTAGAGCACTCTTCTTTTAGTGCCCACTGCTAATTATTAGTTGAGAACTCTGACCTTGTTGTCACATACCTGAGGCTTCCTTTGTTTATCTGAAAATAGTATTCTGCAGGGTTATGTGGGAAGAAATGGAAGCTGAATGAGTAAGGCCTGGACTCAGGGCTCACCATCAGCCTGTTCAGAAAAATATGACTGTTTTACATCTTGCTTGCACTTGAGCTTGTCTTGAAGGTTTGTGTCTAAAAAGAATCTTGAAAATCTCTAAACTGTCTTGTCCCAAAGGTATCTTGCAACTTTTAAATTTATATAAAATACTGTGATTTCTAATTTGTGCACCCAAGATTCAGCAGATACTAACCATTAATTTTGTTCCTGTATAGTTTGAGAAATAGTAATATAATTGATGCAATGATTTTCAAAAGTCAGGTAGCAGCAGTACTACTTTTTTCCAAACTAAATCTTACCGTATACAAACAATGCACTCCTGTTGTAGGAGGGAAATACTTAATGTTTGCAATATCTTGAGTTCTTCCATATCTCAGTTTTCTGAAATGATTTAAAAACCATAGCTTTAGTGGGCTTTTAAACTGCATCATACACCCAAGATGCATTTTGTAGTTGTGCATACCCACAAGGATACAAACCCACAAGAGTGAGTAAAATGGAAAAGATAGAAACCACATATTGGTGAGATTGTGGAGCAGCTGGTACAACCACTTTGAAAAGCTGCTCAGTAGTATCTTCTAAAGCTAAACATACAAACACCCTTCATACTAACCAAAAGAGTAGATATGTGTTCTTTAAGAATATGCATGTACCTGTAAAAGAATATTTATATCAACACTGTGTATAACAGCTCCAAACTGGAAACAACCTGAATGTTCATCAACAGAAGAATGAATAAATTGTGAACTATTCATATAATGTATTACTACTCAGTTACAATAAGGACCAAGCTACTGATGAATTCAGTAGCATGGATAAAATTTCAGAAAGCCTAGATTTGATTTATTGCTTATTATCAATCATGCTTATTTCACATAAGAACTGTAATGTCTGGAATATTGGACAAAAAGCCAGAACTAAAAGAGAATGTATCATTCTGCTTATATGAAGATCAAACACAGGCAAATACTAACCATGGTATTAGTAGTCAGAATACATGTTACTCTTGAGGCAGGGGTGGTGACTGAAAAGGGAGCATGAAGAGAGTGCTGACTGCAAGGGTATGTTTTGCTTTATCTTGGCCTTCTGGCTAAGATCAAGTGAAAATATATTGAGTAGTACATTTGTGATTTGTATCCTTCTATGAATATATGTGATATTTCAATAAGATGTTAACTAAAAAGACAAAATATTGAAAATACTTTGTAGATGAACTATAGCTATCTTTCTTTGTAAAGGCATGCTTCCCAAGAGCCAAGTGACAGATACACTTGCCAAAGAAGGTCCTAGTTATCCAAGGTATGCATTCTTCTTTAAAATTTTCGAAGTTAAATCAATTGTATACAAAAATGTACACATTTAAAAAATAAAGTAGCTCTGGGTTTGATTTATCGCTTACTGTTAGTCATGCATCTTTGACATGAGAACTGTAATGTTGTTGGAGAATGAGCTGTTTATTAGATGTTGTTGGAGATGTTGTTAGAGAATGAGCTGTTCCATAAATGTGAATTTTAAATATAACTGAAGTTTGATCCATTTTAAACACCAGTACTTTAAAAAACTATTTTAAAATATTTTTCTGATTATAAAAAAATACATTAATGGTAGAAAACTTAGAAAATATAGAGAAATACAAATACAAAAGAAAGTGATAAAATCAGTTGTAATCTCACCATCCTTAGTTATATACTATTATTTATATTTTCCAGTTATATTAATATAATACCTACTTCCATATTATTCTGTTTTTATAATATTGGTATGACAGTATATTCTATGAGCATTTTTTATGCCATTAAATTTTCTGCGGAAGCATTTTTTCTCTTCATTCCATCATATGACCATGCCATAATGTATTTAAATATTCTTTTTTTTATATGTCTAGTTCATTTTTATCAATTTTTAATGGGAATTTTTCAGAATGTATTGCCCAACAGTTGTCTTAAATAGTTAATAGTAACTTAGGCAATACACATGTATCTTGTTAGTGACACTTAAAATGCCTTCAGGTGTGTTCTCTGTAGTTCTTTCTCTTATCCCTTTTCTCCACACCACCAGTCTGTATTATTCTAACGTCAGCATCCTGCTATATTTGTTAAATTATTTGATATAAAATTTTAAATTAGGGACTAAGGATGCTCCCTATAGATTTGCCTATATAGGTGATAAGTGCAAAAAGAGTATCAATTTGATCAATAGCTGTAACAAAACAGAAGACTTAGTTTTACTTTAAGTTTTACTATGGACCCATTAAACAACCTTGATGAGTTCATTTCTTCAGTACTAATATATCTGTGACAGGGAGAAATGAAGATAATAAACAGGTACATTTTTTCATACTCTTTAACAAAATATGTTGTTTTGATTTTGCTCTGATAAAAGAAGATTTTAGTAAAGAGATGTGTAACCTTTATAAAAAGTGTCTTGTTGAGGATATTTTGTTTTTATTCAAGTGGGAATACATGGAAGTATAGATATTTTAAATTTAGAAATAGTTGTCAGCTGTATAATGAAGAATGTAACATGGTAAGACCACTGTTTATTTAGAAAAAAAGCTTAACCTAGAGAAATACAGATATGTCTCACTATAAATTTTAAACATTTAATGATTAATATGTGTTAATGCACATGATTGTCAATATAATTATTCATCCTTTTCTTTATATTTTACAGCTATGATTGGTTCCAAACAAACTCTTTAGTCACCATTGCCATATATACTAAACAGAAGGTAAATATGTCTTTTAAATCAGAAAAGAAGTAAATAATAAATGTTAATTTTATGTACCAGGTCTTTTTCTAAACACTTTTTTATATTATTTACTTCTCATTACAGTTCTTTGAGGTAGATAGTATTGTTATCCCTTTTGTACAGAAGAGGAAACAAAGAAAAGATTAAGTAATTCACCCATAGTTAGACACTGAGTGGCAAATCTGGCATGTGGAACTCAGGCAGTCTGGTTCCAGAGCATCTGCTCTTAACAGCCATTCCTATAGCCTCTTAAAAATCAGAGTAGGAAGTATTTTATGTGTTTTTCTGTGTGTGTGTGTGTGTGTGTGTGTGTGTGTAAAGTATGGATAACAAAAAATGAATATCAGTTAACTTCACCATAAGAACAAATTTCCTAGACATAAACTGGGATTGGAGAAGGTATTTTGCTGTGGCTGTGGCTTAGTATGTTTAAACCACTAATGGTGTTCGGATCCCCATTTGAAACTGAAGTTAGGGAGGTAATTCATTCACCATTGAAACTAAAGTTAGGGAGATAGTTCATTAAGTATTTATAACCTGTTTCATGTAGAACACAGCCTTAGATATCAGGGAGCTAATGATAGACCAGATACTTAGAGACCTGACTTTCAAAAAGGCTTACAGTCCAACTGGAAAATCAGATAAATATGCATACAATTTAAAATATCTCCAAGCACATCCTCCAGCAACTGTTGAGGTTCCCACACTTTGAGGGATATGTAGATTTAAAGACAAGTTCTGGTAGCTAGGAATTTTTGAGAATTCATGCTACTTCTATAGTAGCAGAACCATGTCTGAACCAGTGGGTTCTTCTGACTCTTGCAGCATGATTTGGCCATTCTGCAGGAGTGACCAGCCTCTGCCTGGAAAGAGCCAAGAGGGCCAGAGGCACTACTTATCCTGTTTTCCACTCTCTCTTGATACTGTCTTTTCATCACACAGTTCAAAACCCAGAGCACAGGCTCTAGGAAGGTCCACTTGCATTGGTAATATGAATGGGACAGAGAGGATGGATGGCTAAGGGAAAAGAAAAGGTTTCCTTGTGGAATAATGTATTCAGTGAATAATATAAATAATATATAGCTTACACCAAGGCTATGTAGAAGTTAGAGACACCTAAAAATATGTTAGTGATTTGATTTTTTTTTTATAAGCTAAGGTCAAGAGGTTATGTAATTTGCCCAGGATCATACATTACAGAAAAGATAAAGATGAACAAAAATAAGTTGGTTTCTGCTCTGATTGTTATTTTCTAGGGGGTGGGGGGATTCCATATTGCTTATTCAAAAAATATTTATTGAGCACCTACTAGGTGCCAAATAGTGTTCTAAAGATAGTCCCTTAACCTTAGAGCTTAGAGATGAGTGGATAAGGTAGATATTAAACAGAGACGGATATGTAGTAATTAAAATTTTGATATGTCTGTTGAAGGAGAAGAACTGGATTGTAAGGGAGAAAAACAGAAGTCACATTTGTTTAGCTTGGAGGTCCAATAAAGAAGCACCATGTGAACTACCACAAATCACCTTAGAAGTATAGTTGTAGAAGTTTGGGGGAAATTTTTACTTTCTAATCTTTCTATTGTTTCTTTCTGTTTAAGGATATCAATTTAGACTCAATAATAGTTGATCATCAGGATGATTCCTTTAGAGCAGAAACAATTATTAAGGATTGTTTATATCTTATACATATTGGTGAGTACTTTATCATTATTAACGGAAAGAGCTCTGGTTTTCTTTAAATATGGCAATAATTTGGTCTACAGTCTAGGCAACTCTAATATTTTATCTGCTGTTACCATTTTGGTTAGTCATTTTTGATCAGTTTTTTTCCTGTAATTTCTTTACACTAATAAAAGTACTAGCAGTGGCGGTTTAAGCAATTAGATGCTTAAATTCCAAGTTTAAGCAATTAGATGCAATCAAAATCAATAATATAAAATATTTGTTGGCCCAGCTTTGTAAAATCTCTCATACTTGACACCTATAAGAAGTCTTCCAAGACTCAATGGTCACATGTCCTACTGACTGTCCTTCGCTAGATGGCCCGTTCCACTGGCCTGTTCCTTACCAGCTCTGCCACAGGAAGTCAGTGGCTGCAGCAAAGCAGCCTGGACTACAAATTTGTATTGTATCTTCCAGCTGTCCATCCCTTCATGACTAAAGACCAACTTTGTATTTTTTTTTATCAGGACAGAGAAAAAAGTGTTAGAAACCAGGGAACCCTACACTAGCACACATATTTTAAAAAACTAAAAATTCCACAGTTAAAAATATGAAACTCTCAGGTGCTAGTATTGCATTGAAAGGACTGAAATAATGCAAAATTGTAAATTCCAGATAACCATATGAACACAGTGAAATGCATAGCAGACATTTGTAAGCATATTTCTTGCATCTCCCCCTTCTGGAGTATAAGTTCCATAGGGGCAGAAATTCTTCTGTCTTATTAACTGTTGTGTCCATAATACCTAGAAAATACCTGTCACATGTAGATGCTCAATAAGATTTTTTTCAATAATTGAATGGATAATCAACTTTGGAGAACAATAAGAAAAGGTAAGCTAGACCCAGACCTGGCCTGTGTACACACACACACACACACACACACGCACTCTGGGACTTGCGTGCTTTAGGTGCTGCCTCTCCCTAGCCTGCTCCTCTCTTGGTTTGTAGGATTCCCAGTCTGGAACCATCCATGCTTGGACTAGTGTGGGTTACCCACTTATGGGCAATTGAGTATTTGCTCTTTAGTTAAAAGGGAGAAAATTGAAACAGTTGAAAATATATATATTTAAATAATTTGAATCTTCATTTTGATTGTGTACAATTTCTTTGTTCGGGTCTCTCAGAACATGTTTTATTTGTCTTGAGGGATTTGAAATAATTCATAAAAGAGCCATTTAAATGACATATGGTGTTCAAAAACTGTATGAATTGAAGTTCTATTTTAACTAAATAAATTTGTCTGTCCTAGGGCTAAGCCATGAGGTTCAGGAAGATTTTTCTGGTAAGCTACCAAAAACCAAAAATTACGTATGTATGTACATATACACATACCTACAGAGAGAGAGAGAGAGAGAGATAAGAAAAATTGAAAAATTAGCATGTGTTTCATTTTTCATATGTGTATTTTCATGTTGCAAAACAAAGATATGATGTTCTCTCTTTTTTTTTAAACTTTTAAGTTCTGGGTACATGTGCAGGATGTGCAAGTTTGTTACATAGGTAAATGTGTGTCATGGGGGTTTGTTGTACAGATACAAATACATTAATTTTTAAATATACCCCTCCCTCTGGTTTCAGGTTTTTTCCTATTTTTTCTTCCCGCTTGTTCCTTTTTTGTGTGCAAGACAGGGTCTCACTTTGTCACCCAGGTTGGACAGCAGCAGTGCGATCTTGGCTCACTGCAACCTCTGCCTCCCAGGCTCAAGTGATCCTCCCACCTCAGCCTCCTGAGTAGTTGAGATCACAGTGCACACACACCACCACAGCTGGCTAATTTTTTTTGTAGAGATGGGGTTTCACCATGTTGCCCTAGCTGGACCCCCTTATTCTTTTTATCTCTTTAACCTTTCTTTTTTTTCCTCCTTAAAAAAAAAAACACACACACACACACATTCTGTCTCCTTTTTATTCTTCTTTCCTCATATCTGCCCTACTCCTGACATGCAGCTTGTAGAAATATACTATATGGCCAAGGATCGTGAGGTCAGGAGATCGAGACCATCCTGGCTAACATGGTGAAACCCTGTCTCTACTAAAAATACAAAAACTTAGCCGGGCGTGGTGGCGGGCGCCTGTGGCCCCAGCTCCTTGGGAGGCCAAGGCAGGAGAATGGCGTGAACCCAGGAGGCAGAGCTTGCAGTAAGCCGAGATTGTGCCACTGCACTCCAGCCTGGGCGAGAGTGAGACTCCATCTCAAAAAAAAAAAAAAAAAAAAAAAAAAAGAAATATACTGTATTAGCAAAATTTTTCTTTCATCTATATATTTAAATGTTCAATAAAGAGCATACTAAATTATGAATATTGCTGCATATAAACATGCAGCGTAGGTTTTACACAGCTATTTAATAATAGAAGACTCATCATAGAATGGTATTTTCTTGTTTTCAAGTACTGTTTTGGTACCTTATGCTGGTCCAGTGTTTCCTCTTTTCCTTATATCATTATAGGCTCTGCAAATTATATAAATCAGGCTCTTTAAAGACAAAGACCATGTTTTTATTTTGGTTAAACTTCAAGTCAGTGCTCATCAAATTGAATTCATTTGATCCATCTGTCTTTAAAAGTTGTTAAATTGTTACTGGATTTTGTGTTCACAGTGGGGGAGAGCAGAACATTGTTTCTGAAGAAAAATTAAATATGCTTTAAATCTTTAAAAGCATGTTCAATTCATAAAATTTAAATCAGCATATGAAAGTATATATTTTATTATTATACCCATATATTATAAACATTTTAATTATTCAATAAAAAGGTAATCTAAAATATTTTTATCAAAGATTCACATGCACTTTATCAATTTACTCTGTATTTACTAGGACCTCATTCTCATGAGGCTCTTCTTGTGTTTATTAGACTCGGTATTAGTCTACTGAATTTACTCATAAGAATCCTTCAGATTCTGACTAAGGAATGTTAAAAAGCAAATTAAATTTGCTTTTGTGGGGGCATTCGATACTAATTTGTACATCTCAGCCTTTTTTTTTTTTTTTTAAACTTTATGTCAGTTAGTTGCCATGGCTATGTTTGAGCTTGTATGAAAACCAGCAACACATAGTAGTTTGACCCTTAATAAATTAGTTTGAAAGAAGTTAATCTGAATCTATTAATAAAGTAAATTAAAGCATATAAAGCATAAACAATTATGATTGTGATTGAATACGTAAACAGAATCTTATTTATCCCACTAATAATCAGTACCATTCATATTGGATCAAGACATTTGTACTATTTGAGAAATACTGGTTTTAAAATAAAATCTTGTATTTAATATCGATGAATACAAATGGAATTTATCTTCTTTTCAGTGCGGGTTGTTGAGAGTGTGGGAAAAATAGAGATTGTTCTTAAAAAAAAAGAGAATACTTCTTGGGACTTTCTTGGCCATCCCCTGGAGAATCATAATTCACTTATTCCAAGGAAAGATACAGGTATGCTGTGTTCTTTTGTTATGTTAATTTCACATTCATGAAATTGTTGTACAGATGTACCAGAGTTTGGAAGGCTGCTTTGAAATGAGCTGAAGGACCCTTGTATCTATCTCTAGGAAGTTTGAAAGGGACATTGTGTCTGTTCTCCTGCTTTTTTTTCCCGTAGAAGTAAATTTCAGACTCTACTATCTAATGTGTAGGCATAGTGAAGTCATTACATAATGATACCTGAATGGAGAAGCCCACTTGTGCTTAGACTGTTGATCAACCATTTACTCTTTCAGGTCCCCTTTTGTGAAGATACAAAAACAAGTTTAAGTTTATGCTTTGTATGTCTGCTTGATATTTTTCCTATTGAGGAAGATATGTTTTTCTTCTTAATTAAACTAGTTTCTCAGTTTACTTTTTGTATTAGTCTCTTTTCCCATTGCTTTAAAGAAATGCCTGAAACTGGATAATTTATAAAGAAAATAGGTTAATTGGCTCACGGTTCTACAGGCTGTACAGGAAGCATGGTGCTGGCATTTGCTTGGTTTCTGGGCAGGACTCAGGAAACTTACAATCATAGCAGAAGGTGAAGGGAAAACAGGCACATCTTACATGGCTGGAGAAGGAAGAGGAGAGAGATGGGGGAGGTGCTACACAGTTTTAAACACCAGATCTTGTGTGAACTCTGTCATGAGAACACCACCAAGAGGGTGTTCCTAAACCATTCATGAAGGATCCGCCCCCATGCTCCAGTCACCTCCAACTAGGCCCTGCCTCCAACACTGGGGATTACAATTCAACCTAAGATTTGGATGGGGACACAGATCCAAACCATATCTTTTCTAAAAGATAGTACCATTCATTTCTTTTCATTTTTAAAAAGCTTTTTATCTAAGTTTAACGTATATATAGAAAAGGGTGCATATTAGAAGTGCTCTACTTGATGATATTTTGCAAAATGAACATATCCTATATTTTCTCTTTGGAAATTGGTAGTAGTTACTCCTTGTTCTAAGTGTTTTGGACCTTCACAATGATGTGCCAGAACATGGATGATTCTTTATCCTTCTTACTGGGCATACATTTTTTGTGCTAATCTTTTCAATATAGAAACGTATGACCTTCAGTTCTTGGAAACTATTATTGGTTTTACTTCTCCCCATGGTCTGTTTTACTTTCTACATATTGAACTTCCTTAACTAGTCTTCTAATTACCTTATCTTTTCTCTCTTATTTTCAGTTTTGTCCTTTTGTTCTACTTTCTGGGAGATGTCTTCAGCTATGTCTTCTGGCTCTTCTATTGAGTTACTCATTTCTACTCATATTTTTAACTTCTGTAACTCCTTTGATTTCTTTTCCTTTGTTTTAGCATCCTATTCTTATTAGCTTATCTTTTAAAGAATGACTGGTAATGTTTTCTTCTCACTGTATAACTTCTGTGTCCCTCAGGTTCGTTGTTTTTTGTTTGTTATAGTGTCTTTAATATTAAATGCTTTCTTTGAATGTTTCCTAATCTTTTACTATCTGCTCATATTTCAGGGTAGGACTGTAAAACTAATTGGAAACTGTGCATGTGGGTGTGGCTTGCCAACGGTTATATTCACTATATGGCTGGAACATTTCTTTGGGAAAAGTCCAAAGCCAAGAGTCCCTAGAGTGAACAATCTCCTACCTTGTACCCAGCATTTCAGAAGCCATGTGGGGAAGAAGGCTGGGCCTAGCTTCTGGTATATCTGTAAGCGTCACTTAATTTTCTTTCTTTTTTTTTTTTTCTTAGAATATGATATTAGTTTGCTAGGACTGCAGTAACAAACTACTACAGACTAAGTGTCTATGGCAGAGTTAGTCTCTTCTGAGACTTCTTCCCTTAGTTTGTAGATGGCCTCCTTTTTTCCTGTTTCTTTAAATGGTCTTCCTTCTGTGTGTCTGTGTCCTAATGTCCTCTCTTTATAAAAATACCAGTCACAATGAATTAGAACCAGCTTAATTACCTTTTAAGTGAAGACCCCGTTTCCAAATATCGTCACATTCTGAGGTACTGGGGGTTATGATTTCAACATATGTATTTGGCGAGGGGACACAATTCAGTCTATAGCATAGACCCAATCCAGAGACCCCTTGTTTACCCTCTAGAGCGCAAACTTCTTATATTTTGCTGATATGGGGAAGTGTCAGTCATGTGGCTGTGCTAAGTAGGGAGGACTTCAAGGGGATGGGAAGACCTATCCAAGCTTCTTAAATGAACTTGTATTGAGAAAGTAATTTTAATTCTTGACTCTGATGCCAGAGGTACTTAGTCCTGCCAGTTTCTGAGCCTTAAAGGAATTTTGTATTATAAGTATGTTGGTTCTTGGCTTTCTACACTTCTGGCTTAGCATTCAGCTATCTTTAGTCTGTTGAGTCGTTTACCAGTCTTCTCTCTGCCTTGTCAGCTCCTGAAGTTTGTTGCCTTTGTCTCTGATTTCCATTCTTTCTGTCTGTGTGGGCTTATGCCTTAAAAATCAAACACACATGCAAAAACCCTTTTTCTTGTTGTTTTAGGGGATTCAGAAGGAACTAACTGCATGTATTCAGTTTATCTTCTTTAAATATATAAAATTATCATATATAATTTATTGCATGAGATAGGAAAAAACAAACTTTTTCCTAGTCTTACTTCTCAACTCAGAACACTACAATGTGAAATTTCTTCTCACCAACAACCAATTCTACAGCAACTCCAACTGTCTGTCCTACAATTTAACTCAAGTCTGATACATCCTGGAGTTTAGGGCAGACCCCACAAGTTAAGGGCTTAGTCCCACAAGACTGCCCCCTACTTCACATGCCAGTTGCAAATTCCAGGTTGTGACCTATGCTTCTGACCAGCCACCTATAAATCAGTGTTGTCACAACCTCCTTCTTGGGTTCAAAAATTTGCTAGCATGGCTCACAAAACTCAGGGAAACATGTAAGTTTATTATTTTACTATAAAGGATATTACAAAGGATACAAGTAAATAACTGGATGGAAGAAATGCGTAGGGCAAATATGTGAAAAGGGGCACAGAGCTTCCATGACCTCAGTGATTGCATCATCCTCCAAACATTTTCATGTGTTCAGCTTTCCACAAGCTTTTTCAAACCATGTCATTTTGGGTTTTTATGGGGGCTTTATTATGTAGGTGTGATTGACTACGTCATTGACCATTGGTGAGCAGCTTAACCTTCAGCCTGTCCTGTCCTCAGAGGTCTAGGAAGGGGGCTGCAGGTTCCAATCCTTTAATCACATGGTTGGTTTCCCAGGCAGACAGGTCCCATCTTGAGGCTATCCGGGAGCCTACCAGGAGTCTCCCCATTAGAACAAAAGATGCTCCTATCACCCAGGAAATTGCAGGGATTTCGGAATTCTGTTAAGACACTTACAGTACTTAGGAAATTACAAAAAATTTTAGGAGCTTAGTGTCAGGAACCAGGGTTAAAGACCAAATATTAGAACAGAAGATTCTTTTAGTGTCTCTGTTTACAAGGATTTTAGGAGTTGTGTGTCAGGAACCAGGGACACAGACCAGTATTTCTTTTTAATTCACACTTATGAAAATATATTTGTAGCTAATTTTCAGAAAAGCGTGAGGCAGCCTTATTTTGAGTACATCTTGTGTGTAGAAGACTGTTTTAGGCACTGTGGAATGAAACAAAGAGTAGGGGAAATTTAGTTTCCCACGTGGAAGATAGAAAATAAGCAAACATGAAATTGAAGAACACTTTTATAAGGAAATAGGCTGACAAGGATAAGTTATACAGTACAAACTAAACATGTTTTGTGGTAGCCCCAAGTGAATAGACACAGATGAATTTGGCCTTGAATGACTGCCTCAAGGAAGTGAATTTGAAGCAGTATTTTCAAAGTGAGGTCCATGGCTTTCAGAAAAAAACAAAAAACTATTTTGGACTTTCCAGGTAGAGCTACAGGTCATTACTGGTTGCATATTAGGCCAGGCATTTTGTTGGATGTAGAGAGAGAAAAATGTAAGTGGCATGTAGGAAAGTTCTAATGGGTTAATTTTACCAGAGCAAGAGGTCTGAATTTTTTGGTATTAGGTAAGGAGAGAGGACATAGAGAAATGATAGTGTGATATAGCAGATCAGAAAAGAATAGAAAAGGGACAATGGAAATGAAAAGGTATTTTTAGGGTGAAATCTCTTTCCCTGAAATTATCTTTCTTATCTAGTGATTGAAAAATCATAGCAAACCAGGTAAAAGCCAAGTCCAAGAAATAAATGATACTGAGAACCTGGGCTGACCTCCATTTGGAAATAACTAGTTAGAACAACCATCATTTGGATATTCTCTGTAATTTCTTGAGGATTTCCATTAATTCTTTTATTTCTGCTGTAAATTTTTTCTTGAATCCTGAACCATCATAAAAAAAGAAAGGTTTAGCTTTCTTGGTTGAAATTGGAGCTGTAATGTGTTTTTCAGTGAAGGTTTTCCACTTTGGAAAATGACTTGGAGTTTAGGAGATATTTTTGTTTCACTGCATTAACAAAGATAATTTCATCTTTCTCCTTTCTTCTCCTTAAATCATGACAAAAACTGTAGGTTATTTTATTCACTAGCAAAGCCGAATGATTACATCAGCAAAATATTATAATTAACTTGCTTTGAGTAGCCTTAAAGATTTACAGCCAATTATGTGGTTCCTAGATTTTCAATATGTATTGCTGTAATTATTGACTTTATGACAATAGTATGCTGGCTGTGTCTTACTACTTTCTTAGCTAAAAGAATTTGAAAACAAGCATATAAGTTGAAAAACTTTTAATGTTTTCTCATGTCAAATCTAGAAGATCCTTACATGAAGGATTCATATATCAGAAAGAACATCAACCAGAGAAGAGAAACTTTCATTTTTACCTTCAATCCAGATGTAGTAGGTCAATATTTTAAATTGTATGAATTGAACCCATATAATTTATAAGTGTGATGCTTCCAATTAATTTTTTTCTTCCCGGAAATGAAGATTATGAGTGAGTAGCTGTGGGGGTTATGTGGGAGAAAGAGGCAGGGGGAGAGAAAGCAATAGAGAAAGAGATGGCTGAGGAACTTCTCTAATAAGGGTCAGAAATCAATAGATAATTGAATTGCTATTTCTATATAAAAGGTAACATTAGCATTTTTATCTTAATTGATAATTGTCTTTAATGTGGAGTCTTGGATCACCAAACAAAGGTAATTTTAAAGATTTGCCAACAAATAACCCAGTCAGTTGTCTTAGGAAACAAGATTAAAAAAAAAAAGAAAGGTCTCACAATTTTGATATGTGAACAGCCACTTACAGGCATATGTTGGAGATGTTGTGGGTTGGGTTCCAGACCATCGCAATGGAGTATCACAATAAAGCAAGTCACACCATTTTTTTGGTTTCCCAGTGCATGTAAAAGTTATATTTACATTATACTTTAGTCTGTTAGGTATGCAATAGCATTATGTCTAAACAACAACTTACACATCTTAATTTAAAAAACAATATATTGCTAAAAAATGCTAACAATCATCTGAGTCTTCAGTGAATCATAATCTTTTTGCTGGTGGAGAGTCTTGCCTCGATGCTAATGATTGGTGACTTATCAGGGTGGTGGTTGCTGAAGGTTGGGGTAGCTGTGGTAATTTCTTAAGAAAAAATGAAGTTTGCCCACATCGACTACCCTTTCTTTCACAAAAGATTCTCTGATAACATTTTATTCACAATAAAACTGCTTTCAAAATTGGGGTCAGTCCTCTCAAACTCTGTTGCTGTTTTATCAATTAAGTTTATGTATCATTCTAAATTATCTGTTGTCATTTCCACAACATTTCACAGCATCTTTACCAGGAGTAGATTCCATCTCAATAACCCACATTTTTTGCTCATCCCTAGGAAGCAATTCCTCATCTGTTCCAAGTCTTATCATGAGATTGCAGCAATTCAGTCACATCTTCAGGCTCCACTTCTAATTCTAGTTCTCTTGCTGTATTTCCACCACATCTGCAGTTACTTCCTCCACTGAAGTCTTGAACCCTTCAAAGCCATCCGTGGGAATTGGAATCACCTTTCAAATTCCTGTTAATGTTGCTATTTTGACTGCCTCCCATAAATCTCAAATGTTCTTAATGGCATCTAGAATGGTGAAACTTCTATATTTGAAGCCCACTGTTGAGACTTACTATGTGGAAAAAAAAAGATACCTTTCGAATTGTTGTCATTCATTGACAATGCACCTAGTCACCCAAGAACTCTGGTGGAGATGTATGTCATGAAGATAGCTTCTCTCTTTAAACCTCATAAACCAACTTCTTCTAGCTTCCGACTTTGCTTCTATAGCTTCCTCACCTCTCTCAGCCCTTCTAGAATTGAAGAGAGTTAGGACCTTGCTGTGAATCAGGTTTTTGGCTTAAGGGAGTGTTCTGGCTGGTTTCATCTATCCAGACCACTCAAACTTTCTACAAATCAGCAATAAGGCTATTTTGCTTTCTTATCGTATCATTCATGTGCTCACTGAAGTAGGACTTTAAATTTCCTTCGAGAGCTTTTCCATTGCATCCATAACTTGTCTATAGTGATTGGCTACTAATAATTACTAATCATGTTCTCAAACTTTTTAAACAAGGCCTACTGAGTTGGGACAAGAAACCCTAATAGCTTCTTACTCCATCCCACATCTTTTCTAGATGCCCTGAGATGTTGGACAAGCTTTTTAACTTCTGTAAGCTTCTGTTTCCAACAGGGAAAGTAAGAGTAACTAAGTGCTTCAAAAGTGCAAGAAGGAGAAGCCAGTTGAAGGCAGTGTGGACTCCTAGTGCAGTCTTCTCTTTCTCTTCTGTCTCCCATTGAAGACTTTACCTGTGTTTTCTGTTTTGGCCTTGTGAAATTCTATTTTTTAAAAGGGAAAATACAGTTTCTTTTTAACATTAAGAAAAAAGTATGCTCAAATAGTCTTATTATCCTCAGTATTTCAGCCTTACCCTGAGTATCTCAATATTAATTGTATGTATTTAATTCAAATAAGTTAGGTATTTGGGGCAGTAATGTTTTTGTCTTGTTTTTGTTTTACTGTCTTTATTTTCAGTTTCTCATTTTTTAGTATAATTACCTGTGCTTAGAAAGCCAAAAAGCCGACAGTTAAATAATGGCATTGTGCAGACTGAAGTAGTTAGTGCCATCTGCTTTATACTTTTTTCTTATCTTATATACTGCAGTTCCCATCTGTCTGTGCTATCTTTCTCCTTGATGCAATTGAAAGATGAAAACTTTCTTAAAATTCTTAGAACCTATAGTTAGGATGTTCTTTTGAAATTATAGTCAGCCTTTTGTGGGTAAAACATTGAAATTATCTCAGTAGTGTTAAATAACAAGAATGCTGTGTCAACTCTCTAACAAGGAAAGTCAGTAAATCACTGTAACCCAGTATTTCCTTGTGTTTTAAATATCACTGGAGAGTTGCATAGTTACTATAGCAAACTTTTCTAGCAAATGCTAGAGTAGAAATTGTCAGTCCAGAAGGTGAGCATTTTCATCTAGCTGTAAAGTTATCAAAATGATATGCACTAGATTTTATTAGAAGAAAACAACACTGTGGTCCTTAGACCTGCGCAAGAAGGGCACCTGCCCTGGGTTCCACACTTGGAGAGCCCCACATAACTATCTCCAGCCACAGCCATACCCCTCCCACAAGGTAAGGAGTATTACAAGACCACGAAGTATCCACCTGGAGCTAATCCTCTTTCTTTCAACTTCACCCTCTAGGTATCTAGAACCATGGAATTCCCTGCCCAAACGACCCCAAATCTACTTCTATCCAAGGAGTGGCCAGGGCTGTTTATGTGAAAAGCTAGTGCATGAGCTTGAGCCTGTGGGTTAATGTATCCATACCCATTTAAGCCCCTACTCAGAGTCAGACAGCCAAGGATGAAAAGACAATGGGGGCAGGCAGTGGGAGTGCAGGTCTCATTCCTCTGCCATTTCACTGATATTCTGAGGAGTTTAAGAATCCCAAATTTGAACCTAGCCTTCTAGGACCTTGTGAAGCTGTATATTTCAAGATATAGCATAGAACATACTTTGACAGTTATTTGTCTGATTTATAACTGTTAAATATTTACATGTATATAGTGTGTGGGTCTCTAGTTGTATTCTTACTGTGGGTTCCAGAAAGGGTCTGGAAAAAGAAATAAAGAGATCATTTGCACCTTCATTTCTCTTTGTGCATGGGCCTATGTCCTTTGACCCTTTGGTTAGGCCAGTGCTTGTTAGGCCTTCTAGGATAACTTTAGGGTGGACTATTAGCCGTAATCTGGTCCAAACTTGTGCCCTGGCACTAGAGTGAGGTGACCTCTAGTGATACTCCAGGGTCTTTGCATAAAGTGGTGTAGTCTAAGCTTATATACTTACTGCTACCATGATAGCAGGTGGAAAATTGAGTGACTGATCTGTGGGGAGCAAAAGAGAGAAGGGAAGTTGGATTCACTTGTGACTAAAATGATTTCTTAGGATTATATGTGAATTTCAGTTTTCCACTAAGCGTTGATTATTAGCTGTTGGCTCTTCACTTTCTAAGATCTGGAGAAAATATTTCTGCACCTACTTGAATATTTTTGGGTTAAAAAAAGAGAATAACTAGAATAAGAAATATATTATCAGGGTTTATTCCTTTACATCTCTGTAAATACTATTTTGAGAGAGGAAATAAAAAGTTAATATCTTCACATTATTCTGATGTGCTATTTATGTTCAAAGAGAATGTACAAGTGAAAATCTTAATTATTTCAGAACTTCTATAATACTTCTAATTCAAATGGTATTATTTGCTCTGTATACAAACAATATTTTCTGAGCTTGGGATATTAATTTCAAATTTCTCTAGTATTTATAAAAATATTTGATTCTTTTTATCTATTTGTATATTAGTACCATAATCCTAATCCTGCCATCTTCAGCTTTTCACTTGTATTAATTTTCCAGATGCCAAAACCTACACCTTTAAGCATAAAAATTTTTATTTTAATCATTTCGTGACAGTTAAAATGTTCTCTAATCATATATATAAAATACATACACACAAACATAGAGACACAAGAATGTATATCTTCTTGCCTTTGTCAAAGAGATATTCTAAAATTGCTTAATAGTGCTACTGTTGTTAAGCCTTAAAGGCTTGAGCTTCAGGACTTTTCCATTGTGTAAGAAAAGATTTTAGAATGTACGGTGGCTCATGCCTGTAATCTCAACACTTTGGGAAGCCAGGGTGGGTGGATTGCTTGAGTCCAGAAGTTTGACACTAGCCTGGGCAACATAGTGAAACCTCATCTCTTAAAAAAAAAATTTTTTTTTAAGACTTTACAATGTAAACTTATTCATTATCAAATAAAATTAGGGTTTTTTTTTTTTTTTTTTTTTTTTTTTAGAACATAATGGTTTAACATGCTGTAATAACAGATGTGAGGAAATAACACTCATTAAGTTCATCTTTCAAGTTATAGAAGTATTTACAGGTCTTGGTCAACAGATATCTCAGGAAATAAAATGGAAAAATTAACCTTAAAATATTGATTAATTTTTTAAATGTATAGGCATTTTAGTGAAGTTGAAGCTTTCTAGAAAACAGAAGCTGAGTGTGTGCTTTCTCTTAGTGGTTTAGTATTACTTCTTATTAATTTATGTATCAATAAGAGAAAATGAATCACTTTTTAGGTTTGTACTACAGAAAGTGCCAGTTAATTTCCAAGGAAAATGTTACTCATGATACGAGGCTTTTCTGTTTGATGCTGCCACCAAGCACTCATCTTCAAGTGCCCATTGGGCAACATGTTTACCTCAAGCTACCTATTACAGGTAAGGTGAATAGAGGCTTTGGGACACATTTTCTTCTTTTATAAGCAGTTCAAAATCAGTACTGTTCTTTCTAGAAAACAGCCATTTACGTTATTAATAAATGTTTCCAGGCAGCTAGATTTAGTGATAGTCAGAATCTAGGTTTGTGACTGCAACGTGTTCTACATGTTGGAACTATAGCTGGACCATATTATCATGTGGAACAAAGATATTGCCAGTAGGTTAGACAGATGATTCCACCAGCATTGTAATTTATGACTGACAAAACCCTAAATGAAAGAGATGAGAGACTGCACAAATAGTCTTCCATGAAGACAACTACTAGAAGCTCATACTGGTGTCTCTTAGTAGCTACTTAGGGTTGTATCATTTATGAAGTTGAATCTATAAAATTTTAAATGAGCGAATGATTGGAAATGATTTTATTCTATGTGCTACCAGTATAAGAAGCTCTATAAATGTATAAATATGAATTCTTCTTTCTTTCATTTTTATCCTAAATTTACCTCACTTGTTTTGAATACCCTTGTTATTGATGTCCAACATTTTCTTTGCCTTTTGAAGCTGCAAACAGTAAAATTCTCCTGTCAGCTGTAGTGTTTCCGGCAATTGTCTAAAATGTTACCAGCTATGTCTTAGTAGATATATTATGATGAGGCACTGTTAAGGTTTTCTGTTTTTTGTCACTAATGGCTGGTTTTCTCTTTTTCATCACTAATGCCTGGTTACCTAATTCAAGAGCTGGTATCTTCTCCAGTTATTGCCAATGCATTTTAATTAATATATGTATTTTGTATACATTAAGGAGCCATGTATAAAATTTTTGGTCTTTCAAACATGTGATGATTCTTCTCTTTGGGATTTGGCTACCTAAAATAAAATGAGTTATTTATTTTACTCTTTAAGAAAATAATATATTCTTAGAAGTATCTGGATTAACATTCTTTTTATTCAGTTACCAAAGTAATACGTAATATGTTAAAATATTAAAACAATTTAAAGTACGTGAAGTAAAAAGTGAAATTTCTTCCTTTTTCTCCCCTAAATGATCCCACTGGTCATCAGTAACCATTTTTAAAAATTTGGTGTATAATTAAAATTATAAGGTAAATACTTTTTTTAACATCTCCATGGTAAATTTTTGATGTGGTTTTTGTTGTGGCCCATTACAAAGTTTATTTGCTGATGGAATAGGTGGTTGTCTAAACTTATTACCATATATTTCTATTAAATTAGACTATACATAATAAAAACATTGTTTATATTATGGGTACAATATTGATTTGTGAAAATTGTTTCGGCACATACAGGCTTGGGGTATATATATGTATATACTATATACATATAGAAAAATCATTAGAATTATATACCCATTAGGTATATAGTTTTAAATATATACTGATGGTATCATAAAATTTGGACGTTTCATCTTCATGAAGAGGTTTTTGGATTTTTAGAGTTTAATTTTTTTGCTGTGATTTTTTTTTCTAGGTACAGAAATAGTAAAGCCATATACACCTGTATCTGGTTCCTTACTCTCAGAGTTCAAGGAACCAGTTCTTCCCAACAATAAATACATCTATTTTTTGATAAAAATCTATCACACTGGACTCTTCACACCAGAGCTTGATCGTCTTCAGATTGGTTAGTATTGTTACATTTTTGTAACCTCATTTGTGCTCTAGATTGGATCAGACTGCCCTCTTGTTATCTCCATGTAGGAGTCTATCAAATATCTTTAACTCAACATGTCTACAACCAAAGTTATCTTCTCTTTGTCCCACCCAGCATGGCCTTCCTCCATATTCCCTGTTTTTATTATTTGCAGCATCACTGTTCATCCTTGATCCAATCTGGAAACTCAAATCAGCCTTGTTTCTTCCCACTTTCTCTCTCCCAGTCCAGTCAGCCACTAAATTTTGTTGAGTATACATCTCAATGGCTTTTTCAGCTACCTCTTCTGCCACTGTCTTATAGTAAGCCTTCATCATATCTTTGTTGGCTTCTAACTGTTTTCTCACAATTGACCCTAGCTGCTTTGCAGCTTTGAAACCTCTGATGGGTCCCCATTATCTATACTGCATGACCTGCATAGACATTGATAATCTCTCCAGCTTCATCTCTTGCTATACAAAAATACTTGTGCTACTCAGAGTTCCACAGATTTGTCATCCTCATTCACAGTTACATGCAGTTGCCACACCCAAGATGCCCATCAACCTTTTCTTTACCTGTCAAGTACTTTTTTAAAAAGACCCAAACATGGGCTGGGCTCATGCCTGTAATCCCAGCATTTTGGGAGGCTGAGGCAGGCAGATCACTTGAGGTCCGGAGTTTGAGACCAGCCTGGCCAACATGGGGAAACTCCGTTTCTACTAAAAATACAAAAATTAGCCAGGTATGGTGGCGGGCATCTGTAATCCCAACTACTTGGAAGGCTGAGGCAGAAGAATCACTTAAACCTGGGAGGCAGAGGTTGCGGTGAGCCAAGATCATGCCACTGTACTCCAGCCTGGGCAACAGAGCGAGACTCTCAAAAAAATAATAATAATAAATAAAAATAAATAAAAAGACCCAAACAGAATATCACTTTATGGAGCCCTCCTCCTCCCCTGAAACCCCCAATAACAACAGTTTGTTCATAGCTCTATTATAAGAATAAATATATTCCTCAATTAGAAGACTGAGTTTAGGAGCAGAAATTGTCTTATCTTTGTATTTCCAACACCTGGCATGGCAGTTGGTACATAATAGGCTGTCAGTAAATGTACTTTGTTTTTTTGTTTGTTTGTTTTATTTTTGAGACGGTCTGCCGCCCAGGCTGGAGTGCAGTGGCTTGATCTCAGCTCACTGCAACCTCTGCCTTCTGGATTCAGTGATTCTTCTGCCTCAGCCTCCCAAGTAGCTGGGATTACAGGCACACACCACCACGCTGACTAAGTAGTAGAGATGAGTTTTCACTATGTTGGCCAGGCTGGTCTTGAACTCCTAACCTTAGGTGATTGGCCCACCTTGGCCTCCCAAAGTGCTGGGATCACAGGTGTGAGCCACTGTGCCCAGCCAGTAAAGGTACTTTGAAAGAATGAATAAAGAACTATAATGAGATATATTAAGATTTAAAAACTTCCCTTGCTTCTGCTCCCTTTTGGTGTCTCTTACTCCTTTTTCTGTATTTTCTTTTCACTGCTTTTTACCTAATGGCAAAAGTGTTCCTCTTTCCAAGGCAGCATTAGCAATATTTTGGGATATCAGTGAAGTGGATCACTGAAATTTGGAAATAAACAAAATTACATTACTTTCTGAAATGTAGTAGATATGATTCTGCTAATTATATCTACTTCACATAAGAGAGATGATTAGTCATCCTTGGTTACATAAACCAAAATATTTTATATGAATTTGAACCTGAAGTATTTTGGAGTACCTACAAATCTAGTGAAGGTGACTGTCACCTTGTGAAAGAAGGACTGACACATAATTATAATACAGTAAGTGGAAACTTAAGGAATGGTATTACAGCCTATTTATGGAGATTTTTGCAAACATAGCAGGGTGAAGAGTTGTCCTAGAGTGTGGAAAGGGAAAGCTCGAAGAACAAGATGAAGTATTATTTCAGCTTCATTTAGGGAGGCTCGACATGGCACAAATATTTGTGTCACTTAGAGAGTTGTACATTAAATGAATGAACCCATGCAATTATCCATCTCTGTTTCAATCCCATGTTCACTAAGCAGCATGATTTTACATGATTAATTTGGCTTTCCATGTGTTCTGATACTGGAAACAAGATATCCCCAATGGGACATGTAATGTTCAGGTCACTAGATACATGTAACCCCAGCTGTGCCATTCTGGCATGTGTGCTTTAATCTCTTCTGAATTTGATTAGCATCAGTTATCTTACATGAGTCTAATCAATTTTGTTAGCATTGGAAAGACTGGGCTGTGGGTAAAAGTTACCAAGTTAATACTGTCCTCTGAGGCTTCTTTAGTAAACAACCATCTGGCTTTCCTAAGGACATTCTAATCTTACAGTGTTTTTCAAACTATAACAAGGAGCTTCTATTGTTTGTTTGGTTTTTTTTTGTTTTTTTTTGTTTTTTTTTTGAGACGGAGTTTTGCTCTTGTTGCCCAGGCTGGAGTACAATGGCGCGATCTCGGCTCACCGCAACCTCCGCCTCCTGGGTTCCAGCGATTCTCCTGCCTCAGCAACCTCCGCCTCCTGGGTTCAAGCGATTCTCCTGCCTCAGTCTCCCGAGTAGATGGGATTACAGGCATGTGCCACAATGCCCAGCTAATTTTTTGTGTTTTTAGTAGAGACAGGGTTTCTCCATGTTGGTCAGGCTGGTCTTGAACTCCTGACCTCAGGTGATCCACCTGCCTTGGCCTCCCAAAGTGTTGGGATTACAGGCGTGAGCCACTACGCCCAGCCCTGTTTTCAAATACTTACTTCATCAACTACTGCAAGATTCTTACTATCCTGCAATGGAAAACAAAGGAAAAATTGTGAGCATCCAAGCATTTTAAAATAGAGTATTTTAAATCATTCAAAAATTATACACAGCTTTATTTTTCATTTTTAAGATTACATTTCAAGTTTCTGAATCTAGTCCTAAAGATAATTTTCTTATATGAATGGTACATGGTGATTATATCAACTGGACTGTAGAAAATGGGCACTGATTTCTCAAATGTGTTGATGCTAGATTGGAAAGTGGCATGCTCTAAGTATAGTTGACTGCATTTCTGATCTTGCTTTGTTTTTATGGGAATTAAACTCAGAACAGCCTTTCTTAATTAATAGGTCTTTTCAAAAATTTGGTGGAAGAGAAGTTGGTATGTTTATCAACATAAGATTTTAGAATACATTTCTATTTCAATTTTCTCTCCTACTAATCCTGTTACTATGGTTAATAATCAATATGTAAATAGTGAATATCTGTTCTTTACTCTGTACCATGTAAGACAGATATATGTGGACTCTGCTTTTGAAGTACTTAAAATTTAGTTTAGCAATCAATCCTTTATTGATAATTTGTGGATAAGTACTTTGCAGTAGTTTGTAAATTTCAGACTTCTGATGGTTTGGGAAAATAGTGGTGGGAAATTATACCATAAAACCTCATTATTAATTTGACTGTAATGATATAATTCAGACATACTTAGGGGCCTAATGAGTATCCTTAAGACTACTTATTTATCTTAAAGACTGATACATAGTCTGCAAGTTAAGTGTTTATACTGTTACTCCTTAGTGTTTTAAATTCAGTTACTTTTGGCTTCTTAATTTCCCGGCTGGGTTTTTTGTTTTGTTTGTGTTTTTTTTCTGATTTAGTTTGTATTTCATTGTTTAGGAGATTTTGTTTCTGTAAGCAGTCCTGAGGGCAATTTTAAAATATCCAAGTTCCAAGAATTAGAAGATCTCTTTTTGTTGGCAGCTGGAACAGGCTTCACTCCAATGGTTAAAATACTGAATTATGCTTTGACTGATATACCCAGTCTCAGGTATGTAATTTTGTCTCTAATTACTATCCTTTTTGAGGCTGTTATATTAGTATAAGGTATTCTAAGTTGATTACTCACTGGACCTTAATAGACATGTTACCATTTCCTCATTCATCATTTCTTACTCTGCCTCCTCTAATACTAGGTATTAAGTAGGTTCTTTTATCTCATTTCAGTTTTTGATGATTTTTAATTACCTACTGGGCACTAAAACATTCACGCTGGTTCACTTTAGACTTGCCATTTGTGCATATTTTACATGTAATTAATTATTTCTGAGTTTTTGTTTTTCTTTTAAGGAAAGTGAAGCTGATGTTCTTCAATAAAACAGAGGATGATATAATTTGGAGAAGCCAATTGGAGAAATTAGCATTTAAAGATAAAAGGTATTAAACTGATATTAGCTCTGTGTTTAGTTTTTTATACCTGTGTAGTAAATCTAGGCCTTAACTTGTCTGGTTGGAGCTTTGATTGGCCAGGAAGCTCCTTCAAAGAAAAAAAATAAACCGATAATTCTCTAACTGAAAATCATGTTAAATGTTCCCCTTTCCTCAAAGAAACACTGTCTGGCAAGATCTAGGCAACCTTATATATGTGTCACTAAGATGCATGTTGGACTTTATGATCATGTTATGTGATTTATACTGAGTTGGGTTTCACTGAAAATGTTGCAATGTAGCCAGTTTGGTAATGCAAGATTTTTCTTGTTATAATGGGGCTGATAAAATAAAAATTTGGTGAGAATGGATTAAGCAAAATTAAACATGGTATGGGATTTCTAAAGCTTTTTATATGTTAGTATCCTTTGTGACTTTCCAAGGCAGGAATTTTTTATGCATCGTTTAGCAAAATTCCCTTTACTTTTGTTTGTTTGCATTAACGCTTCTTCGCTCTATCACTAGTGATCCTTGGTACCCACTTTGGGAAGTGCTGGTATAGACAATAGAAAAAAGTTCTAGTCAAGCTGAACTCAGTAGTGGAATGGGACAGAAAGGATAACAAAAGTAAAAACTTATTTTATTGATTAAAGAGCCCAGTAAACTAAAATAAGAAGATAATTTAAATGAATATGTGCTCCATTTCCCCTAAAAAGATTTGATAGCAGTAGGAAGTTCAGAACAATCTTTTTACAAAAAGTGAATTGAATAAGCTATCATACTTCCTAAAGCATTTCTATAATCATTAAAAGCTATTTCTAAGAATTTTAGGGCTTTATAAATTATACAGAAGATCTGAAGTAAATACGTATGTGTATGATAGGATGGTACAGATAAAATTCTAGGCTTTTTGAAAGAGTAAAGCCCTTAGAACTTTGTTTGCTGTCCAGGGGCTCGAGGTTCTTCTGAATATTTTCTGAATATCCATAATAAGGAAATGCTGTGGTCTTTTCCCATTTTTCCCTGCCTGCTGTCTCCCATCATCCTCCACTTTGTCTTTTAATAAATGGCTTTCGGACTTAAGGATGACACCTGAACTTATTTATCCTTGAAGTATTTATTCTTTACATACTAAAAACATAAACCTAAGAATATTTACTATATTTAAGTAGTTGTGTGGCATTTTAGAGAATTATTTAAAGAAGTTCAAGTTCTTAGTTTTTCAAGTATTTTTTAACACATTTTCAAAGTGAAAAATTGGAAGCGTTTATCAATAAGCCTAAAGACCTAAATTCCAGTTGACATTCTGCTCCTCACCAGCATGAAATTTTATTCACAAATTATTTACCTCTAGGGGCCTCTTTAACTTCAAAAGAAAATAATGACGTCTTTCTACTTCATAAAGCTATTGTGAGCTTTGGAGAAGATAATGTAAATGCTTTGGAACCTGTGAAGCCCTCTCTCAGACTTTTGAATTGTGGTTATAGAGGACCCCTATATACATGTTTGTTTTCTGTCTTGGCTGTTAGAGCTCCTGTTTTTTTAAGTAAATGTTTAAAAGAATTTAAACTGGTTGATTCCCAGGCAAGATGGCCAAATAGGAACAGCTCTGGTCTGTAGCTCCCAGTGAGACCAACACAGTAGGCGGGTGATTTCTGCATTTCCAACTGAGGTACCTGGTTCATCTCACTGGGATTGGTTATACAGTGGGTACAGCCCACAGAGGGTGAGCAGAAGCAGGGTGGGGTGTTGCCTCACCCGGGAAGCTCAAGTGGTTGGGGAACTCCCTCCACTAGCCAAAGGAAGCCATGAGGGACTGTGCCATGAGTAACTGTGCTATCCAGCCCAGATACTACGCTTTTCCCATAGGCTTCGCAACCTGCGGACCAGGAGATTCCCTTGGGTGCCTATACCACCAGGGTCCTGGGTTTCAAGCACAAACTTGGGCAGCCATTTGGGCAGACACCAAGCTAGCTGCAGGAGTTTTTTTGTACCCCAGTGGCACCTGGAACCAGAGAAACAGAACCATTCACTCACCTGGAAAGGGGGCTGAAGCCAGGGAGCCAAGTGGTCTTGCTCAGTGGATCCTACCCAAACGGAGCCCAGCAAGCTAAGATCCACTGGCTTGAAATTCTCACTGCAAGCATAACAGTTTGAAGTCAACGGGGAACACTCGAGCCTAGTAGGGGGAGGGACGTCCACCATTACTGATACTTGAGTAAGTGGTTTTCCACTCACAGTGTAAAAAAAGCCACTGGGAAGTTCGGACTAGGTGGAGCCCACCACAGTGCCAAAAAACCATGATAGCCAGACCGCCTCTCTAGGTTCCTCCTCTCTGTGCAGGGCATCTCTGAAAGAAAGGCAGCAGTCCCAATCAGAGGCAGAGGCTTATAGATGAAACTCCCATCTCCCTGGAACAGAGTGCCTGGGGGAAGGGGCGGCTGTGGGCACAGCTTCAGCAGACTTAAACGTTTCTGCCTGCTGGCTCTTAAGAGAGCAGTGGATCTCCCATCACAGCGCTTGAGCTCAGCTAAGTGACAGACTGCCTCCTCAAGGGGGTCCCTTACCCTTGAGGCTCCTGATGGGGAGACACCCCCCAGCAGGGGTCGACAGACACCTCATACAGGAGAGCTCTGGCTGGCATTTGGCGGGTGCCCTCTGGGATGAAGCTTCCAGAGGAAGGAACAGGCAGCAGTCTTTGCTATTCTTCAGCCTCTACTGGTGATACCCAGGAAAACAGGGTCTAGAGTGGACCCCCGGCAAACTCCAGCAGACCTGCAGCAGAGGGGCCTGTTATAAGGTAAACTAACAAACAGAAAGCAATAGCATCAACATCAAGAAAAAAAACGATGACCAAGCCAACAAACACTCCATCCAGAGGTCACCAACAGCAGAGACCAAAGCTAGATAAATCCATGAAGATGAGGAAAAACCTGTGCAAAAAGTCTGAAAATGCCAAACACCAGAATGCCTCTTCTTCTTCAAAGGATCACAACTCCTTGCCAGCGAGGGAACAAAACTGGACGGATAATGAGTTTGACAAATTGACAGAAGTAGGCTTCAGAAGATGGGTAATAACAAACTCCTCTGAGCTAAAGGAGCATGTTCTAACCCAATGCAAAGAAGCTAAGAACCTTGACAAAAGGTTAGAGGAATATCTAACTACAATAAACAGTTTAGAGAAGAACATAAATGACCTGATGGAACTGAAAAACACAGCATGAGAACGTCGTGAAGCATACACAAGTATCGTAGCCGAATCGAGCAAGCGGAAGAAAGAATATCAGAGATTGAAGATCAACTCAATGAAATAAAGCAAGAAGACAAGATTAGAGAAAAAATAATGAAAAGGAATGAACAAAGCCTCCAAGAAATATGGGACTACGTTTGGTGTACCTGAAAGTGACGGGGAGAATGGAACCAAGTTGGAAAACCACTTCTGGATACTATCCAAGAGAACTTCCCCAACCTAGCAACATAGGCCAACATTCAAATTCAGGAAATAAGAGAACACTACAAAGATACTCCTTGAGAAGAACAACCCCAAGACACACAATCATCAGATTCACCAAGGTTGAAATAAAGGAAAAAATGTTAAAGGCAGCCACAGAGGAAGGTCGGGTTACCCACAAGGGACACCCATCAGAATAACAGGGGATCTCTCTGAAGAAACCCTAGAAGCCAGAAGAGAGTGGGGGGCCAATATTCTACATTCTTAAAGAAAAGAGTTTTTAACCCAGAATTTCATATCCAGCCAAATTAAGCTTCATAAGCAAAGGAGAAATAAAATCCTTTAAAGACAAGCAAATGCTGAGGGATTTTGTCACCACCAGGCCTGCCTTACAAGAGCTCCTGAAGGAAGCACTAAATATGGAAAAGAAAAACCGGTACCAGCCACTGCAAAAACGAAGCAGAATGTAAAGACCATCGAAACTATGAAGAAACTGCATCAACTAATGGGCAAAATAACCAGCTAGCATCATAATGACAAGATCAAATTCACACATAACTGTATTAACCTTAAATGTAAATTAGCTAAATGCCCCAATTAAAACGCACAGTCTGGCAAATTGGATAAAGAGTCAAGACCCATCAGTGTGCTGTGTTCAGGAGACCCATCTTACATGCAAAGACACACATAGGCTCCGAATAAAGGGCTGGAGGAAGATTTACCAAGCCAATGGAAAGCAAAAAAAAAAAAAAAAAAAAAAAAAAAAAGCAGGGGTTGCAATCCTAGTCTCTGATAAAACAGTCTTTAAACCAACAAAGACCAAAAAAGACAAGGGCATTACATAATGCTAAAGGGATTAATGCAACAAGAAGAGCTAACTATCCTAAATGTATATGCACCCAATATAGGAGCACCCAGATTCAAAAAGCAAGTTCTTAAAGACTTACAAAGAGACACTTTCACACAATAATAGTGGGAGACTTTAACACCCTATGTCAATATTAGACAGATCAACGAGACAAAATTAATAGGGATATTCAGGACTTGAACTCAGCTCTGGACCAAGTGGACCTAATAGACATCTACAGAACTCGTCACCCCATATCAACAGAATATACATTCTTCACAGCACCACATAGCACTTATTCTAAAATTGACCACATATTTGGAAGTAAAACACTCCTCAGCAAATGCAAAGGAACAGAAATCATAACAAACAGTGTCTCAGACCACAGTGCAATCAAATTAGAACTCAGGATTAAGAAGCTCACTCAGAACCACACAACTACATGGAAACTGAACAACCTGCTCCTGAATGACTACTGCATAAATAACGAAATTAAGGCAGAAATAAATAAGTTCTTTGAAACCAATAAAAACAAAGACACAACATGCCAGAATCTCTGGGACACATTTAGAGCAGTATGTAGAGGGAAATTTATAGCACAAAATGCCCACAGAAGAAAGTGAGAAAGATCTAAAATTGACACCCTAACATCACAATGAGAAGAACTAGAGAAGCAAGAGCAAACAAATTCAAAAGCTAGCAGAAAACAAGAAATAAACTAAGATCAGAGAAAAACGGAAGGAAATAGAGACATGAAAAACCCTTCAAAAAATCAGTGCATCCAGGAGCTGGTTTTTTGAAAAGATTAACAGAATGGATAAACTGGTAGCCATACTAATAAAGAAGAAAAGAGAGAAGAATCAAATAGATACAATAAAAAATGATAAAGGGGAGATCACCACTGATCCCACAGAAATACAGACTACCAATCAGAGAATACTATAAACAACTCTATGCAAATAAAGTAGAAAATCTAGAAAAAATGGATAAATTCCTGGACACATACACCCTGCTAAGACTAAACCAGGAAGAAGTTGAATCCCTGAATAGACCAGTAACAAGTTCTGAAATTGAGGTAGTAATTAATAGCCTACCAAACAGAAAAGGCTCAGGACCAGACAGATTTACAGCTGAATTCTACCAGAGGTACAAAGAGGAGCTGGTACCATTCCTTCTGAAACTATTCCAAACAATAGAAAAAGAGGGAATCCTCCCTAACTCATTTTATGAGGCCAGCATCATCCTGATACCAAAACCTGGCAGAGACACAACAAAACAAAGAAAAATTCAGACCAGTATCCCTGATGAACATCAGTGCAAAAATCCTCAATAAAATACTTGCAAACTGAATCTAGCAGCACATTAAAAAGCTTTTCCACCATGATCAAGTTGGCTTTATCCCTGGGATGCAAGGCTGGTTCAACATACACAAATCAATAAATGTAATGCATCACAAAAACAGAACCGATGACAAAAACCACATGGTGATCTCAATAGATGCAGAAAAGGCCTTCAATAAAATTCAACACCCCTTCATGCTAAAAACACTCAAACTAGGTATTGATGGAACATATCTCAAAATAATAAGAGCTATTTATAACAAACCCACATCCGATATCATGCTGAATGGGCAAAAGCTGGAAACATTCCCTTTGAAAACCAGCACAAGAGAAGAATGCCCCTCTCACCACTCCTATTCAACATAGTATTGCAAGTTCTGGCCAGGGCAATAAGGCAAGAGAAAGAAATAAAGGATATTCAAATAGAAAAGAGGAAGTCAAATTATCTCTGTTTCCAGATGACACGATTGTATATTTAGAAAACCCCATCATCTCAGCCCAAAAACTCTTTAAGCTGATAAGCAACTTCAGCAAAGTCTCAGGATACAAAATCAATGTGGAAAAATTACAAGCATTCCTACACACCAATGATAGAGAGCCAAATCATAAGTGAACTCCTCACAAATGCTACAAAGAGAATAAAATATCTAGGAATCCAACTTACAAGAGATGTGAAGGACCTCTTCAAGGAGAACTACAAACCACTACTCAAGGAAATAAGCGAGGACACAAACAAATGGAAGAACATTCCATGCTGATGGATAGGAAGAATCAGTATCATGAAAGTGGCCATACTGCCCAAAGTAATTTATAGGTTTAATGCTATCCCCATCAAGCTACCATTGACTTTCTTCACAGAATTAGAAAAAAACTATTTTGAATTTCATATGGAACCAAAAAAGAGCTTGTATAGCCAAGACAGTCCTAAGCAAAAAGAACAAAGCTGGAGGCATCATGCTACCTGACTTCAAACTATACTACAAGGCCACAGTAACCAAAACGGCATGGTACGGGTACCAAAACGGATATATAGACTAGTGGAACAGAATAGAGGTCTCAGAAATAATGCCCCACATTTACAACCATCTGATCTTCAACAAACCTGACAAACAATAGGGAAGGGATTCCCTATTTAATAAATGGTATTGGGAAAAGTGACTAGCCATATGCACAAAATTGAAACTGGACCCTTCCTTACACCTTATACAAAAATTAAGATAGATTAAAGATTTAAACGTAAGATCTAAAACCATAAAAACCCTAGAAGAAAACTTAGGCAATACCATTCAGGACATAGGCATGGGCAAAGACTTCATGACTAAAACACCAAAAGCAATTGCAACAAAAGCCAAAATTGACAAATGGGATCTAATTAAGAGCTTCTGCATAGCAAAAGAAATTATCATCAGAGTGAACAGGCAGCCTGCAGAATGGGAGAAAAATTTTGCAATCTATCCATCTGACAAAGGGCTAATATCCAGAGTCTACAAGGAGCTTAAACAGATTTACCAGAAAAAAAAAAAAATCCCATCAAAAAGTGTGGGTGAAGGATATGAACAGACACTTTTCACACTTCTGTGGTTAAATTGTCATTGAATTGTAAATATTAAAAAACAAATTTTGTAGTTAAGAGAAATACCCTACTCTCTATATTTAGGTCCCAGTCTTCTACTCCATCCTTTGTGGAACAAGGAGAATGATAAGAATTATGGATTCTGAGGCTGACATATGATCGAATATTTTCAGCAAGCATGCTATGCTTGTCCTCAGAGTTTATCTAGATAATATAATTAGCAAATGGAATTCTTCAAAATAAAATTGTATAATGGAAAGTTATTAATATCTTGGCCTTGGGCAAATTACTTTATCTGGCTGAGCTTCAGTTTTTCCATCTGTAAAACGAACATTAATACCTACACCACAGAATCATTTGGACATGGGAATCAGTGAGTTAGCCTATGTAGGTGCCTAGCCCAGAATTAGTATGTTTGTAGCAGACATTCATTCATTCGTTCGTGAAATATGTGTAACATCTATTATGTGCCTGTACACATGGATCCAGCAGTGATAAGATATTGTGTTTGCTTTTTTTCTCATGCAGCCCAGGGAATGTGTCTCTTCATTTTCCCTAATTACTGCCCTCAGAATTGCAAAAATATAGATACTTCATAAATACTTTTTAGAGTATTACTCTTTCTATTTCAGTCTCATTTTCATGTCATTAAGTATGAAATCTGAACAGAAAAAAATGTGTACCCAAATTTTGTCCAAATATGTTATTAAACTTGACTGTTCTAACAATTGGGATTCCATTCACCACCTTCCAAGTCTAGCAAAATCTTATACTTTTTCTCTTATGAAAAATGAGACAAAACATAAGGCAAATATGTGCAGTAGTGGATTTAACTAATTATGTAAACTGAAATCAAACTAAATTCCACTTATCCTTCTCCCAAATATGTGATCAGTGTTCTGAGGCTCAGTTCATTCAGTACACGTTGGCCCACCTGCTCCCATCAGCAGAATGCCCTAGCTCTGTGATGTCTCTGCTTTTGTAGAATGAGTTTTGAGGGGTGGCACAGGTGGGACAGTTTGACAGGTTGACTTCTAGAAAACATTTTGTGGTATATAAATATAACAGGTATTTTCCTTTTTGTTTCAAATGAGTCGTTCTTGGAGACCATTAATCTTTAGTAAAGGTAGTGGTACATTTTTTTATAACAGTATTTGTTGATTTTCCCTTCTCTTTATAAAATTAATACATGTTTATATAGAAAAGGTATAAGAAAAAAATCACCCATAATCCTACCACCCAAAGAACAATTATTAATGTTATGGTCTGTATCTTTCTATTCATACGCATACCTATCTTTTTGTTTTGTATATTTAAAATAATGTAGTCATACTAACTATAATTTTTATAACTACATTTCTACTTATTGTATTGTGTGTTTTTTACATAAAGAATATTTTCAACAGGTGGTTTTCAACCTTAAGCAACTCTGCCACCCCAGAAACATTTATGTCTGGAGACATTTTTTATTTTCACAACTGGGGGAAGAGGTGTTACTGACACCTAGTCAGTAGAGGCCAGGATTGCTACAAAATATCTTACAATTCACAGGACAGCCCGCCTACAACAAAGAATTATCCAGCCCAAAGTGCCAGTCGTGCCAGTTAGTAAATCCTGCAATATACTGTGATTTTTAATAACTGCATTGTATTCAGTTGTGGGAGCATACCATAATTTATTTAATCAATTCTCTATTATTTGACATAGTGACTAGAAATTGTTCAATACCTCTCTAACTGTTCAGGATAAAGATGTATCAGAAGAAGTATTGGGTCAAAGTATTTTAAGGCTCTTGATACCTATTATACTTTAAGTTCTGGGATACATGTGCAGAACATGCAGGTTTGTTACGTAGGTATGCATGTGCCATGGTGGTTTGCAGCACCCATCAACCCGTCATCTACATTAGGTATTTCTCCTAATTCTATCCCTAACCCCGCACCCCACAACAGTCCTCAGTGTGGAATGTTCTCCTCCCTGTGTCCATGTGTTCTTATTGTTCAACTCCCACTTATGAGTGAAAACATGGGGTGTTTGGTTTTCTGTTCCTGTCTTAGTTTGCTGAGAATGATGGTTTCCAGCTTCATCCATGTCCCTGCAAAGGACATGAACTCATCCTTTTTTATGGCTGCATAGTATTCCATGGTGTGTATGTGCCACATTTTCTTTATCCAGTCTATCATTGATAGGCATTTGGGTTGGTTCGAAGTCTTTGCTATTGTGAATAGTGCTGCAATAAACATACATGTGCATGTGTCTTTATAGTAGAATGATTTATAATTCTTTGGGTATATACCCAGTAATGGGATTGCTAGGTCAAATGGTATTTCTGGTTCTAGATCCTTGAGGAATCGCCACACTATCTTTCACGGTGGTTGAACTAATTTGCACTCCCACCGGCAGTGTAAAAATATTCCTATTTCTCCACATCCTCTCCAGCGTCTGTTACATTTTGACTAATAGCCTCTGAAAAATGAAAGCACTTAGCAGAGAATACTATACCCAGCCTACATTGTCGTTGATGATGACATTAACACTGATAGTGTCATTAACAGTGATGTTGTTAGTGTCATTATTTTTACACTAGAGTGGATTGGGAGGTTAGTTGGGGCAAAAGAAAGAGGAGGAAAAAAGGGGTTCTAAGCAGCACGGAAATGGGTCACCAAGGAAAGGGGACTATTTACCCACTTATATGCACCAACAGAAGATAGAAGACCATTTACATCACTTTAAACATCTGTGTGCTCACTATCTGCAAAATGTGCTTGACATTACAAAAAGATAAGAAATCAGTAAGACTACCCTAGTGGTGGTGAAGTTCTAAAGTACATCAGTGACTGTAAAGTCTGTGCCTTGAGAGGAACAAAAAACATACCGTAGCTATCTAGTGAAAAGAATTTTATTCCATTTTTGTGAGCCTACCTTAAAATAAATTTTTTGACAAGCTTAGACTGACATTTAAGATCGCATAGGCACTCATCAGAAGCAGTTCTGTTCTCTCCCTCTTTCATATTAGTTTGTATTTTATGGGTTAATCTGAATTTATTTTCAGGTAACCTTTTCAAGAGTCCCAACCCCTTTTGGCACTTTTGAAATTATAGAGGAATTTCAGGATGTTTACTGTGTGCCCTCACATGTCTCCAGCATCTCAAAGCTGTAATTACTTTAGACAGTAAGTTGACCTTCATTCAGAAAACCCAGGAGAGAGGATTCCACAGGAATTATCTATATTTTGATATAAAAAAATCTTTCATTAAAGAATTATTGAGTCTTAACTTGGGAATGCTCCTGTTCCAGATTAAGCTCTTTTCTCAGCCTATGAAAAGGAGATAAGCAGGATAACAGCCTCTTTACAATATCCTTAAATTGCAGCCATTATTTCTGTTCGCCTTTTCCATTGAGTGCATAAATTATAGTCAAGGGACCATTATGTGAATAAATACAAAATACATGAGAAGTTTATACCGTTTATGTAAGGATCTGTTATTTATCACCATTTAGTAGATACCTGCAGAAAATATATCACTGATTAGGCTTTTTTATAAAGCATCCCAGTGAAGGAAAATTATGACTAGGTACTTGTGGCAGACTACAGAAACTTCAGTATTAATTTAGCAGTTTTATTCCAGTTATAGGCTCATTTGAAATAGAGCCACAGGAGAGCATCTTTTATCCTTTAATTTAACAGGACAGTTGCCACATTTTATTCAAGTATCTATGTATAATTGGAAATTTAAGACAGTGGTTTTATGGCTGCTTTTGGCCCTTTGATCTGATGAAAGAAAGATTATGATTTTTTTTTCCAGAAAAACACACTTATGAATTCACATACATTTTTATATGTAATTTTATGGATGCCAGCACATGGCTTTGTTCTTTTAAGTACAATTTTTATTTTTAGCCAACATGGCCTCTTTGTAAATACATTTCTTTATTCAAAAGGCATTTTTTTTGTGTACTTTATTGAGCAAAACCTGGATACAGTATTGAACAAGACAGACAAGGACCTTGCCCTCATGAAGCAGTAAGCAAATATCACATCCTGAGGTTATTTAAAACTATCTTAGTTTTAAATGCTTGGAAGGTAAAAATAGCGAATATCTTTGGGGAGGCTATTTTGTGGATTAGCCTTTGGGGAGGCTATAGAGTGGATTAGCGTTGCTGCTGATACTAAATGGGAAGCTTGAAGATAAGAAATAAAACATAGTCCTGGAGGTGTTTTTAATATAAAATCAAAGAATATTAGAAATGTAAGAGATGACTCATTTCCCAACCTCATTCCACAAATGGACAAGACCTAGAGGCTGGAGTCTGTGTGGAGAGCTGAGGCTGGTTCTCTCGCCCTCTGCCGCTGCTCTTATTTGGTCTCTTATTTGGTCTGTGCTGCTTGTGCCAGGGTCCTTAGTTCTTGGGAAACTTAATCCAGCTGAGGCACAGCAATGTGAGGGCAGCTGTACCAGCCATACCTTGTTTCTGTTGTCATATTTACTTCCTTTGTCCTCTCATAAGAGAAACTGTTCACTTCAGCTTTTTCATGTGGTTTAAATTAATGTATCATGAATTCCTGCTACTCAGTTACTCACTGGAACATGTAGAACTGCTTTTAATTTGATGCTATTGAAATGGTAAGAATTAGTTTTGTTTGCTAAAACAGAGCAGACAGAGCAGGTACAACATAGAATTTTGAATTTACTGTGGCTTTTTACCAGCAATTTGTATAACAGATTACTAAGCCCATGGGAAGAAATGGTCTGTTGTTACATTGTGAGACTTTGTTTTAATCCTGTACCCTTTTGCTTTCATCTTTTTCATTCCGTAGTATGTGGGTACCTCCTGTGTGTTAGGGATACAGCGATAGCCAAAGCAGACATGGTCCCTGTTCTCATGGAGTTTAGAGTCTATTGGAGAAGGTAGACAATAGGTAATCAGCTTAGTGACAACATATTTAAAATCTGAAGTAAATGGCTATGAAGAAAAGGAAAAAGAAAACATTGCTACAACACATGAAACAAAGGACCTCAGCCTTGTGGAGGTGCAATACTTCCCTGTGGATTCCCTGATGCTTGAGGTGAAAACTGAAGAATGGGAGTGGTAATCTCATTACAGAAAGAAGAAAGAGAACAGGCAGTGTTATGGCAGTGAAGGCTAAGAGGTAAACAGAGTTAGAGCCAGGACTTGGTGATGAATTGGATATGGAGGGTGAGATAGAGAGAGGTTCCCAGGATAAATCCCAGGTTTCTGGTTTGTAAAACCAAGCAGACTGTGGTGCCAGTTACAGAGATCATGAGGTTGAGGTTGAGGTTGAGGGCCTTTGAGACAGTGACAGTAAGAAGTCAAATAGGCTTCTTAATCAAACTGGTTGTAAGGGTCTGGAAATCATTGGAGAGGTTTGAGCCAGAGATTAAAATACATGTGTCACTGGTAATTGCTATTTACTGTGATTTATACCAGCATATTATTATTGTTTATTTTGGGTTCGGGGGTAAATGTGCAGATTTGTTTCAAGGATATATTGTGTGATGCTGAAATTTGGATTTCTGTTGATCCTGTCAGCTAGACAGTGAACATAGTACACACTAGGAGGTTTTTCAGCCCTTGCCCCTTTCCCTACACCTCCCTCCATTTGGAGTCCCCAGTGTCTATTGTTCTCATCTTTATGTTCTTGTATACACAGGGTTTAGCTCCACTTATAAGTGAGAACATGCAATATTTGTTCTTTTTTTTCAATACCAGTAAATTATTAATAGAAATGTGGAGTTCTCTGAGATCCCTTGAAATCTCTATTTCATTTATATATTTATTTTTAATTAATTTCTTTTTTAAGAGACAGGTTCTTGCTCTGTCGCCCAGGCTGGTGCAATCATAGCTCACTGGATCAAACGATCCTCCTGCCTCAGCTTCTCAAATAGCTAGGACCATAGGCACATACCACCACACCTGGCTAAGTTTAAACAGTTGTTTTTGTTTTTTGGGGAGAGTTTCTGTTTGTTTGTTTGTTTGTTTGTTTTTTGTAGAAACTAGGTCTCACTTTGTTGCCCAGGCTGATCTCAAACTCCTGTTCTCAAACAGTCCTCCCGCCGTGGCCTCCCAACGTGCTAGGATTACAGGTGTGAGCTACCATGCTTGGTTACTTAGTTCAACTTAAAAAAAAATGCCAAATTACATTCCTTACTGTATAGGAAAAGCTAATCCTTAGCAAATATAGATTTACCTATATGTTTTTGTTAAATCTTATAATTTTTTCAGTGTTTTTCTAGCAAGTGTATCAATCTTTATATATTAAATTATTCTTTAGGGGAGAAATATATTATTGAACTTGAAACATGTTAATAATATGTTTAAAATAATAAACTGTAAAAAACTGTTTTTCTTTTCCCTAGACTGGATGTTGAATTTGTTCTCTCAGCACCTATTTCTGAATGGAATGGCAAACAGGGACATATTTCACCAGCTCTTCTTTCTGAATTTTTGAAAAGAAATTTGGACAAATCCAAAGTTCTCGTCTGCATTTGTGGACCAGTGCCATTTACAGAACAAGGAGTAAGGTGAGTAGCAGTGTAGTAGGAAACAGACTGCCCAATACTGAAATGAAGATATTTCATGACAAATATCTCTCAGTTCTTCCTATTTATATGAACCTGCATTTTAATAATCTTACAGTTTTAGAAAATAACAAAGTCTTTAAATCTTCGTATAGTTTGAGCTGGAGGCTAGGATTATGCATATTGTTAGATAAAACACAAAAGTAAGTTACAGCTAGCAATCAGTGTTCTCTGCTAATGGCTGCCAATATGGATACACTCACAAGATTAGTGCCACAATCTTATTTGGGACATTAGGCCCAACCTCTTCTTCCATCAAAGCTTTATAATATATAGTAATTAATAAGGAATGTTCATCTCATTGTAGCTTTTGATCTTCATTCTCTGTAACTGAGTGAAAGTTAGTAAATAATATATGTGGTCAGAAGCCAAGCAGCAAGACAAAAAGGGGAGACTAGAACACAAATAAGGCAAGACTAATAGTTGAAGCCTGGATCATGAAAAAGCAGTGGTAGTAGCGATCCTGTTTGAAACTCACTTTGATGTGATTTAGCTTTAAAATGGCACTTTAAAATATTTGGTTAAAGGTAGCCCCTGTTGGATTTCTAGATGATTTTAAAATATAGGTGTTTTAAGTGCCCTATTCTTATTTAGCAGGTGACTAAGCCTAACATTTCTAGATGTTGGCGAAAAGAGTCAAACTCTCCAAAATCTCTGAAGAGATTTATTCTGAGCCAAATATGAGTGACCATGGCCTGTGAGCTCTCAGGAGGTCCTGAGAACATGTGCCCAAGATGGTCAGGGCACAGCTTGGTTTGATACATTTTAGGGAGGCATGAGACATCAATCAAATACATTTAAGAAATACATTGATTGGTCCAGAAAGGCAGAACAACTCAAATCTGGGTTGCCGGGGAGCACAAGTTTCCAGGCTATAGGTAAATTTAAACATTTTCTGGTTGACAATTGGTTGAGTTTGTCTAAAGACCTGAGATCCATAGAAAGGGAATGTTCAGGTTAAGATAAAAGATTGTGGGGACCAAGGTTCTTTGGAAGTCTTACAGTGGCTGCCCTTAGAGATAATAGATGACAGTGTTGCCTATTCAGACCTTTAAAAGGTACTAGACTCTTAGTTAACCTCTTCAGGATTGGACTGGCCCGGAACAAAAAGATCTAGCTATGTTGATAGGATTCTTTACAGATGCAGATTTTCCCCCACAAAGGACAGATTTGCAGGACCATTTCAAGATATGGCAAAGAAACTTGTTTTGGGGTAAAATATTTTGATTTTCTTCCTTGTCTCGTAATGTTATGCCAGAGTCAGGTTGGAAAGTAAGTCATGATATATAGGGTTAAATAAAACACATCTGATGAGAATTTATAGTTTGTAGGGCATGACTTCCTAGACCCCTTAGATAGGAATTTGAGCAAGATAAAAAAAAGTCAGAGTTTAGTCCTCATAGATAGTCTTATATCTTGCTTTTTTATTTAAAATTTTAATTATAGAAAAGATTGACCCCCCAATCAATAAATAAAGGCATTAAAAACTTTTTTTCTTCCATGTTGAATTTAAAATGTATTTTATTTTTAATTAAATATATTTCTGTGTTTTAATGCTTTAAGAAAAATGTTCTTTTAGTTAAACTCTCAACTTTTTTCAAGTTTCTATGTAAACTTTTGCTCTTTTAAAGCTCTAGCAAAACTATTAAATTTACAATGAAAACTAACATTATACAGGTTGAATATAAAATTTTTAGGAAAAAAGGCTAAGAGCTGTACTGTCTTCTACTGTATTGCTTCTGCTATTTTAGAAATATCTCAGTGAGTACTTTATAGATTGCAGTATAATAATACTTTTAAATAATTAGAATCATTTTTGCATTTTTAAAATTGACCATAAACTTGGGGAGGCCAAGGCAGCTGGATCATCTGAGGTCAGGAGTTTGAGACCAGCCTGGCCAACATGGTGAAACCCCGTCTCTACTAAAAGTACAAAAATTAGCCGGGCATGGTGGTGGGCACCTGTAATCCCAGCTACTTGGGAGGCTGAGGCAGGAGGATCGCTTGAACCTAGGAGGCAGAGGTTGCAGTGAGCCGAGATCATGCCATTGCACTCCAGCCTGGGCACCAAGAGCGAAACTCCATCTCAAAAAAAAAAAATTGACCAGAACCTATATAGCTTTCTTTTCTCACTTTTACCTCAGAGCCAGTCTTTCAATGCTGTGCTAACTGGCTTACCCAGAGTTGCTCAGGAGTATTTATTAATCATTACATATGGATTCCTGCTATTACTCACTCCTGAACATACTACATAGAGTTGCATTTTGAGATGTAACTTGATTCAAATCAGTACTTAAAATTTATAGTAGCTACCCTTGTGACTTTCAGTTAGGACTCGTTTCTTTGGTTTCCTTATCCTCATCATCTTAATGGATATGGTATATTTTTCTTGATTGGCAATTATATGGGTTTCTTATTATAGTTTTTGCTGTTCTGAAAAATGAGTCTTTCTTGTAATGTCCACTCCTAGAGTTCTCCAAAGTTAATCTCATGTCTGCTACATAGATTATATTATAAATATAGCCATCCCAGACATATTCTCCATGTTTGGTAAACATTTGTCAATTTGTATAGTATGATAACAGAGAAAGACTCAGAATACCTATTTTTTAAAAAATAGAGATAAGCAGCTTATCATTACTTGGCCAATAATGGTTCTTTATCCACTAAATATGCACTTTATTACAGAGATTAGTAAAACAATCTCTCCTTTCAAGGACCACACTATCTAGTGGTAGAAACAGATGCACATACTGATAACTAAAGTATGACTCAGAACACCATAAATATCTTACTAGAGATAAAATCAAGATGTAATGGGAATTCTGGGAGAGATGGGTTACTTTTACCTAGCGATGTGTGTGTTGGAGAGACAGGAGCTGCATGGTCAAAAAAGTCATGTGCACTGCATGTGGACTAAAATCTAGCAGTCAAGAGAGATGGAAAAGGGGATAGTACAGGCAGAGAGAACTAGCAGATGCGTTAAGGGTGCAGATTTATACAAAAGCCTAGACTGGTTTGGCTCGGGTGAAGCTGCTTGCCTGGCAGAACAGGATAGAATGGTAGCGTGGGCCCAGACACTGAGAGGCTTTACTGCTGCACTGTGTTGGCCTCAACTCCTGTGCCCTACTGGCCCTTTGTGTGAGTATGTGTATCCCCTCTGGGAGCTGCCAGCTGGAGTTTAAATCCCAGGTCTACCACTTACAGGCATCTTACAATCATTTGCTGGGTGTCCTAGGGCAGTTCTTAACCTTTCTAAGTTTTAGTGCACTTGTCTGTAAAAATGAATAAATAATAATACATAAGTATGTGAAGTGCCTGGCAAAGTGACTACATATAATAGAGTAATTGGTAAAAAAGTAGTTATTGTACTATTTTCCTAGTTGAATAATATGCAATATTTCTACTTTTCCTGTTCAGTAGGGGGAGAATGAAGATAGAATAGTAGGGGAATCAATTCCTTTCTTTGAAAACTGGTGAATAAAGGGGGAAAAAATCAAACATTTATGCTCCCTTTGCTATATGAGCCATACTACTGAATAACCACATAATAAATCAGCAGACATTTTTCTTTATAGGATTCCTCAGCTGATTAATGAATAAAGAATGATAGAAGTAGAATATCACCAATTGCAGTGCTTAATTAACTAATGGATCTATACATAGATCATAATGGTACCTAGCATCCAAAAAGAGAGGCAACCATTTATTACATGCCTCCAGATAGAGGAACATTACCAATGAAATAGTCTTGTCAAAAAGATTTGAACCTGTGTCTGATCAAGCCTCTAGATCCATTTATTAAGTTATGGAAAATATGAGGATGTAGATACATATTATTAAGCAATACCACAGGGATGTAGAAAAATGAAGGTTTTAGGAGACTCAACAAATAAAAATCTGATTTTTGTCAACAAATAAATTGCAGGATGGAGTGGGGATCTGGGGGATCTTATAGATCAAAAGATGCCTGAAAGACTTATCAGCCAATCATAATGAGTAAATTTTAATTGGGTCCTGATTGAAACTATTTTTTATAATTATGGCATTTATGATATAGTTGAAAATTTGAGCACTGCTTAGATATTTCATGATATTTAGGAGTTACTAATCACTAATTTTTTAAGAAGTGATAGTGTTTTTTTATTAAACAAAACTGCATAGTAAATGGGGAGAATGAAAAAGTATCATGATTATGGTGGTAAGCTGCTCTTATTCCTTCATTTTAAAACATTTTCCCTTAGAAACATGTGCTTTTTGTTTGTTTTTCAGGTTGCTGCAGGATCTCAACTTTTCCAAAAATGAGATCCATAGTTTTACAGCATAATGAAGAGCTGTCATTGTCCTTTATTCAACTAGTTTATCTAAATTTGTGATTGCTTAGGGTTTTTTAAGAGAACATTTTTGTACATAATGAAAGGTTAACTAGAATCCAGTCTTCAGTTTCTTAAATGAAATCAAATGTTCCTTCTGTATAGGTAACTTCTTGGCTTTCTTTTGTACCATAACTTATTTTACCACTGATATTTGACCTGGACAGTTAATCATGGCAACAAATACATACAGGATTCTTTGTTATGAATCACAAATTTCCTTGCCATTTAAATTATATCACTGTTCTACAATAAGCACTTGTGTTTTATGACATGATAAAGTAAATGATCACTTCGATCATGTTTCTATGCTGTAAAATGTCTTATTAGCAATACAGATTAAATTTTACATTGCACTGTTAACTCAGGAAATGATCATTTATGTCCTTGTTATTAATATTAAAACATAGAATGTTATAACTTATTAACTTATCCAAACATTTTTGTGTGTGTATATGGCACTGATGCAGAATAGAATAAAATTATACTTAAGTTCTTTTTAATCCTTGTGATAGAAATGTGGTTGAATGCAACAATATTGGGCCAGCGTCTTAAGGGGAATTTTAAAAGACAGCAATAAAATATATTAGAGACATGACACACATGCGTCTTTGGACTAGGTGTGTTAACAGAGCTTGAGAGAGGGAACCTTGACAGCTATTTTTATTCTTAGCCAAAAACAAAGACGTTAGGAAAGAGAGTGAAAGTATAGCATCTAGTTCCACAGCCTAAAATTATTATTTGGTGCTTTGGAATGGGTTGAATTTTAATTCTTTTTTAGTCCATCTAAATCAGCTGGAAAAATGAGGAACATTCTGTCCTGAATGGTTCTTCCCCTGGTTGGCTGCTTTCTCCACAACTGGTGGTTCAGCAGGGAGCCCTCTTAGGTTCTTGTGTGTGGGCAACTTATTTTCTCTCTCTGCTGCTTTGTGCAACTGTCAAATACTTTCACAGATTCAGATCAGCAAAGGGTATCAAGAATAGTCATTGTGAGCTTTTCATGAGGAAACTGTTCAATGCATAGGTAGCTCCTGTGTAAGCTAACTAGGATTTTTCAGTCTTAGTACAACTGCAATGTTTTCACAGAAATAGGAGATTGAAAGAATCTCCAATTTCTCTGTAAATGATTTTATAAATAGCTAAATTTTTACTGAATGAATAATATACCCAAGAGGAACACAATATTAATATTCCCCAAACTACAGACACCAGCTTGTGAAGCTTCCTACGTGCACATAGCTGGTTTGAACACTATCACTTTTCCCTGTGCCTCTGTCTTCTGTAGCCAATTCCACCATCCTCATTATTCACAAAGACAGGAATCTAGCTGTCCTGGACTGGCATGTTCGCTGGTAGGTAACAAGAACTTTTTCTAGCTTCATGCCTTCCCACTACTTATTTTTTTTCCAATCTAAGGGTGAGGTGATTTGGCTCTGTGTCCTCACCCAAATCTCATCTCAAATTGTGATTCCCACATGTCGAGGGAGGGTCCTGGTGGGAGGTGATTGGATCATGGGAGTGATTGCCCCCATGCTGTTCTCGTGATGGTGAGTTCTTATGAGATCTGATGGTTTAAAAGTGTGGCACTTCCTCCCCACCTCCTGCTGTCTTATGAAGAAGGTCCTTGCTGCTTCTTTGCTTTCTACCATAATTGTACGTTTCCTGAGGCCTCTCCCACCGTGTAGAACTGTGAGTCAGTTAAACCTCTTTTCTTCATAAACTACCCAGTCCCAGGTAGTTCTTTATAGCACTGTGAAAATTGACTAATACAAAAAGAGACCATATACCACTTTTTTAAGTTCATTTGCGATGTATCAAATCTAATTCAGCCAACATCTTTCTCATCTTTTCTAAGCCTCTTCATTTTTCTCTCTCCAGTCCCAAGCAACAGAATCTCCTCTCTATTAATCGCTGTATGTAATACTTCCTCATTCCTCCTTTTATGTTTTATATTTTAAAACAAATCCATAAGTATCTCCTGGGTAATCTCCACTGACATGATTTTATCAACTTACATGTTAATTCCCAAATGGGAGTGACTAATTTGAGAATCAGCAGAGCTTCAGTTTTCAATATCCATTTACCTCCTCCTTACCACCCCACCGTCCACCTAGTAAGCCATTCTTGAACTATTAGGAATCAACATAAATGTCCCCCTCTCCAGTCTGACTCTTCCATACCAGCTAACCCTGTCCTATCATCCCTCAGCTGGATTAGTACAGTAGCTTGATAATTCATCTTCATGCTGCAGTCCTGATCTCCTAAAATTCATTCTCCATTCTAGGGTATTCTAGAAGGACTTGGAGGAAAAAATCCCCTAAGTAGAACCTCAGTCTTCCAATTAATGCAACCAAATACTGAGGAGCACAGATAGAAGTATAGTTTATCACTGTTATTCTCAAGCAAATAACTAAAAGACTCCTACATCACATATTTGCAGTGAAGAAAAAGAATTATGCTCAAAGTCACATTTGCTTGCAAATTCTGCTTTTTTAAAAAAAAAAAAAAAAGAGGTTTACATATTAATTTTCTATTACTGCTAGATCAAATTACTACAAACTTAGTAGCTTAAAACAACACCCATTTATTATCTCACAGTTCCATGGCACAGAAATCTAGGTACAATATGGTTCAACTGGGTCCCCTGCTTAAAGCCTCACAAGGCTGAAATCAGATTGTCAACTGAGCTGGGCTCTTAGCTAGAGACTGTAAGGGGAAGTCCCTAGATAAGAGTTCTTTCAACTTCATTTAGGTTGGTGGTAGATTTCAGTTCAGTTCCTTGCAGTTGTAGGACTGAGTTCCCCATTTCCTTGCTGGCTGTTAGCTGTGGGCTAGTCTTTGTTTCTAGAATCTGCCCACATTCCTTCTCATACTTTCTGTGTGGCCCTCTTCAGCATTAGTAGATGAATCTCATGCTTTCAATCTCTCTGAATTCCCCTGTGGGCCTCTTCAGCATTGGTAGATGAATCTCATGCTTTCAATCTCTCTGAATTCCCCTTCTGCCATATCTTTCTTGCCCTAGCGAGAGTTCACTGCTTTTAAGATCTCATATGGTTAGATCGGACCCACCCAGATATCCAGGGTAATCTTCCTATTTTAAAAATCTATAATCTTAATTATAGCTGGAAAGTCCCTTTTCCTATATAATATATTCAAAGGTTGCAGGTATTTGGGTGTTGACATCTTTGATGGGCACATTTTGTCTACCACAAGCTATAGAAAGAACAGAGAAATTTGTCCAAGATAAGATGATCAGGTTTTGTCTAGATAGGGGCCCTTGCTATGGTCTCTCAGTTTTTACGTTAATGTGACAGAACATGAGAGGAGCCTTGATACCCCCAAAGAGTCAACTTCTTTATGCTGGCAAAGGCATGGGTGCAACCTGCTCTGTGATCTACTTCTGAAGGACGCAAGCTTGTCCTGAATGAGGTTGGGACTGAGTCTGTTAACAGACCCCCATTTTTGGCAGAAAAAACATTCTGTATGGTCTACAGTATTTAAAATTGTGGCAAATAAATTATAAAGGAAAAATGAAATTTCAACTAGTTACAGTCTCTTGGTGTCTTTCAACATTGGTTTTATTGTGAAGTCATCTTCACCCAGCATTGCAAATTTAGCAGACCTCAAAACAGAATGCCAGAGTGATCTTAAAATTCAAAAATGAGTTTGCTTTCTTTGTTAAAGTTCTCTTGATGTATAGCCCCCATTCATGGAATGGAGGAGTTATCTTGGGTGCAGCATTATACATAGAGTTAAAATGTGGAAACCCAAACAACCTGATATGGTTTGGCTCTGTGTCCCCACCCAAATCTCATCTTGAATTGTACTCTCATAATTCCCACATGTTGTGGGAGGGACCCAGTGGGAGATAATCTGAATCATGGGGGCAGTTTCCCTCATACTGTTCTCATGGTAGTGAATAACTCTCACGAGACCTGGTGGTTTTATCAGAGGTTTCTGCTTTTGCGTCTTACTCATTTTCTCTTGCGGCCAGCATGTAAGATGTGCCTTTCACCTCCTGCCATGTTTCTGAGGCCTCCCCAGCCATGTGGAACTGTAAGTCCAATTAAACCTCTTTTTCTTCCCGGTCTCAGGTAAGTCTTTATCAGCAGCGTGAAAATGAACTAATACAGTAAATTGGTACCAGTAGAGTAGGGTGTTGCTGAAAAGATACTGGGAAATGTGGAAGCAACTTTGGAACTTGGTAACAGGCAGAGATTGAAACAGTTTGGAGGGCTCAGAAGAAGACAGGAAAATAGGAAAGTTTGCAACTTCCTCAAGACTTGTTGAATGGCTTTGACAAAAATACTGATAATTATATGGACAATGAAATCTAGGCTGAGGTGGTCTCAGGTGGAGATGAGGAATCTATTGAGAACTGGAGCAAAGGTGACTCTTGTTATGTTTTAGCAAAGAGACTGGTGGCATTTTGCCCCTGCCCTGGAGATTTGTGGAACTTTGAACTTGAGAGAGATGATTTAGGGTATCTGGTGGAAGAAATTTCTAAGCAGCAAAGCATTCAAGAAGTGACTCAAGTGTTATTAAAGGCATTCAGTTTTAAAAGGGAAGCAGAGCATTAAAGTTCAGAAAATTAGCAGCTTGACAATGCGATAAAAAAGAAAATCCCATTTTCTGAGGAGAAATTCAAGCTGGCTGTAGATATTTGCGTAAGTCACAAGAAGCTGAATGTTAATTTCCAAAACAATGGGAAAAATGTCTCCAGGGCATGTCAGAGATGTTTGTGGCAGCCTCTCCTATGGCAGACCTGGAGATCTAGGAGGAAAAAATGGTTTCGTGTGCAGGGCCCAGGGTCCTTGTGCTGTGTGCAGTCTAAGGACTTGGTGCCCTGTTTCCTAGCCACTCCAGCCATGACTGAAAGAGGCCAACATAAAGCTCGGGCCATGGCTTCAGAGGGTGAAAGCCTTAAGCCTTGGCAACTTCCATGTGATGCTGAGCGTGCAGGTGCACAAAAGTCAAGAATTGGGGTTTGGGAACCTCTGCCTAGATTTCAGAAGACACATGGAAATGCCCGGATGTCCAGGCAGAAGTTTGCTGCAGGGGCAGGGCTGTCATGGAGAACCTCTTCTAGGGCAGTGCAGAAGGGAAATGTGGGGTTGGAGCCCCCACACAGAGTCCCTACTGGGACACCGCCTAGTGGAGCTGTGAGAAGAGGACCACCATCCTCCAGACCCCAGAATGGCAGATCAACTTACAGCTTGTACCAGGTGACTGGAAAAGCTGCAGACACTCAACACTAGCCCATGAAAGCAGCCAGGACGGAGGCTGTACCCTGAAAGCCACAGGGCCAGAGCTGTCCAAGACCATGAGAACCCACCTCTTGCGTCAGTGTGACCTGAATGTGAGACCTGGAGTCAAAGGAGATCATTTTGGAGCTTTAAAATGTTACTGCCCTGCTGGATTTTGGACTTGCATGGGCCCTGTAACCCCTTTGTTTTGGCCAATTTCTCCCATTTGGAATGGCTGTATTTACCCGATACCTGTACCCTCATTGTATGTAGGAAGTAACTAGCTTGCCTTTGATTTCACAGGCTCATAGGTGGAAGGGACTTGCCTTGTCTCAGATGATACTTTTGAACTATGGACTTTTGGATTAAAGGTGAAATGAGTTAAGACTTTGGAGTACTGTTGGGAATGCATGATTGATTTTGAAATGTGAGGACATAATATTTGGAGGGGCCAGGAGTAGGATGATATGGTTTGGCTCTGTGTACCCACCCAAATTTCATTTTATATTGTATTCCCATAATTCCCATGTGTTATAGGAGGGACCTGGTGGGAAATAATTTGAATCATGGGAGTGGTTTCCCCTCTACTGTTCTCATGGTAGAGAATAAGCCTCATGAGATTTGATGGTTTTATCAGGGGGTTCCGATTTTGCATCTTACTCATTTTCTCTTGCTGCCACCCTGTAAGAAGTATCTTTAACCTACCGCCATGATTCTGAGGCCTCCCCAGCCATGTGGAACTATAAGTCCAATTAAACCTCTTTTTCTTCCCAGTCTTGGGTATGTCTTTATCAGCAGTGATTCTGTTCCTATGAAATATGTAGAACAGGCAAATCTATGAGACATAAAGTAATTAAGTGGTTGCTCAGGGGATACAGCTCAGGGGATTCTGTTCCTATGAAATATCTAGAACAGGCAAATCTATGAGACATAAAGTAATTAAGTGGTTGCTCAGGGGATACAGCAGTAGGGGATGATAACTAAAGGGTTGGGAGGGTGTTTTTGAAATGCTAAAATATTCTAAAGTTGATTGTGGTTATGGTTGCACATACTTATGAATATACCTAAAAACATTGAATTGTACATTTTAAGTAGGGGAATTGTATCTAATTTGAACCATATCTCAGTAATGATATAAAAATGTTTTTGGATACTAAGACCAAACTAGAAAGAACACAAGAGCAAATACATATTAGATAAGAAGAAAAGAGTAAGAAGAATGTAAATATTTTAAAAAATAAAAAGGAGGCCTGTGTGCAGTGGCTTATGCCTGTAATCCCAGCACTTTGGGAGGCTGAGGCGGGTGGATCACCTGAGGTCGGGAGTTTTGAGACCAGCGTGACCAACATGGAGAAACCCCATCTCTACTAAAAATACAAAATTATCCAGGCGTGGTGGCATATGCCTGTAATCCCTGCTACTTGGGAGGCTGAGGCAAGATAATTGCCTGAACCTGGGAGGCGGAGGTTGCAGTGAGCCGAGATTGCACCATTGCACTCCCGCCTGGGCAACAAGAGCAAAACTACATCTTAAAAAATAAAACAAATAAAAAGGATTCTAGACGAAGTGGTAAATAGTGAATATAAGAATATCCAACATATGAATAATAGTAGTCCTTGAAGACAAAAATCAAAGGAAAAGAATACTAAAAACTCTACTTAATGAAAAATCCTGAAATTAACAAAAAAAAAATTGAAATTAATGTTGAAAGAGCACCAGAGAGTATTCATCCAAAAAGACCAACGTTAATATAAATTTTAGTAAAATTACTGAACCATAAAAAGCAAATGCCTTTAGTTATCTAAACAAAAACTACTCAAAAAGGGAAAGAAAATTAGATAATCACCAGACTCTTCAACAGCATTCCCTTATGCCTTAAGAAAGTGTTATACCACATTTGATATCCTGATGGAAAAAAAATGTGAGCCAAGGATTTTACACCCAACAAAACTTAATTGTGAATATAAAGGCATAAACCAGTATAGAATGTGAAAACTTGGGAAATAATTGTTTTCCAAAGCCTTTCCTAAGGAGTCTACAAAAGAACAAGCTTTAAACAACCAGAAAGACTAGAGAGTCATCAATAAAAGGATTGGTGGAGAACATTTAAACTTGTAGAACTAAAACAAAATAAGGGTTAAAAAAGAAAGTATAGATATATGCTAAACTATTTCGGTAGCTTTAGCAGTGGTTGTATTAGTATTGTTATACTGAAGATGTGAAATAATGCGAACACATAATAAAAAATGTCATCTAGTCTTCAATCTCTCTGTATTTTCCATTTAAATATTTCTGGGGTGAAGTGGATTAAAATTAGCTCTGCTGATCAAACTATTATTAAGCTTTGAGAAGAATTTTCACTAAGTTAAACTCCTAGAGAACTGGGCTGTGAGATGGAATCAAAGGTTCACAATACTACCTCCCTCATGGTTTAGTCAGACCACACAAGATCTTTCCTATTTTTTTGTTTTTCTTAGAGTTTCACCCTTTCTGCCCAGGCTGGAGTGCAATGGCGTAATCTCGGTTCACTGCAACCTCTGCCTCCTGGGTTCAAGTGATTCTCCTGCCTCAGTCTCCTGAGTAGCTGGGATTACAGGCATGCACCATGATGCCCAGCTAATTTTATATTTTAGTAGAGACAGGATTTCACCATGTTGGCCAGGCTGATCTCGAACTCCTGACCTCAGGTGATCCATCCACCTCAGCTTCCCAAAGTGCTGGGATTATGGGCATGAGCCACCACGCCAGGCCACAAGATCTTTCCAAAGGAGAAAATGGCAATTTCACTCTTCTTTGTAAGACTGATTTTTAAGGCAATCACAGTTTCTGTCCTATCCACTAGTACTTCACTCTACACCTAAAGATTGTTAACTCCCCAAAATAATTATATATGAACCAGGTGGAAGACTATCAGAAGCAACATGAGTCCTGGAAGGTGTCGTTTCCTTAAGTAAAGTTCTATGAGGGGAAACCGGAACAAGAGGGTTATTAGCAGTTTATGCTAAGGGTTTATAACATTCATGCTTTCAGGGTTTTTTTAGAATGTGAGAAAACCAGGCTTGAGAAAATCATATCTTAGATAATCCATGCTAGGAAAAAAACAAACACTGGGAATTTAATTACGAGTTGTACACATGACCCATCTAGGTATACATCTGAAAAGGAATTAGAACAGCACCCAAACAGGCAAAGAATAGGGCCAAAGACAGTTTATATACCTGTCTGTTGAGAAGATCAGGGCGAGGTTACTCCTCATTCAAAACAGCAAATTTTAAAAATCCAAAATAAGATTTATTCTAGCATAATACAAACATATAAGGAAAGGAGGAATATCATTCCAAGGATCCTAGAGGAAGAGCAAAGCTGTTCTCATTGGTTTTAATTTGCACTTGTCTGATGTCTAACCAAGTTGAACATGTTAACACTTGCTCATTGGCTATTGGTATATTGTCTTCTGTAGGATATCTGTTTAATATTTTGCCCATTTTTAATTGGGTTGTTTTTATATTGAGTTGTAAGCTTTATGTATTCTGGATACAAGACCTTGGTCAGATATGTTTTGTGAACATTTTATTTGAATTTGTGATAAATCTTACATGCATTTTTGCAGTTGTTATTGCTTAGTTCAAGAATAAGCTTAGAGAAATATGTCAATTTAAGTTTGACCAAAATAAAGATGTAAAATAAGTAATAGTACATGCAGCAACTGTGAAGTTGATGTGTGAATAACTGAAACAAGGAAGAACTCCAATGGCAGAATGGGGAGAACTTTTGGAGCAGATAGACCTGAAAGGTAAGCAAGTAATGACAAACAGGGCCATGATGAGACACCTTCAAGTTTTGTCCAATAATATACACATTAAATCATGCAAGTCATAATTCTAGCCATGAAGGCAAAGAACATACAGACATTGCATAAGCTTGGCTAGGTTAGGAGAAACAAACCACTTACATGTTGTAGTACATTTTGTTCATTGCTTTATAAACCAAAAAGTATCTGAGACAGGTCTCAATCAATTTATAAGTTTATTTTGCCAAGGTTAAGGACATGCCCAGAAGAAAAAAAACACAAAGTCACAGAAACAGTCTGTGGTCTGTGCCTTTCTCCAAAGATGAATTTAAAAGCTTAAATATTTAAAGGGGGAAAGTGGGCTGCAGGGGAAAAAGGGAAGGGATAGTAATCCCCTTGTTGCAAGAGAAAAGGAACAGGTAGGGGAATAGTCAATTATGTATTCATCTCATGCTCAGTAAATCAGCACTTTACCTAAGATAAGGTGAACACAGAGTAGCTATTTGGAGATATTTATCCTTTTATATGTAGCTATTTGCTTAGGAACAAAAGGAAAGGTAGCATCTTGCATGACACAGCTTTCAGCTTAATTTTTTCCTTTTGGCATAGTGAATTGGGGTCCAAGTTTTTCTTTTCCTTTCACATTTATCCCCCTTTTCATTTTAAAATCTTTCAGAGAAGGCATTTTAAAAGAACTGATTCTCTGGTCTTGGCTTTTGCCTGATCTTTTATGACTATGACAGTTTATTCCTAGATGGATAGGTCCCATGTTGTTAGGCAAGCTCATTTTTAGTAGGTTGTGAAATCCCACATCCCATGAAGTAGAATTAGGGGGAGTAAGGGAGAAAGAGAACAGAGAAAAAAGGAGGAAATGAGAAACAAAAAAGGGAGAACAATCCTAGAAAACTGATATAGGCATATTACCCTGAAGTCCATGTATCAGTAGGCAGGTATGAAAATGGTTTATGTATATAAATACGTTGCTGTTATTTTCCATTGAAGTTTAAGTTGTCTAGCTTCAGTTCACAGGGCTTTAAGAAAAGTGCAGCTTAATTTTTTTTTTATCTGTGCCCACAGATACCTGAATGAATTTGGTTAATTCCTCCCTTTTTGAGGTCCCAAGAAAACTTGGGGTTCCTGGACCTGTCAGAAAGTGACATTCCTTACTTACCAGAAGTTAGAACCCCATAAAGGACAAGATATGAGGCCAGCTTTTCCAAGGGGCTTTTATCAGTTCCGTAAGTCAGCCTCATTTTCTCAAGGCCATCTGAAACTATGTCATTCCAGTCAAAATCTCCATAAAATAACCATGTGTCCCATTGTGTCTGGTTATGAAATAAATTCTTATTGAACTTATGCAAATAACTATATTGCCATAAGTTAAGAATACTCACAAATAGTTTCCAAATGTTTGAGGAATTAGGAAAAAAGAAATTATGTTTTAAATCTTGCTTATTAGAGTATACTTTACTCAATTTTTGAAAGCTATAAATAGCTTAAAAGAAGAGAAAGTTTTCTTGACTCTGACAAAACAAAAAGAATCAGCAAATGTTTTAAACAAGTTATAAAATGGTATTTCAGTATCTATTCAGTTCTGTTCTGCTTGATATTGGATCAGTAAACTTCTTGAATACATTCAGCTCTCCATAAAAGTTCTGGAAGTTTTTCACTCTATTCCAATGGCACAATTTCTTTTTTTATCTTTTTTTTTTTTAAGACAGAATTTCACTTGTTGCCCAGATGGGAGTGCAATGGCATGATCTCAGCTCACTGCAACCTCCACCTCCTGGGTTCAAGTGATTCTCCTGCCTCAGCCTCCTTAGTAGCTGGGATTACAGGGGCCCACCACCATGCATGGCTAATTTTTTGTATATTTAGTAGAGACAAGATTTCACCATGTTGGCCAGGCTGGTCTTGAACTCCTAACCTCAGGTGATCCACCCGCCTTGGCCTCCCAAAGTGCTGGGATTACAGGCATGACCCACCATTCCTGGCCCAATGGCACAATTTCTAAATTTATCAGAAACCTATATTTAAGAATACTCCTTAAATACACCATTTCATATCTGGCAATACTTCCTGTATGATTTTATTATACCAAGTAAGCCAAATATGTCTCTTTTGGACTTCAGGGGACCTAATATCAAAAAAGTAATGAGGTCAAAAAGATTGAATTTAGAATTTGATTTTGGAATGTTTTTCAAAAAACAAAAGTTTAAAACACTTGATATCACAAAATAGGATCACAGGTCATTGTAAAATAAGTCATTCATTTAGCCAAAGTGATAATTGAAAGATTTGGAAAAAATAAAAGAAGCAAAAACTTTTAGAGAGAGGAGACTTACTTTCCCAAATTATAAGCCATAAGAAAGATAGCATGAGGCCAATTAAATCTGTCTGTCAAATCTTATAAAAAAATCTATGAAGCTTTAATCATCTTGACCATAATATATAACTTCTATAAACATTTTTATAACCTTTGTTTTTTATTAAAAAGTCAGTTGTCAGTTAATGCTCCAAGAAAACCCTGTTAATCTGACACAGGTGCCCAGATGCTGATCTTTCATCAGTGTGCCTTTGATATTAATGTTTAATTCATAGAGAAACTCTGAACTAATGTTATCTCTCAAAATTGGCCCTTACAATCTCACACACCCACCACTTCTGTGATAGTCCCTGGGCCTAGAGGGGTTGAATAGTTTTCATTTATGGCGCTGTATATCACGAATGTACTTTATTTGATTGCCATCTTCTCTCAAGTCTGAAGATGATAATTTAACAGCTGTCACTGTTTAAGATTTAGCAGAACTTGGTGTCCTTTTTAGATCTGGGAGTGAAAGCCCTATAACTTAACAGCATGAGGACTTTAAAAGCAATACAGAAAGTTATATGGATGTAATAAACTTATTTTTTAATCTCAATTTTCTAGGCAAATAAAAAATTTACTAACAATGACATAGGAATTATTTCAATAAAACATAAAATCTGTTAGGTTGGTTACCAAAAGGAAAAAAAAAAAAAAAAAAAAAAAGAACTTCTGCAGTGTGATTGCTTTTCATTATGGGGAGTCCATTTGGATAATCTGCAAGTCAAAATGAATGAAGATGGTACTTGAATTAGACAGACATAGGAAGAGTGTATCCTGGGTCATAAGTGAAAGTTTTTGATTTCATAAAGTCAAGAGCCCAGAATGTTATGTTGGAAGAAAACATTTCCTTTAGAACTTTAAGATAAAATGTTTTTAGCATCAGGCCACAACATCAGTTAGAACCTAAGGAAAAAAGGTTACAGGAGCCGATGAAAGAGTTGAAGAAGAAAGTTATTATCTCAGGCCTTCTCAAAGGGTAAACAAAGCTAAACACCGGGAGATGCAATAAAAGTTTAACTTTTGGGTTTAAAAAATTAAAATCTCTTGTAATTTTATTAAAAATAAATCAGTACTTTTTAATATCTTTTATTAAGAGTAAATCAATTTCCTTTTAATTATAGCCAACTTGATCACATAGGTTTTTTTCATAAATTCTGTTTTTACAAACCCTATTACAATTTACACAAACCATTTATGACATGCTTGGACTTCCTATATTATCCTAAGCATTTTTTTTTTCTTAAATAACCAGGCATTTTATTTTAGGCCAAAAAATTTATAATACAAAATTGTTTCTCATGTAAAATTATATTCCTTTTAATATTCCTTACCAAAAATACCTCTTTATATTTACAACTTTCTTGACATCTCTCAATGATTTCTTTTACGTTGTTTTATAAATAATCTTTAAATAACCTTTGAAGTAGACAAAAATTATTTTTTAATAAGAACACGTTATTTTTTAGAAAAATGTTTTCCTATAATTTTTAAAAAATATTGGAAATGACCCATTTAATTAATATTTATTGTTAATTTAACTTCAAATTCTAAACTATATGTTTTTTGTAAGCATTTATTCCATTATACTTACCTAATCAATTAATTTCTTAATAGTTTACCTGGGTTCGTTATGAACACTATGATAATCATCATTTAAAGTTATTTCCCTTATCCATTTTTGTAGCCTATGGATTTCAGGTGTTTACCTAAGTAAGAACCTTAAGGTTAAATAAATGGGTGGTGCAGGAGTTGCCAATAATTCAAGATTTAACTGTTTTAGTTAAACCAATTGAAACCAGCCTTGTTGTCTGGGGTGTCACCCAAAGTTCTTGGTCTCATGTCTGAGGAAATCAAAGACCCGGACACTCCAAAGGTGAAGTTAGAGCAGAATTTTAATAAGCAAAAGGAAGAAAGCTCTCTGGTACCAAGAGGGGTCCTAGAAAAATGGGTTGCCATTTTACGGTGAAATGCAAAGGTTTTTATAGACAAACTGGTGGGGAGGTGTGTTTCATTTATATAGTGCACAAAAAAAAAAAAAAAACAGGAGTAGGTGTATCATTTGCATAAGGCACAAATTTCTGACAGTCTTCACCCCAACCTTTCTAGTGCACATGTGGGCTCCTTAGCCTGAGTTACTCCATGTCGTTTATCTCTTCCTACTGTGTATGTTTGAAAAAAAAAAAAAGAGAGAGAGAGCGTCATAACCCTCCATGGTGGATGTGCCTGATCCAGGGTTGCTCTTCTTATCAGTGCTGCTTTAGGCACTCCCCCTGTGCAAGCCGCCTTGTCTAGAGTATTTCAAAGAAGGGAGAGGAATGTGCTCTACTGGGGCTCAATATGTATCAGCAAAACTTGCAGATCACACACAAGGTCCCATTCTGTGTTAGAACTTGCCTGCCTTATCTGTATTTGCAGCCTGATCTTTCAGGCTGCTCTTTGCTAAAAGAGAAATGACTTATTGGGCTGCTTTTTGTTAGAAGAGAAGCTGCTTTTTGTTAGAAGGGAACTATACTGAGGACTCTTGTCCTAACTATCTGCCTAGTTGATTTCTTTCTCTCTTCTCTCACAGTAATATTAAATTTCTTATTTATCATAAAATTACACAAGATAAAATTCTCTTTTGGGCTGCATTTACAGCTTTATAACTCTTGCCAAATCTTGACACCTCATAATATTTAGCAGAGATAAATAGAACACTTCCTAGCCAATAAATCTAAACAATAATGTAGGCTGACAATTCTGAAGACATTTCTAATTTGATTTTACCAATAACTTTAAAGCCAGCTTCTTTATTAACAATTTACTTATGTCACGTGAACTTGCAAAGCATTTTGGCTCATTCACTTAATTCCTGAGTAGTCCTTTATTTCTAATCCAATTTACTACCTTGTGGCCACAACATGTAACAAAACACATGTATGTACACCTTAACTCACCTAAGCACACATACACATATGTACAGATAAACACATCTAAGCACATATACATACTCATACAAATAAACATCCTATAGCTTTTACTTCAGAACTCTACCCATGAGATATTAATACAGACTTACCAGTTTACCACAAAATGGCTGGATGCAAATAGTGGTTTTTGTCTCAACACCAGTAGAAAGGTCCTTTAAACTGGAAAAAAAAAAAAAAAATACCGTTTCTTAAGCAAAAATCACATCCTCGTTGTTTTTTTTACAAACTTCACCAAAACCACATCTTATTCTCCTGCTGTTCTAACTCTCAGTAACCCTAATTCCCAGGGAAAACATAGGATTACTTAATTTGACATAACATGACCTTAAGATTTTAAATTGCTGGAGAAAATTTTGAGACTAAATTAACCAAATTAATCTTACCAAAGATTACTAAAGTCATGTGAACTGAAAAGCCTCTGAGCTAGCTTCTATTAGTACAACAAATGTTTACTTTTCTTTAAACCAACTAATTAAATGTCTTTCATATAATTGGTACTGAAATATTATTTTCACATGACACATATGAACATATAGACATAACAGACTCAGAGGCAGATCTTATAGATTTAAAATTTTTCATTTGCCTGTATTCAAAAATTTTCTCTTCCCTACTTTAGACTATTAACCTCTTCATTATCTGTTCCATGTCCTAAATAATTGTTAACTAGGTAACTCTAAATTTACATCTCCAAAGATGTGAATTAGGTGAAACAAGGTAGAAAATGTACATCTCAAAGGCACAGAATTAGATCTAAACAAAGACCAGTTTCGTTATGTAAACTTTAAGCTATTGTCTTACCCCTAGTTAAAGTTCCTAATGGCTTAGGTGCAGAGACAGAGATGCCCTTACAAAATGGAAATTTCCTTTAAAGATATAAATTTCCATTACAAAGAATTTTATTAAAGTGATTTGGTTTGATAGGTGGTATTTCCAACTTAGCTGCTTAATTAGATTACTGGCTTTAGGGTGGAGGCCTTTAAGAAATGGGGTGAAGAAAGTATACAGGATTTTCTTATCTAAACATTAAAAACAGAAAGAGTAGTCGTCCCCTGTAGTAATGACCATTTCCTGTAAACTGCCCTCAGCCACCCCTAACATTGTAGCTCTCATGCGGCATTATACACACCAAAGGCAAATACTCTCACAGTACAAGGCAATCTCTGGTACTCCCAAAAGACAAAGAAACCAGGTTATGCAATACAAGAAAGAAGAGCTTTAGACCTGAGAAGAATCAGCACATGACTCTTGAAACTCCACAGTGAAAGCAAACAGCTCAAAAAGGGGTGATTGGTACCTTAATTCTGAGTTCTTTAAGGGGTCTGAGTCATTAGAAGTCTTCTCTTTTTTTTTTTCACTTGGTACTGAAGATGGCAAAAGGAGGAGATGTTAGATATGAGTTCTAAATTTCTTTTCAAATAATATGTCAGTATGTTCAATTATTTGCCTTCAACTTTTAAACTTAACTTCCTCCTAAAGCAATCTTTTTCGATTACCTGCTCTACCCTGACTCATTTCAATCACCTGCACCATCCTGACTCATTACGTTTACCTGCTCCACCCTGACTCATTCTGATTACCTGCTACCTGTTCCACCCTGACTCATTCTCCACCCTGCAGAACCACTTTTCCCGCCAAACCACTCAACCCCCGCCCCGTCACGCTCTTTAAATTAGCCAATTGGAATTAGTTTATCCTGTGCAGTCTAACCCTAGCCAATAGGGGAACGACACAGCAGCAGGGGCTACGTGCATCAGGGATAAGAACCCCTTCCTCTCCCTTGTCCAACTGTGCCTCACCATTGCTCCATCTGTAAGGGCACACTCTTCTATAGGAGTACCTTGTCTTGCTGAGAATTAAAAAGAAAATGTTATATTCGAGTGCTATTTCTTTTGTGGCACCAAAACTTTATTTATAACAACAAATAGAGTAGAAGATAAGTAAATGAGAGGACAATTTTTAAAGAAAGGAAGTTAACAGAGAAACCGCGTGCCTCTTTTTTCTTTTTTGCAGCTGCATGGAATTTTAGTGAATCCAGAGGCCTTGTTCCCCATAATTTGGAATTCTCATTCAAATGTGACCAAGTCAGGTAGAGTTAATCAAATCTGATGGAAGAAGACCAAAATAATAAAACAAATATGATTACTGAGGACTTTTAATGGTAAGGAGAAATTAAGACCAGTTACTTGTTAATCTTAACTTTCAGTCACTAAAGAGAATTTTCAAGACAAAAATCCAATTGAGCTACTTACCTAGGAATAAGCGCAGGTTGAACACGGCTCTCCACCATCTATGAGGCAGGAAAAAACTCGTTCTACTGTTGGAATGGAGCAGAAACTCCAGAAAGGAGTTGCTGGCCCTCCATCATCATGGAAACAGGAAAACTAACCTTCCTTGTTGGAAGTGAGTAAAACTCCAGGAAAGGAATTATAAAGCAAAATGAACCTTAGACCTCAGCCAAATTTGGGGAGAGGAATGATTCTCTGAAGGGATCTCCCAGATCTCAGCAAATTGTATTATGGTTTGAGCAATAAAGATAGACCAAGCTGGTACTAAGCAAGGATAGATTTGTCAACGATCAAGCCACCTCGTCTCTTCCACTGGCCACCAGTTTATAAACCAAAGAATATCCTGACAGGTCTCAATCAATTCAGAAGTTTATTTTGCCAAGGTTAAAGACATGCCTGGAAGAAAATAACATGGACCCACAGGAACAGTCTGTGGTCTGAGTCTTTCTCCAAAGATAAATTTGAGGGCTTCAATATTTAAAGGGAAAATGTAGGCTGGAGGGGAGAGAGGTAGGGCATAGAATCCCCAAGTTGTAAGAGAAAAGGAGCAGGTACAGGAATAGTCAATTATGTATTCATCTCTTGCTCAATAAATTGGCACTTTATGTAAGATAAGCAACCTCTGGAGATATTTAACTTTTTCTCTCTAGCTATCTGCTTAGGAACAAAAGGAAAGGCAGCTTCTTGCATGACTCAGCTTTCAGCTTCATTTGTTCCTTTTGGCATAATGAATTGGGGTCCCAAGTTATTTTTCTTTCACATCTTTATATCAACTGGGAACTAGGAAGTAAAGCTAAAAATGTGTTGGCAACTTTCTTTTTCAAATTCAGAGTTTATGTTCTGACACAGAATTTTCTGATTAGCCCTCTTAAGCCATGGTGATTGGAACAGCAAGGGGACTGTTTTTATTGTAGTGTCTACATCTACACAGTCAGCCTGTGTAGATGTCCTTAAAATAAGCAAGAAAAGCAGACGGAGATGAAATTGGAGAGAGGGAGAGAGAGGGAGGGGGAGAGAGAGAGAGAGAATGCTGCATTACAATTCTATTTCCTCATTTAAAACATGCTGAGAAAAGCAGTTATTTGTGCTCTGCAGTTGCTCTTTAAACATGTGTAAAGGAAAAGCCTGAAATTTTTAGTAAAATACATCCAAGTGTTTGTTATGCTGAGGGTTTCCACATTCTGAGCAAGTTATTTTATTTATACAAGAATTGTCACAGGCAATTCTCAGAATAGCCACCTACTTAAGGAAAAAAATCACAGAAAATCATTACACAACATCTAGGTTTTGTTACATTTCATATATTTTGTGGTATTTTTAAATATACATACTTGTCATATTTTAAAATATTGAATTTATTATTCTAAACTGAGGTGGAAATTCTGCACAATAAACCATTAGAAGAAAGTACGCTCTCCCTCAACTAGTTAGGAAATGGCAAAGGAAACCAAAGACAGGGTTTCCTGCACTCAAGGTAGTTTCAGGAAGAGTACAGATTCAAAAGTACTACGAGAAAGTGCCACCTGTGCACTCAGTAATGAAACCCTGGAGCTCTGTCCTATTGTGCCAGAATGACTCTCTCAGATAACTACCAGTTCCCTCAAGCCCCAACATACAAGCTTGGGCTGCAGAGGAAGGCCTTACATTTGCGCAAGAGGTGTTCTGTGAGATGTAGAGCAACATTCTTGGAGGTGTGGTCACACCTAAATATTCTATTTTTTGTTCTCTTGGCCAATAATAATGGCTCATGTTTCTATAGTGCTTTTCTTTTTCTAATTTTTAATTTTTATGGGTACATAGTAGGTATACATATTTATGGGATATATGGAATATTTTGGTACAGGCATACAATATGTAATCATCCCCTTAGGGTAAATGGAATACCTGTCACTTCCAGCATTTATCCTTTGTGTTACAAACAATTTCATTACACTCTTATTTTTAAATGTACAATTATTATTGACTGTAGTAACCCTGTTGTGCTATAAAACACTAGGTCTTATTCATTTTTTTCTACTTTTTTGTATCCATCAACCATCCTCACTTCCTTCCAATCTTCTCACTACACTTCCCAACCTGTGGTAACCATCCTTCTCTCTATCTGCAGGAGTCAATTGTTTTAATTTTTAGCTCTCACAAATAAGTGAGAATGTGCAAAGTTGGTCTTTCTGTGTCTAGCTTATTTCACTTAATGTAATAACCTCCAGTTCCACCTATGTTGTTGCAAATGACAGGGTCTTCTTTTCTTATGGCTGAATATACTCCATCATGTACATGTACCACATTTTCTTTGTCCATTTGTCTGCTGATGGACACTTAAGTTGGTTCCAAATCTTAGTTGTTGAAAATAATGCTTTAATAAACATGGGAGTGCAGATATCTGTTTAATATCCTGATTTCATTTTTGGGGGGTATTACCCAACAGTGGGATTGTTGGATCATATGGTAGCTCTATTTTTAGTTGTGTGAGGAACCTTTAAACTATTTTCTAGTGGTTGTAGTAATTTACATTCCCACCAATTACCAATGTAGTAATTTACATTCCCAATGTTCAAGGGTTCCCTTTTCTCCATGTCTTCAACAGCATTCGTTATCATCTATCTTTTGGATAAAAGCCATTTTAACTGAGGTGAGATGATATCTCACTGCAGCTTTGATTTGCATTTCTCTGATGACCAATGATGTTGAGCACCATTTCATATAACTGTTTGCTATTAGCATGTTGTCTTTTGAAAAACGTCTATTCTAGTATTTTGCCTATTATTAGATTCTTTTTCTATTGAGTTGTTTGTGCTTGTTATATATTCTGGTTTTTACTCCCTTGTCAAATGGGCAATTTGAGAATATTTTCTCCCATTGTGTGGGTTGTCTCTATTGTTTCCGTCACTCTGCAGAAGCTTTTTAAGTTGATGTGATTCCATTTATCCATTTTTGCTTTTGTTGTCTGTGCTTGTGGGCATTACTTAAGAAAATTTTTCCCCAGATCAATGTCCTGGAGTTTTTCCCCAGTGTTTTCTTGTAGGAATTTCTTTGTATAAGGTTTTATATTTAAATCTTTAATCCATTTTATTTTTGTACATGGCAAGAGATAAGTGTTTACTTTCATTCTTCCACATATGGATATCTAGTTTCCCCAGCACCATTTATTGAGACTGTCCTGTCCCCAATGTATGTTTTTGGAGCCTTTGTCAAAAATGAGTTCACTGAAGATGTATGGATTTGTTTTAGCATTATCTATTCTGTTTCATTGGTTTATGTGTCTGTTTTTATACCAGTACCATGCTGTTTTGGTTAATATAGCTCTGTAGTATGATTTGAAGCGGTAATGTGATTCCTATAGTTTTGTTCTTTTTGCTCAGAATAGCTTTGACTATCCTGGACTTTTTGTGGTTCCTTAAAAATGTTCAGATTGTTTATTTTCTTCTTTTTTTTTTCTGTCCTATATTTATTAATACAATTTCATCATCATCATCATATTTTCTTTTTTTTGTAGTTTTGTATTACATTTTATTTCTTAAAATTTAAAAACTATGTTTACATTAAAAAGTAAAAAATAACAGCTAGCAATACTAATATCACTTTCTGTTTGTCTCTTTGAAAATATGCTGAATCATCATATTGATGAATGCAGAATGCATATCCCATACAGATATTATTTTGTTCGAAAATTTTCTTTTTTTTATTTTTTTATTTTTTTATTTTTATTTTTTATTTGTATTATTATTATTATACTTTAAGTTCTAGGGTACACGTGCATAACATGCAGGTTTGTTACATATGTATACTTGTGCCATGTTGGTGTGCTGCACCCATCAACTCGTCAGCACCCATCAACTCGTCATTTACATCAAGTATAACTCCCTACAGAATGGGAGAAAATTTTTGCAATCTACTCATCTGACAAAGGGCTAATATCCAGAACCTACAAAGAACTCAAACAAATTTACAAGAAAAAAACAAACAATCCCATCAAAAAGTGGGCAAGGGATATGAACAGACATTTCTCAAAAGAAGACATTCATACAGCCAGCGGACACATGAAAAAATGCTCGTCATCACTGGCCATCAGAGAAATGCAAATCAAAACCACAATGAGATACCATCTCACACCAGTTAGAATGGCAATCATTAAAAAGTCAGGAAACAAAAGTCAGGATGTGGAGAAATAGGAACACTTTTACACTGTTGGTGGGATTGTAAGCTAGTTCAACCATTATGGAAAACAGTATGGCGATTCCTCAAGGATCTAGAACTAGAAGTACCATATGACCCAGCCATCCCATTACTGGGTATATACCCAAAGGATTATATAAATCATGCTGCTATAAAGACACATGCACACGTATGTTTATTGTGGCACTATTCACAATAGCAAAGACTTGGAACCAACCCAAATGTCCATCAGTGACAGACTGGATTAAGAAAATGTGGCACATATACACCATGGAATACTATGCAGCCATAAAAAAGGTTGAGTTTGTGTCCTTTGTAGGGACATGGATGCAGCTGGAAACCATCATTCTCAGCAAACTATTGCAAGAACAGAAAACCAAACACCACATTGTTTATTTTCTTTTGTGAAGAATGTCATTGATATTTTGATAAGGATTGCATTGAATCTCTAGATTGGTTTGGGTAGTATGGACACTTAAATATAATTGGTTCTTTCAATCTATTAATGTGGAATCTCTCCATTTTTGTGTGTGTCCTCTTCAATTTCTTTCACCTGTGTTTTATAATTTTTATTGTGGAAATATTTCACTTGTTTGGTTAAATTAGTTCCTAGGTATTTAATTTTCTTTGTAGCTGTTGTAAAAAAAAAAAAAAAAAAAAAACAAAAACTGATTAAGATTGGATAGATTTGTCTGTAAAGTTTTATTGAAGATTGGGGTTGACATTAATAGTACACTAATGCAAGGGTGAAATTTGGCTTTCTCTCTTGAACAAGATTTTCATCTAATATTAAAGGATAATGAAAGATTTTTGCCTACCTTTTAAAACTACAGGAAAAAGAAGGGAAAGACAAGAGACAGATTGGAAAGCAATGTTCCTCTATCAATAAATAAAGGTTATTGCCTTTTTCAAATTTTTGAGTCATTATTTTGGCAAAATAGATGACTTATGGTGACCTGGAATTCTATTTTATAATATCAAGTGTTTGAAATCTTTAACATATTTGACAGGTTTCCCAAAATCAAATTTCAGCTTCAAAATTGTCTTTTCTAACCTCTAACTTTGGGATGCTATAGAGGGTCCCTGAAGCGTCCAAAAGAGAGGTAAACAGGATTATTTGACATGTTAAGTTACGTGGGAAGTATTGTCAAAATAAAAAGTAATGCTTAATTTTCTTCAGGTTATATTTTAGTGAATGTTAATATATGTTCCAAAATTGTATGGGATTCCTAAAATTCTAATGTGACTAAATATATACTATCAATCATAATTACAGTTATTGTATTAGTCCATTTTCATGCTGCTGATAAAGACATACCTGAGAGTGAGCAATTTACAAAAGAAAGAGGTTTCACTGGACTTACAGCTCCACATGGCTTGGGGACGCCTCACAATCATAGTGGAAGGCAAGAAGGAGCAAGTCCTGTCTTACATGGATGGCAGCAGGCAAACAGAGAATGAGGAAGATGCAAAAGCAGAAACCCCAGATAAAACCATCAGATCTTGTGAGACGTATTCACTACCATGGCAATAGTATAGGGGAAACCACCCCCATGACTCAATTATCTCCCACTGGTACCCTTCCACAACACAAGGGAATTATCGGAGTACAATTCAAGATGAGATTATGGTGGGGACACAGAGCCAAACCATATCAGGTATTATGTCAGTTATTGTAGATCACAGAAATAACCAAATTCCCATGTCAATTGTGTCTTTATGACTGTTTAAAGTCATTTCCACAGTTAATTGCTTAATTCTGATGCAGCTTCTGAAAACTTCGCAAAATCCTAGACTATAATATCTTTTAGGAAGTTTATGAAAGGATGGAAAGGACCCTGAAAAGCACTCTTGAATACAGGTAAGAATTCCTAGAACTTTAATGAAAAGACTGACTGGTTTATAAAACTACTAACCCAAGTAGAACAAAAATTAATTGAATACCAAGAAAATACTTTGCCAGATTGTCATGCTCAATCAACCAATACTGAAATTGTTTAGATATACAATTTGAATGAACTCCATGGTCTAAATCAAGTTACCTATGATAACCCATTAGTTCTCAGTGCTATGCACCTAAATTGGATAAACAACTGGTATTCAAGAGGACATAAGTCCAACATTAAGCATGGACTCATGGAGAACCAGGAGGGCTGCCTTGTCCTTTCCGAGTCCTCAAAACTTTTGTTACTAAAAGTTCTGCATGTTGTGACTCATCATGGAAAAGATAAAATGATCCAAATTAAATATATATTGGTGTGGTGATTTCTAAATTGCTAAAATAGTTTATGACCAATGTTTGGTTTGTTAAACCCATATTCCCTGGAAGACAAAGCTTTAGGTACATTTGGCAACTTGATGGGCCATTCAGACATTTATAGAGGGATTTTATTCAGTTGTCATTTTCAATGCATGTTTTCTGGTTGTACAAAAGCTTTCCCATGCAAGAGGTATGACATTATAACAGTAGATTATTATACCACCATGTATTTTCACCAGGTAAAGAAAGCATTTCATGGTTCACTTACTGAGGACCATCAACCCCTTCATAATTTAGAACCTGAAGATCGGATCTTCCGAGAACATCAGAGAAAGGCTGCCGTTGGCATCCACACTGCAGCAAAACTTCAAGACCTTGAATCTTGGGCTCATAATTTCACAACTGAGAAGGGTTCATCCACACTCTTGGAACTATATCCATTGGAACCCTTAAGGTAAAGCTAACCAGGGAAGTTTCTCCCCAGAAGAAGATTGCATCCTTGATATGAACAGCTTTTTCCCAAGATCATGGATCAAGACTTCTCTACTATCATGAGACTCTTATCTTTGAATATTTTTCCCTTGCTTATGCCTCTGTGAACAATAGAAGTGAAAAGGGGGTCTGTTGTGTGCACTCATTGTGTATACTTTATTTGTGAAGGATTTTGAAGCCAGCTTTTATACATGGATGAGCTTATACCTTGATAGATGGAAGATGAGGCCCAATGAAGGTGAGAAATTTTAAAGACACATATGTGGCCTCATAATCAGTCAGAAACAACACATTGGTTCACTCTTCTTAACCCACATCATGGGTTAAAGAGAACATTGCCAGGAGACCTTCACTCTTCTAGAAGGGCGTTATTTATCTGGTCCTTTTCCCCCATTGTTTGAAGCAAAAGAGACAATGATTAGAAATGTATCCCTCATGATAAGCTCTATGGCAGATTCTACTGTAAAGGCTATGGTTGCAAAGCAGACTTTAAATTATCTTGTGAGAGTTATGCTAAATAATAGAATTGCTCTAGAGTACTTACTGGCTAAACAGAGAAGTATCTGTGCAGCTGCTGGCACTTGGGGCCTATGGAGAAATACATCACACCAGGTATTAAAGAGATGCAGTTGTAGGGGATTAGCGAAGAGACGGCTTAGTTAAGCAGGCAGAATGTTTATCTAGCTTATTCTTTTATCATTTAATTTTAGGTGGTTTGGTTTATGGGGATCTTGGATAACTCTTGGTGTTATGTTCCTAATATTCATAATAGTAGTCTCCCTGGTATGCTGTATTCTCTCAAAAGATTTAAATGTTTGCATTTAGCCATCTCTAGAATGTCAAATAGTCTCTCCAACTGGAATGACAAGAGCTGAAAGAAATGTGTGACCATGAGGGCACTGTAACCTATTAATGACATGCTGAGACCAGAAACCCAAAATGATGGTAACTAAGAGTGACACAAAAGCCTTAAGTTTTGGTCACACTCTCACCTAAGTGAGAACCTGACCAAAAAGGGGGAATTTTTTAACAAAATTATGGGAGGCTATTGTTTTCGACTGAACTCATGCACAAGGCCCCAACAGAGTCGACCAAACCAAAATGGAGTCACTCATACTACCTGTGACATAATCAAACTAAGACTTTAAGGAAACACACGGATCTTAGAACAGACCAGGTTTTGGGTTTTTTTTCTCGTGTTTCTCCTTTTTTGTTTGTTTGTTAGTTTTTTAACAGAGGGAAAAAAAACCTCAAACCTGGTCTCTTCTAGGATCTAGGTGTTCCACCATAGGGTACAAGGTCCTTCCTTGTCCTAGAGAAGATCTAGAACACATTTCTAGGAAAGAATGTATAAGCCAGCCTTATACATGAATAAACTTATACCTTGATAGATGGAAGATGAGGCCCAGTGAAGGTGAGAAACACATATCTATGACATTCCAGCATAAGAATCTAAGGTATAATTCCTACATGACAGGAATCTGCTCCATTAACAGTTGGTAGATCTCACTTGTAAAATTGTTTCAGCACTCTTCCCCGAACCCATGGGCAGAGTTTTAAAAATTCCTTATAGATTATCTTTAATATTTTTATGTCTATTTTGTTCTGTGATTTTTTTTCTTTGAATCATTTTTGCTAGCATGTTACCTAGAAAATGGTTTATTTTATCTAACTTTTATAATTTACTGGCAAAAAATTTGTTCAAATTATTTTCTTATTTTTACTATTCTTTCTATATCTGCAGTTAAAGCCATTTTTTATTTCTACTATTTACCTGCTCTCTCTCTCTCTCCTCTCATTCATCAGTGTTTTCAAAGTTTTAGTTATTAGCATTTTTTAAATAATGAGTCTCTGGTTTTGTCAATTCTCTCTAATGTACTTTTGTCTTCAATATCATTACTTTTGCTGTTACCTTTATTAGCTATGAAATGCAGCTGCTTTGCTGTGACTCCTTTTATTCCTGGGATTAGGGAGGAAGAACAGAGTGTACTATTTTTGAAATGAAATTGAGCCAAGAAAAATTGAGGCTGGCATTTCCTCTGAGAAGTGCTAGACTCAAGTTATTCTTTAAAGGAAACATTTTGAAACCCTTCTTTGGAGCTTTTGGAGAGCCCTAGAAGGTATGTTCCAAGGGAATATTTTCAGAGAACATTAATGTTGTTTTTATTGCATAACAAATTTCTGTGTAACCTTAGAGTAAAGAGGAAAAGGATCTTCTATTTTCTTAAAAATACTGTGATTCACTGCAGAGCTCATAAATGCTAAATCACAGCATGGCAGGCAAGTGAAAAGAAAATAAGAAAGCAATGACTATCTACATAATTTATTTCCAAGTCATAGTCCATGGGCTGACTTTTAGCATTTGGCACTTTGCCAAGCTGATGAACCCCTACCCACATGTAGTCAAAACCCACAGATAATATGGATTTCCCTTTCTCCAGCATTGGCAAGCACCTAAGTGATATGGAAGTATTTGGAGGAGCTTGTTTATATATATCTGTATTGTCACCCATCAATTTGATCTCTTTGGTGTCTTAGAATTTCTGATGTCCTCTCAGTCTACTCTGGGGTGATAGTTCCATCCTTCGGTGTAATTTAATTTTTTACATTAATGAAAAAGTTCTTAGTTAATTAGACTTGCAAATAAATACACATTTATTATTTATTATTTATTTTATTGCAGCAATTATGGTGCATCATAATAAATGCTACATCACAAATATGCAAAAAGTGATACAAGAGGTAGAGACAGAATCCCTCACTCCATAGTGAGGAATCATAACAGGATTCCTGGAGGAGGAACTGAAGCTTAAGTTATAAAGGTTAGCTTTACCTTGAGGCAAGGTTATCTGAAAGCTCTTTCAGACTGGTAAATGGGTGTATTAATCTGTTCTCATGCTGCTATAAGGGCATACCTGAGACTGGGTAATTTATAAGGGAAAGAGGTTTAATTGACTCACAATTCCACATGGCTGAGGAGGCCTCAGGAAACTTACAACCATGGCAGAAGGCACATCCTCACAGGGTGGCAGGAGAGAGAATGAGTGTCGAGCAAAGGGGAAAGCCCCTTATAAAACCATCGTATCTTGTGAGAACTCACTATCACAAGAATAGCACAGGATTCATGACTCAATTATCTCCACCTGGTCCTGCCTTTCACATGGGGATTATTACAATTCAAGGTGAAATTTAGGTGGAGACACAGAGCCAAACCATATCAAAGGGTAAGAGGAGTTAAGGCCGTAGGAGTGAAGGGATTGGTGGAGCTCTATAAAGGCAGTAAGGCCAGGTACATGGAGGATCCAGTGTTCTCATCTGCTAAAATGCTCCAGTCATGAGAAAGGAGGCAGGAGAGGAAAGGAAGGGTAAGTAGCACAGCGTAACTTTTCTGAATTGGAATAGCTGGTCATGCCTTCTGGCACAGAAGATGCATATCAAACTCTCAGATCTCACCTAGAGAAAACAGTTCTGCCTCACTCAACCAGAGTCACTCCAAGTATGAGCCATCTGCTCTCATTTCACCTGACTGGCTTGCCCTGTCTCAAATGACTGATGTCAAGGTAAGAACTCTTCCTATCTATAAGAACTCTCTTCCCATCTAAACCTTGCCATTTGCTGATCTTTTCTCCTACCTCATCATTTCTAGAACAAGTGAGTCAGATCACGGTGGTAAGGGATGGGGGCTTCAGCTGATCTAGTCAGGAGAAAGCCAGGCCTCAGGTCATGAAAGCCAGAGTGGGGCCATGCTGGCTCACCACTAGGCTGATCCCATAATGTGCTCGGGGCAGCAAAGCTGGGGCCATGAGCATCCTATTGAAAGAACGTTCTATTTCAAAAATAGCTTCAAAGCTATTGTCCTAGGAAATACAAGAATGTTGTGTTATAATTCCTTACACTTACATTAGTTTATATAAAGATCTTAATCTGGCCCTAGTTGAAAGGCTGGTGCATTGGGACCAGGCCCCTCATTTAAAGTGTTTCTGGGGCAGAAGGGCTGGAGTGAGAAGTCCATGGGGGACCTGATCTCAAGAATAACTGAGATCTGTAGCAATGTTGTAAAGCATTTTCACAAGCTGCATCTCACGTCTTCCTCACTAAACCTTACAAGCTGCATTGTATTAATAATTCTTACTTTGCAGATGGGGAAATAGATGCTAGGGGAAGTTGCATAATTAACTAAGTTCCTTAGCTGGTGGGAGTAGCATTTAGAACTCACATCCAGATCTTTTGACTCCTGAGCCCACAGCTTCATTCACAAGAGTCTTCTGAAACTCTCATAAGCTCATAATTGTTTCACCTTGGCTATGAGGGCATGCGCTGAAGGGCAGAAAATCTAGCCCTTCAAGGTCTGAACTTACAAGTCCAAGGCAAGAGCAAAGTTAGCTGAACTCAGGCTGAGGTAATACGTTGATTTTGCACCCCTTATATTCATTCAGCTAAGGCCAGAATCAGGGCAGCCTGGATGTACAGGTGGGGATGAGGTGACCTCAGACGGCAGAGTGCAGGAGTAGGTGGGGGGCAGATAATTACAACAAGACTTTGCCTTATCTCTAAGTATTCTTGTCCTGTGGGGTGACCTTGAGAAATTGTTCTAATTCCCTATTTCTCTAGCTCTGCAATGAATTGAATATGTGAGTGCCTGTGCTGTGAAGATGTAGGGACGGTCCCGGTCCTCAGGATGCTTACATCCAGAAGAATGCATTTTAAAAGGTCTATGTATAAGGGAGAATGTTTTTCGTTTTTGTTTTTTAGAATCATTAAGAAACCTATTCTTCTGGGAAACACAGAGGAATAACATGTGATTTTAGATTTCAAAATTTGTAGTAGATTTTGAATGGATTTGGTATTTGAACTGCTTAGTCAGGAATTAGAATTTTGATAGTCAGGGCTGAAGACAGACTGGGGAGCAAATACAAGAATGTGAAAAAGCCAGGTGTGCAGTCTCTCTCGCTCTCTCCTCTTCTCTCCACCCCTCTAGTAGTTCTGTTTCTCTGAAGAATCCTAATGTGTAACCCAACTGTTTCCAAAAGGATTTTGAGATTGTTAAGCAGCCATATTCAGTTCAATCTGGCTTTACATTTTGTAGGTTTAAGCAATTTTGGGGGCAATGAATGTACCTTCAATAGACTTTTGAGTGTCAACCTTTATTTTCTCCCATCTATTGCCTACAGTCCCCAGGATACTGCTGCTCCATCTAATGATCCTTACAGTAAATACACTAAAAGAATAGACAATGGATTCAACAGAGACTGATCCCTGTAGTCTGCACATGAGATTTAGTCTGCAGTTGATACTAATACGCATGAACACAGCGTACATTGCTGTTCCCTCTGCCTTAAGGTTTAGATAGCATATTTGAGAATGAAGTGGCCCCTCTGAAGGAAACAGGAAACTTATATAGTAAAATGTAATGAAATAAGGATAAGCAGCTATCTTGGAAACTGTGACAAGAGGCTTACAGAAAATTTTGGAGATGTCGATAAGGGAGACATGCAGAGTAAGGGGTGGGTCACTGTTTCTCCAGGGCTGATAAATTCATGGCTCCAATGTGGACTTGGTGCCAGGTCTCCCAAATGATGCTGCTCCTCAACATACACACACACACACACACACACACACACACACAGTTTTAAATTTCCATGTGACCTGGAAGACATACTTTTTCCTGGGGCCCAGTTTTCTCGTCTGTAATATGACAGGAGTAAGCCAGACGATCTCTAAGTTCCTCTCCAGTTCTGGTTTCTATAACTCTAAAATTTCTTTTCTCTAATCAGTTCTGTGATTTGGAAGAGAATGAGTTGATAATCCAGTGGGCTATGACAGTTATAGTTCTCTTAATAAATTAAATTAGAATATTCATGTTTTGGCATTCACATCCACATTTGCAGACTCTGATTAGCATGGACAATTCTCTCTCCCAAATCACTTCCACACAAACTTATCAAATCATCTGACTAGTCCCACTCATCCTGACCACATCACATCACAAGGCGGCATGCATTAGGGCAGTTATAACATTCCCTAGGGTATTTGCACAATGACTGCTTACCATAGGGAACAGGCTTCCCTCCCTGGAACAAACAAAGAAAATGTCTTTTTAAATACTCTAAATAATACATGTGAAAACTTAGGCAATACTCAAGGTATAAAGGAAAAAAGCAAAAATGGCTAAATTCCCACCACACAGAGATTATCACCATGAACATGTCAGTGAACATTCTAACATATATTTTCTATGTTTATATATACACACAAATAATTTTGCATAAATGGGATCATATTATGCATGCAATTTTATAATAATTTTTAAATCTTATTAAAACTTTTATATTTTAAATTGTATCTAAAACTTACTTTAGAGTCCAATAATAGTTTAATACAGAATTTTAAAATTATAGTATATTTTTCTTGTATTTAAGGAAAGATTATCGGTCTACAAAGGGGAGATTAGAAGACTTGCTTTCTCACCACAGTTGTATCATCTATGCCTAAAGATACTGAAAAATGTGAAAAGTGACGTAACAGAAAATTCTGACTTTCTAAAGAAATCATGCAAAACTTTAAATGAAACAAACAAATGATGAAACCTATGTTTCCCTCACTTTTTAGATGTTAATAATTTGCCATAGTGGGTCTTATGAGAAAGAAGAATTTCAGATGATACAGCGTGTCAATTAAGTTGTGGTCCATTTTGAGGGCAATGACTCATAGTTTAAAGAAGAAAAATTGAGGCCATGAGCGGTGGCTCACGCCTGTAATCCCAGCACTTTGGGAGGCCGAGGCGGGCGGATCACGAAGTCAGGAGATGGAGACCATTCTGGCTAACATGGTGAAACCCTGTCTCTACTAAAAACACAAAAAAATTAGCCGGGCATGGTGGTGGGCACCCGTAGTCCCAGCTACTCGGGAGGCTGAGGCAGGAGAATGGCATGAACTCGGGAGGCAGCTTGCAGCCAGCCGAGATTGTGCCACTGCACTCCAGCGTGGGCGGCAGAGCGAGACTCTGTCTAAAAAAAAAAAAAAAGAAAAGAAAAAAGAAAAGAAAAAGAAAAATTGAATATTTTAATTGTAGACTTGATGAGCTCTTTAAGTGCCAAAAATGATTTGTTACACATTTTTAAACTAGAAACGAAAACTCTCTGAAGCATCTTGTAGGAGTAAGTAGTCATATTGCATTAACCATAAGAGCATAACCAATAACTGAGAGACCTTTTACAATTTTAATGTCAAATATTGCTGAATGCCTGCTGGATGAAAAGTAAATAAAAGACATTACAGCAGGAACACTTTCCAATATTACAGCAACTCAGTGAAAATCACTTCTGCTGCATCCTGAAGGAAGATGGTTGTCTCAGGAAAATCAATTGGAGCTGCAAGCTGAGCTAGCTGCTTTATTTACAGAACACCATTTTTACTTGAATGAACAAGGAAAATACAAACTATGTTTATTCAGTCGTGTATTTTGGCAGATATTTTCTGGAAAATTAACAAAGTAGACTGTCACTGCCAGAACTAACATTTTTGCTAATTTTGCTGATTTTGTGTTTTGTGCTAATGATAAAGTTTCAACTTTTTAGAGATTAGAATTTTGGAAAACTGCCGGGCGCGGTGGCTCAAGCCTGTAATCCCAGAACTTTGAGAGGCCGAGACAGCCGGATCACAAGGTCAGGAGATCGAGACCATACTGGCTAACACTGTGAAACCCCGTCTCTACTAAAAAATACAAAAAAAAAAAAAAAAAAACTAGCCAGGCGAGGTGGCGGGCGCCTGTAGTCCCAGCTACTCGGGAGGCTGAGGCAGGAGAATGGCGTGAACCCGGGAGGCAGAGCTTGCAGTGAGCTGAGATCCGGCCACTGCACTCCAGCCTGGGCGACAGAGCGAGACTCCGTCTCAAAAAAAAAAAAAAAAAAAAAAGAGAATTTTGGAAAACTTTGATCCTCCACTGTGAATTCGTCAGCTTCACAACGCTTGAAGACATTTTTGTGAGATTTATAGGTATTCATAAATATGATTTTTAGACGGAGTCTCACTCTGTCACCCAGGCTGGATGCAGTGGCGCGATCTCGGCCCACCACAAGCTCCGCCTCCCGGGTTCAAGCCATTCTCCTGCCTCAGCCTCCTGAGTAGCTGGGATACAGGCGTCCGCCAGCTCGCCTGGCTAATTTTTTTGTATTTTTAGTAAAGACAGGGTTTCACCATGTTAGCCAGGACGGTCTCGATCTCCTGACTTCGTGATCTGCCCTCCTCGGCCTCCCAAAGTGCTGGGATTACGCGCTCAGGCGGAATTTTTTTTTTTTTTTTTTTTTTTTTTGATACAGAGTCTCGCTCTGGCTCTTTCACCCAGGCTGGAGTGCAGTGGAGTGATCTCAGCTCACTGCAACCTCCGTCTCCCAGGTTCAAGCAATTCTCCTGCCTCAGCCTCCCCAGTAGCTGGGATTACAGGCGCCCACCACCACACCCGGCTAATTTTATATTTTTAGTAGAGACGGGTTTCGCCATGTTGGCCTGGCTGGTCTGGAACTCAAATGATCTGCCTGCCTCGGCCTCCCAAAGTGCTGGGATTACAGGTGTGAGCCACTGTGCACGGCTAAAAATGTGATTTGTTTCATATCATTTACTTTTTGATATCAATATTTGAACTGATATTTACCAATATGTAATCTTGTAAAAAATATGCATAGGTAAAGATCCATTCATTCAAAGTGTAAGATAGACCAGTGGATTTTAATGTTACAGAGTACAAAAAGTTCATTGTTATCATTTCACATCCCACAATGAAGCTTACCTTTCAGAAACTACTGCTTGTTGAAATTTGATGTTACGTCAAAGAAGACTATCCACAGTTATAAAAGGCTACTTAAATGCTTCTCTCCTTTTCAACTATGTATCTCTGTAAAGTTTGAATTTTTTCAACCCAACTAGCATATTGCAACAGATTGAATGCAAACGTAAACATGAGAATCCAGCAGACAGTAAAGACATGTGCAAAAATGTAAAACAATGCCACTCTTGTCACTAAATGTTTTTGTTTTAGAAAACTCATTTGTCATAAACATGTTAATCATGTCAACATGCAATTGGCTTATTGTTATTTTAAATCAATCAAATATTTTTAAAATTCAGTTTTATATCTGATATGATAACTGCTGATAAACATAATCCACAGAAATAAAAACTCTTTAGGGTCCTCAATGATTTTTAAGAGTTGTAAAATGGTGTTGTGACCAAAATATTTGAGAACCACGGATCTAAAGTAAATCCTAATTTACCCAATTTGTTTAATGGATGCCTTGATTTAAATTGCCTATTGATTTACCTTGTCTATTAAAAATCTATACCCTACTAATGAAATAAAAATCAATGTATCCTTTTTCATAAAAGAACAATTGCTTAAGCAATAATGTTGATTTGGAGTTTAAATGTATGGTTCAAATAGTACCTATAGTTTTTTTTTTTTTATTTTCTTTTTAAGGAATTTGAAGTCAAAATTTATAATTTTGCTTCCTGTTTTTTTTTTATTTTTAATATCAGTTTAGCAATAGGAAAACATTGACTTATTCGATTAAAATGGTTAAGATCCACACTGAATGTGCATTACTACTAGATCATGGACAAACTTATTCTTTTCTAACTTACAATTTAGCATTCATTCACTTTTAAACAAGTTTGAATGTAAATTATTCACTGGGCTTCTCAGAACAAACTTGTACTTTCAGTTAGGGATATTAATAAATCTTAAACTAGTAGTATATGATCTGTGGTTTATTATTTTCTCCCCTGGCATTCAGCAAAACGCATATGACATATTCAGTAAATGTTTCTTGGATGACTGACTGATAAATAATGCGTACGTGAGTGAATAAATAAGTAAATGGGTGAATGAATGGATTTTTTTAATCAAAAGAGTATGTTGAGCCGCATGCATATTTTATGACAAATTAGAAACAAGAATGATCCTTTGAATATGTATGCCCTGGCAGGCAGCCACCCCTGGTTCAGAGCCCCCTTCCTAACCCCAGGCTATTCTGACCCTGGTAGCGTAAGTGCTATTCCTACCTTTCCTTGGACTTTCTTTCTTTCTTTCCCTTTCTTTCTTTCTTTCTTTCTTTCTTTCTTTCTTTCTTTCTTTCTTTCTTTCTTTCTTTCTTTCTTTCTTTCTTTCTTTCTTTCTTTCTTTCTTTCTTTCTGTCTTTCTTTCTCTTTCTTTTCTTTCTTTCTTTCTTTCTTTCTTTCTTTCTTTCTTTCTTTCTTTCTTTCTTTCTTTCTTTCTTTCTTTCTTTCTTTCTTTCTTTCTTTCTTTCTTTCTTTCTTTCTTTCTTTCTTTCTTTCTTTCTTTCTTTCTTTCTTTCTTTCTTTCTTTCTTTTCTTTCTTTCTTTCTTTCTTTCTTTCTTTCTTTCTTTCTTTCTTTCTGTCTTTCTTTCTGTCTTTCTTTCTCTGTCTTTCTTTCTCTGTCTGTCTTTCTTTCTTTTTTTTAAGACGGAGTTTCACTCTTGTTGCCCATGCTGGAGTGCAGTGATGCGATTTTGGCTCACTGCAACCTCTGCCTACTGGGTTCAAGTGTTTCTCCTGCCTCAGCCTCCCGAGTAGCAGGGATTACAGGCACCCACCACCATGCTCAGCTAATTTTTGTATTTTTTGGTAGAGACAGGGTTCCACCATGTTGGCCAGGCTGGTCTCAAACTCCTGACCTCGAGTGATCTGCCCGCCTCGGCCTCCCAATGTGCTGGGATTACAGGCATGAGCCACCAAGCCCGGCCACCTTTCCTTAGACGTTCTTTATGCCCCATTTAGCCTGGACTTCTGAGTGCCACTTGCTCCTATCTGACTCTTCACTGATGTGACATAACCCATTATCTCATGTTGGGCTTTTCTTGGAAGCAGCACAATATAAGGATAAAGAAGAGAGTGGACTCCAGAACCTACCTCCTAACCTGACTCTACCACTTCCTGGCGGGCTGACTTTGGGCAAATGCCTTTGTTCCCCTCCTCTGTATGGTGGGGATCATAAGAGCATTACCCTCATGGGATTGTCATGAGAATTCCATAAGTGAGTCTTTGTGAAGTGATTAGAATGGTGCCTTGCACACAGTAAGCTCTTTATAGATGTTTATTAAATAAATGTGAAAGTATATAAGGACAGCATGGCTTGGCTGGCCTTTAGAAGCCTGTTAGACTCCAGTTTGAGTGGAAGTGGGGAAGCCTCTTTCCCCAGACCTGCCTGCCCCATTGTACAGCTCTTTGGACCCAAGTCCTGGCTCTTCACAGATGGGCTTCATTCTCCACATTGGGTCACATCTGGCTGTATCTTGAGACAGACCATCCTACCTGGGGAACACAAATTTCCACATCTAGGACAAGTAGAACAACTGCCATTCAAATGTAATTTTCATGAGGTATCCTTCCACCCATATAGAAATATCAAAGGTTATCAGAAAAAGGATGAGAAGAGCAGTCTCTAAGAGCAGAAATTACTCACAAGAGCAAAACAGAGGAAGGTAAGAAAAATAAATTCAGACTGGGAATAAACATTAGGTTATTATGATTATGTTACAAATCTTAAGAATCTACAGTTAAGAATAGTCACCTGCCTAAAAGGATTAATCAATCTTCCTTTCTGGTTAGTGTATATTCTGTTCAGACACTACAAGGGTTGAGAGGGCTTGTCCCCCGAATGCCTATAACCTTTGGCTGCAGCTTGTTCAATAGACATGTGTAATTATTATACATTTGAGTTAGTCACATCATGTCATGTTGGCTGAGACATGAAATAATTTCTAATTGGATCAGTTACAAACCTTTCTTTTTCCTGCTTAAACCATAATACCTGCAGTTTATATATGTTTTATTTCCTATGAGCTGTTAATGAGGATGATGTTCTTCTTCAGAGTTGAAATAAAGGAAAAGTTGTCTTAAATAAGCATCTGGAGGCCCAAGAAATCTCATAGAACTGTTAGGGCCTAGAGATAGGGCCTAATCACTGTAGAAGAAGTATCTTAAAATAGCTAGGTTTCACACACCGTAACCACCATGTTTTGTGTAAGTAGGAAAATGCCAGTAACTAAACTAAAATGTAACATTGAGAAGATCCTAGGATTGTTGCATTTGTCAATGGATAAGGTAAGTAGCAGTTCATCAACCTGCAAACACTGTACCACACTCACTGATACACAGTTACAACCTAGAAACCATTAGCAATCTAGTGTGCAGACCAAGAGACTGTCCTTTCTTTCAGTCATTACTCCCCTCTCTGATTTCTAACAGCATAGGTTAGTTTTGCCTGCTTTTGTTTTTAAGTAAATGGAACCATTTTCTATGTACTCTTTTGACTCTGACTTCATTATTGGTTGTGAGATTCACCCATTACACAGTTTGATTTTAAATCTTGCTACTTTCAGGCTCTGTGACTTAGGGAGGTTGCTGTGGAATCAAGGTAACAATGGCTAATTCTTAGGACTGTGAGTGCAAGAATGAAATAAGATAACAGGAGAAGGCCTCTCAGCCACTGCCCATTTCTAACAGATGCCCTTGCCATCTCTCCTCCGACAGCCTCTTCTGTCCCACCCTACTCCTTGACCTTGATACCACGCTGCAGCTTCCTCTGGCTCTTCTCACATGGGGCTGGGCATCTGCAGCAGTGGGCAGGCAACACCCAGGCTCCTGGCAGATCTGCTTTCCCTAATTAATAGGCTTCATAAAGAACTCTGAGGATAAAAATAAAAGCCATAGTCTGAAAGAAACTACTTGCTGCAAATCACATAATTGGCGAAGCACTTGTATCCAGAATGTAAAAAGAGACCTCTCAAAACTCAAAAAGAAGAGAATAAATACACAACTCAAAACTTGGGCAAAGAATTTGAACAAACATTTCACCAAAGGAGGTATGTGGATGAGAAACACATGAAAATATGCTCAACGTCGTAAGTCATTAAGAAAATGCAAATTAAAACTACAGTGAGATGCCACTGCACATCTATTAGAAGGGCTAAAATTACAAAAAAACAAACAAACAAAAAAAAACTGACCATACAAGGTGTTGGTTAGGATGTGGAGGAACCAGAACTCTTATGTATGGCTTGTAGGGATGTAAACTGATACCAACACTTTAGAGAACAGTTGGAAGTTTTTAAAAAATAAAAATATACACCATAGGACCCACCATTACTCTTCTAGATATTTACCTAAGAGAAATGAAAGCATATGTCTACACAATGACATGTAAACAAATGGGAACTTTATTCATAAACTGAAAACAACCAAAATATCTATCAACAGATGAATGGATAAACAGTTTTGATATATCCTTACAATGGAATACTACTCAACAATAAAAAGGAATTAACTATGAATAAACACAAATGGATTGAATTGCAAACTTGAGAGAAAGAATCTAGGCAAAGAGTACATACTCTATGATTCCATTTATGTATGTTAGTAAGTGCAAAATAATCTGTAGTGACAGAGAGTAGCAAATCAGTGGTTGCCAAGGAGTGAAGGGGATAGGCTGGGAGGTACCACAAGGGATCATGAGGAAACTTTTGCTAGTGATGCATAGTTTACTATCTTGATGTTAGTCATAGTTTCATGATTGTATAGGTATGTCAAAACTTATGAACTTCTGTACATTAAATATACTCTTTATGTCAGTTATGCCTCAATAAAGCTATTACAATTTTTTTTTTAAGGAAAAAAGAGGACTGTGAAGCTTTCAGGTCTGAGTGGTACATTAAGCATTTTCAATGCTTAAACAGAACACTGTTTCATTTGGTTACCAAAATGCAATTACTTTTTAAGAACAATTACTAACGTCTTTCCTGCCCATTTGGACTGTTCATGATCCATTGCTTGGTTGCTTACGGACTGCCAACCAATAAATAACCCTTCAGGAAGATGACCACTCTCCAAATCAGGCTTAGCATGCCCATTAATTTTAGCCACCATCAAGTTCCTCTTCCTACCTTTGAATATGAATATGGAAAAAAATGTCTCATCATGTCCATTAATTTGGTATAAAACTAACTTTTGCCCTGTCCCCACTCCCTTCTTCTCCCACCGAGACCTCACTATGTCCCTCTCTAACCCTGACACAACCCATTCATTGAAGTACCACAGTCCCGGGCAATGTGTGTACACAGAAAGTTGATTTCTGAGAATTGTTTTTTTAAAAACGTCAACAGATTTCAAAATTAGTTCATGGCTCAAGAGCTCAGTCTGACTCAGAAGTTATGTGCAAACAATAGACATAGTTTAAAAAAAAATCATCAGGAACACCTAAGATCAAAGCTTTTTTGTTCCAGCTGCTAAGAGGGAGATTTTTGGGACATCCATTTTAGTCCCTTGGCAGTAATAATCCTGAGTTCTATGCTGTGACATAGAAGCAGAGTCAACAAGGTCACCGAAGGAGAAGCTAATAGTACAGAAACTTCCAGTGTTCCCACAAAGAAGTGAATTTGGTATTATATTGTAAACAGAAAAAAATTTTTAATAAAAATTGAACAGTAAGGCTTTGGTTAGAAAAACACTTCATAAAACAAAGAGGAATAGGCTTTATGACCCGGAGTATTAAGCCTTGTTTTAAAAAAATTGCAAAAACCAAGAAAATGAAAATTGACAAGTATAAATACAGTAGAAAAACTAAGGTAGAGTGACTCAGTTCTAGGATTGTCTGATATATAAAGAGACACAGGATACTCCCACGGGAATGAACAGGAATCCTCGATTCCTTGAGTTCAAATTCTGTCTTCACTACTTACTAGATATGTGACCTTGAGTTACTTTTGCTAAGTTTTATCTTCCTACTCTAAAAAATAAGGATCATAAAACTACCTACCTCATAAGATTGGTTTGAGGTGAGCTAACACAGTAAAACATTCAACAGAGTGTTTAGTGGTAAGGACTCAATAAATGTCAGCTTTATTTTTATGAAGTATAACTGAGATATGCTCTAAGCAATCATCTTGTATCAGAATTACCCAAACTTGCCCATCATAACAATCACCTGGGGCTTTTATGGAACATACAGATTCTAGGGCCCTGGCTCAGACCTACTGAAACTGCATCTCCAGAGGAGGGGCCCAGGGCTCTAGACACATTTGGGAAATGGAGATGATGTTAGTAAAATTTCATTTCCCTATATCTGTAGGTCTCAAATTTGAGGACACGTAACAATCATCTGGGGTCTGGTTAAAACACACACTCCTAGCATTCCTATTCCCCAGAGAATCTGATTAAGGTCTAGGATGGTGTCAGAACAATTGGGTTTTAAATAAGCACTTCCCTGGTGATTCTGGGCAAAGGGCTGTCATCCTACGTTTTGGAAAACACTGCCCAACATTGTGTTACCCTTATTTAGACTAAAAAGAGAACTCTAGGAATAGTCCCTAATCTAGTAGAAAATGTTCAATAGCTTTGTTTCTGCTACCAATTCATGCAATGTATCAATTAGAGGGAATAATTTAGTCTCTCTACCAAGTATTTTTTTTTCTTATCCATTAAAATTGGTCCTTTCTATGCCAATTTCTTTGGCTTGAGGTTAAAAAGTAACTCCCCAGTCCATTATACATTTGATGCATCTGTTCAGGGTTTCATGATTGTGCTATGTCAGCCTTTTTGCCACCTCTGATCACTTAGTCCGATTTAGGGCCCTGTAGGCTCCCTGAAGCTAAGGACTTTGCTTGCTTAAGTTGTGTTTCATGATGGGTATTTCTGAGTCATTTCTGATGAGCAGAGGCCTTGAGGGAAGCGTGAACAAAAGAAGTGAGAGCTGGTTGGGCACAGAAGCACTTGGTTCCTATGGAGGCTTTGTGGCACCTGACTTGCCAGCTGCTTCGGTGACTGCCCTCACAGTTCACGATTCACTGAATGTGCTGAGATAAAGCAGCAAACAGATCCTAAGAGTAGAGACAGGCTACAAAGGCATTATATGTATGGGTTTTTGCATGACTTTTGATGGGTCAAAGATAAATGCTCAAGCTTGTGAGCAGCCCAGAGAGGTCTGGAAAGATATGCCAGTGTGTCAGAGCTGGAAAGTGTGATCTGGAAGAGAAGCACAACTCCAGCAGAGAACGGCAGGAAGCTTTTCTGTTAGTCCTGTGGAATTCAACCATGAACTGAGAAATCATCTCGCTGGGACACATATGCAGTCGCCCACTTAAAGTTAAGAGCCATAACAGAACAGAATTTAGGGTATAAGTAAATAAAAAATGTGACACCAATTTGGGGAAATATCTTGCTAAATAATTGCCATCTTTCCTATGTGTATTAGTGCCTGTGATCAATAGACCTGGGCGTGGATCATTTTATCCATCTCTTTTGGAACAGATTCACCTTATTCTTAAAAGCCAACTCAGACACTCAGTCTTATTTTTCATAGTGTTCCAATTCAAAACTTGACAGTTCTTGAAACTCCTCAAAAATAGTAATTCAGGAAATTATTTCTGTAGCTTTTTAAATATATGAGGTGGACAATATAAAAATTTGAAATTTACCTTGGATAAGCAGCATCACTTAGACAGTAAGGGTGAAGAATAAAAATTTGGGAAACACTAAAGTCTACTCTTTTCTCCACTTCACATTTATTGGGAATATTCTGGAAAGCGACTTTTGCCCGTGGTTCCTAAATGTCTTTCTCCTGTGAGCTATACCAGTCACCAGGTGTGTCATGTCCATACAGCTTTCCTAAGAAATGGAAATTAAAGTGTCTTTCCAACTCCACAGGCATCATACCTGCTGAATAATAAAGAGGATAAATGGCTCATATTTAGGAACTACTTACTATAGGTACAATTGGGAATTGTCAGGACGCAGGTCTTTTTACAAAAGTTCTAGCAGCTGCATTTTACCAAATGAAGGTTGTTTTGTTGTTGTTATTGTTATTGGCCACACTGGCATATACCAATAAACAGAAAATCTCATTAGCATCCTTTCTTTTTCCCCACACACCTGCTCTATATGGCTTAGAGGCAAAGTGGGGATTAATTTGTTTTGTATCATGGAAAGGGAGGTATTCAGAAAATTAAATCATGAATAAACTTGAAACAGACACAGTCAGAAGTAACCTTATCATTAAGTGATGTTTATTATGTTCCCATATTCACACAATTCTACTACTTTACAGAGTTCATGCCAGCTTATAAATTTTATGCATTTATTTCCTCCCAATCTTTCATATATTTCTATTTTCCTACGTATTAGTTAGGAATGTTTTTAGCTTTAAGTAACAAAGCCCAACTAAGAGTAGCTTAACTCATAAGGATATTTATTATTTATTTAATGAGCAGCCTAGAATGATATAGATGGCATCATGGTTGTTTGGTACCTCCAAGATGCCAATCATAGATCTTTATTTCTTTGCTTCACCATTCTCAGTGTTGGCCTATTGTCGCCTTGGTTGTTATTGTATGTTCACAAGATAGCACAATTCCTACATTACATCCTTGCATCATTTTCAATGCCAGGAAGCAGAAATATAAGGGGCAGGTGCCAAAAAAAAAAAAAAAAAAAAAGTGATTTGGCACTGACTAGTTACAAGAATAGCACTAACTCTTCAGGGTAGTATAACTTGGCAAATGTTAAAACAATGAACAGCAATAATATTGTGCACTTTGTGTCAAGCATTGTGCTTTACAATTGTCATCTTCTTAATCTTCACAACAGTGCTATGAGAGTAATACTATGAAAATCCTCTTTTTTTTTTTGAGACGGAATCTTGCTCTGTTGTCAGGCTGGAGTGCAGAAGCACCATCTCAACTCACTGCAACCTCCGCCTCCCGGGTTCAAGCAATTCACCTGCCTCAGTCAAAAATCCTCATTTTATAGCTATAAAAAGATGAGATAGCAATATTAAAAATGATTTTTACAAAAAAAATATTTTGAATGACATTTTAGCCTACCAGTCTATACAAAATGTTTTTATTTTGTCCTGAATATGGACGTGTGTGGCTCAGTTCGACCTTCAGGGAAGGACCTGTTGCCTTAGCTCCTAAGAGTGTTGTTATCAGACACCCTTCAGCTGGCAGCCCCTGCAGGGACAGAACTGACTCTCCCAAGCTCACCTTCTCCCTCGGTGATCAACATCCAATGACTAATTGGGAGTATACAGACCAGGTATTCTGGCCCAATGTGGGACAACTCTAATGGGCCAGTTAATCTAGACTTCTCCCTCTGCCCATTCCTGATTCCTCTTCCTTCTTTCTACAGGTCTTGATCCTAAGGGTATTTCCTGATAAACATCCCGAATCCAACTCTGTCTTAGAATCTGTCTCCTAGAAAAAAATCAAACTGTGACAACTTTTAAGATCTCTTCCACCTCCCATCTATATGTAATTTTATTTTACATTATTGCAGACATACTGAAGTACTTTTGTTCTAATTTTTAATCTTAACATTCTGTCATGAACAACTCCTCATTTTGTTAAATAGCCTTCATAGTTACCTTTTTAAAATTTAAAACCAAAGTAATTTAACCATATTACAGAATGTTTGAAAAAAAACGTTACTCATAACCCCACTACCAAACATAGTTGATTATTTTGACATATTTCCTTTTAAGTTATTTTTCCCCAAAGAATAGTTTTGATAACGTTATAATGGCAACTTATAAGCAGCACCCTTTTCCACATCATTTTAGAATTCTTTATTTGCTTACTTTTAGGACCTCACTTGGGCCAGAAAGGATTAAAAGCAGCCTATAAAATTACATGAATTCAGTAAAAAGGGAAGCTAGACATCAGCAGGGGTCTTCTATTCCTCAGGAATTTATGTAAACCTACATAAACTACTTGAACACATGCAGATGAGAATCCAGAGCTCTTCTAAGATTTTGAGAATATCTGACTTCTTCACATATTTTTCTTAACTCCTTTGTCTGCCTGACAGTGAGAACTGGCTGCCCAAGTCTTGCCCATATCAATCCAGGTGATAAGCACGGCACTTTTACTAGTTGCCACACATTCACACACTCAAAACCTACAAAATACACTAAAGAAAAAAAATAAAACCCACTTTAACCAGACATTTTGTGACTCTGCTCACTTCACTAAAGGTTTGGAGTTCCCATCTTTCTGTCTCCCACTTCCTTCCTCATTTGCTGTTGTAACAGACAAATTCTTCCCCTCTCCTACTGCAGCATTAGTTCCGCCTAAATTCTTCCCCTCCCCTACTGCAGCATCAGTTCAACCTAATTTCAGGCCCTTCAAACCGAACTTTTGCCCCAAAGCAGCTTACATGACCATTCATTTCCTCAATACGGGCAGGTTTTGTCCTACAAGGAATTCTCTCTTTTTAAACATTGAGAAAAGAAAAATATTTTTGGATCTCAACATTAAAATAAGAGAGTGAAGGAAAATGAGAGAGTATGATGCAAACAGAGAGGCTGGTCACAAAGTATAGGTCAAGCAGTTTCTGAATTTGAAAAGCTGCTAGGGAGGGCAGAGGAAGAATTGAAATCAAGCAACATGACAGAAGTATCTGAATAACTTAGCAGCTGGTGGGACCTGTTGAACAGAAGAGATGGGGAAGTAAAAAGTTACACCAGGATTATGAATCAAGGATATTTAGGAAAGTAGCCCCATCATGCGATGAAATAAGAAACTTAGAAAGGAGAGTCAGTTTGGAGGAGATGATGGCACATTTACCTTCTCAGGTAAAGATCCTGTAGAAAGTGTTTGTAATTGGAGTGTGGATGAATGGGACCCTGGGAGGGATATTGAGTCTGATCTGACTCCTGACTGCCTGTGAACATCTGTGGAGGACTACAGAATGACACTGTCACTATAAAAACCAGTCCAAAGAGAAGGGAGATTTGTAGTAGGGTGCAGGGCAGGATGAATTAAAACAATTTTCTGGGTAAGCATCAAGTGATAGGGTGATGTGGGGAGATGGATTAGTGGAGCAAGTAAGAGGCTGTGACTTCTACAGTGTCCACAATTAGGGTTTTTCTTTTCTGTTATTTTGCCTGTCTGAGTGTTGGCATTATTTTGTGAAAGGGAGAGGCATCATGCTGGGGATGAAAAATGATTTTCTGGTACTTGCTGCGGCTAACTCTGTTACCATAGCAACCGACTTAGGAGGGAGGATTTTACTAGAGACAGTCTATACTGGACTGTTGTGATATCAAAGGGAAATATTTACAACTCTGTCAGTATAGCTGTTCCAGTTTAGATTGTGACAGCATGGCAGGTTAAACTCTATTTCAAAGATTTCTAAAGAGTTTAATCATTATTAACTCAAATTAACCCTCTTTTTGACCAGTTGCCAAAAGCAAAACCTTGCAGTATGTACAGCCCATGGTGGTTGGGGTTAGTTTGTCTGTTTTTTGTTTGTTTGTTTGTTTTTTAGCTCTGTTGAATAGTGAAGTTTGTCTACATTGGGGTTTAAACTAAACCAAAATATTAAAATTATTGTGTGAGACCGATGCGGGGCGCTATGGACAGTTTTTGTCGTATCTCATTCAGAACTCAGAGGGTCTCCTTATTCCCCTCACAAAAAGCCTCTCCATCAAGCATTACAAGAAATGGATATATCACTGGAGGCTTGGTGGGAGGAGTTGGTTTATTTCACAGAGCTCAGAGCCTTTTACCTCCTCCCCATGTGAGGACAATATATTCTGTTGTCTTTCATTACAGCAGGGGGCTGCTCTGCTTCACTTCCACCTCCTTTCTCCAGCCTCTCCTCCTTCTATATCTCCATTTTTAGATGGAACTATAGGATGTGGTACAGACTCCTCCAGCTGGGGCTCCCCACATTCATTTCTTAAAACCTTCTGTAAAAGACAGCCAGTTAGTGACTTCATTTGTTCACAGCAAATCAAGTCTTTCATTCACTAGAATCTTCCTTCCTTAGATAATAGAGAGTAATTATAAATAAAAATGTTTTCTCTGTGTACTTGCTGTTAAAAAATATGTATATATAGTGTGTGTGTGTATATATGTGTGTGTATATATATGTATTATGTGTATATATACACATAATATATATGTGTATATATACACACACACACACATATATATATATATAATGTTCTTTTAGGCTTCTATATGCCTTTGGCTTGAAAGCCAGATTTTCCTGACTTTTGAAGTGAAGCACCTCTCCAGATTCTGGCAATTACAAAATCTGGAGATAGCATTTTGCACCAAAAGTGTAAAGAGTGAGTGTACCGGTCTGAGTCTTTCAGTCTCAGATTTTCTCCCCTCTATTCTAGTGTAAGATTGACTCTGACCTTAGCTAAGTGTGACAATTACTACAGGTTTTAAATTATTGTTTTACTTCTCCCTTCATCCCCCAGTGGTATTTCCCATTTTGAAAGATGATTTTGTTAATTAATCTTAAATGGTGATACATTTGCGCGTGAAGAGAGATTTGAAAGGGGTGATATTGAGAATTCTTGCATATTCCCAGCCCCATTTCTGGAATCAGTACTACTTCACTCTCAAACATAGTTCATCAGAGAATTACACAGAATCAGCTTAGAAACACTCATCACTGAACTTTTCAAAACTTTCTCCCAAATTTTCACCTAAAACTAAAGATCTCTTTATCTATTCATTTGTAATATCTATTCCTTTGTAATAAATAAAGATCCATTATTTATTCATTCGTGTATTTGTTGAGACATTGTTACGGACTTTGGACATCATGGATACACGTTATGGGCATTGTTCGTGTTATACTTGAATTTGCTTCTGGCAGAGTTGCCATTTTATTTTACCTACATGACAGTCAAGGAAAACACTACACCCAGAATCTGAGGTTCTTGGGATTAACAAAAAAGCATGACCCTTTTCTTTTTTGAGAAAGGTTATGACTAACTCAGGACTTTAAAAATATAAAATATTTGGAATGTTAGAAATTTTTTCTCTGTTTTTTTGAGTTATTATTGACATACAAAAAGCTATACACATTTAATATATACAACTTGATGAGTTTGGAGATAAGCCTACACCCATGACTACAATCTATGCCATAAATCTATGCCATAAATCTATACCCAAAAGTGTCCTCCCATTATTTTTATTTATAATTATTTGTGTGTGTGACATGAACACTTAACATAGATCTAGTCTTTTAGCAAATTTTTAAGCATAAAACACAGTATTGTTAACTATTGGCACTGTGCTGTATAGTAGATTTCTAGGATTTCTTCATCTTATGTAAACAAAACTGTACCCTCTAACCAATACCTCCCTGTCTCCCTCCCCTCTCAGCGACAAACAACCACCATTCTTGGATCCAGTGCCTTGATCTTGGACTTCCCATCGTCCTGAACTGTGAAAAATAAATTTCTATTGTTTACAAATTGCCCAGGCCATGATATTTTATTATAGGAGCACAAATGGACTAAGACAACACAAAAACAACCTAATGTCCATTGACAGATGAATGAATAAAGAGCTCAACTTCTATGAGTTTTACTATTTTAGATTCATTAGCTAGTGATATGATGTAGTATTTGACCTTCTGTATCTGCCTTATTTCACTTAGCATAATGTCCTTCAGGTTCATTCATGTTTTCATAAATGGTAGGATTTTCTTATTTTTTAAGCCTGAATAATATTTCATTTATCACATTTTCTTTACCCATCTATCTGTCAATGGACATTTAGGTTACTTCCATGTTTTCTTAGTCCATTTTTGCTGCTATAATAAAATGCCAAAAGTCCAAGATCAAGACGCTTGTGATGGCTGCTCTCTGCTTCCAAGACGGTGCGTTGTTGCTGCATCCTCCAGAGGGGATGAATGCTGAAAAGGGCATGAGGGCAAAAGAGAGGAAGGCAGCTCCGTAGCATCTCTTTTATGAAGTCATTAATCCCATTCATGAGAGCTCTGCCGTCTTGACTTCTTAATCACTTCTTAAAGGCCTCACCTCTTAATACTATCACATTGGAGATTATATTTCAACATACAGATTTTAAACATTGAAACTATAGCATGTGTCTTGGCTATTGTGAATAATGTTATAATGAACATGGGTCTGCAGGTATCTCTTTAACACCTATAGTGTCTTTTAATTTTAATTGTCTGGATTAAAGTATTTTAGGATCTGTGTTTAAAATAACACAGATCAAGACACAAGCTCTCTTTACAAGAAACTTACACCAAAGTAGGGGAGACAGATAAGTAAATAATCAACTTGATGCAGTGTAAGAGGCGCGATGACAGCCGTAACCCCAGAATGTTAAGTGAAACATGCAAGGGTGACTACCTGGCCTGGAGAGGTAGGAGGGAATCAGGAAGTTTTCTCAGGTGAGTTAACACTAGTTTATAAGTACCCAGATGAGTTTGCCTGGTCAGGTTAGGGTAGGGATGTGTAAGGGTGATCCAGACTGAAGAAATAGCAATAGGGCAAAGAAAATATTAATTGGCAGATGGAACCATGATATAAATAAATAAAACTTACTGAGAACCTATTATGTGCCAGGTACTGTATGCTACCAATTTCTATGTTATTCATAATTCAAAACTCTGTAGGGCACATCATTGTTATTCCTCTTTTATAGGTGAGAAAACAAAGGTTTAGCAAGGATGAGTACCTACTGCAGGTCCAACAGTTATGATGAACTGGAACTTCATCCCATCTTGGCCTAACTTCAGAGGAGTTTCGTTCAACTTATATAGATTCGATATGAAATGGGAATGCAAGAAGGCATTTCTGGTTGATTCGATTTCCTGGTAATTCCCAATTACAATAAAAGAAATGATTGCATAAAGACTCAGATGTTTGAACAAGTCTTTGGATATAAAATATAAACCTGAGATTAAATTTGATAATAGAAAATTTTTGATGAAGCATAAATATAAAAATATTTTTCTGGCATTTTTTTTCTAAAAAAAAAAAAAAATCCTGTTCCAAAACCAGGGCTTCATAAAGAGGTCCTATTCCTATGTATTTTATGATTGGAGATGTCGAGGTCACGGTTGATGTGGTCAAAGTAGAAACATTTGTGGGTTTTTTCTTCTTTAAGAAATAAACCAAAATGCTAAAATAAATGAGTAGTGAATTAAGTTTGGAAGTTTTAAATATATGTGTAATCAGGAATACACACCCAAATTATCATCTTTAAGTATGATAGAGAATTGATGGTGCTTCACTTTCAAAGCATGCTTTTTCATATTAATATTCCCCACTCTACAGTTATTATACAATTGTTAGCAGGGTCACTATGTATCTTTTGAAATTGAATATATTCTTATGTACTTAGTATCTATTCAGTACACTCCAGAGATTGCCTTGGATCCTGTCTCTGAACATATAAACATAGGAGAACAGACTAGTAATCATTTTATTTTCTGAATGTGTTTGAAATACGTAAGCACAAAGTAAGAGTCTGGATTTTCTCATTCCCAATTATGTTGCTTACACCTCATTCTTCACGCAGTCACCATAACTTGAGGCCTGGTACTATGTTAGCTGTGGGCCACCATATTGATTTCTAAAGAAAATAATTAACACCTGGCATCTGTGAAAATTTAATGGAGTACCAAGCCTCTATTCCAATAGTACAGAGATATGGGCAGATGGCATGGGAAAATATACGAGGGCACAACAAATTATGCGGCAATTAGGAAGGGTTCCAAAAATGTTTCACAGAGATGTTCCTTGCTGGGTCTCGAGAGCGAGGGGGACTCTCTAGGAAGATAAGTAGAAGGATATTCTAGGGAGTGAGACCAGCATCAGCAAAGGCACAGAGACATGAAAATGCACAGTAGGTTTTGAAAACGGGAAGTTATGCCAGCCCAAAGTGAGTCTGCATTGTGTGAAAAGAAGAAAGCAAAAAGAGCCTATCAAAATTCCTGAGTTAAAAGACAGGCAGGTGCAGATTTTAAAGGACTTTGTACTCTGTGCTAAAACAACTGGACTCTGTCAAAAGTCAGTGCAGGATATTAAAGCAAGTGAACATGGAGTTCTATATTTCATGGCAATAGGTGTTGTCAAATATCCCACAGAGTAAGGAGAAATGGCTGGATTCAGAGAAGGCAAGTCCCATACATTCTTTTGCTAACCTAGTTCCACATTTACAATATTAAATAAATATTCAAGCTCAACCGTTCTTATTTTATCTCTTCTGCCTTCTGTTTTCAGGGAAGATGGCACATGGCTAGCACTTATCTTGTATATCGAAGTTCTATTCTATCAACTCTCAACTTTCCCTTTTCTGACCCGAATAACACAGACTCCTCACTCCTCATAAGGTTGATTCTCAAGCCTTTGATCTGCCTTTGTAGGATTTCACCAAACTTCTGTCAAGTTCTCTTCCTCCTCCAGTCTTCTTCTTAAATACAATTATTTATTTTTGACTAGGCAATATATTTATATAATTCAACCATAAAATATCCTTTCTACCAATAATAATAATATATAATATTCTTTCAACCCTGTCCTCCATCTGCCCCTTTCTTTAAAGAGGCATTAAAAAGGCATCCTTTTCTATAAATCATACCTGTGCCTATTTTTCTGTGAACTATTTATATCCGTTGCCCATTTTTCTATACCTTTTTGGCATCTTATGAGCTTTTTGTATATTTTACATTCATGTTGAACACTTTTTTTTTGGGTGAGGGGAAGGACATAGTCTCACTATGTCGCCCAGGCTGGAGTGCAATGGTACAATCTCAGCTCACTGCAACCTCTGCCTCCTGGGTTCAAGCGATTCTCTTGCCTCAGCCTCCTGAGTAGCTGGGATTACAGGCGCCCGCCATCGTGCCCAGCTAATTTTTGTATTTTTAGTAGGGACGGGGTTTCACCATGTTGGCCAGGCTGGTCTAGAATTCCTGACCTCATGATTCACCCACCTTGGCCTCCCAAAGTGCTGGGATTACAGGCGTGAGCCACCGCGCCCAGCCGAACACTTTTTTCTTGTTTTTGAAACCAACATTCATCCCTGCTCCCTAATTAAGTCCTCTTTTACATCATGAAAGTTGGAAGCTGGAAATTACGATTTAATAGATTTCCTTTCTTCCCTCTGGATGCAATTTACATTGTATGAGTAAAAGGCATGCCTGCAAGATTTTGGAAGGTGTTGAATTTCCTTTGCCTGTTTCTTTATTATTTTCTCCTGAATTCTTTTCAACTTTTAACAGAAATGAATTTCTCTTTCATTGTAATATTTCACTGTAATCTTTTGATCACAGTGTCTCCTTCCAGTTATGCCTTATTTCTTTCTCTCTCTTCTTTTATTTTGTTTTGTTTTTGAGACAGAGTCTCACTCTGTCACCCAAGCTGGAGTGCAGTGGCGCAATCTCGGCTCATGGCAACCTCCGCCTCCCAGGTTCAAGCGATTCTCTCCTGCCTTAGCCTACCGAGTAGCTGGGATTACAGGCATGCGTCACCATGCCTGTCTAACTTTTTGTATTTTTAGTAGAGAGGGGGCTTCTCCATGTTGGTCAGGCTGGTCTTGAACTCCCTATCTCAGGTGATCCTCCCGCTTCAGCCTCCCAAAGTGCTGGGATTACAGGCGTGAGCCACTGCGCCTGGCCAATTATGCCTTATTTTTACAAATTTTTTTTTCTTCTAATACTCTGCTGGTTTTGCCAGCTCACCAGTTTTTATCTCTTTCTGTTGCTTTGCCATCTCGTCCGTGAGTTCTTGCATTTTTGTTTCCTGGCCTTCATTTTGAGTGACAATTACTTGTGAATTTTTTTAAGTCCATGAATAGCTTCCTCTCCTTGTTATTTCTCTTCATGTAATCAATGAAATGTCATGTTTCACTTATGTATTTTTCTGTAACAACAGAGCTTTATTATGCAGGGAATCTCTGCAACACACAGCAGTACATGAAAATAGATGGGACAACAGGCTAGGCATGGTGGCTCACGCCTGTAATCCCAGCACTTTGGGAGGCCGAGGTGGGCGGATCAAGAGGTCAGGAGATCGAGACCATCCTGACTAACACGGTGACACCCGTCTCTGCTAAAAATACAAAAAATTAGCCGGGCGTGGTGGCGGGCGCCTGTAGTCCCAGCTACTCCGGAGTCTGAGGCAGGAGAATGGCGTGAACCTTGGAGGCATAGGTTGCAGTGAGCCGAGATCATGTCACTGCGCTCCAGCCTAGGCGACAGAGCAAGACTCCTCTGTCTCAAAAAAAAAAAAAAAAAAAAAAAAAAGGATGGGACAAGAAGGATTATTTTTCTTTCTTTCTTTTTTCTTTTCTTTTCTTTTCTTTTTTTTTTAGACAGGAACTTGCTCCATTGCCCAGGTTTGGAGTACAGTGATGTGATTTCGGCTCACCACAGCCTCCCTCTTGGGCTCAAGTGATCTTCCCATCTCAGCTTCCTGAGTTGCTGATACTATGGGCATGTGACACCACACTTAGCTAATTTTTTAAAAAATTTTGGTAGAGACAGTCTCTCTATGTTGCTCAGGCTGGTCTTGAACTCCTGAGCTCAAATCATCCTTCCGCCTTGGCCTCCCAAAGTGCTGGGATTACAGGCGTGAACAACCGCACCTGGCCAAGAAGTCATCCTTGTTAATGGAAAGATAGGATTTGACAAATATTAATAAAAAATAAGCTTATGCTTTATGGGATTTTTATTATTGAGAACTTGTATATGAAACAGGATTGTAATATATGAAAGCAATGTGAAAGATGTCCTTGTAGTGATGTAAGATTGTAGCCTTTGCAGAGAACTTGCATCAACACATTCAGTGTGGTTATAGGATAGCTGGGGACATGTGAGGCCTGAATTCTGAGGTCATATCAACCCAAGTTCCTGTATATATGCCCAGGGAAAGATGCAGTGACATTTATGGATAAAATGACTCAATGAATTCTTGATAGCCTTTTATAAAAAAACTTAACATAAACTTTATAAGCATACTTAGCTCATATTTTAGTTATTCACTGAAATGCTTGGGAAAGGAATATGTTACCTCGACACCTACCATGAAAGGAAGTGTCCTCATGGAGGTGCCAGGTATTCCTCTACAGACATCTCATAGTTTATGTGATCTACTCAACAGCTTAAAAAGCTGTGGACATCTCCAGTTAATGATACCCATGTATTTTGGGGGATGTGTACTCATGTCTGTAATTTACTTTGAAGTACGTAAAAATAAGATGGGTTGATAGGTGAATAGATGGTTGAATCAATGGATAGATATAAGAGAGATCAAGTATACTGAAATGTTAATGGCAGAACCTCGGTGATAGTCACTCTAAAATTCTTCCAACTTTGCTGTATGCTTAAAACATTTCATTATCAAGTATTGAGGAAAATTATAGAAGTGAAAGCAATTGCTATGTAGTTGTTGATTTCATGGCATTTACAATACTCCCAGATTAAGGGCTTAGTATATTTAATTCCAGAAGGTAAAAATGGAAGGGTCAGTCACAACAGCTGGATGATTTCTCTCTTCCCTGTCTTTTTCTCAAACCTGCCTGATTGACTTGCTTAGTTAAAAGGTTGGATTCTTCTAACATGAATGTCTAAGGTAAGGTGCTCCTAGCCAGGACCCCTTTCAGGATGATGGGAACAATACCAAAGAGAGCCACTCTCAGTGGAAATGCTGTTAAGACCATTCTCCTATTACTATTTTGAAATCCAACAAACTACCTTCCAAGCAATCGTCTTGTGAAATTCCCCAGGGAGTGGTCCAAGTTTGAGTCATATACAAAACCTCCAAAGTGGTTATCCAGCATTGGATCCCCTACTTGGGCATCCAATACTTGAGTTGCATAAACTCCAACACCCTAAATTTTGGTCTCTTATCATACATAGTAAGTCCGGATGCTAGAAGTTGACTTCAAATAGATTTCTAGAGACTGTTCAAGTGTAGCAACTCAAATGCAATGTTTTAATGAGGCCAAGTGGCACTGTCCTGATGGGTCTCTTTTAAAAGCCACTTGCTCCATTTTGGTTTCTTGTGTAACACAATCTTGAGTTCATCTACCCTGAGGTAGGGTAGACTGCTTATCCAATACGAGTAACATCCTTATAAGGATAGAGAACAGAGACACAGACACACAGCGAAGAACACCATGTAACAAGGGAGGTAGATACTAGAGTGATGCATCTACAAACCAGAGGATGCCAAGGGTTGCTGGTAACCACTGAACGTTTGGAGACAGGCATGGAACAGACTATCCCTCAGAGAGACAATTTAATTTTGGACTTCTAGCTTCCAGAAATGTAAAAGAATACATTTCTGTTGTTTTAAGCCACCAAGTTTGCCGGACTTTGTTATGGCAGCCGTAGGAAATCAATGCACTGATCACAATTATGAAGTCTCATAGACAGGACTTCAAAAGTCAGAATTATAAGTAATCTCTTCCTCTTCTCTGTATCAGCACCACTCATTTCTTCATGCTCTTAGAGCCATACCATGCCGTCAATCATGCTTTCAACTTTAGTTAGAAAAGACTGTAAAATGAATATACAAGTGAAGATTCACCAGTAAAAGCAGAAAGTAATACATTTAGGTGGCAACTCCAGCAAGACATTCTGGGTTGGATTTTGGTTTTGCTCAGAGACGGGAGCTTGTAACTCCTTTGGTAAAAGTCATACTTTCCTTGTTAACAGGCTTTCTCCAGCTGTTTAAGTCAGCTTCTGGCTTATTTGAAATGAGGTGAGTTTTTTTCTACTGTTGTCCTAAATTTTCTCACTAAACTCATATTTCCCAAGTCTTAGGCTTAGAGAGGGAGCACAAATACACAAAACTTTGATATCATGTTCTCTTCAGAAACAAAAAAACGAGTTTTTTTTTTAATCACTTATAACCGTGGACAGAATTTCCTTCAATCTGTTGTGATTTTTGTGGCAAAGTCTTTAAAATTTGACCTGGCAAAAGAATGAAAATAAGAATAAAAAACAAAACAAAATGAAACAAGCCAAAAACACTTCTATTGTTATTCCCTTTTCCTTTGTTCATTTGGAGAGCCACAGAGCTGGGAACTTGTATTTCTGGGCATCAGGAAATAAGGCAGTGAACTTTGAATTTTCCCAGACTTCAGAATCACTTGCTATTTATCAGGTTAAATACAATTGCCAATTGGCTTAGAAGGAAATAATTTATATTACCTCGGCATGGCAAGTTGTGTGGTTTAGAACAAACAAGGTTATCCTCAGCAATGATAGGAGTCAAAAATTACATGACAAAGAGCTTTACAACAATGTTTTTTCAAGTTTTTATCATTTATATAACATGTTCCCTTGTGAATCCCTACTCCCTTATATCCTTGTAGCTCTTTTCGAAAGACATACTACTACTTTGAATAACAGCATCAAAAATCATTACTGAAATTTTTTTCATTTTGTTGTTGTTGTTGTTGTTGTTGTTCTAAGGGCCTCACATTCAGATTTAAAGAGACATATAGAGCTCCGGGGGTAATGCACTGGCTGCTTAGGAATAGGCAGGTTAGTAAAAACAAGTATGAGCTCAGAAATGCACTTTTCTGCGAGGATATAAAAGTGTCATGTTACACATAAAGTGTAATCTAATGCAACTATCACATTGTGAGATGCTGGGAGAGCCGTGGACATTGTTTAGTTGGAGTCTAAGTAAACTATCTGGTCTTCCAAATCCCAAGACCTAAATTATTCAAAGCCTATGTCATCAATTGCATGATTTTAGATTTTTCCTTCCCAAATCCTTATCTGTGTGTCCACTGGGGTTGGAAAGGAAATATTGATTGAGTGTTAAATTAAAGTCCTTATACATCTGTGAGAATGGATTTTAAAAATACTTCCTCTGGCTGGGAGCGGTGGTTCACGCCTGTAATCCCGGCACTTTGGGAGGCTGAGGAGGATGGATCACTTGAGCTCAGGAGTCTGAGACCAGTCTGGGCAACATGATGAAACCCTGTCTCTACAAAAAATACAAAACTTAGCAGGGCACGGTGTCATGTGCCTGTAGTCCCAGTTACTTAAGTGGCTGGGGTGGGTCACTTGAACCTAAATATATATATTTAGAATTGTGGGCAGAATTTGCTTCAGTTTGTTATGATTTTTCTGATAAAAATCTTTAAAATTTGACTTGGCAAAAGGATGAAAGTAAGAATAAAAAACAAAATGAACAAAAAACCCTTCTATTGTTACTTCCTTTTCTTTTGGAAATACTCTTTAAGTCTTGCTTCTTAAATGGGAATGACATAAAATAATTTCTTTTTCTTTTTCTTTTTTGAGATGGAGTTTCACTCTTGTTGCCCAGGCTGCAGTGCAGTGGCCCGATCTTGACTCACTGCAACCTCCACCTCCCAGGTTCAAGTGATTCTCCTGCCTCAGCCTCCCGAATAGCTGGGATTACAGACTCCTGCCACCATGCCCGATTAATTCTTGTGTTTTTAGTAGAGATGGGGTTTCACCATGTTAGCCAGGCTGGTCTCAACCTCCTGACCTCAGGTGATCTGCCCACCTAGGCCTCTTAAAGTGCTGGGATTACAGATGTGAGCCACTGCGCCCGACTGACATAAAACAATTTCTGAGCCCACAAATGCTTTTTCTTTCAAGGTCTTTTTGTCTCTTAACACATCCCATTTACCAACACATTTTACCTATGTGTAATTCTAAATCCCCATACTGCTCACAAAACACTGATAATTTAATCAGATTTTGTTATGGACAACTGATTTTTCTAGGGGCGGAAAAACTTGGCCTATTTAGAAAGTAAATTGGTCAGCTCTATCAGCATGAAGCCTGGGGCTTTCTTCACATACTTCATTGCCCTTTAGTACTGGGTTTGACCAGCCTTACTTTGCTTTCCTGAAGGCAGCATCTCAGAATGTTGTCTTGGCACATAACTCTGGCTGCTGCTTTATGATGACCCCAGAACACTGTTCAGATCTCCCTTCCGACCTCCCTTTCTAATCTCCTGCTATTACCCCAGAGTAGCAAACCCTAATGGCTCACACTGCCCTGCGACTTGTTTAATTGAATCCTGAAAGTGTGCCAGGGTCACTGAACACAGAGGCCCCTACAGCTTTTCCTTAAACAGACTTTTTCGTTAAACAGGCCTTTGTAGTCATCCATCGGTAGCAGTGCCAAGAGCTTCCTTTGACACATTTTGGGACACCAAGATCTTCCATGGGGATAGATCCTTTGGATAAGAGGGCCTTAGCACACTGGTTGGCACATTCTTCATTTGCTGTACATACTGGATATATTTCAGTAAATGTTATTAAATAGATTGTCTTATAAAAAATATTGGGGCTCTGCTTGGAGAATATGAAAAGGAAATGATAACCATAAGTAATACTCAGGGCTGTAGCATTGACCCTTTTGGTTGGAGCTCAGGTGTCCTTCTGAGAGGCAATAACAGAGCTTAGAGTCAACAGAAAGATGTTTGTTTGGTGAAACGTTCACTCTCCGAAACACTCGTCCCTTGCGGCTGAATGAAGGTAAGTGCAGAGAGCAGAGCCCTGGTAAAGAAGGTGTGAGCATCTCTTCAGGGGTCTGCTTACCTAGCTGGCTCATTCCGATCAGGAAGTTCCCACCTTCTCCAGATGTGTACCTAGAAATGTATGAAGATGACAGAAAGAAATGATAGTCCATTCTTCCTGAGAAGAATGTGTAAGTCCTTTAGAAATACAGACTTCAAAGACTGCAAGCTGGGTCCTGGTACCAACTGCCACTTCATCTTCACTCAATGGATGATTACAAAGGAAGTTGTCTTGGTTACAGACCAGCCTGGATTCACATATGTGTCTCTGTGGCTCTTGTCCTCACAATCAGTACTGAATTAATTTCTGCCTTTTGCTCAAGGCCTTTGTCACTGAGACACTGTCCTTTTTAAAAAAAATCTTCTCCAATTATAGAGTTTATGTACTAAATCTTTGTCAGTTGATTTTCAAGGGAGGGTTCCCCTCCAGGGTGCTATGGATGTTGCCAACTTTGTCTCTTTAGGATCTTTGGAGGAAAGAATTCTTCCCCAGTGAGAATCCTCCAGTGCACCCCACCATGACATACTACCTATGTAACTGCTGAATCTCTCTCTGCCACCCAGCAATAGCAATGCTGATTGAATTACAATTCAATTACTTAGTGGCCAATATATGTGTATTACGAAAGTTCTAAAAGGAGGAATTGGCAGACTGGATAAGGAGCTCCTGAGAATATAACTGCTGCATCAGGGAATCTCAGTATTTCACAAAGTCAAATCTAGAAATATAATTTATAATTTTGAATAATTTATTGTTGCACTTGTAATTACTTTTTAAATGGTAGCCTTTTGCAAAGTGTGTATGCTCTGTGAAGCAGGGGCTGAGTTTATCTTATTTACTGATATAGCCCCAGAACTTAGTACAGAACCAGAACCATAAAGACACTTAATACTGTTTGTTTTAATTCATTCTATCATATAGTCTATCACTGGTGCTCACTAAAACAGGGATGAATCACTCACTGTTCTTTGATCTGTCTGAGATATTCTGTATTAACATCAATGTCAGGGTTTTCTAGTCTGATTTTTATTATATTTGCAATCATCTAGAAGATATTCTCCATGCCAAGTACAGACTTGGCACATTGAAGGAGTCTATGGAGTGAATGAATACATGATCTTGAGAGGGTTATTTGGCAACCAATGTGCAACAATAATTTGGGAGCCTGGGAATATAACAGGGAATGGAGAAACAAGTGGAACCCTCCATTCAGACCCAATTGATGAGAGCAAAACTGGGACAGGAAGGAACTTTCCAGGCCTTAGCAAGATGGTTGAATCAAAGCAGCAGGTGCCTACTTTGTCCACCATCTTGAATTAAATACTTTAAAATTTTGTGATTAAAATATTTAATAAGGCATTATAACCAGGTGGATAAGAGCATGGATTCTGGAGCAGACTCTAGGTTTTAATCAGGCAGGCTGGGTGACCTTGAGCAAGTTATTAGAGCTCTCTAAACCTGTTTTCTCATCAGCAAAATGGAGATAAAGATATTAATAGTACCTACCTAATCATATGGTTGTTATGGGGATGAAATGAGTTAATCTTTACAAGATACTCATACCATGCATGGCAAATAATAAATGGCATATAAATGTATGTTAAATATAAACAAATAATTGTCTTTTGGGGAAGGAAGATAAGAATGTTACTGTGTATATTAGCATCTCTTATCCTGTAGCAAACATTGTATATTTTATGTCTTTAGAGTATGCAGAAATCCATGACCTCTACCTGAGATTTAAGGAAGCATGAGTTATTGATTTAAACCTTGCATCTGGTATAGAATTAAACCTCTCCTGCCTGATGAGACATCTGAAATGTAGCCCACAGTCGATAGCTCTTTGATAACTTGTTTTTATTCTGCTTCCAAAATCTGGTGGAACATCCATTAGAGTTTGGCAGAAACTCTGTTCTCTAATCAGCACTATGAGTTGAGTTTGCCTCAGAAACTGGAAAGAAGAACTGGTTTTCAAACAATTTAATTGCCATCTAAAGACATGAATGGCTTGATTTGTCTGATTTATGAGTTAAATGACTTCATCTGGTCCTGCGAGGGAACTGACGGCGCATTCAGTTTCTCATCCCCACTCCACAAGATCCCCACTGTTTCTGGTGACTACAGCAACCACATGCACTTTCATCTTCTGAATTTAATCAGGCAACATGCTGTTTACTGATTCATTTGAGTTGTACAGCAGAATACTCAAAAGAGGAAAAATAAAGCTGATTCTTCCTCCATCATGAGGAAGTGTCTTGAGAACTGTTTTTTCTGATCAAGCAGGGATCTTACCAAGGTTGAGCCCAAAGGGAATTAAAATAAAATAAGAGGAAATGGGTAGAAAAATCAAAATGATAAGTCTGAGGACAAAGGTAGACTTTATAGACCAAACGGTGAGATTATTAAGAGGCAGAGCTGGATATAGAATGGAAAAATGTGTGTATGCCCAGAAACCCACTGATCCACATCCCATCTGGAAAAAAATCAGCATTCCTGCTTTGCGTGGCTGCCTTGCTTGATTAACTACTTTTACATTCCATCTATCTGGCAAGATTTGACAATGTTTGGTATAGCCATTCCTGCTCTAAAGACATAGGCTTAGCTATGTTCTTAGAGGAAATTCAAAGATCAATATTTAATGAAACCGCTTTATTTTGAATTTGAGAGAAATCTGTCCAATTAGAATGACATTGCCACTTGAGGTTCTGAATTCTATCTCTTTATCCTTATTAAGTATCCCTTAATACTCACCTAGACTAATTTTTCTTTGAGGACCAAGTCCCAAGTCCTTACATATGGCAGGCAAATCTCAAAGGAGATTTAAAAGGGGCACCTGTCTTCAAGAAGGCAGGAAGTTTGGCTCCCAACATGGTGCCTGCTGCTTGACTTGAACACACCTCTCCCTCTTCCTCCACCAGACTTCTGACTGGTCACCAGGTGGGAATGCCAAATCTGACTCACATGAATCAGAAGTCTTCCCTAGTGACAAGCTTTACTACTAATTTCCAGGAGACAAAGAATCAAGAAGCATAGGCTGAGCAGGGACCAGAGTGGGACTTTCAGTGCAGGTGTCCAGGCCCTTTCTTGAAGTTTTGGTTCCACTGTGGCTCAGGAGAACACATGAGGTATCAAAGGGATGTATGCAGGTCAAATTACTTATACAAAGGAGAGCCATTTCAGTCTTGAAACCTCTCCATTTTATACTCAGCTAGTTATATAGCTTACTTAATTGTGACAAGGAGCCACGCCCCAGAAATTTACAGATGCCAGATTTGTTTGCCAGAAGCAATCCTAGGCGATCTGGTATACATGACTAAATCTCTCCTTACAGGATTCTTCCCCTAGCAATTTCATCACTTTACTTGGCAGGAGAATCATCATTACAAGGAGATTAGAGAAGGTCACTGATTTTTTTTATTTCTTTCCGGCCGGCACGGGGATTCTCTGCCTTCTTAAAGGGGAGCATGTGCTGTAGACCTCCTGCTTAATCGTGTCGTTCCCGAAGATAAAGCAGCTGCTCACCTGAAAAGCTTTGCGGGGCGAGGCGGTGGGGAGGGGGGCGAGGCGGTGGGGAGGGGGGCGAGGCGGTGGGGAGGGGGGCGAGGCGGTGGAGAGGGGGCGAGGCGGTGGGGAGGGGGGCGAGGCGGTGGGGAGGGGGGCGAGGCGGTGGGGAGGGGGACGAGGCGGTGGGGTGGGGGGCCGGAGCACTGCTCTAGGGAATGCATGTTTAAAGCAAATATTGCGGAGTACATTCTCATCAAAGGAAAGCAGAGCCATGTTATAAGATCTACCAAAACCGCAGACAGTGAACAACTTCTTTTCTAAGTTGAGAATGCTTCTGCCCAGAGATTTATTGTCCTCATTAGGTTTTGCTTGAATTTCTTTAAAAAAAAAAAAAAAAAAGCTCGAGTTACCCACGCAGCCACAGTTTCTTGTGAAAAGGAAGCAGCCCAGCTCCAGAAAATGCTCTCAGGCCCAGAAAAAAACAACCCTGGCGACACATGAACCACAGACAGCAGCTGCAGCGTCTCTTGGGAGATATTTTAGTTTCATGTAAAGCCTAATTGAGGCCAAACTCATTCACATCCCATTTGAGGTGGGCCATTCTTGATACCACTTAAAAAAAAAAAAAAATTATGGCCAGGCACCGTGGCTCACGCCTGTAATCTCAACACTTTGGGAGGCCCAGGCGGGTGGATCACCTGAGGTCAGGAGATCAAGACCAGCCTGGCCAACATGGTGAAACCCCATCTCTACTAAAAATACAAAAAAATTAGCTGGCCATAGTGGCGGGCGCCTGTAATCCCAGCTACTTCGGGAGGCTGAGGCAGGAGAATCACTTGAACCTGGGAGGCAGACGTTGCAGTGAGCCGAGATGGTGACATTGCACTCCAGCCTGGGTGACAAGATTGAAACTCTGTCTTAAAAAATATATATATATAATTTTATTTTATTATGTTCCTGGGTACATGTGCAGGATGTGCAGGTTTCCTACATAGGAAAACATTTGCCATGGGATACCACTTTTTATGTGACCCTGGAATTGAAGCAAAATTACTTGTGAGGATTGGATAACTGATGCTTTGTCACAAAAAAAGAGCATAAACAGATTCACTGACTTGCCCAGAGTACCAAAATTATTTACTTTTGGACTCAAACTCAAAAGTCCAGATTGGAACATTTTTTTCACCACAAGATGGAAACTGTGGCCATGCGATTGTTGTTCACATCATGCATAACCAAGAATAACAGCTGCTGCCCTGTGGTGAGTATTTACTCCAGGACAGACACCGTCCCAAGCTCTCCATGTATGTGGTTTCATTTCATCATTGCAAAAAACCTGGAGGCCATGTTTATCTCTACTTTACGGATGAAAAAACTGAGGCACAGAACAAGTTAGTGGCAGAACAGAGATTCCAATGAAGACCTCTTTGACTCTTATCCTGTGCTCTCACTACCTCTTGTACTGCCTCTCCATAAGTACATTGATCTTTCCAAAGAGCTTCATTCCATTAATTGGTTTTTTAAATTTATTTTTCAGAAATGAACAATGGTGAGCAATTGTTTTTCCAGAGCACAGACGCCCATGAGTTTAGACCTATCTTCAGTAATTAGCTTTTCCAAATATTCCCATCTACTTAGGTAGATGCGTGTTTTAAATCATTTTCACCTGATGCTCTTTCTCTTCCACTGAATATCCTTCCTTCATAAATTACATATAATATATTAACGTATCACGTATATTTGTAAATACATTTATGTTATATATGTGCTGTGGTCCGAATGTTTATGTCCTCCCAACATTCATATGTTGAGATCCTAACCCCTTCGGTGATGGTGTTAAGAGGAGAAGCCTTTTGGGGGTGAATAGGTTCTAAAGGTAGAGCCCTCAAGAATGAAATCAATGAGCCCAAGGGAGTTCATTCATCCCTTCCACCGTGTGAGGACACAGCGAGAAGCTGCCATCTTACGAACCGGGAAGCAGGCCCTCATCAGACGCTGATTCTCCCCGCACCTTGGTCTTGGACTTCACAGCCTATAGAACCATGAGAAACAGATTTTTATTGTTTATAAGCCATCCAGTTTATCGTATTTTCTTACAGCCGCAAATGGACTAAAACAATACATATGTATGTATATGTATAGATATATCCCCTCTTCTACTTTAGGTTTAACATGGCTTTGTCCTCAATTAATGAGACCATGAGAAGGGATTATGCGGCCATTTTTTCATTAACTTTTCCCTTTAAATAGAGGTAAAGCTGCTAGAAACCTGCCATGGAAAGATATGTTTATCTTTCTCAATTTCCAACTGCAGAGGACATCTATCATGTCACACGATTACTTTACTTCTGGGTAAATACAATCCAGTGATTGTAATGGAGAACTTGGTAAAGTAAAGGCCAGAATTTAATTAAGCAGAACATACTGAAGTGCACTCAAATAATCATGCAGCTCTCAAAATAAGTGATGCTTTAAAATATAGATTAAACCAGATTCTTATTTCCCTAAGACATCAGTCCTACACATTTTTATTATTTTTATTTTAAAATTGAGGTGTCACTCTGTCACCTAGGCTGAAGTGTAGTGGCACAATCATGGCTCACTGCAGCCTTGAACTCCTGGGCTCAAACAATCCTCCCACCTCAGCCTCTTAAGTAGCTGGGACTAGAGGTCTGTGCCCCCAGGTTTGGCTAATTAAAAAAATTTTTTTTTATTTGTTTATTTGGTAGAGACAGGGTCTTGCTGTGTTATTCAGGCTGGGCTCGAACTCCTGGCCTCCAGCGATTCTCCCACCTCAGCCTCCCAAAGTTCTGGGAATATAGGTGTGAGTCACCACGCTCTGCCAGTCCTACACATTTTGCCAAGCATTTCTGTTATCAGTACACAGATCTGTACCTTACTCTTTCAGTTTCTTGGACATTGTATGAAACACCAGAACTTCCCATTTCTAAGGTACTGTAACTTCACAAGAACAACATACTTTAAAAACACAATCTAAGAATAGTGTTTGTTTTTTGTGAGTTGTGGTTATCCATTATATAAACACTGATAAAGCACGTGTTATGTGCCCCAGACATGAGGTTTTCAAAAATGAGTAAGAGGTAATGTCAGCCTTTGGAGAACTTCATGGCTTAAAAATTAAAATATATTAGGCTTGTAAAGAGTACTGCTTCCTTCTGCGGCATCGTCTCTTTGTAACATAAAATATGTGGTAATTTTTAGGAAACTCAGGATATGTTGTGCACTCCAGAAGTCTGAGGTGGGACTGCAGGAATATGAGCTCCTCTCCATATGCAGGGACCCCAGGTGAGGTAATGTGACAGGTGCAGAACACCAGAACAGCAGCGACCAGGGCTGAGTTTTCATATTTATTTATTTATTTGTTTTTGAGACAGAGTCTTGCTCTGTTGCTCAGGCTGGAGTACGTGGAGCAATCACAGCTCACTGCAGCCTCGAATTCCTGGGCTCAAACAGTCCTCCTACCTCATCCTCTGGAGTAGCTGGGACTACAGGTGTGTGCCACTATGCTCTGCTAATTTTTAAATTTTTTGGAGTCAAGATCTTACTATGTTGTCCCGGCTGATCTTGAACTCTTGAGCCCAGGTGATCCTCCAGCCTCAGCCCAGATGGGATGAGTTTTCATTCTTCCTCCACAATTCTCTGTGTGCTCCTGGGGAGGTCACTGAACCTTTCTAAGCCTTAGTTTCTTCATTCATAGCAGGGAAAAAAGCTGCTCTACAAACCTCAGGCAATCATCATGGGGTCAAATAAGAAAACATATGAAACATTTTGAAAACTGTGGTAGGCATTTGTAAGCTCTAAAGAGGCATAGAATTTTGTCTGTTTGTTCACTGTTGGAGCCCTAGCATCTAAAACAATGCCTGAATCACAATGAATTCACAATACAAATTTACTGAATGAATGCACATCATAATAAAGGAACTCACCTTTTCACTTTAAACTATTCAAGATTATGGTAATCAATTATATTCTATTTTACAAAAGGAGAACACTAATTTTTTTTTTTTTTTCCTCTGAGATGGAGTTTTGCTCTTGTTGCCCAGGCTGGAGTGCAATGGCACGATCTTGGCTCACTGCAACCTCCGCCTCCTGGGTTCAAGTGATTCTCCTGCCTCGGCCTCCCGAGTAGTTGGGATTACAGTCATGCACCACCAAGCCTGGCTAATTTTGTATTTTTCGTAGAGATGGGGTTTCTCCATGTTGGTCAGGCTGGTCCCGAACTCAGGTGATCCACCTGCCTCAGCCTCCCAAAGTGCTTGCATTACAGGCATGAGCCACCATGCCCGGCCAGAGAACATTCATTTTATATAATTTCTAGAGTCACTGTTTTTCTCAGGGCTGAAAGGGATCTTAATGAGTACATAATCCAGCCTTGCAGGTTGATGAACGCCTTGACTCTGTCCTTGTCAGGTGCTTATCCAGCGTGTTCCAGATCATAGCCACCAAGGGGGAACTCTCTGGGCCAGCTGGCAGAAGTTCCCCTCACTCAGCTGAAACCTGCCTCCACCTGAGGCCACAGAGCAAGCCTCCCTCAGCTTCTGGGCCTTCAGACATTTGGAGACAGTTATCACCTCTCCCTGCCCTCAGGTTTATCATGTCCAGGCTAAATGGATGATTTCTCACTTATAAACGTAAGACATTTAATAATTACATTTCTTGATAATAAGATAAGGAGAAATTTAGGGTTTTTAAACAAAAACTTTTATTGGTATATGTCTGCTGTTACCCACAGGGGGCCCTTGTTTGCAAAGCTAGATATTGCTGGACCCACCTGTGGTAGACATCTGAAAAATTTCTGCAAATGTGAAATGAATATTAAGGTACAGAGAGAATAACTGTATTTTGTAATATCTGTCATATAGCTGTGTGTTTTATCATATCTGCCTTTATATAAGATAAATATAAATATCATTGCAGCAATAGTTGTAGTAGAAAATAATCTGGAGTCCACCTAAATGTCTACTAATAATGAGATAGTTACATAAATTATGGTGTCTACTCAGCCATTAACAGTTGATGTTTGGATTTAGGTGCAGTGGTGCCTGCCTGCAGTACTGGCTACTCAGGAGGCTGAGGTGGGAGGATCACTTGCACCCAGGAATTTAAGGTCAACTTAGGTCATATAGCAAGACCCCCCTCTCAAAAGAGAGTCGATGCTTATAAAGTTATATAATAATATAGAAAATGCCTACAATATAATGGAATTATGTGGGAAAATCAATATACTCATTTAAAGGTACCATATGATATGATTTGGCTCTGTGTCCCCACCCAAATTTCATGTTAAACTGTAATTACCAGTGGCAGGTGGGAGGCAATTGAATCATAGGGGTGAATTTCCCCCTTGACTTTCTTGTGATAGAGTTCTCACAAGATCTGGTTGTTTGAAAGTATGTAGTACCCCGCCCCTTCTCTCTCTCTCTCCTGATGGCCATATGAAGATGTGGTTGCTTCCTTTTCACCTTCCACCATGATTGTAAATTTCCTGAGGCATCCCCAGAAGCAGAAGCCTGTACAGAACCATGAGCCAATTAAAACTCTTTTCTTTACAGATTACCCAGCCTCAGGTATGTCTTTATAGCAGTTTAAGAATGGACTAATTCACCATACGGTTACTATGTAAACAGCTATGTTTTACAACAGTCTAAAAGTAAATGCAATATGTTAAGTAAAATAAGCCTGACACAGAAAGACAAATATCTCATTCTCTCACTCATATATAGGAGCTAAAAAAAATTGAACTCATGGAGATAGAAAGCAAAATGATGGTTACCAGACACTGGGAAGGGTAGTGGGGAGAGAGGATGAAGAGGAATTGGTTAATGGGCACAAAAATACAGTTATATTAAAAATAATAATAATAATAAGATCTAGTGGTCAGTAACCCAACAGGGCAGCTGTAGTTTACAATAGCTTATTGTATATTTCAAAATAACTAAAGAGTAGAATTAGAATATTCCTAACACAAAGAAATGTTAAATGTTTTAGGTGATGGATATTCCAATTACCCTGCTTTGATTATTACATTTTGACACACTGGTACCAAATATCACATGTACCCCATAAATATTTACAACTCTTATGTATTCATAAAAATTAAAAATAAAAACATTTAAAAATAAAAGTACAAAAAGCTATCATTTGTGGTTTTACAGTAGTGAAGTTATAGATGATTTCATCTTCTATTTCATTTTCCAAAAAGTGCTGATATTACCTTTAAAATAATAAAAAATTTAAATATTTCATATTTATTTCAACATTTCTTTCTGAGATTTTGTACACAGACACACATACCCAGATACACACACACACGCACATGCACATGCGTGCATGCGCACACACACACACACCCCTCCTTCTTTTTATTATTCATCTTCTTCACATTGGGTCAGTTTCTACAAAATGGGCATGAATTTTGGTGGGACCAGAAATGTTAAGAATAGTATTAAAGATAATTTGAGCAGAGGCAGAAGAATGCTGAATGCTTTCAGCACATAGTGATCACAGAATATCTTTGAGGTAAAAGAACCAAGAAGAGAAAAGTGACCCTCATGGGCAGACGAAACCACCCAGGGCTGCAAGACCTCATCTTCCCCTCACTGCATAGACAGGTGTGCAGGCATGTGGGAAAGAGAGGGGGCATGAGTATGTGTGGACTCCACCCACACCGCTGTAACAGTCAATGTATAGGCTCAACGTGTTTCTCTATTTCGGAATAATTCCGTCGTGCCTTATACTGGCTGTGACACAATTGAAGGAATAACAAGGAGCAAGGCACCAGGACAAGCTAGTCTCTCTTTTCCATTTGCTCTGTGAGAGTGGCTGAGCTCCGCGCCAATAAACCAAATCTTCCTCATTATTGTGTGATAGTAAACAAGAAGCCATCAGGCTTTCACTTCAAAATGCACCAATTCAATTTTGAGGGGAAGAAATTTGCTAGTGTTAGAGCCTAGGGTTACACGTGATTGCCATGAGGCTACAGTTTCTCCTCGATGCGCCATCTCTCTCTCTCTCTCTCTCTCTCTCTCTCTCTCTGTGCAAAATGAATTTTAGCTGGCATTTCAGCATGGCTCACAGCTTTGTCTTCTTGATTGAATGCCAAGCATGAACTAAAATATATCAGATGTTTTGTCTGCCTAGTGCCACGTTATGTGGGTGGAAGTCTGTGCAGTTCTACTGGAGGAACAAAACAATAGGATTAGCAGCAAGAGGGAAGCTTTGAGTAAATGATTAAACATTGGAAGGGAAAGAAAAAATGAATATTACCAGGAGGTAGGGGCTGAGGTCCTGTATGTATGTGCCTGCAGGGGTGTGCGGTGCCCTGGCATGTGTTTCCTGGAATAAAAAGGAGTGATTGGCAAGTAAAAGCAGTGCACATATATTCATGAATAATTGTGCTAATTTGAAAAGAACAAGAGTATAAAAGCAAGACAAAGCAAATGAAATCCAATTTATGCCAAAGAGTAAGAAAGTTTATAATATACAATAAACCCTCAAATCACCTAAGAAAGAAATGGGCAGATAATTATTGCCATTAATGAGATGGGAGCAATTAATAATGAGAACATGACCATCTGCAGCATGCCCTCCTCACATCTTGGAAGCCTCTAGGTTTCTGAACACTCACTCTTTTTTATTTTCTGAAACTTAATTGAGGAAAAGGAGGAAACTGTATCCTTGATAGGAGTTGTACTTGCTGCTCCCTGGGATGGCTTTAGCTAGTAGAATTCCTGGGTTCCAGTGTGTGTATGTGGTTTTGCCTTTGATTTGACTGGATGATAGATTATCCTAGTCTCTAAAGGAAACAATCAAGGTAGAGAGGTAACTGTGTCATAGTATGTACTTTAACATCTGAAAACAATGTCAATTTTTCTTTCTCATCAGTTTCTTCAGTTGGTCCTGCCTCGTTGTTGGACTCATTATAAAAAAAAGCCAGGTTTTCCATGCCCAGACACATTAACTATCAGGGATGTGTCCTTCTCTAAGACAAATCCTGATTTTACTGCTTCCTGCTGAGCCTGACTGCTGGCATTGGTCCTAATCAATTGGAAAATACATGAAGTTTCCCAGGTCTTGAGTCAACACTGAGCCCCTGTTTTCCTGATGCTGAGAGCTGCCAGACGGCCAGTTGCCAAGAGACCATGCCAGAGCTCATGTTCCCTTATTTTCTCTCTACTTCCTTTTCCCTATCTCCTCTCCACCTCTGCTGTAATGCCTCCGGGCATTTTCTCAGTTCACTCTGTTTTCAAATCTTTCTTTATTACTCAGACTTCTGGGAATATTCTTGTTGTGTTTCATTGCTGTGTATTTTTTCCATAAAATACTTCTTAACTAGATGGTGTCACCTGGAACAAATGGAAGGGAATATATCTTACGTTTTCTTTTGTATCCACCCTGACCCTCCTACCCTTCAGTACCCCGACCCCAGAAGGGCTCAGGACAATACAAGATACTCATCATTGAGTGACTAAATGATTAAATTTCCTGAAGGATAATTCAGGTTTTTTCCCCCTCCAGAAATTCTCTTGATTTATTCTCTTACTCTTTATTATCTTATTTCATCAATTATTTCCTTTCTCAACTCTTATCTTCAACTTCTCTCTTCCTTTAGGGTCCTTGTTCTCAATCTAGAAACATGTTTATGTCTCTCATCTGAAACAAATGAATAAAGACAAAACAAAGCAAGCACAACCTTTCCCTTGACTCTGCATCCCATTGGTTTATTCAACGTTTGTTTCCTGTGTCTACTATGTGCCACTGTTCTGGGGGCTGCATGGAGGCAGAACAGTTGCTTCTCTCCTGGAGCTAGGGAGATGATTCAGATAAATAAATATATATATATATATATACACACACACACACACATAAGAAAAGCTACAGCTACACCTTTGTTATTCAAGCCTAGGCCATTTGGAGTCTTGGTTAGAAGGCCTTCCACTGGCCCTTCCAGCAGGCTGATTTAGCTTTGGTGACTGGGCATGGGCTGGATATTAGGCCTCCTGACCTCCTGCCTCCCATAAATCTGCACAAGGGCCCTCAGCAGTCCCCTTCTCCTCCTTCCTCCCAAGCCTGCTTAGAAGAGTAGCCTGTAATTGCACTACCTACTCTTTAACCAGCAGCAACCCGGCCCCAATGCCTACCACATGACCTCCATGCTAGGGTCCATGGGGTTTGGTTCTTAATTACAGGTCTTTGGGCCTTAGACATTATTACCCTTTCTCCACTGGGTTCCACCTTCTCTTGTTCACCTCTATGTCCCTAGTTGCTCTTTCTGACATCAGCTATCTTCTCTTCTCACTTTATGTTTCCAAGAAGCAATCTCACCCATCCCCCATCTTTAATCACACCACCTCACTGATGAACCCCAAGTTGTCTTCAGATCTCCATTTCCCAATTCCCAAGGCCTAGCTTCATGGGTATGTGACTGGTGCAGTGGCACAGGACACCATGCTCAGAAGGGCCCCTCCCTGGGGATTTAATGCTCTGTGGTCACCATCTTGGAATTCTTAAAAACGTTATCTTTGAAATTCGAATTGGTATCCTATAAGTCTATCAGTCTGCTCAGGCTGCCATAACCATGTACCACAGACTGGGTGGCTTAACCAATAGAAATTTATTTTCTCACAATTCTGGAAATGAAGGCCAAAAGCAAGGTGCCAGCAGGGTAGGCTTCCTCTGAGGGCCATCAGGAAGGGCTCTGTTCTAGGCCTCTCTCCCTGCCTTGCAGATAGCCACCCCTATGCTGCCTCTTCACATTGGTGTCCTTCTGTCGCCATATGCCCCTTGATGTCTCTCTGTGTGTTCTAGGCCCTTCTTATAACATCAGTCAGATTAGATTAGGGCCCACCCATATGATCTCACTGAACCTAATCACCTTTTTAAAGGCCCGATTGCCAAATACAGTCACATTCTGAAGTACCAAGGCTTAGGATACAGGAATTTTGGGGGACACCATTCAGCCCATCGCAGCAATTGAAGTCAGATGAGGCAATGAAGCATGCATTTAGGGCTTAGAGTCGTGGCTCTCTGTGGTCCTGCTTTCTGCCACCTTCCCAGGACACACTCTTAGGTGCCTCCCTGCCTCTTGGCCTTCTGGCCACCTAGCAATCCCTTCCTTCTACACTTAGAAGGGCACAGGGGTGCAGGTGCTGGGAGGACCAGGGCCCAGCCATCCTTGCCCAGGGATGTCAGTGCCGCTGCATGTTTGGAGGTGATTTGGCAGGGGCAAGTCTTGCACGCACCCCAATCCAGGTATCCAGCATATCCTGGTTGATGTTGCAATTCCCTGGGATTTCCTGTAGTCCATGGACCTATGGAAGGCTGTGGGAAAGGAAAGTGACTTCCCTACTTCCTAGCCCTGGGTCATTCAGCCTCTTTGAGAATCTGACTAAAGTTAGATAACCTCTAGCCTGGAAAGTTGACATACATAGACAGCCATGATTTTTATACATATTAAGGGAGTGATGAACTTCATAAAGCTACTCTGTGTACCTCTTGTGATTTGGCCCTGCTTACCTTTCCAGCCTCATGTCAACTCTGCTCTCACCATGCTGCAGCCCTCTTGAATTGGCATACCCATTCTCAGAATGCATTGTATCCTTCCATGCTTGTGTTTTTGCAGATGCTCTTTCCTCTGTCTACCATATGCTTTTCTTCATTATCATTGTAACAAACTTCAAAATTAAAATTACATTCTATCTTCTTAGAGAATCCTTATTGTCATCTCCTACTTCCCACAACCTAAGTTAAACCAAGTGCTCCCCAAGGACCTCCATCAGTCTAAAAGATTTATAATACTAAGTTTTTATTATTTCCTTACCTTTGTCCTTTCTACACGATTGTGAGCATTTTGAGGACAAGGACTGTGTTTTAATCATTGCTATTTTCCTGGTATCTAGGACAGAGCTGAGCACAGTCAATGTTTGCAAATATCTGTTGAAAGATCAAATGAATGCATTCCTGAATGAACAACTGAAAGAAGAGAAGTATGAGCTTGTGGTGAGCTCATTTTGGAGCCAAACAGTGCTGGGTTTAAATCCTGGCTCTCTTGAAGACTAGTATTGTGACCTAAGGAAAATTACTCTAAAGCCTCAATTTTCTAATCTCAAAATAGGGCAAATGGAATTTATCTCAAGACAAACCATTGTCAACTTATATTGATGAACAACAGCTATAGCTACATATAACTCAGTCCTGTCACTAAATTTCTGTGAGTTATCTTGGAATGAAAAGACAAAAAAGACAATGAAGCTGTATTCTTGCAGATTAATTTATTAACAACAACAGTAAAAATATACTCACTGAATGTCTACTGGGTAGAAGACATTATGCTAGGACCTGTGGAGAAATGAAATGTAAATTAATATTTGGCCTATGGAGAAGTTAAGGAATACAGTATAGGCTAAATTTTAAAATAAAGTAGAAAGTGTCAGGTGCCATAAGAGAGGTATCAGATTTTAGATTAAGAGTTCGTTTGTAGCTGAGACAATGAGGAAGGCTTTCTGGGAGAAATGGTGTTTGAAATGAACCCTGAAGGAAAGGTCAAAAGATTTTTGCTGACAGTGGAGGAAGGAAGATGGGAATGAATGCAACCGTGAGAAGGTGGAAATACCTAGGAGAGAAATGTGGGCTCTGCCATCCTATTATTGTCGTTGTTTCACCAGATGCTGCAGTTTCATCTTCTGAAACTAAGGGTTAGTGACCTGCCTTTTTCACAAAGTACAATGTGCCCTGGTTTTCTGTCTGGAGGCATTGACACTCTGCCCAGAACAAGGCCACCTGATGCCAACAGCTAAGGCAGAAACTGGCCTGTTCACGCCGTAGCCCCTTAGAAGCAGCAGTTCTGTCACTCTGTCTCGCGATGCCCTGAAGACACTTGGCAGAGGCTCTACAGCAGGGGTGAGGAATCACATCCCTGTGAACAGGAATGTGCAACTGAAACTGGTGTGGACACTTGGGGAATGACTAACAAATCTTATCACAGATTGTCAAATTATGTTATTTAGAATCAAACTGCTTGTGAATGAGGCAGAAGATATACACACATGCTGTAAAGATGGTTTCCTCTAATGAGCAGTGGTGATGAGCTTTTTTCCATATGTTTGTTGGCTACATAAATGTCTTCTTTTGAGAAGTATCTGTTCATATCCTCCGCCCACTTTTTGATGGGGTTGTTTCCTTCTTGTAAATTTGTTTAAGTTCCTTATAGATTCTGGATATTAGATCTTTGTCAGATGGATAGATTGCAAACATTTTCTCCCATTCTGCAGGTTGCCTGTTCACTCCAAATGCCCATCAACGATAGACTGGATAAAGAAAATGTGGCACATATACACCATAGAATACTATGCAGCCATAAAAAAGAATGAGTTCATGTCCTTTGCAGGGACATGGATGAAGCTGGAAACCATCATTCTCAGCAAACTAACACAGGAACAGAAAACCAAATGAGCATGTTCTCACTCATAAGTGGGATTTGAACAATGAGAACATGTGGACACAGGGAGGGGAATATCACACACCCAGGCCTGCTGGGGGGTGGGGGTCAAGGGGAGGAAGAGCATTAGGACAAATACCTAATGCAAGTGGGGCTTAAAACCTAGATGACGAGTTGATAACAGCAGCAAACCACCTTGGCACATGTATACCTATGTAACAAATCTGCACGTTCTGCACACGTATCCCAGAGCTTAAAGAAAAAAAAAAAAAAGATGTGTTCAAAATATTTCGTTTTACACGTGGTAATGAAACTGAGCTTAAAAAAAAAAAAAAAAAAAACCAATCAGTGATAGATGTCATTTCCAGGAATCGTTTTCTGGCACCACCAGGTTGAGTTTATCACACTGCCACCAGCCTGCATGGGTGCTGCATTTCCCCTGCTACTGTATAGTGGTGGTTAAACTATGGTTTTGGGGCACCAGGCTTCCTGACCTTGAAGGCAAGCTCCTCTATTGACTAGCATATGACCTTGGGCAGTTCTTTTAGCCTTCCTAAGTTACAGTTTCTCATCAGTAAAATGGAAATGGTGGTAATACCTGCCTAATATGGCCTATGGAGAGTAGTAAAAGAAATGACTAGTGCAGTAAAGAACATCTCAGTGCCTGCCACACAGCAAGTGCTTTCTCTCCAGATACTTCTTTCTGTCTCATTTCTTTTAGATCTTTACTCCGCTGTGAGGCCATCTTTGACCATTCCATTTAAAATGCACCCCCTACCTCCAAACATTATCCCATTTCCTCCCTTCTTTTTTGTCCACCGCACTTCATCACTATCTCACATACTATGTATTTTAGTTATTTGTTATGTTTATGCCTGTCTCTTTAGTAGAACGCAAGCGCCAAGCATCCGTATTCCCAGATCAATGCCTGGCATACAATATGGACTCAAGGGAGAAAAAAAGATGAGCTAGCCCTGCTATGCTGAAACTACTCCCAGCACAGTGCTAGCCCTTTGGGACCCGGTTTGAACGTTTGACTGCCCTTTGACACCTGGACCAGTGGGCAGGAAGAGAAACTAAAATCGAGGTAGTAATTTAAGTAGCACATTATGGGGGACTCTGACCTTATTGAACTTGAACTTAATGCTGCCGATTTTTCATAAATCTCGATTCATGCTACCCCACTCCCTCTCGCTCAGCTAATGAGCTCCTCCTGTTACCCAAAGTTTACCCGAGAGACCCACTGTAGTGCCCGGGATAGCAAAGAATTCTCTGACTCAGGCTCTGATCCGGACTCGGAGAGGCAAAGCGAGCAGGAAAGGGATCTGCAAAGCTCACCTCCTCTTGGCCAAGGCGGCCTCGCGCGGGTGAGGCGGCCCCCGCGCTGCAGACCCGGCTCCAGCGCCCCGCGCCGCCTCCGCGGCGGGTCGGGAGCGCGCGTCTCCGCTGCACCTCGGAGACAGGAGCTACTCGCCCGGTCCTGGGCGTGGGAGACGGCGGCGGCTGCGCTCGCGCACCTCGGAGGAGCCAGGAGCCGGAACCAGGGCCAAGCCTGCGGGCCCGGGCGAGCCAGGCGGTAACCACGGGCGGGACAGGGCGCCCAGGGCCGAGCAAAGCCCGGGCGCTGGGTGCGGGGCGCGTGCAGCCTTGGTCAAGGCAGTAGGGCTTGCTTGGGCTTGGGGGCAGTCTTTAGTTTGGAGGGGCTGGAGAATGGGGTGCGAGGAGGAGAACTGTGATGTGAGGACGCCCAGGGGAAGAGTGTGGAGCCCGCGGAGAGCACCAAGTTTAAAACCTTCCCGGCAGCCCGCTGATGTGCGTGTGGACGCCGCTGGGCGTCCGAAAAGCCTGGAAGCGGCGGCGCTCGGGGCTTGGGTGGGCTTCCTCCTCTCCGCTGGGCCCCAGCGGCAGAGGCACACCCTTTCCCGCCGGTGAGAAAACTTTCCTTGCTGCGGCCCTCCTCCTGCCTTGGTGCCCTGCAACTGAGAGAGCTCCCCTGGACTGGGGAAATGTGCTGGCTCCGGGCCCCGGGCGCGCACCCCATGCATTGGGCAGGGTTCTCAGATGATCCCTGGCTTGACAGTTGTATTCATTTTATTTGAACTGGGGAGCCTGCTCTGCTCGCAGGTCATTTTACTGATTAGAGGGAAATAGGGGTTTCATCCTTTCCCCGCTGCCCCACCCCGCAATCCCCCCACCCTCCCGAGCCCCGTGCCTTCCCATCCTTTGTGTAATTGAGGAAGGCAAAGAGTAGTCTCTGCCGAAACCTGTTTGGAGGCGTTGTGGTTTCCACAGCATGTTAGATGGCACAGAATCTCAGCCACTACTCTGCATTTAGTTTGACAACAATGAAACACTCTGGTGTTTTGAAAGCAAAGGAAGCTTGAATGAATGTGTCCAGGCAGACGAGAGAAGGGAACTCCCATTCATAAATTAATTCTTACGAAAACCCCAAAAGTAAGTAGTGTTTTCAGTTTGCAGGTGGAGAAAATTCGATTGCGATATTAAATACGTTTTCCAAGGTGACTCCCCCAGTTAAGTAATAGTGGGCAGTAGGGGTCTGGAAGCTAGGACTGTGAGTCTAGTGTCCTTTAGGTACATTGCATGGGATACATAGTCAAGAACAGGTGCCAGAGAGTGACATGGGCCTGCAAGGATAAGGTCAGGAAAGCCAGAGGCCACTGTGAGCTGGGGTACCCACAAGGAGTTTTGTTCTTATGAGGAAGACCATCCAGTGATTATGGAAGAATAGATGATATTAACAGGTGATAGGAAAAGGAAGAGTTTCTTCCAGTCTGTATCTTTATTTTCAAAATGGGAAGGCCAGCCTAAACCCTTTAAAGAGGGTCTGGAAGCCCAAAACTGGACTGGATGTTCAAAGCCCGAATGGCAGACGTCCTAGAGTAGTGAAAGCAATTATAGTCATCTTTGTGCAGGTATGAGAGATGAGAACGGACCCAGGAGAATTTTCAAGAGGGAAACATTGAATCCTCAAAAGAGGGAAACATTGAATCCTGGCAAGGTTCTAGAACAAATTCTTTAAGATAGCTCAAAACTACCTAGGGAAGCATTTACAAAGACTTATGCCAAACCAACTCCCTTCCCTTTTCTAGCAATCTCCTGGGCTATAGATCAGGGTATGCTGTATCCATTGTCTTCAAATGGATCAGTTTAGTGAATTGCAAACAGCAGTTTTTAAAACATGAAAACCAAAAGAAAGAAAGATATCAGAGTGCATTGCATGAGCAAGGGCAAGTACTGTTTTTGGAAGCACCGCTGGTGATGCACGTGTCCTGTTCTGCGTTGCTGATCCTGCTGCCTCTGCGTGAGTGTTCATACCCATTGCTGGCTGCCCCCTTTCAGCCTTCTGAGCTAGGCCCACTCTGGTCACAGTGGGGATCATCTTCTTTTACCTTGCAAATTATATGTCATCAACATATTCTGGAAAGGTGTTCGCTTCCTCCTCCCCATTTCTGTCGGTCCCCAGACGCTGAAGTATTTTGTCAGTCAGAATTCATCTCTGAATTATTTATCTGTGAACTTTTTTTGATAGCCACAGTTCATAGATAACTTTTATCAAACATATTAAATTAGTCCAAATTGTATAAAGAGAATATCACATCTGTCCTTTTTAGCTTTCAAGTGAAATGTTTTTGTTATTTGGAGTACAAAAAACCAATATGCTTATGATGTTTGTGTAATATATTTAAGGAACTGTTATTATACCAAGCTATGATATTTGGAAGATTACCAGATAATGCCTCGTTGTGTCATTGATGAGTCAAAAAAAGACTCATCTAGTCTTTTTTTTTTAATTTTTCTTATTTTGGCTTTTTTTCCCCTAAATGAAATATCAAGGTAGATATATGAGAACCTCTCCATAACTCTTGAACCCACTGGTTACTTCAAAAGTATGAGGGTTCATCATGCAAAGGAATATGAAGAAATGTTTAAACAAACAAAACGAAAAATAATATGAGGGCTGAGCAAGGAGGCTTTGTTGAACACATTTACTTCCTTCATCCCAAAGATAGTGATGGGGCCATCTGAGGGTGAGTTGAGCTGTCCATGTGCCTCTTGCATTTGGGGCTCACACAGTGGCCTAGGCGGCTGGATCACTCACTTTCCCAGAGTTTGTTGGGCAAAGGATGTCTGACGATGATCTGGGAGCCAGGTTGGGGCCACATGGGAGGAAGGGCTGGCCTAAGGGCGAGGACATCTGGCAGCAGAAGTAGGAATGAGCAGCCAGCTGAAGGAAGGTGAGTATTACTAACGCACCCATGTGAGGTATGAAGATAGTTAATTCAGTCCTGTCCTCCTGCTTTGATCTTGGAGTGATTTGAAACTGGCCAGCAGTTGAGTGGATGTGAAGAAATAGCAAAGAAGTTTACCTTCCCCCAACCCCAGCAGGAGACCAGCATGCAGCAGGACATTGCTGAAATAGGGCAGATTCATGTTATAATGGGTCAGAGTTTCTTTTGTTTCCAAAGATTAGATATTTTAATTCTTTTAGGTTTTTATATTTCTTATTTATTTATTCATTTGAGACAAAGTCTCATTCTGTCTGTTGCCCAGGCTGGAGTGCAGTGGCATGATCACAGCTCACTGCAGCCTCAACCTCCTGGGCTTAAGTGATCCTCCCATCTCAGTCTCTCAGAGAGCTGGGACTACAGACACACACCACTATGCCCAGCTAATTTAAAAAGGTTTTCTTTTTTTTTTTTTGTAGAGATATGGTTTTGCTATGTTGCCCAGGCTGTTCTTGCATTCCTGGGCTCATATCCTTGCCTCCACATCCCAAAGTGCTGGGATTACAAGTGTGAGCCGCTGTGACTGGCCTCTTTTGGGACTTTGAAGTTGTTGCATGAGCAGAAACATCATGGGATCTACTCAAGTATTTGTTTGAGGGCAGGGAAGATGAATCCTTGAATATATTTTAAGGAGCAATAGAAAACCAAAATACAATTGACATTTGAGCAGGCCCCACAAGTTGTGCTAGCTCAGAGTAGGTAATATATGCTTGGGTTAAAATTAAGTAGAATAGCAATCTGTGTTTATTGTTACATTTACTTTTGACAAAGGAAGACTTAGAGGCAGAAGCAGTTAGAAAAGGAAAGAAAATGTTTACTTCCCCAGAGTGCAAGGGAGTCAGACTTTATAAGACTGGCCCATCAAATAAAATCACAGTAAATACTTGAAAGAAAATATTCCCCCAAATTACCAAAGTTCTCCATGTACATTAGTCTGTTGTTCATGACGGAAAACAATTTTCTCGCACAGTTACCATATTCCTAAAACTTGTGACTTGTTTTCAGACACCAGCATAGCAAAGAATCAAGGGAAAAATGGTTTCTTTAAGGGAGTGAGATGTGTTTGAAATTTTATTTTGGAGACCAACTTTCAGGCAGGGTGATCATATTATTTTTGCTTCATGTCAGGGTACAAAGTGATTTTTTTCTTGACTGCAGTGTGAGAAATACTTAGTACTATTGGAGAAGAGGAAAGTATGCATTTTCCTTGCAAACATGATTCTGCAGTCCCTTATAGTATTGTTGAGATGTGAGGTAAAAAAGCAGAAGTTGAGAATATCTCTATGAGATGCTAAAATTATGTATGTTAAAATCTGAGTTTAATTGTTGCTCATGTTTCTGTTATCAAGACCTGTGTAATTTTTGCCTCACTAGAGAACATTAGTAAAATTTCATAACCCTTCAAGTGAAAATAGTTTGTAAGCTTCAAATAATTCTCCTGCACGGTGCATTTTGTTTTCTTCTTGCATGTCCTTGGTAATAGCAAAAACAACAATCACTGGAAGGCAGAGCAGACTGAGGGAGGCGCTTCTTAAGGATTAGTTTTGAAGTTGCCTGGTTGAACAAGAGAGAAAAATTAGGAGCTGAGTGAGGGAATGTGGTTATAAACGTTTTCTATCTTTCTACAAACCTTTGTATAGATTATTTCAGGAAATATAATTCTATCTTGTGTGGGGAAAAAAAGAAAGAAGAGAGAGAAAGAAACAAAATTAAGATCAACTATATCATATAAAACCTACATCATATTCCTACCAGTGTGATATGGTTTGGCTGTGTCCCCACCTAAATCTCATCTTGAACTGAATTCCCATAATCCCCATGTGTTGTAGGAGGGACCCACTGGGAGGTAGTTGAATCAGGGGGTGGGTTACCTCCATGCTGTTCTGATGGTACTGAGCTTTCAAGAGATCTGATGGTTTCAGAAGAGGCTTTCCCTGTCTCCACTCTGACTTCTCCTTGCTACCGCCATATAAAGAAGGAAGTGTTTGCTTCCCCTTTTGCCATGATTGTAAGTTTCCTGAGGCCTCCCTAGCCCTGCGGAACTGTGAATCAATTAAACCTCTTTCCTTTGTAAATTACTCAGTCTCATGTATGTCTTTATTAGCAGCATGATAATGGACTAACACAGTAAATTGGTACTGAGGTAGTGGGGAACTGCTATTAAAGATACCAGAAAATGTGGAAGCGACTTTGGAACTGGGTAATGGGCAGAGGTTGGAACAGTTTGGAAGGCTCAGAAGACAGGAAAATGTTGGCAAGTTTGGACTTTCCTGGAGATGTAGAGGGCTCAGAAGAAGACAGGAAAATGTGGGAAAGTTTGGAACTTCCTAGAGACTTGCTGAATGGCTTTGACCAAAATACTGATAGTGATATGGACAATGAAGTCCAGGCTGAGGTGGTCTCAGATAGAGATGAGGAATTTGTTGGGAACTGGAGCAAAGGTGACTCTTGCTATGGTTTAGCAAAGAGACTGGTGACATTTTACCCCTGTCCTAGTGATCTGTGGATCATCAGAGAGATGATTTAGGGTATCTGGTAGAAGAAATGCCTAAGCAGCAAAGTGTTCAAGAGGTGACAGAGCATAGAAGTTTTGGAAAATGTGCAACCTGACAATGTGGTAGAAAAGAAAAACCCATTTTCTGGGGAGAAATTCAAGCCAGCGGGTTGCAGAAATCTGCATAAGTAACAAAGAGTCAAATGTTAATTGCCAAGACAATGGGCAAAATGTCTCCAGGGCATGTCAGAGACCTTTGCAAGCAGCTCCTCCTATCACAGACCTGGAGGCCTAGGAAGAAAAAATGGCTTTGTCAGCTGGTTCAGGGCCCCCCTGCTGTTTGCAGTCTAGAGACTTGGTACCCTGCATCCTAGCCATTCCAGCCATGGTTAAAAGGGGCCAAGGTATAGCTCAGGCTGTAGCTTCAAAGGGTTTAAGTCCCAAGCCTTGGCAGCTTCCATTTGGTGTTGAGCCTATGGGTACACAGAGGTCAAGAATTGAATTCTGGGAACCTCCACCTAGATTTCAGAGTATGTATAGAAATGCCTGGATGTCCAGCTAGAAGTATGCTGCAGGGGCAGAGCCCTCATGGAGAACCTCTGTTAGGGCAACATAGAAGGGTAATATGGAGTCAGAGCCCTCACACAAGTCTCCAATGGGGCACTGCCTAGTGGAGGTCTGAGAAGAGGGCCACTGTCCTCCAGTCACCAGAATGGTGGATCCACTGACAGCTTGCCCCATGCACCTGGAAAAGCCACAGACACTCAATGCCAGCTGTGAAGGCAACCAGGAGGGGGGCTGTACCATACAAAGCCACAAGGGTGAAGCTGCCCAAGGCTGTGGGAGCCCACCTCTTGCATCAGCATGACCTGAATGTGAGATATGGAGTCAAAGGAGAATATTTCAGAGCATTAAGATTTAATTACTGCTTTATTGGATTTCAGACTTGCATGGGGCCTGCAGATGTGAGACATAGAGTCAAAGGAGATTATTTCAGAGCTTTAAGATTTAATTACTGCTTTACTGGATTTCAGACTTGCATGGGGCCTGTAGCCCCTTTGTTTTGGCCAATTTCTCCCATTTGGAACAGGTGTGTTTACCCAATGCTTGTACCCCCATGGTATCTAGGAATTAACTAACTTGTTTTGTATTTTATAGGCTGATAGGCAGAGGGACTTGCCTTGTCTCAGGTGAGACTTTGGACTTGAACTTTTGAGTTAATGCTGGAATGAGTTAAGACTTTGGGGAACTGTTGAGAAGGCATGATTGTGTTTTGAAATGTGAGGACATGAGATTTGGGAGGGGCCGAGAGTGTAATGATATGGTTATGCTTTGTGTCTCCACCCATCTCATCTTGAACTGTAGTGCTCATAATCCCCATGTGTCATGGGAGGGACCTGGTGGGAGGTAATTGAATCATGGGGGCAGTTATCCCCATGCTGTTCTCCTGATAGTGAGTTCTCATGAGAGCTGATGGTTTTATAAGGGGCTTTCCCCTTTTTGCTCACACTTCTCCTTGCTGCTGCCATGTGAAGAAGGATGTGTTTGCTTCCCTTTCCACTGTGACTGTAAGTTTCCTGAGGCCTCCTTAGCCATATTGAACTAATGTGAATCAATTTAACCTCTTTTGTTTATAAATTACCCAGTCTCAGGTATGTCTTTATTAGCAGTATGAGAATGGACTAAATCTTCCACTGAATTATCCCAACAGGAGAGGAGAGTTAATCCTTATTTCTAGGATTCTGAAGCAGAGGCCAAAGGTGGCAGGAGCAAACATTTATTTGGTTCTTACAGTTTACTCTGTAACATATCTGCACTTATTTAATATAAAACATAATCCTCCAGGTCCTGTATTATTGATGCTCCAGGAAGATGAACCAGGTATGCCTTGAGACTCTGGGGACTATTTGGGATCCTTAGACCTAGGCAAGCTGAGGGACACTACATTCTTGCCCTCACTTTATAAAGCCCCTCTTTTCTGGCCAGGCCCCTCCCTGAAAGATGAGGAGGCTATGGTGTGCCTTGAGCCTGCACTGCCCTTGCACCCCAAGCTCTGGTTTGCTTATAATTGATTGTACTGAGGTGGCAGTGGGTCCAGTAGGTGGAGAAACTACAAGAGCTACACATCCTAGTTTAAGACCCCAGGCCTCAGAAGATAAGATGTCATTAGAAAGTTCAGCTTTTCTACTGCTCTGCCCTAAGCTCTTAAATAAACCACTGCTCTAGCTTACATTTCCATTTCTGCGGAACAGAGCTGGAAATACCTGGTACCGAAAGGTGACAACACGCTAGCAGCCCTCGCTCTCTGCGCCTCCTCGGCCTTGGAGTCCACTCTGGCGGCGCTTGAGGAGCCCTTCAGCCCCCCCACCCCCACGGCACTGTGGGAACCCCTCTCTGAGCTGGCTAAGGCCAGAGCCGGCTCCCTCTGCTTTTGGGGGGGTGTGGAGGGAGAGGTGTGGGCGGGAACCGGGGCTGCACCCGCAACGCCCGCAACGCTTGCCTGCCAGCGTGAGCTCCGGGTGGGCGTGGGCTCGCAGGCTCAGCACTGGGAGCAGCCGGCCGTCGCCGCCAGCCCCCCGGTAGTGAGGAGCTTGGCACCTGGGCCAGCGGTTGCAGAGGGTGTGCCAGGTCCTGCAGCAGTGCTGGTGTGCCGGCACTGCGCTTGAATTCTCGCTAGGCCTCAGCTGCCTCCCCGCGGGGCAGTGCTTGGAACCTGCAGCCAGCAATGCCCCAGCTTCCTCCCCTCCGACGTGGGCTCCTGCGGCCCCCCGAGCCTCCCTGACAAGCGCAGCCCCCTGCGCCTCGGCACTAGGTCCCATGGACCGCCCAAGGGCTGAGGAGTGTGGGCACACAGCTCGGGACTGGCGGGCAACTCCGCTTGCAGCCCAGGTGCCAGATCCACTAGGTGAAGCCAGCTGGGCTCCTAGGTCTAGTAGGGACTTGGAGAACCTTTATGTCTGGCTAAGGGATTGTAAATACACCAATCAGTACTCTGTATCTAGCTAACCTGGTGGGGACTCGGAGAACTTTTCTAGCGCTGTGTTTAGCTAAAGGATTGTAAACGCACCAATCAGCACTCTGTGTCTAGCTCAGGGATTGTAAACACACCAATCAGCACTCTGTCAAAATGGACCAATCAGTTCTCCATAAAATGGACCAATCAGCAGGATGTGGGTGCGATCAGCTAAGGGAATGAAAGCAGGCTGGAGCCAGCAGTGGCAAATCCCTTGGGTCCCCTTCCACACTTTGGAAGCTTTGTTCTTTTGCTCTTTGCAATATATCTTGCTGCTGCTCACTCTTTGGGTCCACACCGCCTTTATGAGCTGTAACACTCACCACGAAGGTCTGCAGCTTCACTCCTGAAGCCAGCAAGACCATGAACCCACCAGAAGGAAGAAACTCGGAACACCTCTGAACATCAGAAGGAACAAACTCCAGACACACCCTCTTTAAGAACGGTAACACTCACCACGAGGGTCCACGGCTTCATTCTTGAAGTCAGTGAGACCAAGAACCCACCAATTCCGGACACAGTACCTCTCCTTTTCACTCGTTTGCTAAAAGAATGGTTCAGCTCAGAACCGTAACAAATAGTGTGTGATATGGTGTGTGCTGCTTGGAGACAGATACTATGAGCCAAAAATACAAAGTAGTCTTGTTTGGCAAGTCATCCTCACAGTGATTTAAGACACGGCCAGTCTCTCTTATTCTTATTGTGCCAAGTGTTTCAAAAACTCCACTAATTAGAATTTAAAGAGTGGTTGATTCCCTGGTATTCTTAAAATGATCTAATTTGAAAGTTTAAGATCTTTAAAGTTTTAATTCACTTAGCCAGGCTGTTTTAGAATAGCAGCTATGTAAAACACTATGACTCAGTGAGAGGCCAAGTCTAGTCTTTGGGGAGTCTGATGTATACTTTCTTGCTGCTAAAATGAGAGATTCAGATAATCCATGTAATGGGATTTGAGAGAAGAGAGAGATCGTCATGTGGTGAAATAGTTGGAGAGATCTCTTTGGAGGAGGTAATATCTGATCCCTACCCACAAGGGTAGACAGGAATCTGGAGAGAAGGAAGAGGAAGTCCAGCTTGCAGGTGGAACTGAATGGGCAAAAGCTCAGAGGACCATCTTTGAGGGTTTCCCCACCCCAGGTTCCTGTACCATCATGAGCCCTCCCTTTTTTAATGACCCTGTTGTTTCTACTGTCTATGTCTTCAGGCTTTTTTGTTGCCCCTTAACCCGTATGTGTGTGTGTGTGTGTGTGTGTGTGTGTGTGTGTGTGTGTGTGTGTCGGGGTGGGTGTGAGGGGGTGGGTGGGTGTATTTGAAAAAGTGAAGTTCATTGTGTGGGAGAGGATAGTTTGAAATAACAAGCCTGAATGAATTCTTTAAGAGCACAGTCTGCAATCCTTGACTTTTTGACCTCTACTAAATCTTCCATAGTTAAACAACAGTGTTTAGAATATCCTTGTTGATCTGAATGGACTCATAATAATTTTAGCATGTTCAAAACTAGTGCTCTTTCTCCAGGAAGGGCATATTTATGAGAACTTAGTGGACGTGTTTGCTGAAGATGGCATGAACTGGAATAGATTAATGACATTTTGTAAATATTTTCTTTTCAAAAATGTATTTATTTTTTAGTTATAGTAAGAGTGATTGGTATAAAGTAAGTCATTTTTAATGGACTTCCTGGGACAGTTTAATTAGTTCACCAAAGAGAACATTGTTTTCCCCAAATTAGTTTCAGCACTGTTATTAATTTGCTTGGGCTGCCATAACAAAATACTGCAGACTGGGTAGCTTAACCCACAGGAGTTTATTTTCTGTTTTCTTTTTTTGAGACGGAGTTTCGCTCTTGTTGCCCAGGCTGGAGTGCAATGGCAGGATCTCGGCTCACCGCAACCTCCGCCTCCCAGGTTCAAGTGATTCTCCTGCCTCAGCCTCCCAAGTAACTGGGATTAGAGGCATGCGCCACCACGCCCGGCTAATTTTTGTATTTTTAGTAGAGATGGGGTTTCTCCATGTTGGTCAGGGTGGTCTTGAACTCCCGGCCTGAGGTGATCCACCTGCCTCGGCCTCCCAAAGGAATTCATTTTCTCACAGTTCTGGGGACTGGAAGTCCAAGATCAGGGTGCTGGTCACGTAGGTTTACTCCAATGGCCAGAAGGGAAGCTCTGCTCCAGGCCTCCCTCCTTTGGCTTGCAGCCGCTGCCCTCTTGCTGCCTCTTCACATGGTTGTCCCTCTGTGCATGGGCTCCCTTGATGCTTTTCTCTGTGTGTCCTAATCTCCTCTTCTTATGAAGATATTCTTCAGAATGGATGAGGGCCTCATTTTAACTTAATTACCCCTTTAAAGGCCCTATGTCCAAATACAGTCACATTCTGAGATACTGGGTGCTAGGGCTTCAACATATGGATGTTGGGGGTGGGGACACAATTCAGTCCATACAGCACTGTATTCACATTGTAGTACAGTAGGGGCTCCACACCCGTGGGTTCCACATCCGTGGATTTAGCCAATTGTGGATGGAAAATATTTAAACAAGAAAAGGATAGTTAACTAGATTTGAACAAAAAAAAAAAGGATACTGAACATGCACAGACTCTTTTTTTCCTTGTAATTTATTCCCTAAATAATACAGGATAGCAAATATTTACATAGCATTTATATTGTATTAGGTATTATAAGTAATCTAGAGATTATTTAAAGTATACTGGAGGCTGTGCATAGGTTCTATGCAAATACTACACCGTTTTATACTGGGGACTTGAGAATCTCTGGATTTTGGTGTTTGAGAGGTCCTGGAACCAAGCCTGCACAGATGCTAAGGAATGACTGAATATATGTATACACAGTGAATGATGGTAGTGACGCTGGACATGCTGGACATGGGCAGCCAAGATGAACTTGAATAAGGTGTTGGTGGAGCTGTCAGGTGCAGCCGATGAGGCTGCGAGGGCAGAGATCCAGATCTGCATTGAAGCCAGTAAGGCCCTGATGAAGGTCCTGGAGTTGGCAAGCCTGTCCCCGAGACCTATGTGCTCTGTAGCCACCTCCACAAATGACCTGCCCCCACCCCTCACCCTTCCTTAAAGATGAAGAAGCCTGAAAAAAAAAAAAGGTATACACACAGGCTGGGCACAGTGGCTTACACCTGTAATTCTAGCACTTCGGGATGCTGGGGGTGGGCGGATGACTTAAGGCCAGGAGTTTGAGACCAGCCTGGCCAACATGGTGAAACCCTGTCTCTCCTAAAAATACAAAAAGTAGGTGTGGTAGTGCACGTCTGTAATCCCAGCTGCTCAGGAGGCTGAAGCATGAGAATGGCTTGAACACAGGAGGCAGAGGTTGCATTGAGCCGAGATCGTGCCACTGCACTCCAGCCTGTGTGAGGAGCGAAACTCTGTCTCAAAAAAAAAAAAGTATATCTAGACACACACACACAATGTGTATGTTCACATGTGTGTGCTTTCACATGCATGTGAACACATATACACACCCATAATACAAATAGATACAGACCACTGAGTTTGTGATACAAGTGAAAAGCAACTTGATAATTTTGTTAAGTGACAGAATCATAGATCTGGAAGGACTTTCACTACATCCCTTTCAGTTCTTTTCCTTTGTTTATAGGGGGTGAATATTTCAGCCCTAATAGGTAGCTCTCATGTGAATGTAGTAGACAGAGGCAGTGTCATGCGAACCCCCATGGAAGTGTCTGCTTGCTGTGAAAATATTGATGTCAAACTGCTAGTCTTCCTGTCTTGCAGAGGACTGCCTTTATTGTGAAATTACATCTTCTCTACTTGGAGGGTGTTTAAGATAACTGTCTACAAAATGATAATTATTAATGATAGTTGTTTTTAAAATTTTTCCTTACTTTGCAAAATAAAAATGCTGGCAAGTCTGTATTCCAGGTCCATGAAAACTGGCTGGTCTCTAGAAAACATTCCCCAGAGACTGGATGGAACCAGTTTAATGAAATTAAGGTGCTTCCTTTTTGTTGTTGGGAAGCTGCTAATTTTAAATGTAATCCATGAGAAGGGCCTGAAAGCTTTGGAATGATAATCTGTGGTGGACTTCTCCTGAAATGAACTGGGGTAATGACAGGTACAACAGAAGGTAAAGCTTATAATAAGGATAATTTGACCGGGTGCGGTGGCTCATGCCTGTAATCCCAGAACTTTGGGAGGCCAAGGCAGGCAGATCATGAGATCAGGAGATGGAGACAATCCTGGCTAACATGGTGAAACCTCGTCTCTACTAAAAGTAGAAAAAATTAGTCGGGTGTGGTGGCATGCGCCTGTAGTCCCAGCTACTCAGGAGGCTGAGGCAGGAGAGTCACTTGAACCCAGGAGGCGGAGGTTGCAGGGAGCTGAGATCACGCCACTGCATTCCAGCCTGGGCCACAGAGCGAGACTCCATCTCAAAAAAAAAGGAGAATTTGGGAAGTGGCTAGTGTGTTTCCAGGACTGGTCAGGGTGAGAAGACCATGAACTGGCAAAGCACACATATTCTGCCACCTGTCTAAGACTTTCCCAGGGGTTGAAAGGGGTGATTCCTCACAGCTTAGAGGGAGTGTTCCTTTTACTTGAAAGGGAATCCCCACAGGGCTGCTGAAAAGAGCAAAGCTGGATCCTTGAAGGTGGACCAGGGAGGAAGGATCCACACAGGGAGGGGTGCTCAGATGTCTCAGCACCCTCTGTCATCCTCTGGGGTTCTCTTTTGCTTCAGAGAGTTCTCATTACCCTCCCCTCAAGTGCTATGATTGGGAAGCACTGCTTCTTGTTATTTTTTAAAAAATTATTTGTATTATTTAATTAATTTATTTATTTTTGAGACAGCATTTTGCTCTGTCACCCACGCTGGAGTGCAGTGGGGTGATCTCAGCTCACTGCAATCTCTGCCTCTTAGGTTCAAGCAATTCTTGTTCCTCAGCCTCTCAAGTAGCTAGGATTACAGGCATGTACCACTATGCCTGGCTAATTTTTGTATTTTTAGTAGAGATGGAGTTTTGCCATGTTGGCCAGGCTGGTCTTGAACTCCTGGGCTCAAAGCAATCCACCTGCCTTGGCCTCCCAAAGTACTGGGATTACAGGCATGATCCACCAAGCCTGGCCTAAAAAAAAAAAATTATAAACAATATTTAGAACTTTTTTGTATTTTGGTTAAATATGCATAATATAAAATGTACCATTTTTGAATGTACAGTTCAGTGGCATTAAATATATTTACATTGTTGTACAACCATGACAACTATCCATTTTCAGAACTTTTTCATTATCTCAAACTGAAACCCTTTACTGGTAAATAACAATTTCCCATTTCCCCACCCTTAGCTCCTGATAACGACCATTCTGCTAGGTTGGTGCAAAAATAATTGTGAATTTTGCCATTAAAAGTATTTGCAAAAACCACGATTACGTTTGCACCAACCCAATACTTGCTGTCTTTAAGAATCTGGCTATTCTAGGTACCTCATATATGTAGAATCATGCAATATTTGTCCGTTTGTAACTGGCTTATTTCATTTAGCATAATGTTTTCAAGGTTCATCAAAGTTGTGGCATGTTTCAGAACTTCATTGCTTTTTAAGGCTTAATATTGCATTGTACATACAATATTTGGTTTATGATTCATCTGTGATTGGACACTTGGGTTGTTTTGACCTTTTGGCTATTGTAAATAATACTGTTATGAACTTAGGTGTGCATAAATATCTGTTCAAGTCTCTGCTTTCAGTTCTTTTGTGTATATATCCAGAATTAGAATTGCTGTATCATATGGTTATTCCATGTTTAAATTTTTGAGAAACTGCTATACTGTCTTCCACAGTGACTGTACCTTTTTACCTTCCTACCAGCAGTGCACAAGCGTTCCAGTTTCTCTATACCCTCACCAATACTTATTTTCTGATTTTTGATAATTACCATGTTAATAGGGTGTGAAGTGGTATCTCATTATGAAGATTTCTTTTTGATAGTTGGTTCTTTGACTTGACACTAGTAATTTAAAGCGTGCTTTCCCTAACAGTTTAGAGATAGAGCAAAAATAAAGTAGTCATGGGAACTCAGAAAACCTAACTGTAATAAAAGTGACTGACTTGGTATTCTATTGGTCCTCTCAACTAGCCTAGAATTTTTTGAAGGACAGACCAAGAAAAGCAAGGTCTAGAAAAGGCTAGAGTTAAGCCTATGCCTTTCCTGTGATTGGGGAAGCCAGCTCCACCATGATAGCATGTTATGGTGGCAACAGGACGTTGACATTGGAATACAGGACGGCAGTCTAACACGTAGACACACATGTAGTGGGATGGAGCATTACGGTTCTGTTTTGTCATATTATTACAACTCCCTTGTCCTGATTCTACTTTCACCAGCTAATCTTCTGATCTGAAATTTTTATTCAACAAATGGATATGCTCGTTATAAATCATTCTGCTATGCTTGATTAGCATGACTGAGTCCATAAGGGCTTTCTCATCTCTGGAAAACTGAAAATTCAGTTCCCTGAATCTGTAGAGCCAGGGGCAGAGGTGCAGTCGTATCTCAGGGCCATGCCTCTTCTCTTCTCTGGAAATTTTCTCCAGATGGAGACTTTACAGCTTCTTTCCTGGGTGTGTAACATGAAATTCTTCTTGATGTCCAGCTGAAGTCTATTAGAATGGGACTAACCTGTGGAGCACTACAGAGCCAGGAAACACTCACTTTAAAAATTACTTCTGGCCGGGTACAGTGGCTCATGCCTGTAATCCCAGCACTTTGGGAGGCAGAGGCAGGCGGATCACCTCAGGTCAGGCGTTTGAGACCAGCCTGGCCAACATGGTGAACCCTTTCTTTACTAAAAGCACAAAATCTAGCCAGGCATGGTGGTGCATACCTGTAATCCCAGCTACTAGGGAGGCTGAGGCAGGAGAATCGCTCGAACCCAGGAGGCAGAGGTTGCAGTGAGCTGAGATTACACCACTGCACTTAAGCCTGGGCGACAGAGGGAGACTCCATCTCAAAACAAAACAAAACAAAACATAAACTTCCTAGCCTGTTTACTACCATATAGGTGGCCAGGCATAACAGGAAGAGGTAGATTTATGAATACAAACTGCTTGTCCCCTTTGAGACACCAGCTGGTGAAAGAAGGGTGCCCACTTCTTAATTAAGCAATTCTTTATTTCAGGTGGTGACTAAATATCAGTGTAAAATATTAAGTCCCATTTCTGTTTTTGGAAGTTATTCTTCTATTGGCATTGATTTTTCTGTTAAGATGGAAGAAGTCTTCAGGCTTGGGAACACTTTTTGTTCGCTGCCTTGCTGCTGGAAACAAGTTGCTGAGTGCACAGGAGAAGCAGGGATAGGCAGGAAATAGATACATCCTGAATTCTCTGTCAGCTGTCAGTCACCATTTTTTGAGGACTGCTGGGTAATTGAGTACTTTCTAGGAAACACTAGAGAATGGCATAAAACTTAGCAGTGTAGAGAAATTTGGGAAGTATGTCCATTTGAAAAGAAAGAGCCCAGCATGCGTACGTTTGTGTGTGTGTGTGTGTGTGTGTGTGTACGTGCGTGTAACATCTCTAGACTGAATTGAGTGGCCAGAGCATCAGACTTCAAAAGAGTCATACTCGAGTCAAAATAGTAGTAAGGAGGAGAAGACTACAAAGTCCTGGAAGCATGATCTTTTTTATTTAATTGGAGGAAAGAAAAATCCACGCCCCATGAAAGACACCACTGACTTGAAATGGATTCACAGAAAAAGAATCAGCAGACCTGGGAATTAAGTGGGAAGTGCCAGTAGAAGATGGTGGTTTACGCAGACTCTATAAAAAGGAGAAGTAAACTGGAGAATAACACCATGTTACTGTTTTTAAAGCACTGCCCTGGGAGGACACTGTGGCAGCTTTGATTGAGAGGGTCAAGCATGATCCCTTGCTGGGAGGTGCTGCCTTATAGAGATGCTTTAAGAAGATCCAGCTGGCTCGGAGTGTGATTCATAACGTTGAAGTCTCTCATTTTCTATATGACCTTACCCACTTAGACATGGGTAAGCTGGGTGCACCATTGTTCTGTGCAAGGAGGAAATTAAGCTTCTAAAGTTGCAATTCTGAAGTTCCCACTTTGGGCTCATCAGCCGCCAAAGTGCAGCGTGGCTGAGCTTTATCTTTGGTTTCTCAAGTCTCTTTGCTGGAAGAGAGAGAGGGTTATGAGTCACAAGGGTGACTTCTCTATGTTGTGTGGGGGACAGTCATTCCTGGAAGTAAGAGGAAGAAGGATAAGAAGAGGTAACTAACAAGACCTTCCTGGCATGGGCCAGAACAGAGGTTGGTGGTCCTGGGTGGCATGCCTACTTTTGGAGTTTGAGGATTGAAGAGGAAGGTGAGAGAGTCATTGCAGTTGGGAATTTTGATCATCTGACTGGCCATTAGGTCTTCCCCTGTACAAACTGGTCAGCATAGGTCTTTGGATTTGTGGCATTGGCTGGCAGTTTCTTGGAATGCCTTAGTAGCTGCGCTGTCAGTTGTGTGCATGTTTGTGTGGGGGCATGCTCATTTTTCAGGGTTTCTGGCACCTTTTGGATTCTTCTTAATGTGCTAGTCCTGTGCCTGGGTTAGTGGTCACTTGAAAAACTCATCTGCTGATGTTGACCCCTTAACATGGAAAAAAAGTGTCTAACTCCAAAGAAGCAGCCCCCTTGCTGTGCATACCATCGTAATCCACTAAGGATATTGACACAAAGCCATTTATTCATAGAATAATGGCTTTATGATTAGAATAGAATTTATTCATAGAACTACTTTGGGAAGTTCTATGTCTGAGTACATCTCCTCAAATTCAGGGAGGTGGAGAGAATTGCTTGATCCATTTTTAAGAAGGTAGAGAGGGCTGGGCACGGTGACTCACGCCTATAATTCCAGCACTTTGGGAGGCCCAGGCAGGCAGATCACCTGAGGTCAGGAGTTTGTAGACCAGCCTGGCCAACATGGCGAAACCCTGTCTCTACCAAAAACACAAAAATTAGCTGCATCTGGTGATATGTTCCTGTAGTCCCAATTTCTTGGGAGGCTGAGGCAGGAGAATCACTTGAACTCAGGAGGCAGAGGTTGCAGTGAGCCGAGATCTCACCACTGCACTCCAGCCTGGGTGACAGAGGGAGACTCCCCTCAAAATAAAAGAAGGAAAAGAGGCCAGGTGTGGTGGCTCATGCATGTAATCCCAGCACTTTGGGAGGCCAAAGCAGGAGGATCGTTTCAGCCAGGGAGGTCAATGCTGCAGTGAACTATGATTGTACCATTGCACTCCCACCTGGGCAATAGAGTAAGACCTTGTCTCAAAAAAAGAGGGACGGGGAGGAAAAGAGAGTGCCCAGGAGTGGTATAGGAACCTGGGTTGGAGCGGGAAAGATTGGATAGTCCGAAGAAGGGATGAAAGTGATGGGAATGTGGGTTGGAGAAGAGGTGATGGTTTAGTGAGAGGTGTCTGGGCCTGCTCACCACGCTTTCTCTGTTTGGGTTTGTGATCTTCCCTCTTCCCCGACAATGGGCTGGCATGGGCTACACTACCCTGTGCACACCTGGAAAAGGTAAGCTTCCTTTCAGGGCTAGCTTTGGGATGCAGTCCTAATCTTCATTTTTGCTTTGGTTGGCAATGATGCTTTCAGCTGCTCAAAAGAGCAATTTAGTCTCTCTGATGTGGAAGCTTGTTTAGGATATGTTTCTGTCAAAGAAGTTATTTTTCATGACTCTAATATCATAAAGAAATCTGACATTAAGAAAATCTCAGGGTGGGGAGGGTGGTTCTCAGGAGTGGTAGCCACACAGACAGCAGCTGCCCGTGGAGCTGCCGCTTCCTGCTGTTGTGTTCAAGACAGAGCAGCTACCGGCCTGTCAGCACCCCAGGGAGTGAGGCTCAGTGCCAGGCTGCCTCCCTTACTGCGTGGATGGCCCAGATCATGCACACTGTGGTGGAATAGCAGACTCAGGGGGCTGCTGCTTGGACATGCTGGCAGTTCCCAGCTTATGTTTCAGCAAAGCTTGGAGAGTCACTGCGGGCTTGGTAATGGGGATGACGCAGAACACTTCCCTAGCACTGCCTTATGTTTGTTGTTGGTCCTTGTGCATCTGATGGCCTAAGCTGGTTAATTTGAGACTTGCATGAAAAAATAATGCCTCGTCGACTTTTTCAAGGGCACTAGGTGACTGCTTTAAAGAAGAGGTCAGAGGTTCTGTCCTCCAAAGCTATCTTTGGGATTCAAGAAGTGAGAGGAAAGAGCCAGTGGAGACAAATGCCTCTCCTTTTGTTTGAAGGCTACTCAGGCAACTGGTGGCTGCTTGGGGAGAGCTGGTGTCACATTTCATTCTGCAGAATGAGAACCTCCTGTAGGCTGGCTCTGTTATTCAGTCATTCTTGTCTGTCAGTGTTGGTCAGAACTTCACTCCTCTCTTCCCACCTTCAGGACTTTTGCACATATAACTTATATTACCCTTTGGTAATGCCCTTTAGTAATCAATCCCTAAATAGTTCATTTAGATGAAAGGGGATAGTGTAAGGGGGAGAAAAAGAAGGCATGTCTCTATTGTAGGGTGGGTGGTTGATATTCCTTACAGTTCACTCTTACACAGACACATTTTATTGACTAGTTCCTGACCAGCCCTATGAGGGTGATGTTACTGCTGCTTTCTGACTGGTCCTGTGGACCCTGGCAGCCACAGATGAGGGTCCCCACTGTGTGCTGACTTTGAGAACAGCTCTCAGTTCTGTGGTGCTCTGAATACACACCCTCCATCTTTATTTTCTTCATTCCTTTAAGTACTTTTCACTATTTTTCTGTTCCAGATGAAGTTGAGTGCCTCCCTCCGCTCTGCTGTTATAGTAGTTGTAATGTTGATTTCTACTAAAAATGATATGATCAAACCACACTTCATCTTATTTTCCTTAATAAAGAAAAAAAGGAGAGAAATACTATTTTATTTTTGAGTTGGTAGAACAGCATGAATCCCAGGATGTAAATGTTGATCATTTTAACTTTCAAATGATCTAAACACCTGTAAGTAATTTTTGGTCATAGTTTTATTTATTTGTCTGGGCACCGTGGCTCACAGCTGTAATCCCAACACTCTGGAGGGTGAGGCAGGTAGATTGCTTGAATCAATCAGTTAACACTTGGTGCATTTGGTAAGAATTGGCTGGCCAGGGAGTTGGGTGTGTCTGAAGAACAAAGCGAGGCTTTTCTATTCAAGATCAGCATTTCTAATTAATAGTTGTGCGGCCTGCTAATATTTGTCTTAATTTTTCATGCAACATCACATTTAATTTTTATAGCAACTCCATGAAGTGGGTACCATAATCATCTTCATGTTACTAGTGGGAAAACTGAAGCTCAGATTTTTTTTTTCATGGCTCTATAGCAGGGATTGGCAAACTTTTTCTATAATATAAGACCAGAAAGTAAATATTTTAGGCTTTTTGGGCCCATCCTTTGAACAGTATGATGACATGGGGTTAGAGTCCTTTTCTGTGGAGTCATGTCTGGGATGGGAAAGAAGGGGTGAGGGAAAGGGGAGAGTGATGCAGAAGTGTGGCAGAAGGGTGGTGGTGGTGATTTTGCCCCAGCTTCCCTGAGGATTGTGCCCTGGAGGCAGTGGGGAGGGGTGCGGGCTAAAGAAACCTCAGAAAGCTCTTGAAGCGGGCGCAGTGGTAGTGACTGCTCAGTGAATCTTCGTTTCCGCTGGTATTTCATTCAAATTTTCCCTTATGTTACTGCTATCTGTCGCTTTGTCTCCCTTTCTCCATTGTAAGGGAAGGCCTGTGGAGTACTGATCTGTCTCAGGCATCTCTGCCCACCCCACAGTGTGCAGTGTCTTGCACACCGTAGGTGCTCAAGCACAGTTATTGACCACAGGCTGCATTGACTTATCACCTTCAGCATCCATGCTGCGCAGTGCAATCATCTTCTCCCAAAGAAGTCAGGATTTTTTGGTCTAAAATAGTCACAGTTAACAAAGATACTCGGGACATCCTGAAAATATGATAAATTTCAGGAATAAGCAGTTGGACAAGTTGTGGACTTCTGTTGAGGATCTTCTGCAAGATCCACTATGCAACTTTTGTTGCCTGTTTTTCTTTATTCACTCCTTTTTATTAAACTTAGTTTCCTCTAACCCCACTGGAAGCAAGAAAAGCAAACAAACAAACAAAACCTTAGGTTGCTTATCTCCATTGTTGCATAGTAGGTGTTCAATGGATACATACTGAGCTAGTTCATTTCTGATACTAATTTGATTACTTCTCCTAAACATTCTTTCTTCTTACAAAATTCTCTGTCCTCTACCTCCCAAATCCCACAAAACTTCTCACCTCCACACATAGGCTGATTACTCGGGAATGGTACAGGAGGCCCTTGGTGATTCTAATTGATGAAAGACTAAAAAATTCCCTTATAGGAGAACTGAAATCAATGTCAATCTGAGATTGAGTAATACATCAAGTTAGTATCAGAAATGAACTAGCTTCAGCAGACTCTTTGCATACTCTTGCAGGTATAGGTGCTGAGGCTGAAGCTGTAAGCTCAGAGATTTTGACATACTCTTTCCCTCCTTTCCTTCTTTCCTTCATCAATTACTGAACATTGGTTATGTGCCAGGCATTGGGTTAAGTTCACAAAAAAATACAGTGTCTGGTTTCAAATACATTTATTCCAGTCTAGTGGCGAGATAAAAGGAAGTAGTGGCCATATGACATGAGGTGTGGGCAGCTGGTAAGAACCTCTCCTGGCCTAGGGGGTAAGACCTCCTCAAGGGGTTTGCTGCCAAACTCCTGAATGTGATCAAGAGTAATTAAGGTAACTGTGCAGCTCTGGATGAATTAACATGTTCTGCGCTTGACTTTCTCTATTTGTACAGGTTGAAGATGTCTGCCCAGAGGTTAATTTCTAACAGAACTTCCCAGCAATCGGCATCTAATTCTGATTACACCTGGGAATATGAATATTATGAGATTGGACCAGTTTCCTTTGAAGGACTAAAGGCTCATAAATGTAAGTTTTATACAATTCCTCATTGTAAGCACAAATTGTATTTCTCTTAACCTGTGAAATCCCCAAGGATTATTTCTCCTGAACATTCTGTCTTCTTACAGAACTCTCTGTCCTCTGCCTCCCAAATGCCACAAAACATCTCGCCTCCATACATAGGCTGATTGCTCGGAAATGGTACAGGAGGGCCTTGGTGATTCTAACTGATGAAAGACTAAAAAATTCCTGTAGTAGGAGAACATGAATCAATGTCAAGCTGAGATTGAGAATTTTAAAAAAGCATTTGCTATTTTAACTCCTTCAAACTGTGAATGTTTGAACTATCAAAAATATGTATAAAAATAGGATCTGGAACTGTTGTTTGAAGAACTTTCTTTTGTAACACAGCAGCATCTTTTCATCCCAGTTGGTTTTCTAGAGCTGTGGAGAGCAGTGTATCCATGTGTGTTCATAATGATGGGCCAGAATAGCCTGTGATCATTTCTAACTCTGTGTTCTAGGCATGAATTGTGTTTCATGCTATTGGAGTAATTAAGGGTCTAGCACAGAGCAAGGAAATGTAATTCTGTGAGATGTTGCTATTCAACTCGAGTCATAAGTGAATGCTGACTGGCCAGCATGAGACATCCTTGCTTCACTAAGTAGAGTTAACAGTTAACATGGTAGGCAGGAACTGCTGCCCAGTCTCAGGTCCTGTCTTGGTAACCCTGTAAACATCCCTGAAATGTTCGCTTTTGTCAGAGTGAATTATCCACAGCACTGTAAAATTTTTATGTTCTTAACTGGTCCAGGTTAGTGGGACACATTAGGAAATATAAGAGGACCTGGAGACACAAATGTAGCAAAGAAAGCGTTTTCATTCCTTTAATTATTTCCTGGCTGCTTCTATCCTGACCTGTCTTGGCATTCATGATCTCTTGCACCAGCTTGGTGCTCTTTTGCAAGAACGGCTTTCTATTTTTGTTCCTTTAGCAAAAATCATTAACTAAACCATATGTTCTTTACCCCTTAAGTGAGTGGTAATAATTAAATACTTTCACTCATTCCTTTATTGACATCTACTCAGTATTTCTTTGCGGAAAAAAAGCATATGGCATTCATTAAGGTATGCTGTCATTGATTATCTGATAGAAGGCTGTTGGGTGTGAAATCACCCTCCTTAATTTACTTAAATTCTTTAATATGTTGTTTTTCTAGGATAACTTTTATGTAAGGACAATTGCTTGTTCTGAATTATAGTGGAAATCAAAATGACTGGGAAAATTGCCACATATTTTCTTGAAATGTGGGCTTTTACAGCTTGGTGACATCAACTTTATTTTTGTGTCAGCTTGCTCCTGTCTCTTTTCCTTAGTATAAGAGGCACAGAAGACAGGCCTACTGCTATAATTTTGGTTGGTACATTTCCAGAGACAATTGAATAAAATCTTTTGTAAGGATATTTCATTCTAGAAATAATTATAGCTGGAAAACTTCCTGAGAAACATAGGCAGAGGTGTGACTCACTCACTCCTTACTTACACTACCTACTATACCATTAATAACAACTGCTTTTGTTAATTTTAATATTCACATCAAGATAAAACAAAAATACCTGAATACTTACTGTTCTGATATAAGAGAGCTGATAAGTAGAAGCCCTTAGCTTCAGGAACCTGACAATATGTGAGACACATTGATAACAAAAAACAAACAAACACAAAACTCCAGATATACAGGAAAGTGAAAAGATCAAGTCAACTGTTGAAATGTGTGCTTTGGTACAGTCTCTTTCATTTAAAAATGCTGTGATTCTGACCTTCAAGTATGACTTCTTGTTTTGCTGGGGAAAATACAAAGCCAATTAGATGCAGATTCAAAAGAACAGAAGCAGGACATTTCAAGGGGAAGCCCTCATTGAGGACAGGAATGACCATAACAGTTATCTTTATTTGCCTTACCTGTAATGGATCATACTTGGCAACAATAGCTCCATCTTTAGACTAAGTTCCTCTGCTGAAATTAAGATTCCTACCTTCAAAGCGTGTTTCATCTGAGGAACAACCTCAGATGGTCATTGATAATTCTTATGCCATTGGTTTTGAATCCCATATTAAACCTTATCATGTATCAGAAGTGGACATGTATCTTATACAAATTTGGCACCAACAGAGTGGAAATTTATTTATTCATTTATTCAATATCTATTTATTGAGCACCTGTATGTGCAGTACTATTTTAAGCACTGGAGAGACAACAGTGAACTGAAAAGACAAAAATGTTTCCTCCTATAGAGCTTGCATTCTAGTGGGAGAGACAGACAATAAATAGTTAAATAGATAATGTCAGATGGCAATATAAAAGGATAAATAGAGTGGGGGCAAAGAAATGTGGAGTGTAGAGGTGACAGTATAGATAGAGTGGCCATGGAAAGCCTTACTGAGAAGGAGAGATTTGATAAAAGACCTGAAGGAAGTGAGAGATTGAGCTATAATATATCTCAGGGAAAAACATTCCAGCAAAGGATCCTTGGCGGGAGTGAACTGGATCATGCAAGGAACAAGGAGGCCAGCGTGATACCAAGGGAGTGATAAGAGGCAGAACAGCAGGAAATGAAGTCAGAGAGGCTGTGGGGACATGGACATGGTGGGGGCGCTCAGAGGTCATGCTAAGGACTTTGCTTGGCCTTTTACTCTGAGCAGTTACTTGAGGGTCTAGAGCAGAGGAGTGCCATCTGGCTTAGGTTTCAATGCATCACTGCAACTGGGGAGTGAAAGGCATGAAATTAGAAGCAGAGACCATTCACGTGGCCTTTGCCATAGTCCAGGCAGCTGATGATGGTGGCTTGGAGCCAGGTAGGGAGAGTGAAGTGGTGAGAAAGGCATACATTCTGGATGTTTTTAAAAGATGGATCTGGCAAGATTTCTCAATGGATTGGCGGTGTGTGTAAGAGAAAGAAGAGTCAAGAATGATTTGAAGATTTGTGACCTGAGTAACTGGCAGGATGGAATTACCTTTAACAAATGGGGAAGAGTATGGGAGAAGGAGGTTTCAGAGAGGAATGCCAGGAGCTCTGTTTTGGACTTGTTAAATTGAGACACCTATCACATATCCAGGAGGACAAGGGAGGAGAGGGTGAGGGGAAGCTGTAGACTTGAGGGTCATCAGCATGTAAATAGTATGCGTTCAAAGCCAAGAGGCTGGATAAGTGAGTGTAGATAGAAAACTGAAGAGTCCAAAGCTGAGCCCTGGGCACGCTTGTGTTTCGAAGTTGGAGGGTTGCATAGCAGTATAGGTGCCTGAGAGGAATGTACAGAAAGTAGGAAGAAAACTGGGCAATTTTTGTTTTCTGGATGCCAACTGAAAAAAGGGTTGCAAAGACAGTCTGTGTCAAATGCTGCTATTAGGTCAAGTTAATTGAAGACTGAGATTTGACCATTGGATTTATAATGTAGAAGTTACTGGCAATGGTTTGAAAAGCAGTTTTAGTGGGGTGCTGGGGATAAAAGGTTGATGGAATTGGTTCAAGAAAAAATGAGAGAAGAGAAATTGGGGACAGCATGTACAGACAAATCTCTCAAGTGTCTTGCTGTAAAGGGAAGGAGAGGAATGGGTCATCTATGAAGGGCGTGGCTGGGTAAGACAAGGTGTTCTTAAAGCAGCAGAAGCAAAAGCTGATGAGTCAATGAGTGGACAATCACATTTTAGCAGGACCACTCTGACCACTGTGTTGAGAAAAAACTGAAGAAATATCCTCTTAATATGAGGTATCAGTGGTGGCCAAATCCATGCTTTTTTATGTGCTGCCTGGCGGATATCAGACCTATGCATGGATGAGTCAGCAAGAAGCCAGGTCATTAGGATGAGAAACAGAGCTAGAACTTGTAAAGCTTGGAGTAAGACAGTAGAGATAAGTGTGGGAACATCACTGTTGGCTCTTTGCCAGGAATTCATATCACAGAATTGACCCTAGTGCCTTAGGAACCAAAAGTGGTGTGAGGACAGTGTCATGAACCCTCTCTTTCAAGTGAAGTATTAACCCTTGTTTTTCATATAACCACGAAATGGGAAGTTCACCATTTATTCTCAAGAGGTGGAGAGGAGGGCGAGTTGGATGGAGTAGTTAACCTAGTCCTCCCCTAGAATGGGAAGGAAAAAAATCATGTCAGCTTTCAGCTCTCTTGTTCCATTCCGTTCACTAAAGGTTAGGTTAAGGGGAGTTACTTTATTATGACACATTCCATTTGCAATTCCCCTGGGCAATTGTTCTACCCCCTTACAATAGTAGTCTCCAAGTAGCTCAGTGTCTAGACAGGACAGACTGTGGTAGCTTGGCTGTGGTGGAAACTCCTTTGGAAGGCTTCTTTTGACTTTCTTAACCATCTAGCCACATTGGAGCTTTGCTCTGTATAAAACTTTATTCTGACTTCTTCCCAGAAAAGGATGCTTTTGGGAAGACAAGGGGTTCCACTTTTCCCATCTTACTGTAGTGCCTATGCCCATGAAACTTAACATGTGAATAAAACTTCAGGAGAGTTTGGATATTTCTGGGATGAGATGGGGATCTCTGACGTTTCTTGTGAGAGGCTCAGGGTGAGAAAGTCCCCTGGGGATGGGTCATAGGGCAGAAGATGAGATTGGGGGAAATTAGTGGAAATAACTTGAGGAAGCTACATTTTGTTCAAAGTGGAATGTGAATAAGCAGAGCTACTTAAAGCATATTGCCGTGGAAAACATAGATGCCGCATTATTAAAGAAATGTTTGGTAAATGCTGTTGGATCATGAGGATTCTCAGATTCTACCCACAGCCTGCCTCTCCCCAACATTGTCGCCGCCTGACTTCTCTGAAGGCTGTAGCCCTCCCATGCTTCACATTATTGCTGCTTTTTGATTAGCTCCCTGGGGCACTTAGAAGGGCAGAGGGAAGGGGGACTGGGCTGGGTTGAGGGCACACTTTCCTCTGCCTCCAGGAGTCAGTCCACCATTTGCAGTGTGAAAGCTGTCCTTAGGAGAACACCTTCCTAGTACACAGATTTGAAAAACGTCAATCAACATGATTCAATTCTAAACCGAAGATTTAAATATAGCATTGGTGTATAATTTTAGAATTTGCTTTTGCTATGCAGGCAGTTGATAAAGTACAGTGCAGGGAACTGTTATTTAACTGTACAATGTTTCTTCATAGTCCACACCTAGATAGTTGAGATTTTATTGTTTCATGTTAGTTGTACCTCAGTACATGTGGTGTTTGGTATTTGTCCTTGTCTTTTTTTACGCCTCATTTCTACTATATTAAAACGCAAAGTATACAATTTCTATTTCTTTGGCACTTAAGGTTAGACACATTAGTTTTTCAGAGTGCTGAATACACATTGTTAACCTCTAGGCAATAGTACGTGGAGGATGAAAGTATGAATTATGCAGAGTAAATTCTTAATCTGATTTCTTCACTTTGGAAAAAGTGCTACACATACATAATTTAATTAGAATAAAGCTTTGCGTTTAAACACATTTGATATTTAAACTCCAATCACTTATTTTTAGAAAATTGCTAAGCATCCTTAGTGTATTTCCACATAGATAAGCTTCTTAGTATAGGATGGATACACTTTCATTAGCTCCAGGCTGGGAAAAGTTGTTCCAGGCAGGTAGTGGTCAGAGCCCTGGTAAGGTGTGGCTGTGAGGAAGCCATGGCTAAGGTTACGGTAAATACAGGGACACAATGTCCCCTAGTATGATTGGAAACACATGGTTTTTAAAGTGAGGTAAATTGGGAGAAAATGACAATTCTAATGACAGTAGCCAGCACCTGTGGTGTACTGTTTTCTCACCTGTCAGACATTGTATAAAGTGCTTTACATATGGAATCTCTTTTAATCTGGAAAAGTGGGTCAGTTCTGTTTTTGTTGGAGAGCTTTTCACGAAAGAGCAATATCATCAGGGCTGTGATTAAAGCAGATTTGTACAGAAATAAAGCACAGGGAAAGGCAGAAGGCAGAGAGAGCACTCAAGAGGCCATCTGTATGTTCTCTGCAAGAAGTAATGACAGCCTGAATTATTCCATGGTGAACATAAGTGAGAATGCAAAGTTGCTACCTAATTGAGCTGCTAACCAATAGAGTTTCTGAACTAAAATTTGGCCCAAGAAGGCCTCCATATTTGCATACTTGCATTCTTAGGTATGAGCTGTGACCTAGCTTACTAGGTAAGCAAACTGAAAACCCAGCGAATGCTTCCATAACAATAGCTGAGTCTCAGCTAATCACACAGCTACACTTCAGGCACTCACAGGCAGACAGCTGTTCAAATGGTGTTCAAATCCAGCTGTTTCCATACCTCGTTTCTTTTTCCTGTACATCATTTTCCTTTTTCTGTCCCTAAATCTTAACCAACCATGAGGCAGCCCAGAGTCTCTCTGAATCTGTTCTGATTCTGGGAGCTTCCCGGTTCAAGAATTTTGTTTTCCTTGCACAGTTAATATCTGTTAAATTTAATTTGTCCAAAGTTTTTCTTTTAACAGTAGGAATCCAAATACACTTAAAACTTGAGTTGGTAGTCTGCTAAACATTTTATTTTCTAACTCAACACACGAGTGGAATCTTGAGGCCCAAGATAACCTATGCTGTGGCCTAGGTTCCTTCCTTGAGATACGGAAACCATGAGTCAATGAGGCCTAAATCCCTTCGTGCTATCTGAGACAGAAACCTGGAGGCGGAGCAGACTCTTCCCTCCCCGTCATCCTTTCCATCTTATCAATCTCCAGCCAACTGCGGATCAGACTGTTGATTTCCTTTCATGTTTCATGTACCAAAGCCTCTCCAAGAAGCTCTGATTCTTGAATGTTCAAGTTTTAAACTACTGTGAAATACTAATTGCAGTATTAACTGTCTTGCAGATTCCATTGTGATTGGATTTTGGGTTGGTCTTGCAGTCTTCGTGATTTTTATGTTTTTTGTGCTGACCTTGCTGACCAAGACAGGAGCCCCACACCAAGAGTAAGTTTGGGCGGTTCCTAAATGTCTCTTAAGCCTCACAGGAGACTGAGGAAATGGAAACTACTACCCAGGGCTGGAGGTGCTTCCAGTGGATGAAGAGAAGGGGGTGGTTATGGATTTGCTGTCTGAACCCAGATGCCTGTGGATTGGATCCAACTATTCTCCTGGCTTTTTGTTTCTTGCGTCTTGGGCTTATTTTCAAGTGGACTTTTATGAAATTGGGTTTCTTGGTCCTTTCCTACAGTCTTAATGATGATGTGGGGCCTGATTTTTACATTGAAATGTTTATTAATTACAATGTATTTTATCCATATTCCCAAAAGGATTTAGATGATTCACCATATTAAAAACAGTGGAAAAGACAATAGCAAAATAGGATGAAAACTAGTTTTAAAAATTATTTCGAGAAGCAGAGTAATAGTTGTTCCTGGATACTCAATTAACTATTGACAATGATTAATAAATTTAACAGAGTTTTCTTGAAACTAGGATACAAAGGCCAACACTGTGGTTTACATAATTCTCATAACATGGTAGGACTTGTGACGATGCTGCACTTTGGACTGAAGTATTACATGACTGCTTAAAGAACACTGAGAAACATCAAAAAGCATTTGTTCACTAATGGCTTGTAAAAAATTCAGAAATATCTTAAAGGATTTATGTGTTTTATACCAAATTTTTAATAAAAGGGAAAACAGAGAACATTCAATACCTTATTAGTCAGCACCAGGAGGCAATAGTAATTAAAAGAGTTTTTGGCTGGTACGGTGGCTCCAGCCTGTAATCCCAGCACTTTGGGAGACCGAGGCAGGCAGATCAGTTGAGTCCAGGAGTTCAAGACCAGCCTGGCTACGGTGAAACCCCGTCTCTATTAAAAATACAAAAAATTAGCCTGGTTTGGTGGAGGGTACCTGTAATCCTAGCTACCTGGGAGGCTGAGGCACAAGAATCACTTGAACCCGGGAGGCTGCAGTGAGCCAAGGTCGTGCCACCGCACTACAGCCTGGGCAACAGAGCCAGACTCTGTCTAAAAAAAAAAAAAAAAGTTTTTGATAAAGGGGCTGTTCAGAAGTTATGGGCAGGGAAGAGGGCAACTACACAGGTTCATGCAGGACAGCAAGGCTGGCAACACTGAGGAGCAGCCATCCTAGATCCCAGGAAGCAAGGGGTGGGGCCACAACTGGAACCCGCAAGTCTGCTGAGAGTAGCTGTGACTTTGGGCTGAGGGACACAGCTAGTGCAGTGTGACCTCTCAGGGAAGGAGCCTCAAAGTGAAGACCAATACCTCAGTCTTCTCCCTCCTTCCCATTTCTCATCATTGCTCCCCACTGGCTGAACACAGCCAGCAGCCAGAGGCTGCATCAAAGGCCATTTTCCCATGCACAGAGCAGGACAGGGGAGGGTGGGAGAGACCTGGGAGAGTGAATAGAAGAAGTTTCACAGGATTTCAAAGATTTCAAAAAATCCTTGCATTTTTATATTCAGTATCTTATTTTTGCTTCACAGCCTGGGAGCAGCTCTCTTTCATGGTTGTGTCTCATCACAGCCTCCAGCATCTGTTGTTCACTCTTCAGCCTGCACTTCAACTATGACAAATGCCTGTACAAAGGGAACAGTTCTTGCCATCACTCAGCTATTTGTAGATATCAGGGGCTAGAAAGAAAAATGTAAACACAGCCAGGTGTGGTGGCTCATGCCTGTAATCCCAACACTTTGGGAGGTGGAATTGAGAGGATTGCTTGAGCTCAGGAGTTTGAGACCAGCCTGGGCAACATGGCAAAACCCTGTCTCTACAAAAAATAGAAAAATCAGCCGGGCATGGTGGTGCACACCTGTAGTCCCAGCTACTCGGGAGGCTAAGGTGGGAGGATCACTTGAACCCAGGAAGTTAAGGCTGCAGTGAGCTGTGATTGTGCTGCTGCACTACAGCCTGGATGACAGAGTAAGATCCTGTCTCAAAAAAAAAAAAAAAAAAAAACACAAAGATTTTAAATGAAAGGAAAACATTTTTATTGAAGCATTTGGAGACATATGGCTGAGAATCTATTTAACAGCCCCTAAAAAGACACGAGCTTTCCTTTTTCTCTCTTCATGTCATTGTAAATATTCGCACATGCTTCACTTCTATTATATTGGCCTGGGGAATTTGAAAATATGGTGTGGGTTACAAGAGGGGTAAGAAAAGCCTAGAATAAACTCAGATTAAGGCACAACTCATAGAGTGGTCAGGGATTAATAATACCCTGTTATCTTCCTTTTTCTCAGAGGAACCAATGGATTTTTGTGGGTTATTGAGATAGATGTGTGTGATGTAGAAGGCAGGAGATTTTAGGACTAGGAACACTAGCACAAAATAGAATGTGACATTCTGTGATGGTTAATTTTATGTGTTAACAATTCTAGATGTTTCTGTGAAGGTATTTCTTAGTTGAGGATACCATTTATCAGTACTCTTTGGGTTAAGCAGATTACCCTCCATGCTATGAGTGGGGCTTATCCAGTCAGCTGAAGGCCTTAGGAGAACAAAGACTGACTTCCTCAAGCCAAAAGGGATTCTACCAGGACACTGCCTTTGGACTGTCCCCACCCTGCCAGCCTACTCTGCAGATTTTGGACTTGCTGGCCCCCCAAGTTGCATGAGGCAATTCCTTAAAATAAAACTCTATCTTTATACATACACACACACACACACACACACACACACACACTGTGTTGGTTCTGTTTTCTCTGGAGATCCCTGACTAATCATCACTTCCGTGTGGTGTCATGGCAACCCTGGGTAGTTGAGACTTGCCTTGTAGCCTTCCAGTTGGCAGTTCACTTTTGCTGCTAGACGGTCTCTCTTTGATGGTTGTTCTGAACAATGCTCAATCACAGAACAGAGGTCATTAGAATGCTTCTAACAAGGTAAAGGAAAAATCACTTTTTTTAACATTTAAGAAAATAATGGATCTTCCCTCAGGACCACATTTTGAATGCTTCTGTACACAGTCTGACACAGCATAAGATATGGCATTTGGTTGCAGTATTTAATAATAGAAAAGTGAAAGAATCAGACATGTGGAAAAACATTGAAATAAATCTGTTATAAAGGCTTTTAGGTCTTAACAAACTTGTTATTTGTTTGGCAGGAATTTTTTTCTTAAGTGGACGTTGTTTTTTTCCATATAGCCAATATTAGTAGAAAACAACTAATTTTAAGTTTGCTTGTGATAATGAGGGTGTGGGGGGAAGGACAAGACAACATTGAAAATAATAAGAGCCATTTTTTTTTGATGCCAGGGTCAACTAATTACTTTATATCTCACGAAGTCCTCACAGGAAGACGAAGTAAATTCCATGTTACCACATTACAGATAAGAAACATAAGGCTGAGACACTTGTCTAAGGCTTCATAGGTTAAAGAAAAAATGTGGAGTCAAACCTCAAACTAAAGTCTCTTCGGTGCTGAAGTTCCTGTCATTAACCACTACACTATCTCAGATTGGCAATTTTTAATCTCTTCCTTCTATTGACTGAAGATGTTAGCAAGCAACCAGATTTGTTATTTTTTCCATAAGTTACTGGGGTACAGGTGGTATTTGGTTAGATAAGGAAGTTCCTTAGTGGTGATTTGTGAAATATTGGTGCACCCATCACCCGAGCAGTATATACTAAACCATATTGGTAGTCTTTTATCCCTCACCCCCTCCCACTTTTCCCAAGTCCCCACAGTCCATTGTTTCATTCTTATGCCTTTGTATCCTCATAGCTCCCACATATCAGTGAGAACGTACAATGTTTCCTTTTCAATTCCTGAGTTACTTCACTTAGAATAACAGTCTCCAATCTCATCCAGGTTGCTGCAAATACTGTTAATTCATTCCTTTTTATGGTTGAGTAGTATCCCACCATATATACATATATATGTATATACATATATATGCAATATATATACAAAATATATACATATACCAACAATATGTGTATTTTTTTGTTCAATATGAATTTTAGAATTATTTTTGCTAATTCTGTGAAGAATGATGGTGGTATTTTGATGGAGATTGCATTGAATTTGTAGATTGCATTTGGCAGCATAGTCATTTTCACGATATTGATTCTATCCATCCATGAGCATGGGATGTGTTTTCATGTGTTTGTTTTATCTGTGATTTCTTTTGATGTATATATCACAGTTTCTTTATCCACTTGTCGATTAATGGGCATTTGGGTTGGTTTCATGATTTTGCAGTTGTGAATTGTGCTGCTATAAGCATGTGTCTGCAAGTATCTTTTTCATACAATGACTTCTTTTCCTCTGGGTAGATACCTGGTAGTGGGATTGCTGTATCAATGGTAGATCTACTTTTAGTTCTTTCAGGAATCTCCATACTATTTCCCATAGTGGCTGTACTAGTTTACATTCCCATCAGCAGTGTAGAAGTGTTCCCTGATCACTGCATCCATGCCAACATCTACTGATTTTTGATTTTTTGATTATGGCCATTCTTGCAGGAGTAAAGTGATAATGCACTGTGGCTTTGATTTGCATTTTCCCTGATCACTAGTGATGTTAAGCATTTTTTCATATATCTTTTGGCCATTTGTGTATCTTCTTCTGAGAATTGTGTATTCATGTTTTTAGCCCACTTTTTAGCCCGCACCACCATGCCTGGCTAATTTTTTGTGTTTTAGTAGAGACGGGGTTTCACTGTGTTGCCCAGGCTGGTCTCAAACTCCTGAGCTCAGGCAATTCACCCGCCTCAACCTCCCAAAGTGCTAGGATTACAGGCATGAGCCACTGCGCCTGGCCTGCTGAATTCTTTTATCAGTTCTAGGAGCTTTCTGGAGGAGTCTTTAGGGTTTCCTGATGATCATATCGTCAGCAAACAGTGACAGTGTGACTTTCTCTTTACCGATTTGGATGCCCTTTCTTTCTTTCTCTTGTCTGATTGCTCTGTCTAGGACTTCCAATACTATGTTGAAGAGGAGTGGTGAGAATAGGCATCCTTGTCTTTTTCCAGTTCTCGGAGGGAACTTTTCAACTTTCCCCCACTAAGTATTATGTTGGCTGTGGGTTTGTCATAGATGGCTTTTGTTACATTGTATGTCCCTTTTATGCCGATCTTGCTGAGTTTTAATCATAAAGAGATGCTGGATTTTATCAAATGAGCTTTCTGCATCTATTGAGATGATCATGTGTTTTTGTTTTTTAGTCTGTTAATGTGGTGTATCACATTTGTTGACTTGCATATGTTAAACCATCCCTGCATCCCTGGTATGAAACCCACTTGATCATGGTGGATTATCTTTTTGATATGTTGTTGGACTCAGTTAGCTAGTATTTTGTTAAGGATTTTAGCATCTCTGTTCTTCAAGGATATCAGTCTGTAGTTTTTTTTTTTTTTTTTTTTTTTTTTTTGGTTATGTCCTTTCCTGGTTTTAGTATTGGGATAATGCTGGCTTCATAGAATAAATTAAGGAGGGTTCCTTCTTTTTCTATCTTGTGGAATAGTGTCAAAAGGATTGGTATCAATTCTTCTTTGAATGTCTGGTAGAATTCTGCTATGAATCTGTCTGGTCCTGGACCTTTTTTGTTGGTAATTTTTAAATTACCATTTTAATCTCGCTGCTTGTTATTGGTCTGCTCAGGATATCTAATTCTTCCTGATTTAAGCTAGGAGGGTTGTATTTTTCCAGGAATTTATCCATCTCTTCTAGGTTTTCTAGTTTATGTGCGTAAAATTGTCTTTCATAATAGCCTTGAATGATCTTTTGTATTTCAGTGGTGTCAGTTGTAATAACTTCTGTTTCATTTTTTAATGAGGTTATTTGGATTTTCTCTCTTCTTTTCTTGGTTAATCTTGCTAATGGTTTATCAATTTTATTTATCTTTTCAAAGAGCCAGGTTTATATTTCATTTATCTTTTCTATTTTTTTTGTTTTGTCAATTTCATTTAGTTCTGCTCTGATGATCTTGGTTATTACCTTTCTTCTGCTGGATTTGGGTTTGGTTTGTTCTTTTTTCTTTAGTTCCTTAAGATGTGACCTTAGAATGTCAGTTTGTGCTCTTTCAGTCTTTTCGATGTAGGCGTTTAGGGTTATGAACTTTTCTCTTAGCACTGCCTTTGCTGTATCCCAGAAGTTTTGATAGGTTGTGTCATTATTGTTTTTAGTTGGAAGAATTTTTAAATTTCCATCTTTATTTCATTTTTGACCCAATGCTCATTCAAGAGCAGGTTATTTAATTTCCGTGTATTTGCATGGTTTTGAAGGCTCCTTTTTGAGTTGATTTCTAGTTCTATTCTACTGTGATTTGAGAGAGTGCCTGATGTAATTTCACTTTTGTTAAATTTATTGAGGCCTGTTTCATGGTCTATCATAAGGTCTATCTTGGAGAAGGTTACATCCGCTGTTGAATAGAATGTGTATTCTGTGGTTGTTGGATGAAATGTTCTGAATATATCTGTAAAGTTCATTTGTTTGAATCCATTGTTTCTTTGTTGGCTTTCTGTCTGATGACCTGCCTAGTGCTCCCCATGGAGGATTGAAATCCCCCACTTAGGTCTATAAGTAATTGTTTTATAAATTTGGGATCTCCAGTGTTAGGTGCATATATGTTTAGGATTGTGATATTTTCCTGTTGGACAAAGCCTTTACCATTACATAATATCCCTCTTTGTCTCTTTTAACTGCTGTTGCTTTAAAGTTTGTTTTGTCTGATTCAAGAATAGCTACCCCTGCTTACTTTTGGTGTCCATTTGCATGAAATGCCTTTTTCCACCCCTTTACTTTAAGTTTATGTGAGTCCTTACATGTTAGGTGAGTCTCCTAAAGACAGCAGGTAGTTGGTTGGTGGGTTCTTATCCATTCTTTGGTTCTGTATCTTTCAAGTGGAGTATTTAGGCCATTTACATTCCATGTTAGTATTGAGATGAGAGGTACCATTGCATTCATCGTGCTCTTTGTTGCCTGTATACTTTGGTTTTTTTGTTTTGGCTTTTTAAGTTGTATTTTTGTTGCGTAAGTCATGTGTGATTTATGCTTTAAGGTTCTGTTTTGATGTGTTTCCAGGATTTGTTTCAAGACTTAGAGCTCCTTTTAGCAGTTCTTGTAGTGGTGGCTTAGTAGTGGTGAATTCTCTCAGCATTTGTTTGTCTGAAAAAGGCTGTATCTTTCCTTCATATATGATGTTTAGTTTCATTGGATATATAATTCTTGGCTGATAATTGGTTTGAGGCGGCTGAAGATAGGGCCCCAATCCCTTCTAGCTTGTAGGTTTTCTGCTGAGGAATCTGCTGTTAATCTGATAGATTTTCCCTTATAGGTTACCTGATGCTTCTGTCTCACAGCTCTTAAGATTCTTTCCTTTGTCTTAACTTTGGATAACCTGATGACAGTGTGTCTAGACAATGATCTTTTTGCGATAAATTTCCTAGGTGTTCTTTGTGCTTCTTGTATTTGGATGTCTAGGTCTCTAGCAAGGCCGGGGAAGTTTTCCTTGATTATTTCCCCAAATATGTTTTCCAAGCTTTTAGAATTCTCTTCTTCCCAGGAACACCAATTATCCTTAGGTTTGGTTGTTTAACATAATCCCAGACTTCTTGGAGGCTTCTTTCATATTTTCTTATTGTTTCACTATGTCTTTGTTGGATTGGGTTAATTTGAAGACCTTGTTTTCGAGCTCTGAATTTCTTTCTTCTACTTGTTCAATTCTATTGCTGAGACGTTCAGAGCATTTTGCATTTCTATAAGTGTGTCCAGTGTTTCCTGAAGTTTTCATTGTTCTTTCTTTAAGCTATCTATTTCCTTGAATATTTCTTTCTTTACTTCTTGTATCGATTTTTAGATTTCTAGTATTGGGCTTTGCCTTTCTTTGGTGTCTTCCTGATAAGCTTAATAACTAACCTCCTGAATTATTTTTCAGGTAAATCAGGAATTTCTTCTTGGTTTGCATCCATTGCTGGTGAACTAGTATGATTCTTAGGAGGTGTTAAAGAGCCTTCTTTTGTCATATTGCCAGAGTTAGTTTTCTGGTTTCTTCTCATTTGGGTAGGCTCTGTCAGAGGGAAGGTCTAGCACTGAAGGCTGTTGTTCATATACTTTTGTCCTATGGAGTGTTCCCTTGATGTAGTACTCTCCCCCTTTCCCTATGGATGTGGCTTCCTGTGAGCTGAACTGCAGTGATTGTTGTCTCTGTTCTGGGTCTAGCCACCCGGCAAGTCTACTTGGCTCTGGGCTGGTACTGAGGGTTGTCTGCACAGAGTCCTGTGATGTGAATCGTGTTTGGGTCTCTCGGCTGTGGATACCAGTGCCTGTTCCAGTGGAGGTGGTAGCAGGGGTGCAAATGAATTCCGTGAAGGTTTTTAGCTTTGGTGGCTTAATGTTCTATTTTTGTGCTGGTTGGCCTCCTGCCAGGACATGGTGCTTTCCAGAGAGCATCAGCTGTGGTTTTTTGGGAAGGAACAGGCGGTGGACAGGGCCCTAGAACTCCCAGGAGTGTATGTCCTTTGTCTTTAGCTACCAGGGTGGATAGGGAAGCACCATTGGGTTGGGGCAAGGCTAGGCGTGTCTGAGCTCAGACTCTCCTTGGGTGGGTCTTGCTACAGCTGCTGTGGGAGATGGGGGTGAGGCTCCCAGATCAATGGAATTATGTACCTAGGAGGATTATGGCTGCCTGCTGAGTCATGCAGATTGTCAGGGAAGTGGAGAAAAGCCAGCAGTCACAGGCCTCACCCAGCTCCCATACAAATCGAGGGGCCAGTCTCATTCCCACCATGTCCCCACTAACAGCCCCTAATCTGTTTCCTGGTAATGGGCAGCCGGACCTGAGAACTTGCCCCAGGTTACCCTCCTCCCAGCTGCAAAATAAAAGGGCTTGTTTCATCCCCCACCTGTGGAGTCTGCACACTAGATTGTGTCCTTCCCCGAGTTCTGGCCAGGAGGCTTCTTGTCCCATTCAAATTGTTACAAAGTTCAGCTGGAGATTTCCTTCTCCCTGTGGTGTTTCTCCCCACCAGCCCCCGGCTTCTCTGGCCGCCCTGCCGATAGATTCCTATGGTGCCAGGCAGGAATGGCCTGCTTGTGGACCCAGCGAGCTCCCAGGACCTTTCTGCTGCTTCCTCTGCCCGTGTATTTCACTCGGCCCTCTAAATTGACTCAGCTCCAGGTATGGTCAGAAACTTCTCCCAAAAATAGACCTTCAGTTTCTCTAGTGGGGACGTGTGTTCAGGAGAGGAGGCTTTCCCTTTCCCACTTCTGCAGTTGGGGCACCCACAGTATTTGGGGTATTTCCTGGGTCCTGCAGGAGCAGTCTGCTTCCTTCAGAGGGTCTGTGGCTCCTCGTGGAATTGCTGGTTTGTTCTTGCAGTCGATCTGGAGCTAAAATTCACAATGCGAGCCTCTGCACACTGCTCTGTCCATCCAAGTTGGAGTTGCAGTCTAATCCTGCCTCCCATCCGCCATGATGATTACTTTTGTTCTTTTGTTTTTGTCACATACCGTGCCAAGCACGGGGCTCTGAAATCAAGCATTTCCAGGTTTACTTATTGAGACTTTGGCCTGGATTCTTAACTTCTCTGTGCTTGAGACTCCTTGTATATAAATAAGGAAGTGTCTGCCTCCTGAGTTTATTGTAAACCAAGCTTGTCCAACCTGCGGCCCAGGATAACTTTGAATGCAGCCCAACCCAAATTCATAAATTCGCTTAAAACATTATGAGATTTTTTTTTTTTTTTTTTTTTTTTTTTTTTTTTTTTTTTTTTTGCTCATCAGCTATCATTAGTATTAGTGTATTTTTTGTGTGGCCCAAGACAATTATTCTTCTTCCACTGCGGTCCAGGGAAGCCAAAATATTGGACATCCCTGTTGTAAACAGTGAGCAGACTGTGGAGCTTCTTGCAAAAGCTGGGCTCGGTGCATCCCTTAGTAAAGATGAGTCACTGTGTGAGCTGCAGGGTCTAGGTAAAGAGTAGGAGGGAGAAGAAAAAGGAACCCATTCTCCCATGGGATAGCCAGACCCTAAGCATTATATCTGCACTGTTCGAAATGTTGCCTCATCTATCCCAGCTTAACCTTGGTTGTGTCTCCAAGTGAAACAGTAAGATGAATCTAGAATAGCAGCTAGGTAGAGAATCCTGGTGATGAGTCAGAAGGATCAACACCTTTGAATTCTGATTGCTTTACATATCTGGCTCTCTGGGTGGTTTGTCACTAAGACAGTTACTTCCTAAAGTAGGACATCAACAGCATCCTTTTGGAACATGATTCCAACAGCATAGTTAAGATATCTGAGTAAGTCTGGAAGCTCAGAATGGACTGGTGCTAGATCTACCAATGAATTTAATATTTTTCTCCATGGAGGCATCTTAGGCCAGGGCCAAATGGCTCCCTAGGATCTCATCATTGCTGACACATGGAAGTGTGTGAGCTTCCCTTTGATAGTAGTAAGACACAGGATGACAGATAACACCACCTGTGCCCTGACTCCCTGTGCCCGTGCCCTCAACAGACATCAGCAATGGACTGCATCATCTTCCCCACATAGCCAAGACTTTTGCCTGAGAATCATTTTCAAAACAGATCTCCAGGCAGCCACCAGGAACCAATCACAGTTTACCTGAGAGAGAATGTTTATCTGCCATCCCTGGCTGGACTTTCCTTTAACGTACCGGATGGCAGGAGTTGAGATCCATTTAACTGCACAGGGCCAATCACACCGCAATAAAATGGATATTTTTTCCCCTGAATTTTTTGACCTGGGATCATGCTAGAATGAAAACTTCTGGAATCACTAACTACTTATAGCTTCTGTTAAGGGGGGAAATATGTGCTAGGCTAGGCTGTCAGACAGTAAGAAGCTAATCCTCAAATCTTGATATAACACAACAAAGGTTTATTTCTTGCTTAAACTCCATGTCTGCTAAGGTTGGCAACGGGCAGACAGAAACATCTCTACTTGCAGCTGCCCTTTCTCCACCACGCGGCCTCCTAGGTTGCTGTGACAGGGTAAGAAAACACTTGGAGATCTCAAGGCTGCCCCTCCATTCTTCAGCCAGAAGCAGCGCACATCCCTTCCTCCCACAACTCGTTAGTCAGAACTAGCCACACCCACCTGACTGCCCGGGGCTGGGAAGGGTAGTCTTCTGTGTATCCAGAAGGTAAGAGGCAGGTATTGGTGAGCACTGAGAAGGTGGACTGCAGAGGAAGAAAGACTGTTATAAAGCTGACATCACCCTTCTTAAAAGCTTTTAGGCCTAAGAAGTAGCTTTGATGGGGATTATTTTTTCCATGGAATACTTGCTTTTTTATGGTGGGGCAGGCAGGGGATCTCTTATCTGGATTTTTTAAGGACAGTGAAGATAAAAGAAGCATTTCCTCCTGCTTTCTGAGCTCAGGAGTCATTTACCCTGCATGCTGTCTTGTTTAAAGCATTATGGCCCCATCATCATAAATCTGCCAGATAGAGAGCAATGGGAAAAGCTTGGGTCACATTTTTATGTAGAATACTTTGGACTTCTTGAAAAATTGTCAAACTCCAGACATTACGTGCCTCGCATACCCTCCTTCTGTAGCCTTTGTTAAGTACACCTCATCTGGGTGGGCCTGTTCTTCACTTAGGGGCCAGTGCAAGATTGCTCAGGACCTTGTAAAAATGGGAATTATATTCTACCTTGAATAGCAATTTACCTGAATATGGCACTCATTAAAGAATGGGTACATGAAACTAAAAACTAATAGCAGGAAAATGTCATTGTTCTAAATTTTTGATATTGACCATGGCCATAGGAACTAGATGGCAAAGTGCAGATGTAGTGAGTGATTCCTGAGGAAGCCCTGTCATTCTGAGGTATCTACCGCTATGAATGGATAGAAAATCTATTTTATGTGTCTGGTTCAGTCTGTAACTTTTGTTCAGGAGTTATTATTTTTTTTCTTTTGAGATGGGGTCTCACTCTGTCACCCAGGTGGGAGTGCAGTGGCGCGATCTCAGCTCACAGCAAGCCTCGACTCCCCAGGCTCAGGTGATCCTCCCACTTCAACCTCCTGAGTAACTGGGACTGCAGGTGTGTGCCACCACACCCAGCTAATTTTTTTTTTTTTTTTTTTTTTTTGAGACAGAGTCTCACTCATCTCAAATTGTAATCTCCATGTGTCATGGGAGGAACCTGGCAGGAGGTGACTGGATCATGGGGGCAGTTTTCCCTATGCTATTCTTGTGATAGTGAGTTTTCACAAGATCTGATGGCTTAAAAGTATGTGGTGATTCCTTGGTCGGGCACAGTGGCTCATGCCTGTAATCCCAGCACTTTGGGAGGCTGAGGTGGGTGGATCACTTGAGGTCAGAAGTTCAAGGCCAGCATGGCCAACATGGTGAAATCCTGTCTCTACTAAAAATACAAAAATTAGCCGAGGGTGGTGGTGCATGCTTGTAGTCCTAGTTACTTGGGAGGCTGAGGCAGGAGGATCACTTAAACCTGGGAGGCAGAGTTTCCAGTGAGCCAAGATCAAGCCACTGCACTGCAGCTTGGTTGACATAACAAGACTCCATCTCAAAAATAAATAAATGAATGAATAAATAAGTAAATAAAAGCATGTGGTGGATTCCCCTCTCTTGCCGCCATGTAAGATGTGCCTTGCTTTCACTCTGCCTTCCACTATAATTGTAATTTTCCTGAGACCTCCCTAGCCATGCAGAACTATGTGTCAATTAAACCTCTTTTCTTTATAAATTACCCAGACTCAGGCAGTTCTTTATAGCAGTGTGAAAACAGATTAATACAGGTGCTTTGGTGAACATTAGACTTGTCCGTTAAAATTCACCAAGTTTAAGGTTATAGGGCTTCAGAAAGAGAACAGTTTGCATTTTTAGTAATTCCATGGTAGAGAGTTGGATTGAAAGAATCTAGAATAATTCAGGATCCAGTCTATTCTATAGGCAGATACCAAGAACTTGAAAATAATGCACAAGGCTAAAAACCTAATAAAAAGAGTGTTGTAGTTTTTCTCTAGAAATATGACTTTTTCTCTCTTGTATTAGTGTACTTTTAATATTAAAGCTCACTCTTTAGCAAGGCTTATAGATAATTTCCTTCTAATTATAGCCTTCTTGAACCTTTCATGACCTGCTCAAATCTTCAGTAATATGCTTAAGCCTTTAGTTTTGTCCCATTCTTCCTCTTTCGTAAATAACCGTTTTACTTTAGCACAAAAATTTACTAGACAGATTCTTTCTTATACAAAATTGTTCTGTTTTCTTTTTAACCTTCCTTACCGAAAGTTCATCTTCTTTCTTATAACTTTCTCCATGTGTCTCTCTCCTGCTTACCAGTAGAGATGGACTTTTGCCATGTTGTCCAGGCTGTTCGAAGCTCAAACAATTCTCCTGCCTTGGCCTTCCACAGTGCTGAGATCACAGATGTGAGCCACTGTGAGATATGACGAGATTTCTCTTCACATAGCCTGATCAATCCTTTATTCTTTAATTCATAGTACCCACCCCCTCGCCCCTTTTTCCTTTTTCTCTTTTTTTCCTTTCTGCCTTTGTTACATGCCCGAACATGCCACAGTACCAGGCTTATCAGTACGAGCTCACATTCCTTTCCTTATTTAAAAAAAAGACTAGCCCTCTAGCTCATTACAGACACCTCTTCCCCTTTTCCCCTCTCTCCCTTACATGCCCACCTTATCTAAAAAAAGTTCAAATGTCTAACCAACCGAGATTAGTTCAGATTGTGCAACCCAACCCCGGCCAATAGAAACAGAGTACAGGGACAGGACTTGCATCAGAAATACAGGCTTTCATGCCCCTTTGTTCAAGTGTGCTCTCGTGGCAACTGGCCAAAAAACAAACAAACAAACAAAATCCCTCAACACAAAAGTAAAATTGCTTTACTAAAAATCCTTTGTTTGAGTGTTCAAGCTCTTTAAGATTTTGAGGGTTATTCCCAACAGCCACCATACCTGGCCTGTTTACTTTTAACAATTACACCTGGATTCTCATAGAAACTGAGATATTAGACAAAGCTAGTCATCATTTTAAGTTATTTCCCGTTAATCATTTTTATAGCCTGTGAATATCAGGTGTTCACCTAAGTAAGAACCTTAAAGTTAAATATCTGGGTATTTTGTCAATAACTCAGAAGATACAGCTGCTTTTATTAAGCCAACAATATGAAATTAGTCTTACATACCAAAGAGTTTCAGAAACAAATTTATTCTGTTTTTAGAGTGAGTTTGTAATTTCATCACCTTAAAACATCTAGTACAATCTTGATGAACAGTTACCCCGGCAAAAATGTATGCTGACAATTTTGAAGACCTCTCTATTTTTATTTTATCAACAAACTTAAAACCAGCTTATTTATCAAAAATTTACTTAAGTAATGTGAACTAAAAACACTTGGGTTAGTTACTATATTTTTGTTACAGTACTCAATTTAAGTGCTTTTGTTCCTTTTAAATTTATTAATCAGATCTCTTTAATATATTTTAGTAGAAAAATATTATATACACACAACATTAAAACATACAGACAACACAAATACATAGAAACAGATTCTCTAGCTTTCATTTGGATATTTTAGTCATGAGACAATGTAACATAGTAATACAAACTCAGTTTATAGAAGGACAGTTGAACTCAAATTATATTTCTGACAAAATGGGACCTGTTCATATGGCTAATGTTTATTTGCCCCAATATATAATCTTATTAAGGCTGTGAACTAAAATTTTGGATAAGGAAATTTTCATAGCAGTTTGATAATCATAATAAACCTTTATTATTATCCTTCATTTCAGTTTCAAATGAGTTTAGGGTATATTTTTAATATTTATGTTTTAGCCAGGACTGGCTAAATTGTATAAGAAAAATAAAATCTTCAAGTGGTCTTGAATTTTTAGTAACAAATTTATCTTTTGTTTGCTAGTCTGGTTTGCTTGACTAGTCAATGTGGGTGAGGAAGCATTTTAACAGGGTTTTTTTTTTTTTTTTCCGGCTTTTTCTAGTCCCTCCGTAGTACATAAAGCAATTTTTATGCCAGACAAAGATATAATACCTCTGAGCTCAAGATTTTGACTTGTTTGATGTGAGAAACTAACTTTTATAAACATTTATGTAGTTATTTGCTTTTAGAATACCAATCCTTTAGTGTTCCATTACACAAAGTACTTTTTAGTCAGACAAACCTAGATTTACATTTCCAAAGGTGTCTAAATTGTTGGTTTTCATGAACCTGTTGTAATCTCTAAAGCTGTTAAGTTTTTTGCATTTTGACTGGAATGCTATAAGCAGTGAGTTTGTCTTAACACTAGCAGAAAAGTCAGCAGATTCAAAATAGGCAGAAAAAAAAATAGAGAAATAGAGAGCCTAAAAGCCTTTGTGTATTAACTCTGTAGTTGCAGTTTCTATTTCAGCTCTAAGAAAAACAGGCTTGGGGAGTTTGAATGATCTCCATGATGCCCATTGAGTTTGTGTGCACCAGGAAAAGCCATGTAGCCAGCTGGAGTCCCAGAAGACCTGGCATGCCTTCGTGTTTGAGAATCTCATTTCATTTCTTATTAATGTCTTAAAAGCAAAGAAAATCCCATAAATCGTGTCAGGGGAACGTCAGGAGTTTGTACTGGTGTGCAAAGAAAATTCATTAAATCTTGTCAGGAAAATGTCAGGAGTTTAGACTGGTGTCTTACACAGTGGCATCCGACATAGTGGTTTTTAATTAGCCATCCTGCATCCACCATTTAGGATGTTCATTTTTGCTCTTGGAAGATTTTCAGAAACAAGCAAGGGGGAAGGGCCAAATCATTTACACACATGCATAACCAAACCCAAATCAGAGTGTTCACAGAAATTTTAACCCAGGCATGCAGATCAAACAAAATATTAAACTAGGCATGCAGAAAGAACCAAAAATGAACTCACCAGAAAAGACATGCCTCTAAGGCAGATTGTAAATTCTGTAGAAACTGGAGTACTCTCCACAAGGACGCTTCTCAGGAAGGGCTTGCCAAAAAAAGAATTTTATAGTTCCAAGAGAGATGCAGCATTCTTCATTGAAGGTAGGCTTATAACCAAACCAAATCTCAGATAAAGTCAAAAAGCCTCTCTCAGGAAGAAGGAGCTTAGCCTGAGTGAAAGCTTGCCAGGGCAAAACAGGTGAGCCATGGAAGCAGAGAGCTCAAAGGGCTCAAGGTGAGCACAGCCCACAGGTTCCAAGAATCACTGATTCCTTCCAAAAGTGATCTTGCTTCAGGTTCCACTTCTGGAAACCATTTATGTCAACCTAAAAAACAAACACTGAGAGGTTCTCTAAAAGAAAATGATGTTTACATGGTAATGGGTCATTGCAGTGGGAATACTCATGCCATATGACCTATGTGCATATTCTGGGAAGTAAAAGAAGACAAAGGTTTTTAGAGGAAAAGTGAGGAGGATTACATGGTTGTTTGGAGAGAGTGATCCTTAGCTACAAGGAACAATATGGGTGGTGCCAGTTCCAGGTTGGACAGGCAGTTGCTGGGCAGATGTCCTTATAGTATTTTTTTGTACAAGGTTATGGTTTTTGCAGTCTTTCGTGATGGTTTTTGTTATCAGACATTTGTGAGTGAGAATTCCTGCTTCACGGCCTTCCCCAGCTCTATTCATCAGGATTTTTTTTTTTTATATAACATTAAGTGACTCCAGATTTATTCTGACAACTTCCACAACTTTTGTTTATCAGTCAAGGAAAGAAGAGACAAATAAAAGTCCAGTGTATTGAGTGTTTAATATTTACTGGACTCTAAGAGTACAAAGATGAACTTTTTGCTCTTCTCAGGAAGGGAAAATCAGACACATTGTACTGTTGCCATACCAAGGGATCATCAGGAGGAAGCTAGAGGGGAGGGGGTAGCCATGGGAGCACAGGGTAGCCTCAGGGGGCAGGAAAGGCACCTTAGAGGGGCTTTAATGTATACTACCTTAGCACTGTCCTGGGGAGGGACAAAATTCTCTTGGTCTCTTGTGCCTTAGTTCTCCAACAAAGGTAATTAATGGACTTTAATTCCAGGAAACATAGCTGTGTTATGGAAGAGCAGCCACACACAGTTGGGCTTCTGGGTCTGCTCTCACACTCAGCTGGTGCCACAAGTAGGCAGAAAAGCTATTTCTCAGAGCTTCTTAGCCTTGGAATTGAGGAATGGTGTGGGCCCCAGCAATCTTAATTATGCTTTCTCCAAATGCTTTGTGAACCCCCAAAATCTGAGACAGGTCTCAGTTAATTTAGAAAGTTTATTTTGCCAAGGCTGAGGACACGCACCCATGATTCAGCCTCAGGAGGTCCTGAAGACATGCACCCAAGTTGGTTAGAGCAGTGTGGTTTTATCCATTTTAGGGAGACATTGGTTCATGTTGGGGGAACCAGCCCCCACTATTTCAACATAGGTTCTTTTCTATTTTCCCTAAGTGTTGGCCAGTCTGAGAAATAAAGAGAAAGAGTACAAAAGAGAGAAATTTTACAGCTGGGCCTCCGGGAGTGTCATCACATGTCAGGTTCTGTGATGCCCACTGAACCTCAGAACCAGCAAGTTTTTATTGGGATTTCAAAAGGGGAGGGGGGTACAAACAGGGAGTGTCATCACATGTCAGCAGGTTCTGTGATGCCCACTGAACCTCAGAACCAGCAAGTTTTTATTAGGGATTTCAAAAGGGGAGGGGGATACAAGCAGGGAGTAAATCACAAAGATCACAAGCTTCAAGGAGCAATAAAATATCACAAGGCAAATGACAGAGCAAGATCACAAGGCCAGGGTGAAATTAGAATTACTGATGAGGTTCCATCCCGCTGGGCACACATTGTCATTGATAAGTATCTTAACAGGAAACAGGGTTCAAGAGCAAAGAACCAGTCTGACTAGAATTTGCTAGGCTGGAATTTCCTAATCCTAGCAAGCCTGAGAGCTCTGCAGGAGACTAGGGCGTATATCATCCCTTATCTTCAACTGCATAAGACAGACACTTCCAGAGCGGCCATTTTAGAGACCACCCCCTGGGAATGCATCCTTTTCCCAGGGCTATTCCTTGCTGAGAAAAGAATTCAGCGATATTTCTCCTATTCGCTCTCTGCAAGAAGAGAAATATGACTCTATTCTGCCCAGCCCCTTAGGCAGTCAGACCTTATGGTTATCTCCCTTGTTCCCTGAACATCGCTGTTATCCTGTTCTTTTTCAGGGTGGCCAGATTTCATATTGTTCAAACACACATGCTTTACAGACAATTTGTGCAGATAATGCAATCATCACAGGGTCCTGAGACGACATACATCCTCAGCTTATGAAGATGACAGGATTAATGTAACATAACAAGATTAAAGACTGGCACAGGAAATTATAAGAGTATTGATTAGGGCAGTGATAAATGTCCATGAAATCTTCACAATTTATGTTCAGAGATTACAGTAAAGACAGGTGTAAGAAATTATAAAAGTATAAAAGTATTAATTTGGGGAACTAATAAATGCTCATGAAATCTTCACAATTTATATTCTTCTGCCATGGCTTCAGCCGGTCCCTCCATTTGGGGTCCCTGACTTCCTGCAACAGGTTCAGTCTGGAAAGGCGGGACAACTTGAAGCAGGGAGGGGGCTTCCAGGTCGTAAGTAGAGATAAGAGACAAATGGTTGCATTCTTTTGAGCTTCTCATTGGCCTCTCCAAAGGAGGCAATCAGATATACATTTATCTCAGTCAGCAGAAGGGTGACTGAATAGAATAGGAGGCAGGTTTGCCCTAAGCAGCTCCCAGCTTGACTTTTCCCTTTAGCTTAGTGATTTGGGGGGGTCCAAGATACTTTCCTTTCACAGCTTTAAGCCAGTCTTTTTCCTAGGTGACATTTTAGTTTATCAGGTTGCAGGTTGCTGGCACACTCATCCCTTTTCTCAAATATCTTTTATACCTGAGTGAAATGACAATTGAGGGAAACTCATTTACAGAAAGACAAAGAAGACCATGTAAATTTGCACTAAAGCATAAATCTTCAGTCTCTCTAAAATGATTTTCTCTGAATTCTGAATACCTGACATAGTAGAATATTGGATTCTTGCATAAAGCCTTGACCTTCACAACATGTTTGTGTAGTGGGCAATGAAAATTGTTAACCAGGCTTATTACTAAAAGGAAAAATGCAGGTTTCTGAGAGGATTTCTTGCCTGATGTCACCCAGGTAACCATGCTAGGAGATAGATCTGATATTAAAATTCCTTCAGCTAGCTGGATTACAAACCTTCTAGGGTTGCTGACCTCTGAAATCCAGGTGATTTTGATAATTTGGAATTTAGTGATATATGAGCAGGTTTTCCAGACTTGTGGTTTTTTTTTTTTTTTTCTCCTCTGCCCAGATTCTTATAGAATTTGGTCATAAGTGCTTTTTCCCTGAGTGATAGGATGGGAAGGAAGAGATTTAAGAACTGGAAACACTGAGAGGATTACAAATCTGTTGAGCACAAACTCCAGAGCCTGATTTTTGGCAGGTTCTGTTCTGGACTTGAAAACACGTTCAGTAATGATTTGTGCCCTTAAGGAGTCACTACCTGTGCACGGGCAATTCTTATTTAAGAATTGCCTGGAAAGGATGGTGATGAAAGTAGATGGAGTATCAGGTTCTCAGCTTATCTGGGCTCTTTCATGCACTTGTGGGACTAATTGAGAATTGTTTTATTCACTCATTGACTCATTTATTCCCCTTGAACTGCTTATTTGTTCCACATTAAAGGAAACAAGGAATTAGGAATCTTAGATTTATTCCCACTCATATCACAAACTGATTGTGTGACTAAGTGGGCAATTTGACTGTTCCTTACCTTAGTTCATACGTTTGTAAAATGCATATCATAATTCTTGCCCTAAGTGACTGTTTTGGTTACTTTAGAGAATGAAGTGAGAAAAATTGTTATTATAGCATTTTGACAAATATTTAATGTACCCCTATGAGATAGTATTATTATTTTTAGGCCAGTGGTTCTAAACTTCGGTATGAGTAATGATCCTTAGAGAATATATGAAAATGCATATTACTGAACCTACATTCACAGATTCTGAGGGTCTGTGACCAAGGAATCTGCATTTTAAGAAGCACTTCAAGTAAGTGTGATGCGAATGGTCCAAGAATTCCACTGAAAAATACTAGTGTGTCTGCAGAATACTGGGGAATTCCTCAGCAAGGTGTCTTTTTTCAGGATGATCTGGGGGCCCTCATCTTGAACCCTTTTCCTTGGGTTTATTTGTACATGTTCAGAAGGGATTTCTCTTATTTCTTATGTTTGTCTGCATGCCATGCAAGGGGCTTACAATCAATAGGTGCTTAGTGGAAATGTGCTGGCCTGCCCTACATGCAGAAAACCATGATTCTGCAGGTGAATGGGCTGGAGTGTAAGCAATCTTTTGTTTTCTTTTTTTAAAATAGCAATGCAGAGTCCTCAGAGAAGAGATTCAGAATGAACAGCTTTGTGTCAGACTTTGGAAGACCTCTGGAGCCAGATAAGGTATTTTCTCGCCAAGGCAACGAGGAGTCCAGGTCTCTCTTTCACTGCTACATCAATGAGGTGGAACGCTTGGACAGAGCCAAAACTTGTCACCAGACCACAGCCCTTGACAGTGATGTTCAACTCCAGGAAGCCATCAGAAGCAATGGGCAGCCAGAGGAGGAGCTGAACAGGCTCATGAAGTTTGACATCCCCAACTTTGTGAACACAGACCAGAACTCCTTTGGGGAGGATGATCTTCTGATTTCTGAACCACCTATTGTTCTGGAAACTAAGCCACTTTCCCAGACCTCACATAAAGACCTAGATTGAGAAACATGCTCTGTAAAGGGTCTTCCTGAAGATGTGGATTCTATCTTTATATGGCAAGAAATCTACACCCACCAAAATTGTGTGTGTTTGGGGGAGAGAGAGGCACAGAGATAGAGAGACAGAGAAGAGACCCCTTTAGAAGAGAGCTGAGCTGATTAAGCTGAATGGTTTTTTGTTTTGCTTTGCTTTTGCTTTTTAATACATTTGGAGCTTTGGTGGTATTAAAGTATTTACAACAAGCTTGTCCAACCCATGGCATGTGTCCCAGGACAGCTTTGAATGTGGCCCAACACAAATTTTAAACTTTCTTAAAACATTATGAGATTTAATTTTTTTTTTTTTCCTATTTTTTTAAAGCTCATCAGCTATCATTAGTGTTAGTGTATTTTATGTGTGGTCCAAGACAACTTTTCTTCCAATGTGGCCCAGGGAAGCCAAAAGACTGGACACCTCTGATTTATACTAGCTCATCTTCCTTGTTCAAAAATTTGGCCAAATAGTTATTGTCAGCATTCTTGGGTGAGGATTAGCCTACCACGTTCTAATCTGGCCCTGCCACTACCATGCTCTACCTTTAGCAAGTTGGTTTACCTCTCTGGGCTGCCCCATTTTTAACTGTAGGTTGACATGTCTGGAGTGATCCATCCCACCTCTAATATTTTGTGAATTTATGACTTTGCCTTCAGATGAGGCTAAGCTATACACAAAATAGTATAAACTAGGGTACTGCCTCATACCTCTCGTAGGCTCTCCCAAATCTCTGTACCTTCCACTCAACCCTTAATTGAACCAAGCTTTAGTCAGGGGGTCTGAGTATCTACCAGAATGTCAGGAGACTCATCTTGCACAGTCACGATGGCCAGTGTTTCTGGTGGGTTGTGCTGAAACAGCTCTTCTGAGAACTTCCAACCACCCATGCTCTAACCTGGGGACAGCCATCCCGTGCCTCAGAATAAGTACCAATTCATAGGTCATGCATGGTACTCTTGTCCCCAAGAAAAGTTAGGAAGGTTGTCAGCTGAGTGAGGGGAGGTGCCTTCTGGGTATCTCTGTGTTGGTGTATCTGTGCCATTGACTACAGAACAAGAAAAATACTATTTGCCATGCTATTACCTTGGCAGATGTATGGGTGATAGTCATCTGTATTTGAGTTGAGATGGTCAGTGGGTTGTAAATTCCCCACTAGCAGATATTCAGGGTGGCCTGAGTTACGTAAACTTGTGAGCAACACAGAGTTCATTTATGGAGGAATCAAAGCTGCAGACTGGTGTTAAAACAACTTGGTTTTGTGCACGCAGTTGCATGCATGGCAAGCTGTTAATCTCTGGGTGGCATTTTCATTATGAATTTGTTCACCACCTGTCTTGCTTAAGCTATAAAATAAATGCATTTGACTGCACAGAAATTTTCTCTGGTTCTTTATTTTCACACATCCAATTTTTTATTTCCCAAAAAGTTGTACCATGTTTATAATGTCTCTTGGAGTAGGCAGTGCTGACTCTTCCTTAATCTCTGGGATTCTGGTGATCTGAGTCATGCATGAGATTTCATTTAGGGATTATTTCGCTAAAACAAATCCTTTTTCTATGACGTATTTTAAAGAAAATATCATTCTTTAAGACTATAACACTAAACAGTAAAACAAAGCATGGAATTTTTTTTTTTTTGTAATTAAAGTGACTAACATTTTTACAAATAGATGCTATTTTCATGAATTTTTTATGCAAGAGAGCAAGAGTATTAAAGAATGCTGAGTTTGTTAACTTTTTTTTTTTTCTTTTTTTGAGAGATGGAGTCTTGCTCTGTCACTCAGGCTGGATGGCTCACTGCAACCTCCACCTCCTGGGTTCAAGTGATTCTCCTGCCTCAGCTTCCCAAGTAGCTGGGACTACAGGCACGTGCCACCGCACCTAGCTAATTTTTGTATTTTTTAGTAGAGACGAGGTTTCACTATATGTTGGCCATGCTGGTCTCGAACTCCTGACCTCAAGTGGTCTACCTGCCTTGCCTCCCAAAGTGCTGGGATTACAGGTGTGAGCCACCGCGCCTGGCCAGAGTTTAACTTCTGAGTATGAATATTCGTAATTTATTTAATGAGATATAAATCATGGGCTATTATTAAAGTTCACAGCTACTTAGTGGTATCTTATTTAGAAGTAGATTTATTGATCAGAAGATCGAAAGATATTTAAAAGTTAGACAAATACCCATGACTATATTATCATTTTTATGAACAAAATATTAAGAACTGTGAATAGTCTAAGATTTTGCCCCTCCTGCAAGTTAGCTTGCCATAGTCTCGTGGATGCTGCCAGAAGACACAAGAGTCTTGGGTCAGAGACAAAAACTTCATTACAGCACAGCAGACCACATATGCTTCATACTCATCTTGGTTCCTGAGTTTGTTTCCTATTGCTGTTGTAAAGAATTACCACAAATTTAGTGACTTAGAGCAACACAAATTTATTCTCTTACAGTTGTAGAGTAGAGAAGTCTAAAATCAGTTTCAGTGGGCTAAAATCAAGTTGTCAGCACAGCAGCATTCCATCTGGAGGCTCTCAGGATTAATCAGTTTTCTTGCCTTTTCTGTCTTCCAGCGGTTGCTCCCACTCTCTGGCTCCTCTTCTTCCACTTTACATCTCTGTCTTTAACCATCCTGCTTCTCTCTTATAAGGACCTTTGTGATGACACTGGGTTACCTAAGATATATTCTCATCTTGAGATCCTTCACTTAATCACATCTGTAAAGTCCCTTTTGCCACATAAGGCAACATATTGACAGGTTTCAGGGATTAGGATGTAGACATGTTTCGGGAGCCATTACCCTACTAGTCTTCCCTTTGTCCCCAAAGGTTTATATCCATTCTATATGCACAATACATACACCCCATCCCAATATACTCCACAGTCTCAATTCACTATAGAATCAATTCAAAGTCAGGTATATTACCTAAATCTTATCAGCTTAAAAGTCCCAGATCTTATCTTAACCACCTGAGTTTGGTGTTAGTGACATCCTGGGTATGATTCATGCTGGGGAAAAACTCTCCATCTGTGGACCCATAAAACTAGAAAATAAGTTATTTTCTCCCAAAATACAATGATGTGACCAACATAAGATACTAGTTACAAATATAGTTGTCTTTCAGTATATGCAAGGCACTGGATCCAGGCCCCCTGTGTACACCAAAATCCTAGCATACTTAAGTCCCGCAGTAGGTCCTGCAGAATCTGTGTATATGAAAAGTTAGCCTTCCATATATGTGGGTTTTACATCCCAAGAATACTGGATTTTCAATCCCCATTTGGTGAAAAACATCTGCATACAAGTGGACACGTGCAGTTCAACCCTATAAAAGGAGAGAATGGAAGGAAAAATGAATCATCAGTCCAGAGGAAGGGGTAACTATGAGTTGAAGTTTAAATCTAAGTATGCATATGGGGCCTCAGGGAAGCCCCTAATCCCCGAAAGCAGGAACTTGTGGTTAACAACTTCTTGGATCTTTTATTGCTGATTGGCTGGAAGTTAGGTAAGCTACAACTTGAGTAAGGAGCTTTTGTTTTTTTTCTCTAAACCACTCCAAAACAGGAAACCAACCAGCCTGCCTGTCTCAAAGTTGGCAGTGTTTCTGCTGGTATAACATTTTCAAGAACTAGGGTGTCTCCTGGATATATCACAGAAACTTACTACATTAGGCAAGAAGTTCCTGTGTGGATCACTCCTGAATAACCCTATCTCTATTCCTAGCTTGTACTTAAATGGATAACATGATCCATGAGTCATACTACTAATTTTTTCAAAGAGAGCCCCTCTGTGTGATTTAATACTCTTTTTGTTTCTTTTGAGACAATAGCAAAGGTTGCCTAGTCATGTTCTTGGCTTTCTCTCCAGAGCATGCTTTCCTGCTGGTGAATCTTCTAATTTTAGTGTTTTTGCAATGTAATTGGCTGAGAATTTCCCAAATCATCAATCCTGATTCCCCTTCACTTAAAGTTCTTCCCTCAATTTATCTTTCCTCTTGCATTTTACTATCAGCAGCAAGAAGAAACCAGGCCTCATCTTTAACATTTTGCTTGGAAATCCTCTCAGCTAAATATTCAACTTTATTATTTACAGATTTTGCTTTCTACATAATTGTAGGGCACAATTCACCTAAGCTTTCTGCTGCTATGTAACAAGGATCTCCTTTTCTCCACTTTCCAATAACATGTTCCTCATTTCCATTTTAACTTTCATCTGCAGTACCTTTAATGTCCATAGTTCCACCAATAGTCTGTTCATGATGATTTAGGTAGTTCATAAGTTTTTTTTTGTTGTTTTTTTGTTTTTGAGATGGAGTCTCTCTCTGTTGCCAGGCTAGAGTGCAGTGGCACGATCTCGGCTCACTGCAACCTCCGCCTCCCGGGTTCAAACGATTCTCCTGCCCCAGCCTCCTGAGTAGCTGGGACTACAGGTGTGCACCACCACGCCCGGATAATTTTTGTATTTTTAGTAGAGATGGGGTTTCATCTGTTGGCCAGGATGGTCTCGATCTCTTGACCTTGTGATCCGCCTGCCTCGGCCTCCCAAAGTGCTGGGATTACAGGTGTGAGACACTATGCCCGCCAGATAGTTTTTTTTCTATCATGCTCAGCACTTCCCTCTGAGTCCCCACTTACAGTTGTTCACATCCATATTTCTACTAACAGTCTACTCAAGGCAATCTAGTCAGTTTATATCATGTTCTTCAATATTCTACCAGCCACTGCCCATTGCCAACTCCACATTTTTAGTTGTGTTTTGTTTTTTGACAACAGCAACAGAAATTAATATAGTTCCTCTTGTCTTTAGGTCTCACAGTGTGGAGATGCAAGGACTCAGGGAGATGCTGTGCACACAGTGGGTTGGCGTCACGGCTATGGAACCCTGAGCTTAGGGGAACCCTGTGTTTTGACAATGGGTTGCAAGCAAACCTGCCTGGCCTTTACCTCAGAAGGAGATACTATCTTCATTATGCTGGCTAGTCAATAAACCTGCTCTGTGCTCCAGAGGGAGACACTATCTCCATCTTCCAAGGCTGTTCACTTTGCAAACATTGTTGAATAGACAGCTGAGACAAAGGTGTCAGTGCCCCTGCTCACTATACATGCAGAAACCTGGCAGGCCTTTGGAAACTGTGTCCCAAACCAAAAATGATCAAAGAGTATATGGTATAAGTCACTGGGGATTTTTGAGAAAGAAACAACTTTAAAGAAATTGTGAAAAGAATGAAGGTGACTTTTTAAATGCCTGAATTTCTCTTTTAGAGATGTACAACCACCTCAGGTTAAATTCAATGAATATTTTTCCCTTCTGAAAACTGCCAAGACTTTGCCAAAATATATATAGTATATGTGAGCTATTTATTGCCTACTGAAAAATTGTCTATTATTGGTAGAACAATAATCCATCCTGTCACCCAGAAATGACGTATAGTAGAAATAGAAAGTCTTTATGTCTAGGCCAGGCTTTTAGACATATTGAGAGAGGCGACTTCAGGCAGCCTATGATCAGAGGTGGTGAGTTGTTAGCTTGTGCTGATTCTTGAGACAGATGTGTGTGAGTGGCACAGAGAAAATATTCTTGTTTTTCTATGGAGTTGGAGTTTTTGAATAAATTTTGCAGAAAACTTGGGATCCTCAGCTAAGAACAACCCTTGGGAAGTTCATTTACTGTATAGCTAGTGAGAGGTCTCCAGAGAAATACGCTTGCCTTCGGAAGAATGTGTGTACATTTTAAGGAAAAATACTTCATAAAATCCAGAGATACTGGAGAGAGATGTATATACATTTCTAGGATCCTTTCCATCCGTTCTCTGTGGAGCAAAGTTTTTTCTTCCTCATGTTTTGCTTCTTTCTCCTGTATATAAACAGAAGAACTCTTTTTTTCTCCATCCCTCATCTAGGATACAGCTGTTGTATGTATAGGAAATTTTAACCTAGTTTTCAGTGTTACTTCAGGGGTAGAATTGGGATGTGAGGGACCATGTGGTTATGGATGGCTTTTAAAATGAATAATGAGAATCTGAACTGACCCAGATAACCTGGGGTATACATTTATGATAAAATTAATAAAAACAAATGTTAAAAATTTAACACAAATGGTGTTAGACTTCATTCCAAAAACGCCTCATTAGAGAGCAGAATAGTGTCAAGTGTAAGTGTAGGAGAGTTTGTACACACAAGTCGCTCCGTATAGTACCCACGGACCCTATGAGCTGCCAGTGTGAGTTTGAAAGCACCAGCCTTTGGCTTCAAGTGAAATGTATGCGAACAACTTGCATTAAAGAAATAATCAATTCAGAGGTAATTATGATAACAACAGTGTCATAGGCTGTGTTCCATAAAAGCCCGAAAAGATTTATTGTAGGTGAGCTATAAGAAGGGGAATGATTGAAGCAGTTAGAACAGGGGAAAAGCCACCAAGAATGTCATCTCAGCTGCAGACTGGCCACATTCTGATCTCACAGGAAGTTCTGGGGCACAAATGGTACTACAGAATCAGTCCCACCGTGAGGCAGGGGCATGATCTTTTGTTGCCCCAAGCCAATCAGGGTAAGATGGCTTCTGCTTTGATCAAGGGTAATTTTTGAGAGAAGAGGGTGCTGGTTAACATCTCTAGCAGCTGAGAACAGGCACTGGCTAGTAAAGGACCCTGTGTGGGCACTAGCAGCATGCATTACAAACAATAACAGGTGACATTTATTAGGCACTAAGCTGCCCCTGTCCTGAGTTAATTTTTGTAAGCCTACTATGAGGACTCTCAACAGAGAGGTCTAAGTGATCCTTTAAATATCATGTCACGTTACTTCTCTGTTCAAAATCCTTCGATGGCTTCCTATTTCATGCAGTGAAGAAGCCACAGTCCTTATGATGACCTGAAAGCTCTGCGTGATCTATGTTCCCCTCCCCTGCCTATCACAGAAGCAGCCCTTCCAATAACTTTTATGTGTGTGTGTGGCGGGGTAGGGCAGGTGGTCTTAGTAAGCCAAGAGTCGTTACATCTGGGATGAGCCCTTTTCCTGCATAGATCTGAGCCTACTCCCCTTAGGGCACTGCGTTGTCAGCTCACAAGCTTACGATCGTGACTTTAAGTTTCCTCTTTATTTTTGTCACCTGGAAAATTCACCCTCTTTCATGCTTAGCTCTATATTACTTTTGTTGTATTTTATACAACATTACTAAAAGTTTTATTTAAGAGGTATTCAAATTAGCTCAGTTCACTGTGTTTCCAGAACTGGAAACGTGTTATTTATTCAGTTTTAGAATACCTGTTGGATTCTCCTTAAAAATATATTTAGTCTATTTCTCAGGTGAAAATCTCTGCCTTTTCATCTATTTTGTCCATCATTTCCTCTATGCTCTTAAAATATTGCAATTAATTATGGTTTTTATAAAAAGACTCTACTAACTCTAACGCCTAAGTAATCTGTGGATTTGCATCTATTGTTTAGTGTTTCTTATTCTCGTACTACTAATCATATGGTCTTGACATTTTGCATGTCTAGATATTTTTTATTATTTGGCAGACATTGTATATGAAAAATCCATTGATACAACATGGGAAGTTATCTTACATGAGAGATGTATTCCTCTTTCCTTTGTTAAGCAGATAGGGCGAGAGGCTGATTATCTCACTTGAATCAGGCATTGAAGTGGGTCAGGACTGGACTGCATTTTTAAAATATCTTTGAGGTATAACTGACAAAATAATTTTTACATATTTGAAGTGCACAATGTAATACATTTTGACACAGTATACACTCAAGAAATCATCACCACAATCAAGATAATAAACATGTCCATCATCCATAAAAATTATGATGCCCTTTTATAATCCCTCCCTCCCATCCCTTTCTCCGAAACTACAGATCTGCTATCCATTATGATATATCAGTCCATATTTTCATGGTATTTATATAAGTGAAATCATGCAGTATATACTCTGTTTTGCCTGGCTTCTTTCATTCAGCATAATTATTTTGAGATTCATCCATGTTGCTGTGTGTGTCAATAGTTCATTCCTTTTCATTGCTGAGTAGTGTTTCATTGTGTGGCTATACATACCATAATTTGTTTATCTACGTATTTGTTGATGGATGGTTGGGTTACTTATAATTTTGGCTATTGCAAATAAATATTTTCTATGAATATTTGCTGTAAATATTCACTTATAAGTCTTTGTATGAACATGTGCTTCTGTTTGTTTAAGTTCCTAGAAGAGGAATGTCTGGGTCATATAGTAGATAGGCATTTGTCTTTTTAAGAAACTGCTAAACAGTTTTCCAAAATGGTTGTACAATTTTAACTTTCTCACAGTGTATATGAATTCTGGTTGCTCCGCTTCCTATCCAACATATTGTAATATCAGTCTTTTAAATTTTATCCATGCTAATATGCACTTGTAGTAGTATCTCATTTTTCAATTGCATTTCTCTAATGGTATTCAGCATTTTTTCATATGCTTATTTTTCATCAGTATATCTTTAGTGAAGTGCCTTTTCAAGTCTTTGTCCCATTGTTTTATTAGGGAATTTGTTTTATTATTGTTTTGAGAGTTCTTTATATTCTGGAAAAGTAAGTTATCTATCAGATACAGGATCTGCAAATAGTTTCTCTCAGTTTGTGGGTTGTCTTTTCATATCCTTAACAGTGTCTTCAAAGGACAGAAATTCTTCATTTTGGTGAACCTAGTCCATAATTTTTTTTTAAATATATCATGCTTTTCATGTCATATGAAATAAATCTTTGCCAAACCCAAGGTCATAAAGGTATAACCCTATGCTTTTTTTTCCTAGAAGTTTCATTGTTTCAGATTTTCATTAAGGTTTATGATTCATTTTGAGGTTTTTTCTTTTTTTCTTTTCTTTTTTTTTTTTTTTTTGCTTATGGATATCTATACGTTCCAGCACAGTTTGGTGAAAAGATCCTTTCTCCAGTGTATTGCCTCTGCAACTTTACTGAAAATCAGTTGTCTATATATGTGTTGGGTTTTTTTGTTTTTCTTTTTACAATTCTGGACATTCTATTTACCTATTTGACACTCATTCCACACTTCTTGATTATTATAGCTTTAGAAGTCTTGAAATCAGGTAGTAATATAGTTTGGATATTTGCCCCCTCCAAATATCATGTTGAAATGTAACCTCCAATGTTGGAGGTGGGCCTAGTGGAAGGTGTTTGGGTCATCAGGGCAGATTCCTCATGAATGGCTGTCTTCACAGTAATGAGTAAGTTCTCTAAGAGTCCACACGAGAGTTGGTTATTTAAAGGAGCCTCACACTTCCTCTCCTTCTTGCTCCCTCTCTCACCATGTGATGCACCTGCTCCCCCTGTGCTTTCCCCATGAGTGAAAGCTCCCTGAGGCCTCACCAGAAGCTGAGCAGATGCTGGTGCCACACTTGTGCAGCCTGAATAACTGTGAGCCAAATAAACCTCTTTTCTTTATAAATTACCTACTCTCAGGTATTCCTTTGTACTAATGCAAATGGATTAATACAGACAGTGTATGTTTCTTCTTCTTCTCCTTTTTTTTTTTTTTTTGTTTGTTTGTTTTTTTGAGACAGATTCTTGCTTTGTTGCCCAGGCTGGAGTACAGTGGTGGGATCTTGGCTCCTTGCAACCTCCACCTCCCGGGTTCAAGTGATTCTCATGCCTCAGCCTTCTGAGTAGCTGAGATTACAGGTGCATGCCCTCATGCCCACCAAATTTTTATATTTTTAGTAGGGATGGGCTTTTGCCATGTTGGCCAGGCTGATCTCAAACTCCTGGTCCCAAGTGATCCAGTTGCCTTGGCTTCCCAAAGTGCTGGGATTACAGGCATGAGCCACCACACCCGGCCAAGTCTTCTAATGTTGTTCTTCCTGTTTATTGTTGTTTTGACTATTTGGCATCCTTTGCATTTCCATATGAATTTTAGAATCATTTTTTAATTTTAATTTTTATTTATTTGTTTTCTGAGACAGGGTCTCACTCTGTCACCCAGGCTGGAGTGCAGTGGCACAATCATGGCTCACTGCAGCCTCAACCTCCCCAGGCTCAAGCCATCCTCCCACCTCGGCCTCCCAGATTGCTGAGACTGCAGGCACATGCCACCACACCTACCTAATTTTTTTCTTGTATTTTGTAGAGATAGCATTTCGTCATCCTGTCCAGGATGGTATTGAACTCATGGGCTCAAGCAGTCCACCTGCTTCAGCCTCCTAAAGTGCTGAAATTACAGGTGTGAGCCACCACGCCTGGCCAGAATCAGTTTTCATATTCCCTTTCTTACATCCTATTCTCCCTAAATTCCACTCATTTCTTAAGATACAACTTGAAAGCTGTATTTTTCAAAAAATGTGCCCCAGATCCCTGGTGAAAGAAATTTGTACCTTCTCTGTGCTCTCTTCACACTTCATAACATTTTTATTTCATATATTCACATTTGGTTATATGTACATGTCTGATCTTTTCTGCCACACAGTAAACTTTTCAAGATCAGCAATCTTGGTGTGTTCCCTCTGTCTGCTTGAAAAACTAGTTTGATACTTTGCAGGAGTGAGCCCTGTGTTGAGAGACCTGTGGAAGACATGTAGCTCATTTCCTGCATATTGTCAAGGCATCCAAGAGATTTACAATTGTTTATTCTATTGTTTGATGTCTCCAAGATCTCTCAGTCTTTATTATTTCTATTGACACTAATGTACTTTCAAAGAATAATGGGATTATTATTTTCCAAATATCCAAACATACTCGAATTGACTTGTGATGGTAATAAATGCAGCTGCATCTTAATCTATTAATTGTTCACATCCTTCTTCATCCTTGAACTCTTGGAGGAATGTCACATCGTTAAAGATATTGATATCTTTGGCCAGCAGTGCAGTAGTACATAAACTCAGACCTACTGAATATACACCGGCCCTCTATCTTATTATTCTCAGGAAGATTATTTTCATGGAGTTTAATTATGTCCTTCTTAGGGAAGAAATTCAGCTTAGAGATCTGGCAGCATGGGAATACGTGTAGTCTGCTTTCTGTAGGGCCTAAATTGTTTCATATTTATTAGGGACAAATACAATACAGAAATTGTTTTAGCATCTAACACATTAGCAGCATAACTACATGAGTAGGGAAATCAATTTTCCCATCCCACTCAGGCATTATGCCACTGTGACACTCACCCTAGGTAATGGTTTCCTCTGTGAGCAGTTTAAGGCTCCAGGACAGTTATGAATTTGACTTTGTGTTTTTCTTCCTTAGTCTTTCCACATTTATTACACCTGGTGAGATTATATGAATCCTGTTTATTTGCAGCACAGCACTAATCTTTATTAAAGCATCATGTGTTTAAAAGCTAGTAGACAATTTGTTAGAAAACAGAAATGCTCTCAGATTTTGTCCTAAAGTATAATCTTGATTAGTGGTTAAAGAAAATTTATGTTAAAAATTTAAATACAGATATATTAAAACAAAAAATGATTATTAGTTGATTCCATTAAATACTATAGCAGTCATTTGCCTTTAAGCCTATTTCTATGGAAGCTTTGCAATGATTCTCCCTTAAAGTCCATCAAAGGCCTGTGTCATTATCATCATCATCTTCATCGTCGTGGAATTAATTGCTCTGGAGTATCCCAGGGAAATAAAGAGCTAAACACACTGGGGATGTGTGCATGTCAGTGTGTGTGCATGTATACAAGGAGAATAATAATAAGACATTAGATCTTGGATATATATTCCACTGAGAGAAGGATGTGATCAGAAAAACCTGGTGTGGTGAAAAAATAAAGTGGTAGGAGATGGTCAAATGGAAAGAAGTCATAGCAAAGGTGGTAGTAGAGTGGCATGGTTAGAAAATTCATAGAGCGGTTTGAAGGAAGGCGAGTGTTGTAGACAAAATAATGCTACCCACCACTCACCCTCCTATGTCTGCTTGTGAATATGTTATGTGTTTGGCAAAAGGGCCTTTGCAGATTAAGGACCTTGAGATGAGTCTGGAAAATGAGCCTGCATTATCCAGGTGGGCCCAATCTAATCACATGAGTGGGGCATAAAATCAGAGAAGCTGAGTTAGAGCTGGAGGGAGATGTGACCACGGAAGAACGCTCAGAGAGATGTAAAGTTGCTGGCTATGAAGATGGAGGAAGGCAGGCACAAGCCAAGGAATGTGAGTGGTTTCCACAAGCTGGAAAAGGCAAGAAAATAGATTCTTTTCTAGAGAATTCAGAAAAGAGCAGTCTTGCTGATACCTTGATTTTAGCCCAACAAGAACTGTGTTGGACATTTGACCTACAGAACTGTAAGACGATAAACTTGTGTTGTTTTAAGTCATTGGGTTTGCTATAACTTGTTACAACAGCAATAGAAAACTAATAGAGAGGATTTATGTAAGACATTAGAGGTCTGTTATGGAGTGTGGATAGGAAGACTGGGATCAGAGCGAGGAGGACCTCGGTGATTAGGGCAAGGATTCTAATGTTTACAACTTAAAAAAAAAAAAAAAAATAGTGTGAAGTGGGCAGGTGGAATGTGTCAAGCAATTTTTTAGGAATAACTACCTGTCAATGCCGTTGTAGACTATTTGGAGTGAGGGCAGCATTGGAGTAGAGGAATCAGTTAAGCTCCTAATAGAAAAATCAAGAAGTAAAATGCTGACAGGGCTTCAGTAATGGTGGTAGCTATGAAAATGTAGACAGACAAATATGTGCATTATTTTGAAGAAAGTGTCTACAAGTTTGATGACTCCATCTTGGAGAAGATAAGTAAAGGATGCTTCAAAGTTTAAAACTGGCTGAATAGAGATGATGAAACATAGCGAGTAGGCAGCTGAGTTTAATGGGGACAGATTCTGGAAGAGATTGGAAACAGATGTTGGCATTCAGGAGCAAGGGGAGAGGAAGGGTAGAAACGTAGATCCAATGTTATCTTGTTATCCCACTAGTAGTGGTATTTGTGCCATTATGTTACAAAAATCTCTGGGGATTTGAAGGGAAGGAGTGCTTTATTTGTGGAAGGAGATCAAGGAACGACAAAAGTGATTGATTTCCTGAGCCCCTACTTTGTGTGTGAGGCGGGGCTGCTGTAAAGGCTCAGATCCCAAACAAGGGGAGTGAGCACCTGTCCTTTTTTGCTATGGTTTCATTCACTCATTCCTGATAATGAGCAAAATAGGTAAGAAGTCATGAGGTTGCAAAGGTATGATTCCTTACCCTGACAGCCCAGAGCTCACCAGTGAAAGACCAAGATGCTTTATTGCACCCAGTTTTCTCCGGTAAGCAGGCTCAATTTCACCCTTTATAAATAACTCAAACTCTTTCCTTCATGAATTCATTTGTGTGTACCTCACAAATCCTTTTCAGAAAACCATTCCAGAATTTTCTCCAAGAAGTTTCATAAACCTTGTGTAGCTCTATTTCTACTCTTTGTCCTCTGTATCTGCATAAGGGTTTTGTTATTGTAATAGGAATACCGTTAGATAGGAACCATTGGTAGCATGACCAGAAGGGGTTTAAGTGCAGGATATGCTTTACTGAGACTAAATACAGTTGGTCAGGCTCCTGATGTGTTCTTGACTTCATTTTTGTGCTCCAAGAATGCACAACTTGTATAATTACCCTCTCCATTTGTTTGGTCTGCTCCTCTATAGTCTGTTCCATTTTTGTTTGACTTGAATTTACAACTCATTTTATTCTACTAAGGAAACCTGATGCCTCTTCTCCTATAGATTTCCCCTCCAATTAATACTGTACTTCAACAAACTTAATCCTTCCAACAATCTTATAAAGTAGGAATAGGTGGGAAAGAAAAGGATTTCCCCCAATTTGCATTATTTGGGTAGCTGTGCCAAGGCTTGGGGCTTACAACCTCTGAAGTCACATCCTGAGCTGTACATCGGACACTTTCTGCCATGGCTGGAGTGGCTGGAATGCAGGGCACCAAGTCCCTAGGCTGCACACAGCATGGGAACCCTGGTTTTTCCTCCTAGGCCTCTGGGCCTGGGATGGAAGGGGCTGTCATGAAGACCTCTAACACTCTCTGGAGACATTTTCTCCATTATCTTGGGGATAAATATTTGGCTCCTCATTAATTATGCAAATCTCTACAGCTGGCTTGAATTTCTCCTCAGAAAATGAGATTTTCTTTTCTATCGCATTGTTAGGCTGCACATTTTTAGAACTTTTATGCTCTGTTTCCCTTTTAAAATTGAATAACTTTAACAGTACCCAAGTCACCTCTTGAATGCTTTGCTGCTTAGAAATTTCTTCCATCAGATACCCTAAATCATCTCTCTCAAGTTCAAAGTTCCACCAGTCTCTAGGGCAGGGGCAAAATGCCACCAGTCTTTTTGCTAAAACGTAACAAGAGTCACCTTTGCTCCAGTTCCCAACAAGTTCATCTCCATGTGAGACCACCTCAGCCTGGATTTCATTGTCCATATCATTATCAGAATTTTGGTCAAAGCCATTCAACAAGTCTCTAGGAAGTCCCAAGCTTTCCCACATTTTCCTGTCTTTTTCTGAGTCCTCCAAACTGTTCCAACCTCTGCTTGTTACCCAGTTCTAAAGTAGTTTCCACATTTTTGGTATCTTTTTGGCAGTGCCCCACTCTACGGGTACTAATTTACTGTATTAGTCTATTTTCATGCTGCTGATAAAGACATGCCTGAGACCGGGCAATTTACAAAAGAAACAGGTTTAATTGGACTTACAGTTCCATGTGGCTGGGGAAGCCTCACAATCATGGCAGAAGGCAAGGAGGAGCAAGTCACATCTTACATGGATGGCAGCAGGCAGAGAGAGAGCTTATACAGCGGAATTCTTTTCGAAATCATCAGATCTCATGAAACTTATTCACTATCATGAGAACAGCATGGGAAAGACTTGCCCCCATGATTCACTTACCTCCCACTGGGTCCCTCCTATAACATGTGGGAATTCAAGATGAGATTTGGGTGGGGACACAGCAAAACCATATCAGCATTGTAGTACTAAGAGACACCCTAAGGGATCTTCTGTATTCCAGAGGTACTGTTCCCTACCTCCATTTTGGAGTAGTAGTCCAATTTCCCCTTGGCAGTGTGGATCAGTCAACCTAGGCAATACCATAACTTCCTTCTTGGTCTGTTGACTCAGAGGCATGAGGAGCCCAAAGTAGCTGAATTGCAATCTTAACCTTCAGGTCAATGAAATCATTGTTGTATCTCCTGGTGGAAGTATCCTGCCTTCTGGAACTAAGACCTCTAAGTCAACGGAGCATAAAGTCACAGGAACAGAAAGTAAAAATTTTGCTAGTGGGTCACTAAGGGTAATGTGGAGTGGTGCCATTCCCATTTCTACCCTTTGATTCCTAGACCTATAAATTTTGCCAATAAGAGAAACTATCACTGATTCAGAACATCTATACCCTTCTTGAGAACCTTGCCCCAGCCCTGCAAGATACTGTCACTTAGCTGTCACTGTAACTGTATCTTCAAATGACCATCCCACCATTCTATCAAGCCAGTTGCTTCAAGATGTTGAAGAACATGGCAAGACCAGTGAATTCTATGAACATTAGCCCACTGACATACTTCTTTGGCTTGTGAAATGATTTTCTTGGTCAGTAGCAGTGCTGTGTGGAATACCATGACTATGGATAAGGCATTCTACAAGTCAGTAGTTGGTGGTTTTGGCAGAAGCATTATATGTAGGAAAGACAAATCCATTTCCAAACTAAGTGTCTATTCCACTAAGGACAAAATGCTGCCCCTTCCATGATGGAAATGATCCAGTGTAATTAACCTGCCACCAGGTAGCTGATTGATAACTCCTGAGGATGGTGCCATATTGAGGACTCAGTGTTGGTCTCTGCTGCTGGCATATTGGGCACTCAGCAGTGGTCATAGCCAGGAAGGCTTTGGTGAATGAAGGTCCATGTTGTTGAGCCTATGCATATCCTCGATCTCTGGCTGCATATTACAGAATTATCTGTAAACCATGCCTGAGTTTCTCTTCCTTTGTCAACTGATTGTAGGGTACTCCCCTGTGAGGCCATAGATGCAGGCTGGGAGAAAGAAGACAATGTAACAGGAGTGGGAACCATGGGCATTTGGGCCACCTCTTCATGTAACATACTTATGCCTTCAGAACCTGCTCAGGGCTGATCACTTATATACCACTTCCATTTGATGAAGGAGTGCTGCTGTTCAAGCCCAATTTTTACAGTTCAGTGGGTCAGATAACATGCAGTTCATGATAGACAGCTTAGTTTTCATGGTAACTTTGTGGCTTATGGTCAAGGGTTCAGTTTCTACTAAGGCCCAGTAGCACGTGAAGAGTTGTTTCTCAAAAGGAGAGCTATCTATGGATAATGGTAGGGCCTTGCAGTAAAATCATAAAGGCTTGAGCTTCAATTCACATATAGGGTACTTCCAAAGACTCCAAACCGCATCCTTGTTTTCCACTGAGACCTCAAGCACCATTGGATCTGCTGGATCATATAGCCCAAATGGCAGAGTAGCCTGTACAACAACCTAGACCTGTTGGAGAGCCTTCTCCTATTCTGCACCCTACTCAAAACTGGTAGCTTTTTGGGTCACTTTGTACATGAGACAGAGTAACACACCCAAATGAGTAATATGTTGCCTCCAAAATCCAACTCGGTCCACTAGGCATTGTGCCTCCTTCTTGGTTATAGGAGGGGCCAGAAGTAAGAATATATATTTTACCTTAGAAGTAATATCTTACTATTCCCCACACCACTGGACCCCTGGAAATTTCAGTGAGGTAGAAGGACCCAGAATTTTAGTTGATTTTATTTCCTACCCTCTCACATACAAATCTCCTAATAAGTCTAGAGAAGCTGCTACTTCTTCCTCATTGGATCCAATCAGCATAACATGATAAATGAAATGGAACAGTGTGATACCCTGTGAAAAGGAAAGGCAATCAAGACCCTTGTGAACCAATTTGTGACACAGTGCTGGAGGGTTGATATACCCTGAAGTAGGATAGTGAAGGTGTATTGCTGGCCTTACCAGCAGAAAGCAAACTGTTTATGGTTGGTTTTATGGACAGGTGTGAAGAAAAAGGCATTTGCCAGATTAATAGCTGCATACAGCTCCCAAGAGATGTGTTAATTTGCTCAAGAAATAAAACCACATCTGATACAGTAGCTGAAATTAGAGTCACTACTTGGTTCAAGTATAACAATCTGCTGTCATTCTTCAAGAATAAACCAAGCCACAATATTAACCATTGATCTAGCAACAATGTGGGGTCAGACATAGCTTTGATTTGTTGGTACATGTCTTGCAGGGCCATCAAGACTCTGGAATGTATACACAGCATTTAGTCTTAATTATTATGCCCTTTCCCCACTGTCAATTGTACTTGGAGGTCCTGTGGGGATATGATGACAAGTTGGCTAAATATATATTTAATATATGTATGCATGTGTCTTTATAATAGAGCCATTTACATTCCTTTGGGTATATGCCCAGTAATGGGACTGCTGGGTCAAATGGTATTTCTGCCTCTAGGTCTTTGAGAAATTGCCACATTGGTTGAACTAATTTAAACTCCCATCAGCAGTATAAAAGTATTCCTTTTTCTCCACAACCTTGCCAGCATCTGTTGTTTTTTGACTTTATAATAGTAACCATTCTAACTGGTGTGAGGTGGTATCTCATTGTGGTTTTGATATGCCTTTCTCTAATGATCAGTGATGTTGAGTTTTTTTTGTATGTGTGCTGGCCACATTTATGTCTTCTTTCGAGAAGTGTCTGTTCATGTCCTTTGCCTACTTTTCAATGTGGTTGTTTATTTTTTTCTAAATGTAAGTTCCTTATAGCTGCTGGATATTAGACCTTTGTCAGATCCACCAATTGCCAAAAGTCTTCTCCCATTCCATAGGTTGTCCGGTTACTCTGTGGATAGTTTATTTTGCTAGGCAGAAGCTCTTTAATTAGATCCCATTTGTCAAATTTTGTTTCTGTTGCAATTGCTATTGGCATCTTCGTCATCAGATTTTTGACCATGTTTATGTCATAAATGGTAATGCCTAGGTTTTCCTACTGGGTTTTTATAGTTTGGGGATTTACATTTAAGTCTTTAATTCATCTTGAGTTGATTTTATATATGGTGTAAGGAAGGGGTTCAGTTTCAATTTTCTGCATATGGCTAGCCAGTTCTCCCTGTACTATTTATTAAATAAGGAATCCTTTTCCCCTTGCTTGTTTTTGTCAAGTTTGTTGAAGATCAGATGGTTGTAGGTGTGTGGTCCTATTTCTGGACTCTTCTGTACCATTGATGTATGTGTCTGTTCTTGTACCAATACCATGCTGTTTTGGTTGCTGTATCCTTGTAGTATAGTTTGAAATCAGGTAGTGTGATGCCTCCAGCTTTGTTCTTTTTGCTTAGGATTGTCTTGGCTTTTTGGGTTCTTTTTTATTCCATATGCATTTTAAAATAGTGTTTTCTAATTCTGTGAAGAATGTCAATGGTAGTTTAGTGGGAATAGCACTGAATTTATAAATTGCTTTTGGGCATATGACCATATGGTCATATGCATGCTGTTGATTCCTCCTATCCATGAGCATGGAATGTGTTTCTATTTGTTTGTGTCTTTCTCGGATTTCTTTGAGCAGTGGTTTATAGTTTTCCTTCAAGAGGTCGTTCATTCCCTTGTTATCTATTCCTAGGTATTCATTCTTTTTGTGAGTTGTGAATGAAAGTTCATTTGAGGTTTAGCTCTCTGTTTGCCTGTTGTTGGTGTATAGGAAGGATAGCAATTTTTGCACATCGGTTTTGTGTACCGAGACTTTGCTGAAGTTGCTTATTAGCTTAAGAAGTTTTTGGGCTGAGATGAGGGGGGTTTCTTTTCTTTTCTTTTTTAAACACTCCACTTCTTTATTATTATTATTGTACTTTAAGTTCTGGGGTACATGTGCAGAACGTGCAGTTTTGTTACATAGGTCTACACGTGCCATAATGGTTTGCTGCACCCATCAACCTGTCATCTACATTAGCTATTTCTCTTAATGCTATCCCTCCCCAGCCCCCCCACACCCCCCAACAGGTCTTGGTGTGTGATGTTCCCCTCCCTGTGTCCATGTGTTCTCATTCTTCAACTCCCACTTATGAGTGAGAACATGCAGTGTTTGTTTTTCTGTTTTTGCATTAGTTTGCTGAGAATGATGATTTCCAGCTTCATCCATGTCCCTGCAAAGGACATGAACTCATCCTTTTTTATGACTGTATAGTGTTCCATGGTGTATATGTGCCACATTTTCTTTATCCAGTCTAACACTGATGGGCATTTGGATTCGTTCCAAGTCTTTGCTATGGTTAATAGTGCTGCAATAAACATACATGTGCATGTATCTTTATAGTAACATGATTTATAATCCTTTGGTTATATACCCAGTAACGGGATTGCTGGGTAAAATGGTATTTCTGGTTCTAGATCCTTGTGGAATTGCCACAATGTCTTCCACAATGGTTGAACTAATTTACACTTCCACCAATAATGTAAAAGCGTTCCTATTTCTCCACATCCTCTCCAGCATCTGTTGTTTCCTGACTTTTCAATGATCACCATTCTAACTGGCATGTGACGGTATCTTATTGTGGTTGTGCTTTGCATTTCTCTAATGACCAGTGATGATGAGCTTTATTTCATATGTTTGTTGGCTGCATAAATGTTTTCTTTTGAGGAGTGTCTGTTCATATCTTTCACCCACTTTTTGATGGGGTTATTTTTTTCTTGTAAATTTAAGTTCTTTGTAGATTCTGGATATTAGCCCTTTGTCAGATGGATAGATTGCAAAAATTTTCTCCCATTCTGTAGGTTGCCTGTTCACTCTGATGATAGTTTCTTTTGCTGTGCAGAAGTTCTTTAATTAGATCCCATTTGTCAATTTTGACTTTTGTTGCCATTGTTTTTGGTGTTTTAGTCATGAAGTCTTTGCCCATGCCTATGTCCTGAATGGTATTGCCTAGGTTCTCTTCTAGGGATTTTTATGGTTTTAGGTCTTATGTTTGAGTCTAATCCATCTTGAGTTAATTTTTGTATAAGGTGTAAGGAAGGGGTTCAGTTTCAATTTTCTACATATGGCTAGCCTGTTTTCCCAACACCATTTATTAAATAGGGAATCCTTTCCCCATTGCTTGTTTTTGTCAATTTTGTCAAAGATCAGATGGTTGTAGATGTGCAGTGTTATTTCTGAGGCCTCTGTTTTGTTCCATTGGTCTATATATCTCTTTTGGTACCAGTACTATGCTGTTTTGGTTACTGTAGCCTTGTAGTATAGGTTGCAGCCAGATAGCATGATGCCTTCAGCTTTGTAGTTTTTGCTTAGGATTGTCTTGGCTATACGAGCTCTTTTTTGGTTCCATATGAAATTAAAAGTAGTTTTTTTTCCTCAATTCTGTGAAGAAAGTCAGTGGTAGCTTGATGGGAAGAGCATTGAATCTATAAATTACTTTGGGTCGTATGATCATTTTCGCAACATTGATTTCTTCCCATCCATGAGCATGGAATGTTTTTCCATTTGTTTATGACCTCTCTTATTTTCTTGAGTGGTGGTTTGTAGTTCTCCTTGAAGCAGTCCTTCAGATCCCTTGTAAGTTTTATTCCTAGTTATTTTATTCTCTTTGTAGCAATTGTGAATGGGAGTTCACTCATGATTTGGCTCTCTGTCTGTTGTTGGTGGATAGGAATGCTTGTGATTTTGCTCATTGATTTTGTATCCTGAGACTTTGCTGAAGTTGCTTATCAGCTTAAGGAGATTTTGAGCTGAGACAGTGGGGTTTTCTAAATATACAATCATGTCATCTGCAAAAAGAGACAATTTGACTTCCTCTTTTTCTGTTTGAATACGCTTTATTTCTTTCTCTTGCCTGATTGCCCTGGCCCGAACTTCTAATACTACGTTGAATAGGAGTGGTGAGAGAGGGCATCCTTGTCTTGTGCCAGTTTTCAAAGGGAATGCTTCCAGTTTTTGCTCTTTCAGTATGATATTGACTGTGGGTATGTCATAAATACCTCTTATTATTTTGAGATACGTTCCATCAATACTTAGTTTATAGAGAGTTTTTAGCATGAAGGGCTGTTGAATTTTGTCAAAGGCCTTTTCTGTATCTATTGAAATAATCATGTGGTTTTTGTCTTTGGTTCTGTTTATGTGATGGATTACATTTATTGATTTTCATATGTTGAATCAGCCTTGCATCCCAGAGATGAAGCCGACTTGATCATGGTGGATAAGCTTTTTGATGTGCTGCTGGATTTGGTTTGTCAATATTTTGTTGAGGATTTTTGCATCAATGTTATCATAGATATTGGCCTGAAATTTTCTTTTTTTGTTGTGTTTCTGCCAGGTTTTGGTATCAGTGTGATGCTGGCCTAATAAAATGAGTTAGGGAGGAGTCCCCCTTATTCTTTTTTTTTTTTATTATTATTTATTATTATTATTATACTTTAAGTTCTAGGGTACATGTGCATAACGTGAAGGTTTGTTACATATGTATACTTGTGCCATGTTGCTGTGCTGCACCCATCAACTCGTCAGCACGCATCAACTCATCATTTACATCAGGTATAACTCCCAATGCAATCCCTCCCTCCTCCCCCCTCCCCCTTCCCCATGATAGGTCCCGGTGTGTGATGTTCCCCTTCCCGAGTCCAAGTTATCTCATTGTTCCATTCCCAACTATGAGTGAGAACATGCGGTGTTTGGTTTTCTGTTCTGGTGATAGTTTGCTAAGAATGATGGTTTCCAGCAGCATCCATGTCCCTACAAAGGACACAAACTCATCCTTTTTTATGGCTGCATAGTATTCCATGGTGTATATGTGCCACATTTTCTTAATCCAGTCTGTCACTGATGGACATTTGGGTTGATTCCAAGTCTTTGCTATTGTGAATAGTGCCGCAATAAACATACGTGTGCATGTGTCTTTATAGCAGCATGATTTATAATCCTTTGGGTATATACCCAGTAATGGGATGGCTGGGTCATATGGTACATTTAGTTCTAGATCCTTGAGGAATTGATATACTGTTTTCCATAATGGTTGAACTAGTTTACAATCCCACCAACAGTGTAAAAGTGTTCCTATTTCTCCACATCCTCTCCAGCACCTGTTGTTTCCTGACTTTTTAATGATCGCCATTCTAACTGGTGTGAGATGGTATCTCATTGTGGTTTTGATTTGCATTTCTCTGATGGCCAGTGATGATGAGCATTTTTTCATGTGTCTGTTGGCTGTATGAATGTCTTCTTTTGAGAAATGTCTGTTCATATCCTTTGCCCACTTTTTAATGGGGTTGTTTGTTTTTTTCTTGTAAATTTGTTTGAGTTCTTTGTAGATTCTGGATATTAGCCCTTTGTCAGATGAGTAGATTGCAAAAATTTTCTCCCATTCTGTAGGTTGCCTGTTCACTCTGATGGTAGTTTCTTTTGCTGTGCAGAAGCTCTTTAGTTTAATGAGATCCCATTTGTCAATTTTGGCTTTTGCTGCCATTGCTTTTGGTGTTTTAGACATGAAGTCCTTCCCCATGCCTATGTCCTGAATGGTACTACCTAGGTTTTCCTCTAGGGTTTTTATGGTATTAGGTCTAACATTTAAGTCTCTAATCCATCTTGAATTAATTTTCGTATAAGGAGTAAGGAAAGGATCCAGTTTCAGCTTTCTACTTATGGCTAGCCAATTTTCCCAGCACCATTTATTAAATAGGGAATCCTTTCCCCATTTCTTGTTTCTCTCAGGTTTGTCAAAGATCAGATGGCTGTAGATGTGTGGTATTATTTCTGAGGCCTCTGTTCTGTTCCATTGGTCTATATCTCTGTTTTGGTACCAGTACCATGCTGTTTTGGTTACTGTAGCCTTGTAGTATAGTTTGAAGTCAGGTAGCATGATGCCTCCAGCTTTGTTCTTTTGACTTAGGATTGTCTTGGAGATGCGGGCTCTTTTTTGGTTCCATATGAACTTTAAAGCAGTTTTTTCCAATTCTGTGAAGAAACTCATTGGTAGCTTGATGGGGATGGCATTGAATCTATAAATTACCTTGGGCAGTATGGCCATTTTCACGATATTGATTCTTCCTATCCATGAGCATGGTATGTTCTTCCATTTGTTTGTGTCCTCTTTGATTTCACTGAGCAGTGGTTTGTAGTTCTCCTTGAAGAGGTCCTTTACATCCCTTGTAAGTTGGATTCCTAGGTATTTTATTCTCTTTGAAGCAATTGTGAATGGAAGTTCATTCCTGATTTGGCTCTCTGTTTGTCTGTTACTGGTGTATACGAATGCTTGTGATTTTTGCACATTAATTTTGTATCCTGAGACTTGGCTGAAGTTTCTTATCAGCTTAAGGAGATTTTGGGCTGAGATGATGGAGTTTTCTAAATATACAATCATGTCATCTGCAAAGAGGGACAATTTGACTTCTTCTTTTCCTAACTGAATACCCTTGATTTCTTTCTCTTGCCTGATTGCCCTAGCCAGAACTTCCAACACTATGTTGAATAGGAGTGGTGAGAGAGGGCATCCCTGTCTTGTGCCAGTTTTCAAAGGGAATTTTTCCAGTTTTTGCCCATTCAGTATGATATTGGCTGTGGGTTTGTCATAAATAGCTCTTATTATTTTGAGGTACGTTCCATCAATACCAAATTTATTGAGCGTTTTTAGCATGAAGGGCTGTTGAATTTTGTCAAAAGCCTTTTCTGCATCTATTGAGATAATCATGTGGTTCTTGTCTTTGGTTCTGTTTATATGCTGGATTATGTTTATTGATTTGCGAATGTTGAACCAGCCTTGCATCCCAGGGATGAAGCTCACTTGATCATGGTGGATAAGCTTTTTGATGTGCTGCTGAATCCGGTTTGCCAGTATTTTATTGAGGATTTTTGCATCCATGTCAACATTAAACAGATCAACGAGACAGAAAGTTAACAAGGATATCCAGGAATTGAACTCATCTCTGCAGCAAGCAGACCTAATAGACATCTATAGAACTCTCCACCCCAAATCAACAGAATATACATTCTTCTCAGCACCACATCGCACTTATTCCAAAATTGACCACATAATTGGAAGTAAAGCACTCCTCAGCAAATGTACAAGAACAGAAATTATAACAAACTGTCTCTCAGACCACAGTGCAATCAAACTAGAACTCAGGACTAAGAAACTCAATCAAAACCACTCAACTACATGGAAACTGAACAACCTGCTCCTGAATGACTACTGGGTACATAACGAAATGAAGGCAGGAAGAAAGATGTTCTTTCAAACCAATGAGAAGAAAGATACAACATACCAGAATCTCTGGGACACATTTAAAGCATCACACAGAGGGAAATTTAGAGCACTAAATGCCCACAAGAGAAAGCAGCAAAGATCTAAAATTGACACTCTAACATCACAATTAAAAGAACTAGAGAAGCAAGAGCAAACGCATTCAAAAGCTAGCAGAAGGCAAGAAATAACTAAGATCAGAGCAGAACTGAAGGAGATAGAGACACAAAAAACCCTCCAAAAAATCAATGAATCCAGGAGCTGGTTTTTTGAAAAGATCAACAAAATTGACAGACCGCTAGCCAGACTAATAAAGAAAAGAGAGAAGAATCAAATAGATGTAATAAAAAATGATAAAGGGGATATCACCACCGACCCCACAGAAATACAAACTACCATCAGAGAATACTATAAACACCTCTATGCAAATAAACTAGAAAATCTAGAAGAAATGGATAATTTCCTGGACACTTACACTCTCCCAAGACTAAACCAGGAAGAAGCTGAATCCCTGAATAGACCAATAGCAGGCTCTGAAGTTGAGGCAATAATTAATAGCTTACCAACAAAAAAAAGTCCAGGACCAGATGGATTCACAGCTGAATTCTACCAGAGATACAAGGAGGAGCTGGTACCATTCCTTCTGAAACTATTCCAATCAATAGAAAAAGAGGGAATCCTCCCTAACTCATTTTATGAGGCCAACATCATCCTGATACCAAAGCCTGGCAGAGACACAACAAAAAAAGAGAATTTTAGACCAATATCCCTGAGGAGTCACCCTTTTTCTATTGTTTGTAATAGTGTCATAAGGATTGGTACCAGCTCCTGTTCGTACCTCTGGTAGAATTAGGCTGTGAATCCATCTGGTCCTGGGCTTCTTTTGGTTGGTAGGCTATTAATTATTCCCTCAATTTCAGAACTTGTTATTCGTCTATTCAGAGATTCGACTTCTTCCTGGTTTAGACTTGGGAGGTTGTATGTGTTCAGGAATTTGTCCATTTTTCTTGATTTTTCTAGTTAATTTGCATAGGGGTGTTTATAGTATTCTTTGATGGTAGTTTGTATTTCTGTGGAATCAGTGGTGATATCCCCTTTATCATTTTTTATTACATCTATTTGATTCTTCTCTCTTTTCTTTATTAGTCTGGCTAGCAGTCTAACTATTTTGTCAATCTTTTCAAAAAACCAGCTCCTGGATTCACTGATTTTTTTTGAAGGATTTTTTTGTGTCTCTGTCTGCTTCAGTTCTGACCTGATCTTAGTTATTTCTTGCCTTCTGCTAGCTTTTGAATTTGTTTGCTCTTGCTTCTCTAGTTCTTTTGTGATGTTAGGGTGTTGATTTTATATCTTTCCTGCTTTCTCCTGTGGGCATTTACCGCTAAATTTCCCTCTACACACTGCTTTAAATGTGTCCCAGAAATTGTGTACATTGTGTCTTTGATTGGTTTCAAAGAACATCTTTATTTCTGCCATAATTTCGTTATTTACCCAGTAGTCATTCAGGAGCAGTTGTTCAGTTTCCATGTAGTTGTGTGGTTTTGAGTGAGTTTCTTAATCCTAAGTTCTAATTTCATTGCACTGTGGTCTGAGAGACTGTTTATGATTTTCATTTTTTGCATTCGCTGAGGAGTATTTTACTTCCAATTATGTGGTCAATTTTAGAATAAGTGCAATGTGGTGCCGAGAAGAATGCATATTCTGTTGATTTGGGGTGGAGAGTTCTGTGGATGTCTATTAGGTCCTCTTAGTCCAGAGCTGAGTTCAACTCCTGAATGTCCTTGTTAATTTTCTGTCTCCTTGATCTGTCTAATATTGAGAGCGGGGTAAAGTCTCCCATTATTATTGTGTGGGAGTCTAAGTCTTTTTGTAGGTCTCTCAGAACTTGCTTTATGAATCTGGGTGCCCTTGTATTGGGTGCATATATATTTAGGATAGTTAGCTCTTGTTGCATTGATCCCTTTACCCTTATGTAATGCCCTTCTTTGTCTCTTTTGATCCTTGTTTGTTTAAAGTCTGTTTTATCAGAGACTAGGATTGCAACCTCTGCTTATTTTGCTTTCCATTTGCATGGTAAATCTTCCTCCATCCCTTTATTTTGAGCTATTGTGTGTCTCTGTATGTGAGATGGATCTCCTGAATACAGCACACTGATGGGTCTTGACTCTATCCAATTTTTCAGTCTGTGCCTTTTAATTGGGGCATTTAGGACATTTACATTTAAGGTTAATATTTTTACGTGTGAATTTGATCCTGTCATTATGATCCTAGCTGGTTATTTTGCCCATTAGTTGATGCAGTTTCTTCATAGTGTCGATGGTCTTTACAAGTTGTTATGTTTCTGCAGTGGCTGGTACCAGTTGTTCCTTTCCAAGTTCAGTGCTTCCTTCAGGAGCTCTAGTAAGGCAGGTCTGGTGGTGACAAAATCTCTCAGCATTTGCTTGTCTGTAAAGAATTTTATTTCTCTTTCACTTATGAAGCTTAGTTTGGCTGGATATGAAATTCTAGGTTGAAAATTATTTAAGAATGTTGAATATTGGCCCCCAGCCTCTTCTTGCTTGTAGGGTTTCTGCTGAGAGATCTGTTAGTCTAATGGGCCTCCCTTTGTGGGTAAGCTGATCTTTCTCTCTGGCTGCCTTTAACATTTTTCCTTCATTTCAATCTTGCTGAATCTGACAATTATGTGTCTTGGTGTTGCTCTTCTTGAGTAGTATCTTTGCGGTATTTCCTGAATTTGAATGTTGCCCTATCTTGCTAGGTTGGGAAAGTGCTCCTGGATAATATCCCAAAGAGTGTTTTCCAACTTGGTTCCATTCTCCCCCTCACTTTCAGGTACACCAATCAAATGTACATTTGGTCTTTTCACATAGTCCCATATTTCTTGGAGACTTTGTTCATTCCTTTTCATTCTTTTTTCTCTAATCTTGTTTTGAAACTTTATTTCATTAAGTTAATCTTCAATCTCTGATATCCTTTCTTCCACTTGATCGATTTGGTTATTGATATTTTGTATGCTTCATGAAGTTCTCATGTTGTGTTTTGCAGCTCCATCAGGTTATTTATATTCTTCTCTAAACTGGTTATTCTAGTTAGCAACTCCTCTAACCTTTTTTCAAGGTTCTTAGCTTCCTTGTATTGGGTTAGAACATGCTCCTTTAGCTCGGAGGAGTTTGTTATTACCCACCTTCTGAAGCCTACTTCTGTCAATTTGTCAAACTCATTCTCCATCCAGTTTTGTCCCTTTGCTGGTGAGGAGTTGCGATCCTTTGGAGACGAGGCATTCTGGTTTTTAGAATTTTCAACCTTTTTGTGGTGATTTCTCTCCATCTTTATGGATTTATCTACCTTTGCTCTTTGATGTTGGTGACCTTCAGATGGGGTCTCTGCATGGACGTCCTTTTTGTTGATGTTGATACCATTCCTCTCTGTTTGTTTGTTTTCCTTCTAACAGTTAGGCCTCTCTGCTGCAGGTCTGCTGGAGTTTGTTGGAGGTCCACTGCAGACCATGTTTTCCTGGGTATCACCAGCAGAAGCTGCAGAACAGCAAAGATTGCTGCCTGTTCTTTCCTCTGGAAGCTTCATCCCAGAGGGGCACCCACCAGATGCCAGCCAGAGCTCTCCTGTATGAGGTGTCTGTCAACCCCTGCTGGGACGTTTCTCCCAGTCAGGATAAACGGGGGTCAGGGATCCCCTTGAGGAGGCAGTGTGCCTGTTAGCAGAGCTTGAACACTGTGCTGGGAGATTAGCTGCTCTCTTCAGAGCTGTCAGGGAGGGACATTTAAGTCTGCTGAAGCTGCACCCATAACTGCCCCTTCTCCCAGGCACTCTGTCCTAGGCAGATGGGGGATTTATCTATAAGCCCCTGACTGGGCTACTGCCTTTTTTTCAGAGATAACCTGCTCAGAGGAGGAATCTAGAAAGGCATTCTGGCCACAGTGGCCTTGCTGAGCTGCAGTGGGCTTCGCCCAGTTCGAACTTCTCAGTGGCTTTGTTTACACTGTGAGGGTAAAACCTCCTACTTAAGTCTCAGCAATGGTGGTTGCCCCTTCACCCACCAAGCTTGAGCATCCCAGGTTGACCTCAGACTGCTGTGCTGGCAGTGAGAATTTCAAGCCAGTGGAACTTAGCCTGCTGGGCTCTGTGGGGGCGGGACCTGCCAAGCCAGACCACTTAGCTCCCTAGCTTCAGCTGCCTTTCTAGGGGAGTGAACAGTTCTGTTTCACTGGTGTTCCAGGTACCACTGGAGTATGGAGGAAAAAAACAAAAAAAAAAAAAACCTGCAGCTAGCTCAGTGTCTGCCCAAATGGCTGCCCAGTTTTATGCTGGAAACCCAGGACCCGGGTGGTATAGGCACTGCAGGGAATCTCCTGGTCTGCAGATCATGAAGACCATGGAAAAAGCACAGCATTTGGGCCAGAGTTCACTGTTCCTCATGTCACAGTCCTTCACAGCTTCCCTTGAGTAGGGGAGAGAGAGAATTCCTTGACCCTTTATGCTTCCCGGGTGAGGCAAAGCCCCACCCTGCTTCAGCTTGCCCTCCATGAGCTGCACCCACTGTCCAAGCAGTCCCAATGAGATGAACCAGGTGCCTCAGTTGGAAATGCAGAGATCACCCACCTTCTGCATCGATCTTGCTGGGAGCTGCAGACCAGAGCTGTTCCCATTTGGCCATTTTGATGGACTTTTCTAGATATAAAATCATGTCATCTGCAAACAAAAAGAGTTTGACTTCCTTTCTTCCTATTTAAATACGCTTTATTTCTTTCTCTTGCCTGATTGCCCTGGCCAGAACTTCCAATACTATGTTGAATAGGAGTGGTGAGAGAGGGTATCCTTGTTGATATGGTTTGGGTGTGTCCCCACCCAAATCTCATCTTGAATTGTAGCTCCCACAATTCCAGTTTGTTGTGGGAGGTAATTGCATCACAAGGGTGACACTTTCCAGTGCTGTTGTCGTGATAGTGAGTAAGCCTCATGAGATCTGATGGTTTTATAAGGGGAAATCCCCTTTGACTCTCATTCTGTCTTGCCTGCTGCCATGCAAGACATGCCTTTCACCTTCTGCCATGATTGTGAGGCCTCCCCAGCCACATAGAATTGTGAATCTATTAAACTTAAGTTTCTTCATAAATTGCGCAGTCTCAGGTATGTCTTCATCAGCAGTGTGAGAACAGACTAATACACTCGTCTTATGCTGATTTTCAAGGGGAAAGTTTCCAGCTTTTACTCATTCAGTATGATATCAACTTTGGATTTGTCATTTATGGCTCTTATTATTTTGAGGTATAGTCCTTCAATACCTAGGTTTTTGAGTTTTTGACATGAAGCAATGTTAAATTTTATGGAAGGACTTTTCTGCATCTATTGAAATAATCATGTGATTTTTGTATTTAGTTTTCTTATGTGATGAATCACATTTATTGACTTGTGTATGTTGAACCAGCCTTGCATCCTGGGGATGTAGCCTACTTGATTGTGGTGGATAAGCTTTTTGATGTACTGCTGAATTCAGTTTGCCAGTATTTTGTTGAGAATTTTTGCATCAATGTTCATCAAGGATATTGGCTTGCAGTTTTCTTTCCTTTCTTTTTCTTTCTCTCTCTCTTTTTTTTTTTTTTTTTTCCATGAGACAGAGTCTTGCTCTGTTGCCCAGCCTGGAGTATACTGGTGTGATCTCAGCTCACTGCAACCTCTGACACCTGGGTTCAAGTGATTCCCTTGTCTCAACTTTCCAAGTAGCTGGTATTACAGGAGAGCACCACCACACCCTGCTAATTTTTAGTAGAGACAAATTTTCACCATATTGGCCAGGCTAGTCTTGAACTCCTGAGCACAAGTGATCCATCCACCTTGGCCTCCCAAAGTACTGGGATTACAGGTGTGAGCCACCATGCCCAGCCTGAAGTTTCCTTTTTTTATTTTATATCTGCTGGGTTTTGGTATCAAGACGATACCAGCTTCATAGAATGAGTTAGGGAGGAGTCTCTCCTTTTTGATTTTTTTCTCTGAATAGTTTCAGTCAGAATGGTACCATCTCTTCTTTGTACCTCTGGTAGAATTCATATGGTCCTGGGCTTTTTTTTGGTTGGTAAGCTATTTATTACTATCTCAATTTCAAAATGTGTTGTTGTTCTATTCAAAGATTGAATTTCTTTCTGGTTCTCATGTTTAGGGGCTTATCTGTCTTCATTCTTTGAGGTTGCTGACCTTTGGATGTGGGGTTGGGGGTGTGTGTGTGGTGTTGTTTTTGTTTGTTTTTAACAGTTTGGCCACTCTCCAGCAGGGCTGCTGCAGTTTGCTGGGGGTCTGCTCCAGATCCTAGTCATCTTGGTTTTTCCAGTACCTGGAGGTATCACCGGTGAAGGCTGTGAAACAGCAAAGATGGCAGCCTGCCCCCTCCTCTGGAAGCTTCCTTTCAGGGGAATACCAATCTGTTGTTGGGCTGAATGCACCTGTAGGAAGTGGTTGGAGAACCCTGTTGGGAGATCTCACCCAGTTGTGAGGAACAGGATCAGGGACCTTCTTAAATAAGCAGTCTAGCTGCATTTGGTAAAGCAGTTGTGCTGTGCTGGGGATCCCTTCATCCCCCAATTGATTTGGGCTCTCCAATGCCTGGAGGCTAGACTGACTGAGACACCTAAATAGCAAAGGTGGCAGCCAGCCTTCTACACCTGGGCATTTCATTCATCCCAGGGAGAAATTAGAACTCTGAAGGCTGTAGAACATGGGTGGGGATGGCTGGAGGCCCCAGCTGGGAGGATTGGTCCAGTGAGGAAAAATGGATCTGGATCCTGTTTAAAGAAGCATTCTGGCCATGCCTCCACAAAACAGCCATGCTGTGCTGGGAAACCACCTCTGCCCTGGTTTGCTGGGACTCTCCAAAGCCTGTAGGCTGAACAGCCCAGTTGTCCAAACACCAAAGGTGGCATCCCACCCTTCCCCCAGGGCACTCCATCCCAGGGAGAGATCAGAGCTCTTTCTAGAATACCCGCAGATGAGGGTGGCTGGAGGCCCTGGCTGGGAGGTCCCGCCCCATGAAGAGGAACAGATCAGAGTCCTCCTTAAAGAAGCAGTCTGACCACATTCTGGCAATGCAGTTGTGCTGCACTGGGGGAACCCTTCCTCAGACTGTCTGGACTCTCTAAAGCTTGCAGGCTGGAAGGGCTGAGTCGACCATACAGCTAACATCTTAGCCTGCCCCTTCCTTTGGGACCTCCACAGGCAGGCTCCACCCTGTTGCCAGTGGCTGGTTGGAATTCCAAGGCAGTGAGTCTTATCTTGTGAGATGCTGTGGGAGTGGGTCTGCAGACTGACACTGCTCAGAACTCTGAATTCAGCCCTCTTCCTAGGGCTGGATTTTTACAGTTTCAGGTCTTAAATATATTTAAGTTTTTAACCCAATTTAATTTTTATATATAATGTGAGATAAGGATCCAATTTCATTCTTCTGCATGCGGATAGCTAGTGTTCTAGATGCCACTTATTAAAGAGATTATTTTTCTCTATTGTGTGTTCTTGGTACCTTTATTACAAATCAATTATTTGTAAAAGTGTGGGTTTAATTTTGGATAATGTATCCGGTCTCACTGGTCAATGTGTCTGCTTTTGTGATAATATTATGCTGTTTTGATTACTGTGGTTTTGTAGTATATTTTGATGTCAGGCAGTATGCCTTGAGCTTTGCTCTTTTTGCTTATAATTGTTTTAGTTACTGAGATCTTTTTGTGGTTCCATACAACTTTTAGGACTTTTTTTTTTTCTTCTATTTATGTGAAAAATGTTATTGTAATTTTAATAGGAATTTCATTGAATCTGCAGATTACATTGGGTAGTCTAGATACTTCAGTATTTTTCCAATTTATGAATATGGGATATCTTCCCCAATTTGTGTTTTTGTTCAATTTCTTTCACCTAAATTTTTGTTGTTGCGCAATTATTTAACACTCTCACTTTAACAGTAGATGCCTTGTGAGGCTGGAAGTTTGTTGTAACTCAGCCAAGTGCAAGATGAGGTCTAGTGTTTATTTTCAGCAATTAGAGCCTTGTGGCTCTAGGAGATGAGATTCTCTCTCAGGGCACACTAGAAGCTATTAAATTATTTATGCATTGCCTGAGCCAGAAATTCAAATCTCTGAGCTCATCCGTTTAAAAATTACTTTGTCTAGCAACATTAGGGGTAAGCAACTGACATAATTATATTCCTTAGTTTTCCACAAGTGTTTGAAAGTGTCATATACAGAATCACTAAATTACATGCCTCTTACAAGTGGTTGATCAGGAGTATTCAATCCAGATGTTTTGTGTATCACAATAAGCAGTTCATCCCATTAATCCTATAGACTATTAGTGCTCCCTGTACTGTTGGAAATAGACTCCTTAGCACTTGAAGTCCAATCAGATTAGAAAGCAAACTCTAGAAACCCCAAAACCAATTAAAGAAACTCATCCTAAAAGTTCTATTCCCCTAGAATAACTCCTGGTGCCACAAATCTGTATTAGGGTTCTTTAGAGATGTAGATCAAGATTTATCATGGGAGTTGGTTGACACATGATGGAGGGGCATAAGTCCCATGATATGCAACATGCAAGCTGGAGAAATGAAAGCCAGTGGTGTAGTGCTGTCCAAGTCCAACACAGCCTGAGAACCTGGGGGACACTGGTTTAAGTCCTGGAGTCTGAAGGCTAGAAAACTTACAGTTCTGATGTCCAAGATCAGAAGAAGGGTGTCTTAGCTCCAGAGAGAGGGTGCAAATTTGTCCTTCCTCTGCCTTTTTGTTCTATATGGGCCCTCAACCATTGGATGGTGCCTGTCCACACTGTGTGAGGATGGATCTTCCTTACTCGGTCTACTGATTCAAATGCCAATCTCTTGAGCAACAGCTTCACAGACATAGCCAGAAATAATGCTTTAGCAGCTCTCTGGATATCTCATAATCTAGTGGAGGTGACATCTAAAATTAACCATCACACTAGGAGAAGATAGATCACTTCTGGAGCTTGAATCTTTATAAAAACAGCCAGATGTATCCATCTTCTGTGTCCTCATCCTGGCCCCTAAGTGCAATGATTAAGGAATAGGATATGGCTGCTGGGTTTTTAGTTCTAACTAATAACTTTTAGAGTACTTATGGATCTTTACATATAGAACCGAAGACCTGCCATATACGTATATAGCTTATTCCAAAATAGAATATAGAATCGTCATCAAAATAGGATATACCTTTTCTGAAAGTAATTATATGATGTGTGGGGGAAAGAGAGATCATACTGTTACTGTGTCTATATAGAAAGAAGCAGACATAAGAGACTCCATTTTGTTCTGTATTAGAGATGCTGTTAATCTGTGACCCTAACCCCAACCCTGTCCTTGCAAGAGACATGTGCTGTGGTGACTCAAGGTTTAACGAACTTGGGGCTGTGCAGGATGTGCTTTGTTAAACAAGTGCCTGAAGGCAGCATGCTTGTTAAAAGTCATCACCATTCTCTTAATCTCAAGTACCCAGGGTACTGCGGAAGGTCGCAGGGACCTCTGCCTAGGAAGCTAGGTATTGTCCAAGGTTTCTCCCCACCTGATAGTATGAAATATGGCCTTGTAGGAAGGGAAAGACCTGATCCTCCCCCAGCCTGACACCTGTGAAGGGTCTGTGCTCAGGATTAGTGTAAGAGGAAAGAAGGCCCACTGGCAGTTGAGATAGAGAAAAGCATCCGTCTCCTGCCCGTCCCGGGGCAATGGAACATCTCGGTGTAAAACCCGATTGTATGTTCTATTTACTGAGATAGGAGAAAACTGCCTTAGGGCTGAAGGTGGGACTTGCTAGTGGCAATGCTGCTCATTATGCACTAAAAAGGTTTATGGAGATATTTGCATATGCATATCAAGGCACAGCACTTTTCCTGAAACTTATTCATGTCACAGAGATCTTTATTCTTATGTCTTATTGCTGACCTTCTCCCTGCGATGATCCTATTATCCTGCCACTTCCCTTTTTCTGAGATGGTAAACATAATGATCAGTAAATACTGAGGGAACTCAGAGACCGGGTGCCAGTGTGGGTCCTCTCTATGCTGAGTGCCGGTCCCCTGGGCCCACTTTTTCTTTCTCTGTACTTTGTCTCTGTGTCTCATTTCTTTTCTCAAGTCTCTGGTTCTACCTAACGAGAAACGCCCACAGGTGTGGAGGGGCAGGCCACCCCTTCATGATGTTCGCACGTCCCTGTGTTCCAGAACCAGGCACTGCTTGCATTTGGAATGAATGGCCCACAGACAGTCAAAAGGACAAAGGAAAGGATGGGTGCAGCTATACATTAATAGGCTCACAAATAAAAATACACAAAACACACTCAATAAAATAAATTACTTATAGCTTAAAATTTCTTTTACATAAAAAATAGCAAATCGTAATACTTTTACTACCTTCTAGGCATATGGTTACGGAGCACTTGAAATATGGCTAGTCCAAACTGGGATATGCTGTAACTGTAAAATGTATTTTGAAGATTTAGTATGACAAAATGCAAAAACTCAATTTTTATATCAATACTGGTAATATTTAGGTAGATTATATAAATTCGTTTCACTTGCTTTTTACCTTTTTATTTTTTAATTTTGTTTTTACAGGCAGGGTCTTGCTCTATTCCAGGCTGAAGTGCAGTGGTGCAATCATAGCTCACTGCAGCCTTGAATTCCTGGACTCAAGCAGTCCTCCTATCTCAGCCTCCTGAGTAGCTGGGACTATAGGCACGTGTCACTACACCTGGCTAATTAAGAAATATTTTTTAAGAGATGAGGGCTTTCCTATACCATGGTGTGGTATCTTCCTATACCATGGTGGAATGAAATTAGAAATCAATACCAAAAGGAACTCTCAAAACTACACAAACATGGCCAGGCGCGGTGGCTCACGCCTGTAATCCCAGCATTTTGGGAGGCCGAGGCGGGCAGATCACCTGAGGTCAGGAGTTCAAGACCAGCCTGGTCAACATGGTGAAACCCCATCTCTACTAAAAATACAAAAAATTAGCCAGGTGTGATGGCGTGCGCCTGTAATCCCAGCTACTTGGAGGCTGAGACAGGAGAACTGCCTGAACCCAGGAGGCGGAGGTTGCAGTGAGCCGAGATTGCACCATAGCATTCTGGCCTGGGTGACAGAGCAAGACTGCGTCTCAAAAACAAACAAAAACTGCACAAGACATGAAAACTAAACAACTTGCTCCTAAATGACTCCTGGGTAAACAATGAAATTAAGGCAGAAATAAAAAAATTCTTTGAAATAAATGAAAATAGAGACATAACATACCAAAACCTTTTGGGATAAAGCAAAAGTAATGTTAAGAGGAAAGTTTATAGAATAAATGCCTACATAAAAAGACAGAAAGATCTCAAATTAACAACCTAACATCGTACCTCAACCTCAAGGACCTAGATAAATAAATGGTGCTGGGAAAACTGATTTGCCATATGCAGAAGAAATAAACTAGACCCTTACCTCTCATCATATACAAAAATTAATGCAAGATGGATTAAAGACCTAAATGTAAGACTTAAAACTATTAAAATTTGTTAGAAGAAAACCTAGGAAAAACTCTTCTGGATGTTGGCCTTGGCAAAGAATTCACAATGAAGACCCTAAAAGCGAATGCAACAAAACCAAAAATAGATAAATGGAACTGAATTAAAATTAAAGGCTTCTGCACAGCAAAATAATCAACTAAATAAACAGACAACCTACATAATGGGGGAAAAATATATGCAAATTATTTCCCTGAGATAGGATTAATATTCACCATCTAGAAGGAACTAAAACAATAAGAAAAAACCCCAAACAATCCCATTACAAACTGGGCAAAGGACGTGAACAGACATTTATCAAAAGAAATACAACTGACCAACTAACACGTGAAAAAATGGTCAACATCACTAACCATTACAGAAATACAAAAACCACTCTGAGATATCATCTTATACCAGTCACAATGGTTATTATTAAAAAGTCGTAAAACAACAGATGGTGGTGTCAATGTGTAGAAAAGGGAACATGCGATAGTTTGCTGAGAATCCCAAGAACAGAAAACCAAACACTGCATGTTCTCACTCATAAGTGGGAACTGAACAATGAGAACACTTGGACACAGGAAGGGGAACATCACACAATGGGGTCTGTTGAGGGGTGGGGGAGAGGGGAGGGATAGCATTAGGAGATATACCTAATGTAAATGACAAGTTAATGCATGCAGCACACCAACATGGCACATGTATACATATGTAACAAACCTGCACGTTGTGCACATGTACCCTAGAACTTAAAGTATTAAAAAAAAAAAAAAAAGGAACATGAATACTCTTTTGGTGGGAATGTAAATTAATTCAGCCTCTGTGGATAGCAGAGATTTTTCAAAGAAGTAAAAATAGAACAATCTCATTACTGGGAATCTACCCAAAGGAACAGAAATTATCATATAAAAAAGATATCTGCACATGTATGTTTATTGCATCAATATTTACAACAGCAAATTCATGGAACCAACTTAAGTATCTACCAACAATTGACTGGATAAAGAAAACGTGAGAGAGAGATATATATATAGAGAGATACATATAAATGGAGTATTATGCAACTATAAAAAAGAATGAAATCATGTCATTTGCAGGAACATGGATGGAGCTGGAGGCCATTATCCTACGTGAACTAAATCAGAAGTAAAAAATAAAATATTGCATATGTTCTCACTTAAAAGTAGGAGCTAAACAATGGGTATACACAGACATAAAGATGCAGATTAGACACTGGGGACTCCAATAGGGTAAAGAGTGTGAGGGGCAGTAAGGGTTGAAAAATTACCTATTGGGTACAGTGTTTAATATTTAGGTGATGAGTACACTAGAAGCCCAATTCTCACCATTATTCAATACACCCATGTTACAACAAGCACATATATCCCCTGGATCTAAAATAAAAATTAAAAAAATCCCACATTATCAATAAAAATGTGGCACAGTATGTTCAATTTTCTTTTCTTTCTATTTCTAGCATACAAGTGAGACCTTCTCGGCTATAAAGGAACCTGTCCATAAATCACTTAAAATGTGACTGGTTAATGATTTTTAGTAAAATACACCATGATATGTTTTTATTGGTTAAAGGCAATTTATTTTGAAATGTTGCTTTGGTTGTTTGCTTTCTGGAAACATACTGGAACACTTGTTTTTCATAAGCTGTCCTGGCAGTGGCACAATCCCATCCATTTTTTAGGCCTTTTAATAAGGTCATTATGAAATCTGAGTTTCTAGGAATACTCTGGTGCATTCACTTCATCTGCAAAAGCAACTGGCACAACCACCCCTTGACGGTGCAGCTCTCGGAGAACATCTAATATTGAGTCTAGTTCTATGCGGAACTTCTCCAGCTCACGATTCTTTAACTGTGCCAGTCTTTTCCATTTTTCAACTTCTTTGTTTTGCTCAGTTTCCACTGCTTGGTGTGTTTGCTGTATTATCTGCAAATACAAAAATTCCACATTGCTGTCATAGTTCATAGTGGTGGGTGAGGAACCTTTAACAATCTTAAAGTAGGCAAACCTGGGGTTTCTTTGGGGAACTCAGGTAAACTATAATGCTCTGCATAGATGCAGCATTTTCTGTCTTCAAGGAGTATATACATCCCAACTGTGTTAGGGACTAAATGTTTGTGTCCCCCTCAAATTCATATGTTGAGGTCCTAACCCTTAATGTGGCTGTGTGTGGAGTAAGGAAATAATGAATGTTAAGTGAGATCATAAGGGTGGGGACTTGATTTGATAATAATTAGTGTTTTCACCACTAGAGACACCAAAGAGATTCTCAGCAGAAGAGACACCAAGGAGATGTCTCACCCCTCTTCCTCACCTCCGCGCACATGGCACTGAGGAAAGGTCATGTTAGAATGAGAAAAAAGGTGGCTATCTGCAAGCTGGGAAGAGAGACCTCACCAGAAACCTAACTGACCAAAACCTCAATCTGGGACTTCTGGCCTACAGAACTGTGAGAAAATAAATTTCTCCTGTTTAACCACCCAATTTATGGTATTTTGTTACATCAGCCCAAGCAGACTATATACTGTTCAAACAAGTAAAATTTCAGCACCAAGGCAAGTGCCTAAAAACACATCATGCCTTTAGATCTGCTATTTTAATTAATCTGTTTGTAATTAAGTATAGTAATATTACTAGTGCTAGCTATATAATTTAAATAATCATATTAAAACAATTTATTTCTTATAAACATTTGCTGAAATGACTTGAATATGGAACACCATGCCTTGTTCCAGGGTAAGATGTGTAAGTTTTTAGGAACCCATCAATAGCGCCTGTAGTCCCAGCTACTCGGGAGGCTGAGGCAGGAGAATGGCGTGAACCCAGGAGGCGGAGCTTGCAGTGAGCCGAGATCTGGCCACTGCACTCCAGCCTACGCAACAGAGCGAGACTCCGTCTCAAAAAAAAAAAAAAAAAACATGATACAAAGTTTTGCTTTTTTTCCAGATATAAGGATACCAATCTTCAAGCACTTGAGATATAAAGTCTCATTTTTCTCATAAAAGTTATAAATTTATTAAATTTTTAACAAGATCAAAATACACTGGAAACACTTCAAGTGGTAATTTTTGCTAGGGATGACAAAACTATAGCAAAGTAAAGGCATTTAAAAGTAAAGACCTATATAAATATGTAAAATGATTTACTTTACCTGTTGAAGTTCCAGTTCTCTTTGTGCATGTCTCATTTCCATCTGCTTAATTTTCTTTTCTAAGCCCACGAAATGTTTCATCTCTGGTGTATGGTTTTCTTTGGCTTCTCTCAATTCTTCTAAGAGTTTTGTAACCTAAAATTGACATTGAAGCACATTGAAGCAAATGAAAACCTATGATCACAAGAACTAATTATTTTTTAATAGGTAATCTTGAAAATCAGAATATTTGTATAAAATTTCTCTATATAAGTAAAAGGCATCTTGGATTGTTAGAGTAATTAATAGCTTTCATTCTCTATATCCAGAAAGTAAAGGCTCATCCTAGCTCTGAGTTGACCTCACAGTCTAAGAGGTTCCAGCTGAATGGACCATTTTCTACCTCCCAAGTATGGCAGTCTGGTAAAGGGGCTGAAAATGAAGTTGGCACGTTCTTTAATGCATTAAGTTTCACTACAACGTATTTGTGAGTAAGGTGGTTATTTTCAGAATTTAAAAAAGTATATTTAAAGCACTCAACACAGTATAGTGCCCCATGCACAGAAAGAGTTCAATGAAAATGTATTTTTCTTCTGTTAACTCCCTATAATTCTATTTGTAATTCTCTATGGCCCTATCACTTTATAATTTGTAGTAGTTCATTCCACAAATAAATGTATACATATAAAAACAGAGACAAGGAAGTACTGAGCCCTTTCTGTGTTGGCTGCTGTCTTAGGACCTGGGGATCCAGAGATTAAAGACATAAACACCACCCTCATAGACTGTAATGCAGTGCCTTCATATTGAGCTTGGGAAAACAATTAATTGTATCTTCTTTATTCCATATAATCATGAACAGAAATTCCAACAAGAATCAGATCTTGCTAATTGTTTACATCAAAAGGCAACAAAAACCAAATGAAAATGGATAGAATTAACAATCACTCCTGTTTTCTATGAAAAGACCCATTACCTAATAACAATAATACCAAAAAATCCCAGTATCTTACCTACATTAGTTGAAAAACATGCAAAGATACAAGCAAATTAAATCAGAGGCAATCTATTTTAAATGTGTAGCATCCCTGATGGTATCATCACTGAACAAAGAACTATGCAGACTATCCTTGGGATGGTTTGCAGAGAGCTCAGGGAGAGGCCTCACAGAACATGCTGTGCTGATGAGTGTTGGTTGGGCATAAAAACTGTATGTGTGAAAATAGTGTTTACTAAAATGATTGTTTAAAGAACTAATGATGACTAACCTAAGAAAGCTGATAAAGGCACAGTCATACACAGAATGGTCAAATATTACTTCAATTCCTGTAACCTTTTTAATGGTTGAAAAATGATTTTGAGTAACATTTCCAGCTGTTACTATCTTGTGATACAACTGTTCCTGGTACACCAGTTAGGAAGCTCCGGTTTTCTGAATGAAGCAGTCAAGTGAATGAGAACTCTAATATGGTGTGCTATGATACAGAGATGGCCAATGAGTAGTGAGATAAGTGAGAACACCTCACTCGAAGAGAAGATGGGCCACAGAGAATTCCTAAGGCAGCTGTGCTTGAATTGAGTCTTAAAGGGTAAGTAGTAGTCAGTCATTACATTATGATGTGCTAGGCATTAGGCTAAGCACTTTACAGATGTTGTCTCATTTTTTATTAAACCTTATATATGTTTACTGTCTGACTCCTCACATAAAATGTAAACATCATAAGAGCAAAGATTTTTGTCTTTGTTCTCCTCACTATTCCTAGCACCTAGAGCTGCCCATGGCAGAGAGGTAGATGTTTAACAATTATTCATGAATTAATTAGTGCATTCACTTTTCGATGATTAAACATTCATTGGTAAATCATATAAACTTAGAAATCTGGTTTTAGAAAAATAGAGAAAATTTCCTTTTAATTGCATGTACCTAAAAGAACCTTTAAGAATATAATGAAAACTGAATATGTATATATATTTTAAAAATCCTTTTATTTTAATGAATTATCCTATAGAGATAACTTAATAAACACATATGAAAAAAAACACTTCCTGCTATGTACATATTATTAAAAAAACTGGAAACAACCCGCATACCAACAATAAGGGATTTGTGAAATAAATTAGTAATGATTAATAAGAGCCTGAGACCTAGAGTCACAGGCAACAGGTTCTAATGGTGGCATTTCTATATGGTGGTTGGTAAGCCTGGACAAGCTTTTTCACTTTCCTTAGCATCAGTATCTTCATCTAAAATAGGAATAATAGTAGTAACTACTCTTTTGGTTGTGATGAGAATCAAATAAAATAAGGCATATAAAACACTTTGTACAGTTTCTAGTACACATTAAACTTTTTAAAAAAATTATACTTTGTTCTGGAGTACATGTTGCATAGGTTTGTTACATAGGTATACACATGCCATGATGGTTTGCTGCACCCATCAACTTGCCACCTACATTAGGTATTTCTCCTAATGCTATCCCTCCCCTAACCCCCAACCTCCCAACAGGCCCCCGCATGTGATGTTCCCCTCCCTACGTCCATGTGTTCTCATTGTTCAACTCCCACTCATGAGTGAGAACACGCTGTGTTTGGTTTTCTGTTCTTGCCTTAGTTTGCTGAGAATGATGGTTTCCAGCTTCATCCGTGTCCCTGCAAAGGACATGAACTCATTCTTTTTTATGACTACATAGTATTCCATGGTGTGTATGTGCCACATTTTCTTTATCCAGTCTATCACTGATGGGCATTTGGGTTGGTTCCAAGTCTTTGCTATTGTGAACAGTGCCACAATAAACATATGTGTGCATGTGTCTTAATAGTAGCATGATTTATAATCCTTTGGGTATATAGCCAGTAATGGGATTGCTGGGTCAAATGGTATTTCTAGTTCTAGATCCTTGAGGAATTGCCACATTGTCTCCCACAATGGTTGAACTAATTTATACTCCCACCAACAGTGTGAAAGCATTCCTATTTCTCCACATCATCTCCAGCATCTGTTTTTCTTGACTTTTAAATGATCACCATTCTAACTGGCCTGAGATGGTATCTCATTGTGGTTTTGATTTGCATTTCTCTAATGACCAGTGATGAGCTTCTTTTCATATGTTTGTTGACTGCATAAATGTCTTCTTTTGAAAAGTGTCTGTTCATATCCTTTGCCCACTTTTTGATGGGATTGCTTCTCTTCTTGTAAATTTGTTTAAGTTCTTTGTAGATTCTGGATATTAGCCCTTTGTCAGATGGATAGATTGCAAAAATTTTCTACCATTCTGTAGGGTGCCTGTTCACTCTGATTACAGTTTCTTTTTCTGTGCAGAAGCTGTTTAGTTTAAAGATCCCATTTGTCAGTTTTGGCTTTTGTTGCCACTGCTTTTGGTTTTTTAGTCATGAAGTCTTTGCCCATATTGATTTTGGACTGAGATGATGGGGTTTTCTAAATATACAATTGTGTCATCTACAAACAGACACACTTTGACTTCCTCTCTTCCTATTTGAATACCCTTTATTTATTTATTTTTTCTTGCCTGATTGTTCTGGCCAGAACTTCCAATACTAAGTTGAATAGGAGTGGTGAGAGAGGGCATCCTTGTCTTGTGCCAGTTTTCAAAGGGAATGCTTCCAGTTTTTGCCCATTCAATATGATATTGGCTGTGGGTTTGTCATAAATAGTTATTATTTTGCAATACGTTCCATCAATACTTAGTTTGTTGAGAATTTTTAGCATGAAGGGCTGTTGAATTTTGTCAAAGGCCTTTTCTGCCATCTATTGAGATAATCATGTGATTTTTGTCCTTGGTTCTGTTTATGTGATGGATTATGTTTACTGATTTGCGTATGGTGAACCACACTTGCATCCCAGGGATGAAGCTGACTTGATCATGGTGGATAAGCTTTTTGATGTGCTGCTGGATTTGGATTACCAGTATTTTATTGAAGATTTTTGCATTGATGTTCATCAGGGATATTGGCCTGAAATTTTCTTATTTTGTTGTGTTTCTGCCAGGTTTTGGTATCAGGATGATGCTGGCCTCATAAAATAAGTTAGGGAGGAGTCCCTCTTTTTCCATTGTGTGGAATAGTTTCAGAAGGATTGGTACCAGTTCCTCTTTGTACCTCTGGTAGAATTCGGCTGTGCATCCACCCAGTCCTGGACTTGTTTTGGTTGGTAGGCTATTACTTCCTCAATTTCAGAACTTGTTATTGGCCTATTCAGGGATTCGACTTCTTCCTGGTTTAGACTTGGGAGGGTGTTATGTGTCTAGGAATTTTTCCACTTCTTCTAGATTTTCTAGTTTACTGGCACAGAGGTGTTTATAGTGTTCTCTGATGGTAGTTTGTATTTCTGTGGGATCAGTGGTGATATCCCCTTTATCATTTTTTCTTGTGTCTTTTATTCTTCTCTTTTCTTCTCTATTAATTTGTGCTAGCAGTCATATCTATTTTGTTGATCTTTTCAAAAAATCAGCTCCTGGATTCACTGATTTTGAAAGATTTCTCGTGTCTCTATCTCGTTTAGTTCTGCTCTGATCTTAGTTATTTCTTGTCTTCTGCTAGCTTTTGAATTTGTTTGCTCTTGCTTCTCTAGTTCTATTTTGTGATGTTAGGGTGTTGATTTTAGATCTTTCCTGCTTTCTCTCATGGGCATTTAGTGCTATAAATTTCCCTCTAAACACTGCTTTAGCTGTGTCCCAGAGATTCTGGTACGTCATGTCTTTGTTCTCAGTGGTTTCAAATAACGTATTTATTTCTGCCTTAATTTCATTATTTACCCAATAGTCCTTCAGGAGCAGGTTGTTCAGTTTCCATGTAGTTTGTGGTTTTGAGTGAGTTTCTTAATCCTGAGTTCCAATTTGATTGCACTGTGGTCTGAGAGACTCTTATGATTTCCATTCTTTTGCATTTGCTGAGGAATGTTTTACTTCCAATTACATGGTCAATTTTAGAATAAGTGTGATGTGGTACTGAGAAAAATTCTGTTCATTTGGGGTGGAGAGTTCTGTAGATGTCTATTAGGTCCGCTTGGTGCAGAGCTGAGTTCAAGTCCTGAATATCCTTGTCAACTTTCTGTCTCATTGATCTGTCTAATGTTGACAGTGGGGTGTTCAAGTCTCCCATTATTATTGTATGGGAGTCTAAGTCTCTTTGTAGGTCTCTAAGGACTTGGTCTATGAATCTGGGTGCTCCTGTATTGAGTGCATATATATTTAGGTTAGCTCTTCTTGTTGAATTAATCCCTTTACCATTATGTAATGGCCTTGTCTCTTTTGATCTTTGTTGGTTTAAAGTCTGTTTTATCAGAGACTAGGATTGCAACCCCTGCTTTTTTTTTTTTGTTTTCCATTAGCTTGGTAGATCTTCTGCCATCCTTTTATTGTGAGCCTATGTGTGTGTCTCTGTACCTGAGATGGGTCTCCTGAATACAGCAAACTGATGGGTCTTGACACTTGATCCAATTTGCCAGTCTGTGTCTTTTAACTGGAGCATTTAGCCCATTTACATTTAAGGTTAATATTGTTATGTGTGAATTTGACCCTGTCATTGTGATGTTAGCTGGTTATTTTGCTCGTTCGTTGGAGCAGTTTCTTCCTGGCATTGATGGTCTTCACAATTTGGTGTGTTTTTGCAGTGGCTGGTATCAGTTGATCCTTTCCATGTTTAGTGCTTCCTTCAGGAGCTCTTGTAAGGCAGGCCTGGTGGTGAAAAAATCTCTCAGCATTTGCTTCTCTGTAAAGGATTTTATTTCTCCTTCACTTATGAAGCTTAGTTTGGCTGGATATGAAATTCTGGGTTGAAATTCTTTTCTTTAAGAATGTTGACTATTGGCCCACAGTCTCTTCTGGCTTGTAGAGTTTCTGCCAAGAGATCTGCTGTTAGTCTGATGGGCTTCCCTTTGTGGGTAAGCTGACCTTTCTCTCCGGTTGCCCTTAACATTTTTTCCTTCATTTTAACTTTGGATAATCTGACAATTACATGTCTTGCAGCTGTTCTTCTCGAGGAGTATCTTTTTGGCGTTCTCTGTATTTCCTGAATTTGAATGTTGGTGTGCCTTGCTAGGTTGGGGAAGTTCTCCTGGATAATATCCTGAAGAGTGTTTCCCAACTTGGTTCCATTCTCCCCGTCAGTTTCAGGTACACCAGTCAGATGTAGATTTGGTCTTTTCACATAGTCCCATATTTCTTGGAGACTTTGTTCATTTCTTTTTCCTTTTTTTTCTCTAAACTTCTCTTCTCACTTCATTTCATTCATTTGATCTTCAATCACTGATACCCTTTCTTCCACTTGATCGAATTGGCTACTGAAGCTTGTGCATGCATCACATAGTTCTCATGCCATGGTTTTCAGCTCCATCAGGTCATTTAAGGTCTTCTCTATGCTGTTTATTTTAGCCATTTGTCTACTCTGTTTTCAAGGTTTTTAGCTTCTTTGCGATGGGTTCGAACATCCTCCTTTAGCTTGGAGAAGTTTGTTATTACTGATTTTCTGAGGCCTACTTCTGTCAACTCGTCAAAGTTATTCTCCGTCCAGCTTTGTTCCATTGCTGGTGAGTAGCTGCGTTCCTTTGGAGGAGAATAGGTGCTCTGATTTTTGGAATTTTCAGCTTTTCTGCTCTGTTTTCTCCCCATCTTTGTGGTTTTATCTACCTTTGGTCTTTGATGATGATGACCTAGAGATGGGGTTTTGGTGTGTATGTCCTTTATGTTTGTTAGTTTTCCTTCTAACAATCAGGACCCTCAGCTGCAGGTCTGCTGGAGTTTGTTGGAAGGTCCACTCCAGACCCTGTTTGCCTGGGTATCACCAGCGGAGGCTGCAGAACAGCAAATATTGCAGAACAGCAAATGTTGCTGCCTGATTCTTCCTGTGGAAGCTTCATTTCAGAGGTGTCAGTCGGACCCTACTCGGGGGTGTCTCCCAGTTAGGCTACTTGAGGGTCGGGGACCTACTTGAGGAGTCAGTCTGTCCATTCTCAGATCTCAAACTCCGTGCTGGGAGAACCACTACTCTCTTCAAAGCTGTCAGACAGGGACACTTAAGTGTGCAGAAGTTTCTGCTGCCTTTTGTTTAGCTATGCCCTGCCCCCAGAGGTGGAGTCTACAGAGGCAGGCAGGCCTCCTTGAGCTGTGGTGGGCTTCACCCAGTTTAAGCTTCCCGGCAGCTCTGTTTACCTACTCAAGCCTCAGCAATGGCAGATGCCCCTCCCACAGCCTCGCTGCTGCCTTGCAGTTCGATCTCAGACTGCTGTGCTAGCAGTGAGCAAGGCTCTGTGGGCGTGGGACCTTCCGAGCCAGGTGCGGGATATAATGTCCTGGTGTGCTGTTTGCTAAGACTGTTGGAAAAACGCAGTAGTAGGGTGGGAGTGTCTTGATTTTCCAGGTACCGTCTGTCATGGCTTCCCTTGGCTAGGAAAGGGAATTCCCCGGCCTCTTGTGCTTCCTGGGTGAGGTGATGCCCTGCCCTGCTTCAGCTCACAGTCCTTGGGCTGCAGCCACTGTCCACCAAGCCCCAGTGAGATGAACCCAGTACCTCAGTTGGAAATTCAGAAATCACCCGTCTTCTGCATCGCTCACGCTGGGAGCTATAGACTGGAGCAAAAGTTCCTACTCAGCCATCTTGCATTTCAGATGGTGGTTTCTTCTATAAGACCCTGACTGGGGCTGCTGCCTTTCTTTAAGCGATGCCCTGCCCAGAGAGGAGGAATCTAGAGAGGCATTCTGACTACAGCAGCTTTGCCAAGCTGCAGTGGGCTCTGCCCAGTTTGAACTTCCTGTAGGCTTTGTTTATGCTGTGAGGGGAAAACCACTTACTCAAGCCTCAGTAATGGTGGACACCATTCCCCTCACCAAGGCTGAGTGTCCCAGGTCACTTCAGACAGTTATGCTGGCAGCGAGAATTTCAAGCCAGTGGATCTTAGCTTGCTGGGCTCTGTGGGGGTGGGATCTGCTGAGCTAGTCCACGTGGCTTCCCAGCTTCAACCCCCTTTCCAGGGGAGTGTCTTGCTGGCATTCCAGGTGCCACTGTGGTATGAAAAAAAAAAAAAAAAAAACTCCTGCAGCTAGCTCAGTGTCTGCCCAAATGGCCTCCCAGTTTTGTGCTTGAAACCCAGGGCCTTGGTGGCATAGGCACCCAAGTAAATCTTCTGGTGTGTGGGTTGCAAAGACCGTGGGAAAAGTGTAGTATCTGGGCTGGAGTGCACCATTCCTCATGGCACAGTGCCTCACGGCTTCCCTTGGCTAGGGGAGGGAGTTCCCTGACCCCTTGCACTTGCCAGGTGAGGCAATGCCCCACCCTGCCTTGGTTCACCCTCTGTGGTTTGCACCCACTGTCTAACCAGTCCCAATGAGATGAGCCAGGTACCTCAGTAAGAAATGTAGAAATCACCTGCCTTCTGTGTTGATCTCACTGAGAGCTGTAGAACAGAGCTGTTCCTATTTGCCCATCTTGCCAGCCTCCCCCCACAGATTAAACTTTTGATAAATAATTATTACTACTATTATAATGCCTCTATTTTGAAATGGTATAACAGAAGTGCCAATAAAGATAATATACTGTCATGAAAAGATTTTATGCACACATACACACGCACACTATTACATTAAAAATGCTTTGAAAATCATATGCATGCATGCATATACATGAACAAACATGTATTTGCATGTGTACACACATGAGAACCATATCCACAATATTTGTATTTCTCTATGAATAGAAAAAAATCTGGAAGGATATAGAGCAAAATATAACTAGGTAGTGGGATTATAGTGTTTTATACCTTCTAATTGCTAATACTAATTATCATGTATTAATAGTATAAAAACACATTGCATATTGAATCCATGCTCAACTAAGGACAGAAATAGCACCAATAAAAAGCATAAAAGCATATATTCTTTAATGAATAAAACTCTGTTATCTTATTCATCGTTTATTACTTTGCTAAAGTAAAAAAGAGTGATTTCACCCAGATGATGTCACTTAAAGGTGAGTGAAGATGCTTTCCTACTAGAGAAGACAGATATCACTGACTGCTGGCAGGAGTTGGCTCAGGTGCTAGAGTTCAAACAATCTGTGCATAGCCCAGAGACTGCTTCTCAGAGAAGACATTTGTCTTCGTTCTCTTACTTGTTGGTGAGTAGATAATCTTACAAATTACACATTTCAATTTACACTGAACCACAAAATTACTACTATTTTTATTACTTTAAACGAGCCTGGGCCGGTCGTGGTGGCTCACGCCTATAATTCCAGCACTTTGGGAGGCCAAGGTGGGTGGATCACTTGAGGTCAGGGGTTCCAGACCAGCCTGGCTGACATGGTGAAACAACTCCATCTCTACTAAAAATATAAAAATTAGCCGGGTATGGTGGCACAACCCTGTAATCCCAGCTACTCGGGGAGGCTGAGACATAAGAATCACTTGAACAAGGGAGGCAGAGGTTGCAGTGAGAGGAGATTGTGCCACTGCACTCCAGCCTGGGCGACAACAGTAAGACTGTCTCAAAAGAAAAAAAAATGAGCCTGGTACACTGTGTCTGTGTACTTTTCAATCATGTCATGTACCTTTGTGCTTTGTAACTATTGGCATAAGTTTTCCTGGTCACTTTGCTAGAGGAATTGTGAGTGCTTACTTAATCTAGAGGGCTTAGATTCTAACTAGGCTGGCACTGAAGGAGATACTGAGCACTGTGTCTTAAGCAGCCATTCCTGCCTTCTTTGCTGACAAGGCCTTGATATTGTTCATGTCATGCTGGGGTAAATTCTGATCAGTTTTACTGTCAGTTTACTGGACAACTACTGGACAAAAACAACTTATTAGTTATAGCTGTCCAGTTTTTCTTGGCAGTGATTGGTTTAGAGGTGGGCACATGTCTTAGTCTATTTTCTGCTGGTATAACCAAATACCACAGACATTTATTTGGCTCACAGTTCTGGCATCTGGACAGTCCAAATGCATGGTACTGGCATCTGGGAAGGGCCTTTTGCTGTGCTAACCCACGATGGAAGGGCAGGCGGGTGATGAGACAAGAGGGAATGAGAACCACTGAACTTATTCTTTGATCATGAGCCCACTCTTGTGATAACTAACCCATTCCTGCTTTAACATCAACTAAATGTAAACATAAGTTTTGGCAGGGACATTCAAACCACAATAGCATGTGACACAGTTCTGAAGCAAAGGCAGTTAGCAGGAGACACAGACTATATGTATCTGTTTGATTATTTTTCTGTCCCACTGGTTAGAATGTTGCTTGAGAGCAAGGACTTCAGATGTTTCATTGCTATACCTTAAGAAGCATATAATAGGGACTGACATCTGCTCACTAAGTATTTATTAAATAAATGAATAAAAAGTGCTATGAAGGTCTTATTTAACTTGACAGCTGTATAAACTGAGGCCGAGGGAGTTTAAAGGCACTAGAAGTGGCTATGTAAAGATAACTTTTTTCTTTTGCATGAGAAACTGACCTTGGGTTCAGTTTTCTGTGTCTGTTCTCCCCTTGATAAAGAATGGCCATCGGCCACACACCAGGCACCTAGGCTTGGGGGACTTTGTATGAACTGAAATACTTCATAGGAAGACAGTTTTGGGCTCTCCTGAGCATGCTGCCTCTTGTCACTGAGCATGTCCTTGTGGGAGCCACCGCACAAGAATTACTATAAGAGATATCGATTCTTGTGGAGCATGGGGCATCTAAGCTAGCAAGGGAATAAGACTCATGCCTGGCAGGTGGTATGAGTCTTACTTCCTTGCACCTGTGTTGTCACTCGGACAGCTCCTGGACAACTATATGAACCGCTGTAAGAATGACTTGCACTGAAGAGAAATGCCTCATGCTGCCTTGCTAGCCTGCTGTTTCTTGGCCTGTATCCAGCATGCCAAGTACAGCCTTATGGTTGTTGTGTGACTCTAAATGTTTACTTGAACATGCTAATGAGCCTTATAATGGCGAGTCAAGAATTTAAACCCAGATCTTATAAATGCTATGATCATTCCACTATCTGTTCATAAAACAACAGCAGCTAGCTGTAGAATATTTGGGACAAATTACAGTAAGAATTTTGATAATTCTTATGAGTTGGCCACAGTAGTCCCTGGGGTCTTATTAGAGGTTAAGTCTTAAATATTTTCTATATCTTTTATAAAATATTTATGTAGATTAAAAAACAAAATAAAATCCCACAAATGAAAAAATCTATAATCAGTAAAATGCATATCCTAATAGGAATAATATGAAAATAAGCAATAATAGCATCAATCCTTAGTTATCTGTAGGGATCATGAGTAAAGATTCATGTCCTTTCTCTACAACTGCAAGGTGTGAAGAAATAAATGAACTGAAGATTTCTGCAGTCAATTAGAAGTGGAATAATAGACTGAAAAATCTATGATGAATATTAAAACACAAAAGATTAACTCTAGAGTCTTAAAAAAAACAAAGATTTGAAAAACACATGGCTGAGTTAGCATCAACCGAAGAGGTGCTAGATGCTTAATAAGATTTTCACCCCATTGCAGCAGACATAATTTTAAAATATGTGCTTGACAATATTTTAGGTGACAAAGGCATGAAACATAATGAGTTTAGAAACATCCTTTCAGATTTCTAGAATTAATATACTAAGTGGGAATTATCTCCAATGACATTGAGGGATTTGCTTTATGCTGAAAACTTCTAAATCATTAGTTATCTCATGGCTTATAAAATGTTAGAAACACATAAGCAATCAAAAGTCCACCGATGGTTTAAAATGTATAGTTTGTTTTCATCTGTGGTGATGTATAGTGCACTTTCACTTGTGGCCATGTGGAGACAAGGGGAGACTCCTCCTTTTAACAACTAGAAAACAGCACAAAATATTTGAAACAACTGTTTTCAGACACTGGATAAACAGCACTACAGACTGTGATTTCTGGGAGAAGAGAAATAAGGTGAGCTCTAGAGTTGTCCAGCTTATTGCCAAACTGCTTTGGCAAACAGCTTATTGCCAAAACTGCTGGAGGCAGTTTTGAAGCCAGAGCATTTCCTGGAGCTCACACAGAGGTGGGAATAGTTCATATTTCCATCAGCCTGAGAGGAAATGCCTCATAATACACAGGATGTCAGGGAGAGTCCTCGGAAGGGTATCAGCAGTAGCAATAAACTAGTCTTGTCAAAACAGCTATTTTATAGAATATTACACATAATACAGCCATTATAAATAAACCCCATATTAAAAGGTAGGTATTCCAATTAAAAGGCAGGGTGTCATTACCTTTACTCAGGACACTGAGTGCTTAGCTTTCTAGTAATTAGGCTTAAAAATCATGGGCTGTGGCTTTTCTATTTTCAAATATTTTAGCTATTCTTAAAGAACTGTCTTATCATTGTATTTCTAAATTAACAACAAAGCTAAAACTGACTTCATTCTTTATCTTGCAAACACACAATAAGTACATATACTTTCTTTTATTGCTTTTCCTAAAAACTTTACTTCAGTTCTGAGGTTCTGTAAACTCAGTGCTTATGTTAAAGTTTTATGTACATCTTAAACATTGAAAAGAATGCACAATGTTGAACTAGCCTTTCAACTAGAACAGGATTTTAAAAACTGACACTCGCATAATTGTAGAGTGTTTTTACATTGATCTTTTCATAATACAATTGGCTCTATATTTTGCCTGTGGGACTTAAGTCCTGAGTAACAATAAATGGTATATATGCATCAACGAATAGGATGTGCAGCTTTCCTGGCTTTTCACACTTTTTAGAATTAAATGGATCTTAGAGTAATAAAAATGGTAGGTTTCCAGAAAGATTTATTTTTGTAATGACATTGTTACTGGTGATCCAGTATGACTCTATCACGGTGGCCTGGCCTATTTATTAATCAAACAGTAGTAGTACTGAAGGAAATCAGAATATGTTATCTCAAAATATGCCTCTTTGACTTAAAAATTATTTTTGAGCTAAAGGAAATAAGCAGCAGCAAATGGAAGAAAAGCTTTCTATCCTCCTGTTCTGCCTAAAAGTAGGAAATAAATTTTCCTTTAGTGAAGAGGGCTCTAGATGCTTATCAGCCTAGAGATGGCACCAGAGGAATCTGCAGTACTCCATGAGTTTCCTACCATATATTTACATTCCCCCCGTTTCCCACCTTTGTAGCCTAAAACTGCTTTCCTATGTCCTGTCTTTATCTACAAATTGATTGTTCTTTGTTAAAGATGGCTTGTAAGCCAGAGTTCTAAGCCATTGTTTTGAGTTACTTTTTGTTGAGGTTTCTCCTGTGATATGTGCTGCATACATTAATAAACTTGTTTTTCTCTTGTTAATCTGTCTTTTGTTCCAGTGGTCTGTCCCAACAGGAACTCACATGGGTTGAGAAAAAATTTTTTTCCTTCCTGACAGTTTTTGGCAATGCAGATGGGACTTTCTGGGATACCCCATCCACTCTGGAACCTTCAGATGAAATCCTAGCAAAACTGGCAGAAGCTGGTAAAAGGTAAGAATTCTTATCAAACTCAGCTCTCCCAGATATCTGTCTATAGCAGACAAGAAAGGAAGCTGAAATTTTTCCTGGTCGTTCTTTTCCATATTCAGATTGGTAGAGGAAAAAAATTTGTACAATTCTTTGAATTTGTGACTCTTGTGGGTTTGGTTTTGGCGACCTATTCGTTATTATCTTTAGCCTCCTTGAAAAGGTCATTGTTTTCTATTGTCTTTTGCATCATTTGTTGTAAGGAGGAGAATCACAGTATAGAACGCAGACATAGGTCATATAAGCCTGTTGTTCCAGCCACCCTCTCAGGCTGATGAGTTTATGGTTCTCACCAGACTGGTGTGCTCACGGTTCTCACCAGACTGGTGTCTGTTTAGACAAACTTAAAGGATGAGATTCACCTTTTATCTTGTTTTATGTCGTGAGAGCTTGGCTTTTATGACCACTAAGAACACTCTCTCTGGTCTCTGCCAGGTGGGGGGGCACAAGCGTGTTGGCTTGTGTCAGGCAGCCAGGTGAACAGGGTGGGAACCCAAGACACAAGTGACAAGCAGCGTTCTCTTTGTCTGATGCAGCTCAGGGGAGTTTGTCTGAATAAGAGAAGCCAGTCCATAAGGAGCCTTTGGCGTTTCAAACTTTGTTGCTTGGTTCATACTGGGAGAGTCCTATCCCAGTAATGCCTGTGTGGTGTCACAGATTAGCAGGTCCGTGACTGGAGTTCTCTCTGTGGGAGGCTTGAAACACCATTTTCACACAACTATTCTGTCTGCAGAGCAATGAAGGTCTTTGTTTTCTTAGGCTATCTTTAGGAGAAGCTTTGCATATTGAGGGAGATTTGATCTTTTGCAGACTTTTTGAGGAAGCCCCCGGCAACCATGGTTAAGCTACAAAAGGCTTCTTGGTTGTTTTTTTTTTTTTTTTTTTTTTTTGTAAAGACAGGGTCTTGCTCTGACACCCAGGCTGGGGTACAATGGCACAGTCAGCTCACTGAAGCCTTGAACTCCTGGGCTTAAGCAATCCTCCCACCTCAACTTCTTGAGTAGCTGGGACTACAGGCGCATGTTACTGCACAAGCTAATTTTTATATTTTTTGTAGAGATGGTGTCTTGCCATATTGCCCAGGCTGATGTCAAACTCCTGGCCTTGAGAGATCCTCTCACTTCAGTCTCCCCAAATGCTGAGATTTACAGGCGTGAGTAACCCTGCATGGCTGACTTGTTTTAAACCATAAAAAAAGCTTATTGGTCTAGAATAGCAGTTCCCAGCCTTTTTGGTACCAAGGACTGGTTTTGTGGCAGACAGTTCTTCCACGAAAAGGAGGATGGTTTTGGGATGATTCAAGCTTCTTTTATCATTAGATTCTCAAGAGCCCACAACCTAGATCACATGCATATGCAGTTTACAACAGGGTTCACACTTCTATGAGAATTTAATGCCGCTTCTGATCTGACAGGAGGCGGAGCCCAGGCAGTAATGCTCACTTGAACCCTGCTCATCTCCTACTGAGAGGCCAGGTTCCTAACAGGCCACAGACTGGTACTGGTTTGTGGTCCAGGGGTTGGGGACCTCTGGTCTAGAGTCACATTAAAATGGGTATACCTTTAAAAATTTGAGCTTTTATATCGAAAAATGATTTTTTTTTGAATTTTAAAGGGAGCATTCATTCTAAACAAATGTCTTACTGGTACTTATGGTAAGATAAAATTTAAAAGAGGGCGTAAAAGAGTATCAAGTCTTGTCTAAAAAAGAAAAAAATAAACAAAAGTCAGATTAGACTTAAGACCGAAGTTAATATCCACACCTGCTATGGATTCCTTCTCACCTACCTATAGTCTCCTTTACTCCCAACTGCCTGACGTTGATCTACCAGAAGATCTTCCGATCTCTGGGTCCCTGACTAAAAAATCCAGTCTCATCCTCTGAACAAATTCTTTTAATCTTAAAACTCCTCCAACTTCCCCAGGAAATCTTTTAAATGCCCAGCTGCCTACTAACTTGCCTTCCTCTGAAAGATTTACAGAAAGTACTCCACTGATATACAGGGCCGGGGTGTATAGGTTACTTGTGTAAATACTGCCAACCAGGAAGTAAACAGAACACTGTCTCAGGGAACTGGCAGCCAGGCTGGCTTTGCTGTACCTACATTCCACCTACTTTCCAGGGCTCTATAATCAACTCCATCAGCTCCAGGCCTTCCTATATTTTGGGTCCCCACCACAAAAATATTCCTTAAGACTGTCCTGTGCTCCAGGAAAAGAAAAACTAAAAAAAAAAAAAAAAAACCCGGATCTTTCATAATAGACAAATATGTCCTAAAACTCCTTCTTGGAGAAAAACTTCCATCCTTTCTCAGTCCCTCAGAGATGTAAATCTTACCATGTCTTTGAAATTTAAACATTCAAGGAGTTAACTAAAACAACCCCCACATACATTTGAGACTAAAGAGAAAAAGGCGGCCCTGGGGGAGAAGAGTTTGTTTTTTTAAACACACTGCTATAAAAACTCCTTTACCCCAAATTTAGTCCATACCCTCCATAAGATTACCTACAAAGGGCAAATGAAAAATTTTAAGTCTTCCTCAGAAATACTAGTAAAAAGTTTGGCCATCTAAACAGGTAACCTTAATTTATTCTATCTGCCAAATATACAATTTGCATTCAACTATTCTTTTATAAATTAGTGAGTTTTTGGGGAACACCCTAGATGGCTGAATAGGAACAGCTCCAGCCTCCAGCTCCCAGCGTGAGTGACACAGAAGACGGGTGATTTCTGCATTTTCAACTGAGGTACTGGGTTCATCTCACTGGGGAGTGCTGGACAATCAGTGCTGGTCAGCTGGTGCAGCCCGACCAGCAAGAGCTGATGCAGGGCGAGGCATCTCCTCACCTGGGAAGCCCAAGGGGGAAGGGAATCCCTTTTCCTAGCCAAGGGAAACCGAGACACACAACACCTGGAAAATTGGGTAATTCCCACCCTAATACTGCCCTTTACCAAGGGTCTTAGTAAATGGCACACCAGGAGACTATATCTCACACCTGGCCAGGAGGGTCCCATGCCCATAGAGCCTCCCTCATTGCTAGCACAGTAGTCTGAGATCTAACTGCAATGCAGCAGCAAGGCTGGGGGAGGGGCACCTGCCATTGCTGAGGCTTAAGTGGGTAAACAAAGCCATAGGGAAGCTCAAACTGGGTGGAGCCCACCACAGATCAAGGAGGCTGGCCTGCCTCTGTAGACTCCACCTCTGGGGACAGGGCATAGCTAAACAAAAAGCAGCAGAAACCTCGGCAGAGGTAAATACCCCTGTCTGATAGCTTTGAAGAGAGCAGTGGATCTTCCAGCATGGAGGTTGAGATCTGACAACAGACAGACTGCCTGCTCAAGTGGGTCCCTGACCCCTGAGTAGCCTAACTGGGAGACATCCTCCACTAGGTGCAGACCGACACCTCACACCTCACATGGTGGGGTACACCCCTGAGATGAAGCTTCCAGAGCGAGAATCAGACAGCAACACTCGCTGTTCAGCAATACTCTACCTTCAGCAGCCTCCACTGCTGATACCCAGGCAAAGAGAGTCTGCAGTGGACCTCAAGCAAACTCCAACAGACCTACAGCTGAGGGTACTGACTGTCAGAAGGAAAACAAACAGAAAGGACACCCATACCAAAACCCCATCAGTACATCACCATCATCAAAGACAAAAGGCAGATAAAACCACAAAGATGGGGAAAAAGCAGTGCAGAAAAGCTGGAAATTCAAAAAATCAGAGCGCATCTCCCCCTCCAAAGGAACGCAGCTCATCACCAGCAACGGAACAAAGCTGGACAGAGAATGACTTTGACGAGTTGAGAGAAGAAGGCTTCAGTCAATCAAACTTCTCAGAGCTAAAGGAGGAACTACGTAACCAGTGCAAAGAAACTAAAAACCTTGAAAAAAAAATGAATGAAGGGATAACTAGAATAATCAATGCAGAGAAGACCTTAAAATAACTGATAGAGATGAAAACCATAACACGAGAACTACGTGACAAATGCACAAGCTTTAGTAAAGACTTGATCAACTGGAAGAAAGAGTATCAGTGATTGAAGATTAAATGAATGAAATGAAGCGAGAAGATAAATGTGGAGAAAAAAGAGTAAAAAGAAATGAATAAAGCCTCCAAGAATTATGGGATTATGTGAAAAGACCAAATATACGTCTTATTGGTGTGCCTGAAAAATGACAGGGAAAATGGAACCAAGTTGGAAAACACTCTGCAGGATATCATCCAGGAGAACTTCCCCAGCCTAGTAAGGCAGGCCAACATTCAAATTCAGGAAATACAGAGAATGCCACAAAGATACTCCTCGAGAAGAGCAACTCCAAGACACATAATTGTCATATTCACCAAAGTTGAAGACACATAGGCTCAAAATAAAGGCATGGAGGAAGATCTACCAAGAAAATGGAAAACAACAACAAAAAAGCAGGAGTTGCAATTCTAGTCTCTGATAAAACAGACTTAAAACCATCAAAGATCAAAAGAGACGAAGAAGGCCATTACATAATGGCAAAGGGATCAATTCATCAGGAAGAGCTAACTATCCTAAATATATATGCACCCAATACAGGAGCACCCGGATTCATAAAGCAAGTCCTTAGAGACTTACAAAGAGACTTAGACTCCCATACAGTAATAATGGGAGACTTCAACACCCCACTGTCAACATCAGACAGATCAACAAGACAGAAAGTTAACAAGGATATCCAGGAATTGAACTCAATTCTGCACCAGGCGGACCTAATAGACATCTATAGAACTCTCCACCCCAAATCAACAGAATATACATTCTTCTCAGCACCACATCGCACTTATTCCAAAATTGACCACATAATTGGAAGTAAAGCACTCCTCAGCAAATGTACAAGAACAGAAATTATAACAAACTGTCTCTCAGACCACAGTGAAGTCAAACTAGAACTCAGGACTAAGAAACTCAATCAAAACCGCTCAACTACATGGAAACTGAACAACCTGCTCCTGAATGACTACTAAGTACATAACGAAATGAAGGCAGAAATAAAGATGTTCTTTCAAACCAATGAGAACAAAGATACAACATACCAGAATCTCTGGGACATATTTAAAGCATCGCACATAGGGAAATTTAGAGCACTAAATGCCCACAAGAGAAAGCAGCAAAGATCTAAAATTGATGCCCTAACATCACAATTAAAAGAACTAGAGAAGCAAGAGCAAACATATTCAAAAGCTAGCAGAAGGCAAGAAATAACTAAGATCAGAGCATAACTGAAGGAGATAGAGACACAAAAAACCCTCCAAAAAAATCAATGAATCCAGGAGTTGGTTTTTTGAAAAGATCAACAAAATTGATAGACCGCTAGCAAGACTAATAAAGAAGAGAGAGAGAAGAATCAAACAGACACAATAAAAAATGATAAAGGGGATATCACCACCGACCCCACAGAAATACAAACTACCATCAGAGAATACTATAAACACCTCTATGCAAATAAACTAGAAAATCTAGAAGAAATGGATAATTTCCTGGACACTTACACTCTCCCAAGACTAAACCAGGAAGAAGCTGAATCCCTGAATAGACCAATAGCAGGCTCTGAAAATGAGGCAATAATTAATAGCCTACCAACCAAAAAAAGTCCAGGACCAGATGGATTCACAGCCGCATTCTACCAGAAGTACAAGGAAGAGCTGGTACCATTCCTTCTGAAACTATTCCAATCAACAGAAAAACAGGGAATCCTCCCTAACTCATTTTATGAGGCCAACATCATCCTGATACCAAAGCCTGGCAGAGACACAACAAAAAAAGAGAATTTTAGACCAATATCCCTGACGAACGCCGATGCAAAAATCCTCAATAAAATACTGGCAAACCGAATCCAGCAGCACATCAAAAAGCTTATCCAACATGATCAAGTGAGCTTCATCCCTGGGATGCAAGGCTGGTTCAACATACGCAAATCAATAAACGTAATCCAGCATATAAACAGAACCAAAGACAAAAACCATATGATTATCTCAATACATGCAGAAAAGGCCTTTGACAAAATTCAACAGCCCTTGATGCTAAAAAACTCTCAATAAATTCGGTATTGAATGAACATATCTCAAAGTAATAAGAGCTATTTATGACAAACCCACAGCCAATATCATACTGAATGGGCCAAAACTGGAAGCATTCCCTTTGAAAACTGGCACAAGACAGGGATGCCCTCTTTCACCACTCCTATTCAACATAGTGTTGGAAGTTCTGGCTAGGGCAATCAGACAAGAGAAAGAAATAAAGGGTATTCAGATAGGAAAAGAAGTCAAATTGTCTCTGTTTGCAGATGACATGATTGTATATTTAGAAAACTCCATCATCTCGGCCCGAAATCTCCTTAAGCTGATAAGCAACTTCAGCAAAGACTCAGGATAGAAAATCAATGTGCAAAAATCACTAACATTCTTATACACCAGTAACAGACAGAGAGCGAAATCAGGAATGAACTTCCATTCACAATTGCTTCAAAGAGAATAAAATACCTAGGAATCCAACTTACAAGGGATGTAAACCACCTCTTCAAGGAGAACTACAAACCACTGCTCAGTGAAATAAAAGAAGACACAAACAAATGGAAGAACATACCATGCTCATGGATAGGAAGAATCAATATCGTGAAAATGGCCATACTGCCCAAGGTAATTTATAGATTCAATGCCATCCCCATCAAGCTACCAATGACTTTCTTCACAGAATTGGAAAAAACTGCTTTAAAGTTCATATGGAACCAAAAAAGACCCTGCATTGCCAAGACAATCCTAAGTCAAAAGAACAAAGCTGGAGGCATCACACTACCTGACTTCAAACTATACTACAAGGCTACAGTAACCAAAACAGCACAGTACTGGTACCAAAACAGAGATATAGACCAATGGAACAGAACAGAGCCCTCAGAAATAATATCACACATCTATAGCCATCTGATCTTTGACAAACCTGAGAAAAACAAGAAATGGGGAAAGGATTCCCTATTTAATAAATGATGCTGGGAAAATTGACTAGCCATTGTAGAAAGCTGAAACTGGATCCTTTCCTTATTCCTTATACGAAAATTAATTCAAGATGGATTAGAGACTTAAATGTTAGACCTAATACTATAAAAACGCTAGAAGAAAACCTAGGTAACATCATTCAGGACATAGGCATGGGCAAGGACTTCATGTCTAAAACACCAAAAGCAACAGCAAGAAAAGCCAAAATTGACAAATGGGATCTAATTAAACTAAAGAGCTTCTGCACAGCAAAAGAAACTACCATCAGAGTGAACAGGCAACCTACAGAATGGGAGAAAATTTTTGCAATCTACTCATTTGACAAAGGGCTAATATCCAGAACTTACAAAGAACTCAAACAAATTTACAAGAAAAAAACAACCCTATCAAAAAGTGGATAAAGGATATGAACAGACATTTCTCAAAAGAAGATATTCATACAGCCAACACATGAAAAAATGCTCATCATCACTTGCCATCAGAGAAATGCAAATCAAAACCACAATGAGATACCATGTCACACCAGTTAGAATGGCCATCATTAAAAAGTCAGGAAACAACAGGTGTTGGAGAAGATGTAGAGAAACAGGAACACTTTTACACTGTTGGTGGGATTTTAAACTAGTTCAACCATTGTGGAAAACAGTATGGCGATTCCTCAAGGATCTAGAAATACCATTTGATCCAGCCATCCCATTACTGGGTATATACCCAAAGGATTATAAATCATGCTGCTATAAAGACACATGCACACGTATGTTTATTGCAGCACTATTCACAATAGCAAAGACTTGGAATCAACCCAAATGTCCATCAGTGACAGACTGGATTAAGAAAATGTGGCACATATACATGATGGAATACTATGCAGCCATAAAAAAGGATGAGTTTGTGTCCTTTGTAGGGACATGGATGCAGCTGGAAACCATCATTCTCAGCAAACTATCACAAGAACAGAAAATCAAATACCACATGTTCTCACTCATAGGTGGGAACTGAACAATGAGATCACTTGGACACAGGAAGGGGAGCATCACACACCGGGTCCTATAGTGGGGAGGGGGTAGCGGGGAGGGATAGCATTAGGAGATATACCTAATGTAAATGATGAGTTAATGGGTGCAGCACACCAACATGGCATATGTATATATATATGTAACAAACCTGCACGTTGTGCTCATGTACCCTAGAACTTAATGTATAATTAAAAAAAAAAAAAAAGAAAGAAAAAAGACAACCCTTTTACTAGGTGAATTCATCTATGTCCTAAGCACCTGCCATCGCGAGTGGAAGTGTGAAATATACTTTAGATTGCATCCTCTTGACTAAGTGCCCTTGCACTAGGTACACGAATAAGGCAGTTAAGTGATAACTGCAAAAGCAAATGGTCAGCAAGTGACAAGGAACTCATTATATGATACTCTGAGGGCTGTGTGGTTTGGGGAAGTGTGTATGCTAGAGAAATTTATTAAATTTCATTCTATATAAAAAAAATTAGTGAGTTTTATATTATTGTGCCTGTCTCATGGCTAAAACTGTAAAATGAAATCTATATGATCTCTGCATTATGTTTACGTACATCTATGTGTGTGTGTATATATATGTATACATATTTTTTTCTACCTCTGGATGGTACTGTCAACAGTAATTCATAAAAGAGCACTATTTAATTGGCTTAAAGAAAAAGAAGCACTTACATAAATTAAGAATTCCAAAAACTCTCAGAAATATAGAAACTAACCCAAATGCTTTTCAAGTTCATGTGTCTCAGGTAATTCTGGTATATGATTAGTTTAACATTATTGACTTAATAAAAATAGGCATGCCTTCAGAGTTGTCAACAGTAAGTATAATGCAGACATACAACCCTTATGCTACCTGGGTTTACTAGTCAAAAAAGTATCTCTGCTAGATATTTAAAATTAAAGACCTAGGAGTTCATTCCCAAATCAAACGTGCAAGTCGAAGTACAGTATCCATTATTCCATGTATATTAAGCACAGCAGGAAAAGAAAAACATGTATTTAACTTTGCTGCTTGCCTAACATGCATGTGTTGTAAAAATAGTTAACAGGAAAATAAGATGATGACTAGCTGTTTAATGGCTCATGAATTTTCATGAGCAATCCAAGCATAATTGTTAATAACAAGTACATTAAGTAAATATTAGTGGGATAAAATTTATAGTCTTCAATAATGATTGTTTTATGTTTGTAGAAAAAAATTAGTTACCCAAATCTTTTCGGTATAACTTACATCCTTGGGGTTTTGCTAAGTTAAATAATAAATATTCATTGAATATCTAGATTATTTCCAAATATACTGAAACACTAACTTATGTTTCATAGACTCATGTTGCTGAATGTAAGATTATCTACCTTGGCTTCTTAATTTTTACAGAGAAACAAATCACCTGTTCTTATTGTCACATTAAAAAAAAACTATAAAAATATGCTTCTAGAAATCATGAAATGATAATCTACAAAATGCTGGTATATGACAGGTCATAGCTGCTTTGTAGTTTTCATAAGAAATTAATGTTACTAAGGATTAAAAGTTCTAATATACATATATTTAACACTACTAAAGATTAGGGAAACAACTTTGTATGCAAAATACACAAGAAAAATAATACGTAGTTTTGGTAAGCAAAGTTATGAGGAATGAAGATGTGTTTTTGTTAAAGGAAAAAGAATAATTAAATCTGGACTAAAGTAGAATGACAGACTGTTTTAGAATGAAAAAGGAGAATGAAGAACAAAAAAATGAATGAATATAGAAAGCTTGAAGAGGGAGAGAGAAAGTTAGAATGCATGAATATCTTATGTGTCTGAGCAGAAGATAAACAGAATGTATTTATTATAAGGGTTTTAAAAATAAGCCTTAATGTCAGAAGTACAGTGGACAAAACTAGAAACTGGTTTTCTCTTTTAAAACAACAAAGCTTTCTTGGAGCACTGGTCTGCTCTTGATAAGAGATTATAAAAGATTTTCTTTACCTTTAAGTTAATTTACGTAGAAAGCAAAGATTTTGTGTTTCAGTAAAATAACTTCCTGTGTTTCCTATGGTCTCTATCAGTTCTTTGATTACTTAGGGAAACTGAGTCTTCTCACTATGCGATTTTCTGTATTTGCCTTTAGAATCTACTTTGGATAACTAAGTATTGTTTCATAATGACCTGTGATCCTATTTAACCAAATGTTTTAAACTTCTTGACATTTTTGACAACTTCCCCAAATCAAATTATATATTAAATTCTTTTGACCTCAAACTAGCTTTGGGATGTTCCAGAGGGCCCTGGAAAATCTCAAAAGAATCTGTTCTTTCTCCCAGATAAATTCAAAGGAATTAGGCTTATTTGACATGATAAATTGTATGGGAATCACTGACAAAGACAATGTTTAATCTTCTTTGAGTTATTTTTGTATGGATATATTATTAACAAATGTTCCAGAAGTTGTATACAATTCCTAAAAATCTGGTATGCCTTGGTATGATGTTATCAGTAATAATTCTAGTTAATATCTTAAAATGTTGTATTGTCACAAAAATAACTAAATTTCCATATCAAGTGCATTATAATGAACTCTCATCAGATGTTTAACCATGGCAAGTTTAAAGTCTTGTCATCCACAGAGAGTTAATTGTTTTACTCTGTTACTTTCCTAAGAGCTTTTGTAAGCAACTATAAATACGAAGTGTTTTATCTTCAGAAAGATTCATGGAAAGGACTCTGACGAGTACAGGTTTCTGATAACTTCAAGATTATACCATTTGGCCGGGTACTAATTTTTCAGAATTCTAATAAAAAGAATGATTGGTTCATAGAAGTGCTAACCCAACATCAAGCAGAACAAGAATTAATTACATGGGACTAAATAAACTGATGAAGAATTCTTTTTAGGGACTTTGTTTAAAACACTGCTGATTCTTTAATATTCTGCAAGAGAAGTTTTTCTCTTAAGCTATCCATAGCTTACAGCAATTTGGTAAATTATACTTTTGTAAACAGAATTGAAATATTTATCTCTTTTCCCTCTCTCTCTCCAGAAACCATTAGTTGAGTATTCTTATTTTCATAGCTATGTAAGTATTTGCATAAGTTCAGTAAGAATCTGTTCTCTTTAACACAACTAGAAACATCAGTTACATTACCAAGGCTTTGACTGGAATATCATATTTCAGAATGTGCATCGAATCAGATATAATCAGACAGTTTCAAAAAATACATTGACTTTCTGACGCCAATAAAGTCCCTTGGAAAAAACTGGCTTGGTACCTTATATACACGGTTTCCTTACAGATGAGTAAGAAATGTCACTTCCTGGCAAGCCCAGGAGCCTTAGAATATTTGGGGGATCTCTAGAAAATAAAAGAATTTACCTGGATCTATCGGTATCGGAGGCAAAAATCTGAGACAAGCCTTTGGCATGCATTCCTAGCCTGGAGAGGCTAATAAAGGGCCAATCTGAGAATCCTTATGACAAGTTCCAGCAAAACGGACTTATAAAAGAGCCTATATGATTAATCACTATTCTTGCTGCACTTTTTATGCAAATAACCAAGCCAAGTTTAATGAGACTAGACTTATTTTTGCCAACAAATTGGTCTTATTGTGATTATCTCTGATAGAAATCAGGGTGACTGCAGAGAGAAAAATACTGTGCTTCATTAGAAAACTGTAACACACCCTTGTAGATATCAGATTCTAGCCTTGTTCTTTATCTCTGGGGTTTTATTATTTACATGTAATCTAGTCTAGATTTCTGTCAATAATTATCCAAACTAGTATTTCGAATTTTTCTCCTACCCTCCTGGCTTGGAATCACTAAAATATTTAACTGCCCTTTTCCTAAAATCCTAATAAGCTGAAGCTGAATAACTTGATATAAACTGCAGAGAATCACCACAACAGCTCATATATGGACAATTTTCATGCCAATTGCTGCATGGGCCACACACTTTATAACTAGATACTCAAACTGTAAAAAATGCTTTGAGATCAACATCTAGAACTCTTGACTAGCTGCTCTTAGGATTCAGAAATTAGTATATAGACTACTCCTACCATTAACTTTTGTTTTTCTTTTGTTTCCACAGAAATGCCTCTTATTAAATCACCATATAGAGGCCTAACTTTGATGATAGCACACCTGCAATATCTCCTGAAATGAGACACAATTGCTTAATTGAATTGACCTGTTCTCAGCACTAAGACAATTATTTGATATGGGACAATGTACTTAAATTTGTTCAGTTGCACTTGTTCCAATCGATGTTTTTCTCTTCCTCTGCCAATCTCTGATCTCACAATCTCTAATCCAAATCTCTTCAAAGCTACCAACTCGGAGAGTCCTAAGCCACCATTTTGAATTACTTTGTGTTGCAGTTTCTCCCGCATCGTGTGCTGCACGTGTTAATAAACTTGTTTTTCTCTTATTAATCTGTCTTTTGTTATGGGGTCTGTCTCAACTAAAAACTCATGAGGGTTGAGGAAAAAATTATTTTTCCTCCTTGACAGTACTTAATACAGAAACGGCCTTCACTATTCAATTGTCTCCTGAAGAAAACAAACAGAACACCCAAACATCTCCCATCCCATTTTCCCCACTATCCACAAAATCTCAACAGCAAATAAAACGTAGACAACTTAGTGACTTAATATCTGAACTTCATCTGGGGAAAGCAGATTTTACATAAGCATGCTACTAATATTTTCTTGACACATGATACTTTCAGGTTATGTCTATTTGTACATTTAGGTAAAAAATTTATAAATATGAGTATGATTGAAATGCCTAAGAAACTTATTTTAGCCCAATATTTTGGCTATTTCTTGCCTCTTTCTGTAGAATTTCTTCGTGAACTTGAAACTTATTTTAGCCCAATATTTTGGCTATTTCTTACCTCTTTCTGTAGAATTTCTTCTCGAACTTGAGAAACTACAAGAGACTCTTGTTTACTCTGCAGCTCATTAACTTGACTTTGGAAATGTCTTATAAGTACCTAGGAAATTGTTAGAAGTGCTGAGTTAATAAAGCTCCTCCTTGAACACTATCTGAAAAATATAAGAAAGCCAACTCACAAAAGGAAACTTATATACTGTTGGTGGGAATGTAAGTTAGTACAACTACTATGGAAAAAAATTATAGAGAGTTCTCAAAAAACTAAAACCAAAATTACTGTATTATCCAGCAATCCCACTACTGGGTATCTATCCAAAGGAAAAGAAATTTGTATATCAAAGGGACACCTGGCACTTGCATGTTTATTGCAGCACTAGTCACAATAGTAAAGATATGGAATCAACCTAAGTTCCCATCAACAGACGAAAAGAAATGTGGCATATATACCCAATGGAATACAATTCAGCCTTAAATAAGAAGGAAATAATGTCATATGTAGCAAAATGGATGGAATTGAAGGTCATTATGTTAAGTAAGCTAGGCACAGAAAAATACTGCATGTTCTCACTCACATATGACAGCTAAAAAACTTGATCTATGAACACAGAGAATAGAACAACAGATACCAGAGATGGGAGTGGGGGGTTGGGAAGGATGAAGAGAGGTTGGTTATGGGTACAAACATACAGTTAGATAGATGAAATAAGTTCTAATGTTTAATAGCAGACCAGAGTGACTATACTTAGCAACAATATTATGTGTATTTCAAGGTAACTAGAAGAGAGGGTTTGAAGTGATACCAAGACATAAAAATGAATGCTCAAGGTGACAGAAATCCCAGTTACCCTGACTTGATTATTACACATTCTTTGCATGTAGCAAACATTCACATGTATCCCATAAATATCTAAATCATTATATATCAATAAAAGGGGGGAAAATAAACATGAACATTTTTCATGACTAGAAAAAGTCCTTTTAAAATAAAGCTCTAGAAAGTCTACACATTTGGAAAAAGGTAGACAACACTATCTTTATACTCTGTAGTTAAGTGTGATAGTTTTTATTTAAGAACTATTGATTAAATATAACACAAGCCTCATAATATCTGTGAAATAATGTCAGTCTCATATTTTTAGGTAAACTGAAATACATGTACAGATACTTTCATTAAGAAACTAAGAGAAATTGTGAAAAATTTATCTTATCTCTAATGCTGTACTTTTAATGATCAGACTATGCTGACTTCTCTTTAACTCAATTTTACAATATTACTTTTATAACTCTGGGAAAATAACATTTATGGCACTACGGCATCATTATACTACCTTTCCCACCTCTCCCAGACTATTCCTTACTACAAAATCACTTGATAGAATGCTTACAGTTGCCTTCTGACACCCTATTCCTATGGAGGATAAGGCCAGAGAGGTTCTCTGTAAGGCTGTATGGATTGTTACTTTCGAAAGGCACTTTAAGTATTTTTCATTAATGTAGTCAAACAGTCCTTTTTTTTCTCAGTGATCTGAAGTTCAGTTACAGACTTCATTACATTTTGCCCCTAAATACTTCAAATGTCACTTTGGGAGGCCAAAGTGGGCAGATCACTTGAGGTCAGAAGTTTGAGACCACCCTGGCCAACATGGTGAAACCCCATCTCTACCAAAAATATAAAAATTAGCCAGGCATGGTGGTGCACACCTGTAATCCCAGCTACTTGGAAGGCTAAGGCAGGAGAATCGCTTGAACCTAGGAGGCAGAGGTTGCAGTGAGCTAAGACAGCCTGGGTGACACAAAGAGACTGTCTCAAACAAAACCTTCAAATGCTTCAACATACATCTCTTTAGAATAAGGGCATTTCTCACAAAACCATAACATTTTATACCTATGAAAATTTATAGTAATTTCTTAGTATCAATAGCCAGTCCATATTCAAACTTCCCCAATTGAGGAATTTATTTTTAATTAAGATGGTATTAAATAATTATACTTGGTGAGATAATTCTTTCTTGATGTTTTTCTCCCTGAGCTTCCTTCTTAAAATTGAAACCTACAGACAAGATGAACACAATAAACATTCATATATTTTTCAACTTGATAACCCAAAAGGTGGCTGATTTGCCACCTTTTCATTTTCTTGGATATACCATTTGAAAGTAGATTGTAGATAAAAGTCCTATTTTAACGCTATTTTTATAAGAGACAAACAGTACAGAAGATAGGCTCATAGATATTCTAAGTAGATATACCTATTATTCAAAAAGAAACACACATTTATTTGAGGAAATGCTGATGAGTTGGCAGCATTCCCTTTAATAATTCTTAGAAGACTATGCTCCATCAGAGCGAGAACTGTGTATCTCTCTGTTCATTATTTTATTCCAGTGCCTGATTGTCTATTGATCTGAATCATTTGTTCAATAAATAAAAGATCATGGGGCAGGAAGAATGTCTAAGGATAACTGTCAGCTGGGACTTAGAGACTCAGTTCAACATCCAAGTTCAAGTACTACGGTCCTAATCATGTTAGACATATACCTCACTACCTGTGACAACAAATTTAGAGAAAGACTTATTTGAGAAGTATAGGGACAAAACTATAAAAAACATTTATATGGTATAGTTTTAAAGTAAAAAATTAAATACATAGTATTATCTTCTTTAAAAAAATTAAATATATAATATTTTCTTCTTTAAAAAAGAAATCAGGCCAATAATAGTTTCCCATTTCTATCACCAAGATGAAAAAGTTAAAACATTTCCAAATAAAACAATGTTAACTTTAATCTCATTAAAGTCAAAACAAATTTATTCAAGTCAAAAGATACAACAGATTTGTCATCTACCTCTTGAGTTGCTATTTTACGATTTAGTTCAGTTACTTTGGAAGAAGAATTTTCTACTGCATTTTGGCAAAGGAGTTTCTCTATTTCTCTCTGATGAGATGCTTTGAGGGATGCAATGTATGCTGCAGTATCTTCCTTGACCCTACAGAGCAAATGAAAGAAAACCACACATAAAAGCAGCTCTTCAACCTCTAATTCAGACTTAGCACAAAAACAGTGTAAGAAACCTGGAAATTAAGAAAAGGGAAAATGGGCACCAATATTAACTGTACCGTGTTAGGTGCTTTATACATTACTGCCTACGAGTTCTTAGGACCAATCCATGAGCTATTATTAACTGAATTTTATAAGGGCAAACGTGAAGAAATAGTGATATATCTCCACTTTATCCCCAACCTGAGGCTATACCTTCTGAGGGAATCTAGGGTTCCAAAATAACTGTCTGAATTTAAAGTAAAGCACTTGACATTTGATCTTTTAAGATAAACTCAGATTTCTTGCCCAGATGCTTCACTGGAAAATCACAGCTGTTCCCTTTAGAATCTTCAATGCCTTGTAGGCAGCATTAACCAATTTTCAATCCATGCATGAGACTCCAGGGCTAGTTGCATGTTGTGAGAATGAGACAATCTTTATGGTAATTCTCAGGACATATTATGCTTGAAATATGCAATTAAGTAATTTGGACTGTAAGTGTGAGAGACTATTCATTTGTCTCTGTGATAAAATTTATTCAGAGGCAGTTCAGTAAATGGTTAAAATTATAAATAAAGATTTGATACACTTTCTACAGATAAACATTTTCTCTCTTACTGGAAAGACTTTGAAAATAACAGGATTTAACTTAAAGCATGTATTTTAGTAAACTGCTATATTAATATGGTGCTTCCCAACTACAGACAAATTTAACCATTGCTTATTTCACCATATGAATATATCTCCATGGAAACAGTGTGATTAGGGTCCTAGGAAAAGAATAAAAACCTAAATTAAAGCACATATAACTGAATGATAGTAAAAAGTCGAAATATGGGGCTAGAAAAGTTTATTCTTCACTTCTCAGGTCCAGACTTATCTAAGAAACAGATTGACAATATTAACAAATTTTATATGATGTACAGGAAAATTCATAGGAAAACCTGAATTTAAAATTCTTTCCTGGAAAGAATGTGGTTATTAAACAGTTTCATGCTACTATCATAATATTCAGGACTTAAGAAACAAGGTTTCCATTTGGTAGCAATATGACTGCCATATGGTAACAACATGACTCACTCACTGCCATAGCTGCCAGTCAATAAGCATTTGTTGGGTGTTTCCCATGCTCCTTCTGCTCCTACAGCACACTGCTGTGGGGATGCAAAGAAGCATAATCTTACAGCAGTTCTCAAGGAACTACAAGGCTGGGTATGATTAATCCTTTCTTGGTACATATTAGTAAGTTTTGTAGGAGTTAGGGGTAGGAGAAGGCAATTTCCTGGGAAGTTCCATGAAATGTTATGTGAAGGTAGTACTTATAACAAGAATGAGCAAAAGGCATGAGGAAATGTGACAGATTAGGTAAGTACAGTAGTATTAGAATAGTGATGAGACTTGAGATGCCAGGCAGAGAAATTTAGTCTTGATATTAAAGGAAGTTGGGAGTCACTGGAGAGCAGAATGACCCAGGTGTATGAGTATTTAAAGAATATGAATGGGCCGGGCGCGGTGGCTCAAGCCTGTAATCCCAGCACTTTGGGAGGCCGAGACGGGCGGATCACGAGGTCGGGAGATCGAGACCATCCTGGTTAACACGGTGAAACCCCGTCTCTACTAAAAAAATACAAAAAACTAGCCGGGCGAGGTGGCGGGCGCCTGTAGTCCCAGCTACTCGGGAGGCTGAGGCAGGAGAATGGCGTGAACCCGGGAGGCGGAGCTTGCAGTGAGCTGAGATCCGGCCACTGCACTCCAGCCTGGGTGACAGAGCGAGACTCCGTCTCAAAAAAAAAAAAAAAAAAAAAAAAAGAATATGAATGATTTTTAAGCAAGATGACTGGGGAAGGTTAAAAAAAGAAGGAAGATTGGAGTGGGAAAATTGTATAATGGCAGCACTGGTTTATTAAAGTAAGGAAGAATGGAAAACGGGAAACATTTATACCCAAGAAATAACAGAGATAAAGCTGGCCTGGTAATTAAAATAAATATAGACAGGGAAGGGGAGCTTGGGAAGAGGAACTAATTTACAGCTAAAAAAAGGAAACTTGAGGTATTGGTGATTCCAAGAGAAGCAATCCAATAAATAGTTCCAGGTTTCACATCTGAACTCAGCAAAGAGAACAAACTTTAAAAGTAAATCTACAAGTCATGGTTCATAGAAACCATAAGAATGGGTAAGTTTAGCAATGGAGAAAGAACAGAGAATGAACAGAAAACCAAGAGCTCAATGCTGGTAGAAAGCCAGATTTTTGGGGATGGAGAAGGAAGAAGGGTCAGAATTTAGAAAAAGAAACAGAAAAGGAGTTTTGGTCAGAACTGCCAAGTCACAGAGGTTAAGGGAGGAAGGCATTTCAGGAGAAGTAGTGTGGTCAACACTGTTGAAGAAAATGAGGATGGAGAAAATGCCACTGGCCTGGGAAAGGTCATTATTGAGACCAGGTTTAAAAGGGGTGATGATGAAAGCCATATTTAAGAGGAAGTGAGATAGAAATAAAAGACTACTTGTGAAAAACGGGTACTGAAAGACGGGATTGGAATTTGATCAGGTGAAAAAAAGATCTGAGGATGTCAAAAGACTCAGAGGAAAGAGACAGTGGATAGCAAATGGAGATTGTGAGAAGGAAATGGATGAGTATAAAGTTCCTTAAGGCATGAATGGATGTGATCACAAGGTCAATTTGAAAAGTGATTTTTGAAAAGAGGACCTTTTCCTTTTAGACTGCCAACTAGCTTTAACAATAACTGTTTTCTGAAAGCAATCTGCCTATAGCAATAATGAACTATGACATTCCTTTGCTAGAAGAGCCCAGTGAGTCAGCTTATTAATATCATATGGGTACACGCCAAAAGGCAAGACTGGCGAGCCCAAGGACACAATTTGGGTTGACACAGAGGTTCAGGTACATCAGAATTTGGGCCACCAGCAGGTAGAAGACCCTATCCTGAAACAGATATATGCTCAGCAATGTAATATAATTTATTAATATTCACTTATGAATTCAGTTCTGGGTCAAACTAATTATCTGGAGGAAATATATCTTATAATTTTTCAATTTTTATCTTTTTATTTTTACAAATATTTATAATTTAACATTTTACCTTCTCATGGAGTTTTCAAATTGATTGATTGCTGCTTCAGATTTCACCTTCAGCTCATTCTTCTCTGAAATTAATCCCTCTAGCTCATTTTTTAATCTGTAGTTTTCTTGTAAAACTTCTGAAACATGGGAATCAGTGAAAGTATGTGGTTGGTAAAGCTTGCTGTCCAGGGTTCCAGAGAAGGAGTTAGCATTCCCTTTACTTGAGTGCAAAACATCTTTCTTTGCCCTTTTGGCAGACATTTCCTCTCTGCCCTTAGAGTTCTGATTTGATAGCATCATTCTTCTTTCTTTCTGAAGCCTCTCCACAGTTTTTGAAAGGTCTTGTATTTCTCTCTTTTTTGCAGCCAGTTCTTCATTGAGTCTTACTAATTTAGCTTTCGCATGAGCCTGTTCCACCTGGAATTCTATAGACTGAAAATCTTTATCATCTTTATCATTTTTCTTGACGTCTAATTCAGCATTCTGATGTTTAAGAATGTCTATTTCGGCTTCAAGGTTTCTTACAGTGATCTGATGGGCTTCCTTAATGTCATCAAGTTCCTTCTCCAGTGCTTTAATTCTCGGAGAGTCATGTTGATTCAATTTGCAGGCAAGTAGCTGGTCCTGCTGCTCTAGTCTTTGTTCATACTGAATCTGAAGGAAAGAATCCATGTAATCCCAAACACTTGTTAAACGTTTCATTAGTTGCTGAAGCCCTGCACACTACTGGGTTCTACCTACTCCTTTATTCAGGTACTCATTATACAGTCTGATGTCTACAATTCTGTTTCTTGAGTGAGTCAAAGGTATTGAAGTCCTATTCTTTCAGGGCATAACATTATGTATTCTTGACATATGTTATGTAATTTAATAATTGATAAGTTGCTTCATAAATATTAACTTACCTATTTTCTTACACACTGCAAAATTTATTTTAAACCTTACAACAAAACCTATTATTATGCAGTCTTTTCCATAAAAACTGTCAGCACACTCTTTGAGGATAAACAGTAAAACAACTGGGGGCACTGAAGTCTTTGGGAAACAGCACATTTTCAACTTTCTAACATCAATTTATTAATTTCATAGAGAGTAAAATGGCCTGGAATTTGTATACTGGAGCTTTAATATTTTGTTTAGTGTTCAGCAAATGAAATAAATAATTTCTCCTACGGAGAGAGGCACCAGCAGTGTTTGCTCATTCATTCAATGGGTATTTACCGAGCTATGACCTTATGCCAGGCAATATGCAGGTTCTAGCAACAAAAAGACTCAGTTCTTATTTTCAAATAGCTCACAGCTTGGTGAGGAGAGCAACATGGCAGCAGCTACAATGTCCCATAAGTGCAATAATGGGCCTGTGAACATAGTGCAGTCAGTGCAGAGGAGGCGAGGCTGCCCTAAGTGTCTGGAGGCTTGACAGAAGGTGGGAAGACTACACAGAGACAGCACATTTATGTTCGGTCTTGAGAGATGAGTGTTAATTTGGGGTTAGGTGGAGTCAGGGATGTTTGGGAAGTAGGAAGAGCATATGCAAAGCTGGTCGAATGCTTGGTATATACAGGGAATCAGAAATGAAAAGGGGAAGAGGCAAATAGTAAGCAAAGGCAGGAGTGGGATGGGGCAGGCGGCTGCAAAAAGAAACAGAGTGTTTCGATTTAGATAAATAAAAGTGGAGTAGGGGGTTGGAGTTTATACCTGAGAGTCTTATTTGGTTGGTGGAACACTAATAATAATTACAATCATTAATTGTTTGCTAGACTCCATGCTGGTAATTGATACCAGCATGTTATCAGGGATCTGTATCTCTATATCTCTGTATCTATCTGTCTATCTCTATCTATCTATCTATCTATCTATCTATCTATCTATCTATCTATCTATCTATCTATCCATCTATCCATCCATCCATCCATCCATCCATCCATCCATCCATCCATCCATCCATCCATCCATCCATCCATCCATCCATCCATCCATCCATCCATCCATCCATCCATCCATCCATCCATCCATCCATCCATCCATCCATCCATCCATCCGTCTATCTATCTATGTGTAAAAGTGGGTGGAATGGAAGAAACCCAACCTCCTTGATGTGACCTTAATTACCAGGCCACTGTATTATTTCCCGGTTATCAACCTTCTACTTTTTCTGGAATCTAATGTTCTTTCATTTGTCGCTTTTCTCAAGATATAAATCTGTGGAGAATTGAGATGAACTTCCTAGAACATCTCAGCTCCCTCATCTGCAAAATAGTGTTAACAATATCTACTCCTCACAGGTGTTTGGAAGGATTATGCAAGATGAACAGAGATATTTATGAAAGTATCTAGCATGAATTCCTGACAGAAACCATGTGCTCAACAAATTTTTAAAAATAATCTATAACTGTTATTGGTCTACAAAATTTTTTTTAAAGTAAATTAAATATGTCCTGTTTCATACTTGGTCTGTTCTAGCAGTTGTATTTTCTGATTCATTCCTGTTTCACAAAATAATGGAAAACTCAGAAAGTAAGACATTTCTGGAAGATGCTCCCCTACCCGCTGTTCCTAAAGTGCATACTTCTGTCTTATTCCCTTACCCTTCTCTAGATAAATTTCAGTGAAAATATTTTCAAACATGGTAATTTCTTTTTTCCTTTTGTACTGAATACATATCAAGTGTGTTTTATTCTGCTTTTTCATGACTTAATTTCCACTAATTCTAATATTGAGAGAGGTGATGTAAAGATTATCTTGTGTTTGATTATTCTGTCAGAAATAAAAAGAAAAGTTACTGAAAGAGGACACCAAAATAGGATGGACTTGGTTTCTTTTGCACCTATTGATACCAGTGGTAAAGGTTTCATGGGAAAGAATGTTTATAGCTATTTGTTAAAGTGAGATCCTAAGAAATGCCAGCCCCCATTGTCCATCTCTGACCTTTATTTATCTCTGAGGCTACTTAGCACTTACCTTCATTTTCTGAAACTGTTGTTCCATGGTACGAAGGCTTTTCTTTGCTTCTTCATCTTTGCCCTCCAGATCAGCTTCTAGTTTTTTTATCCTTTTCTCCATAAATTCTACTGTATTTTTATCCACTGTATCACCAGCTGCTGATGCAGCCAATATTAAAGCAGGTAAAGAATTGGGATATCTTCTCTTCAGAATCCCTTCCATTTCCTTAACCTATTAAGACATATTTTCCACCAAAAAACTCTTAGATTTAATAAATGAATTCAGTAAAGTTTCAGGACACAATCTACAGAAATCAGTAGCATTTCTATATAACAATAACAATCTCGCTGAGGACCAAGTCAAGAACTACCTAGGAATACATTTAAGCAAGAAGGTGAAGGATGTGTACCAGGAGAACTACAAAACACTGATAAAGAAAACCGTGACACAAACAAATGGAAAAACATCCCACGTGCATAGACTGGAAGGATCAGTATAGTTAAAAAGACCATACTGTCCAAAGCTATCTACAAATTCAATTCAATTCCTATCAAATTACCAAAGTCACTTTTTACAGAATTAGAAAAACCAACCCTATAATTCATATGGAACCAAAAAAGACGCCGAATAGCCAAAGCAGTCCTAAGCAAAAAGAACAAAGTTGGAGGTATCACATTACCTGACTTCAAATTGTACTACAAGGCTATAGCAGCCAAAACAGCATGGTACTGATAAAAATAGACACATAGATCAATGTAACAGAATAGAGAACCCAGAAATTAAGCCACATGCCTACAATCAACTGATCTTGGACAAAGTCAACAAAAATATACACTAGGGAAAGGACACCCTATTCAATAAACAGTGCTGGGAAAAATGGACTGTCATGTGCAAAAGAATGAAACTGAACTCACACTTCTCACCTTATATAAAAATAAACTCAAGATGCATTAAAGATCTAAGACCTGAAACTATAAAAATCCTAGAAAAATTTCTAAGAAAAACTCTTCTGAACACTGGCCCAGGAAAGGATTTATGTCCAACTCCCCAAAAGCAAATGCAACAAAACCAAAAATAAACAAATGGGACTTAAATAACCCCATTAAAAAGTGGGCAAAGGACATGAACACACATTTTTCAAAAGACATACAAGTGGCCAAAAAATATGAAAAAATGCTCAACATCACTAATCACCGAATAAATGCAAATTAAAACCACACTGAGGTACCATCTTACACCAGTCATAAGGGTTATTAGAAAGTTAATAAACAGCAGATGTTAGTGAGGATGTGGAGAAAAGGGAACACTTGTATACTGTCGGTGGGAGTACAAATTAGTAAAATCATTATGGAAAACAGTATGGACATTTCTCGAGACCTAAAAAGAGAACCATTTCATCCAGCAATTCCACTACTAGGATTGAAAGGAAAATATATTGTATCAAAAAGACACACACACACACACAAACAAACACACACTATTCATCCATAGAAGAGAATAAAAGCATGTTTTAAAGCAACATGGATGGAACTGGAGGCCATTATCCCAAGTGAAATAACTCAGAAACAAAGTAAAACTCCACATGTTCTCACTTATAAGTGGGAGCTAAACAATGAGTACATATGTATATACAGACTGGAATAACAGACACTGGAGACTATAAAAGGTGGCAGGGTGGGAGGCAGTGAGGGCTAAAAAATTACCTACCAGGTACAGCGTTCATTATTTGGGTAGTGGTTACCCTAAAAGGCCAGACTTCACCACTATGCAATATATGCCTGTAAGAAATCTGCACTTCTACCCCCTAAATCTATAAAAATAAAACAGTAAAAATTTTGAAACATATATAAGGTCACAAATATATGTAAAATAAAGCAATTTAATGCATAAACTTAGATTATGCTACATTTGTCAAGATTTCAGAGATACTTATAGCATATCTCCAGATTGAATCAAATGTACAGAAGCACAAATTAATTTCAAATTTTACATCCCTAGATTATCTGATAAAAAATTTTAAAGTATATTGTCTAATTACCTATTGGTTTATTTACAGAAATTCTCTTACATTCATTAGAAATATATCTTCAGGGCTGGGTACGATGGCTCATGCCTGTAATCCCAGCACTTTGGGAGGCCAAGGCAGGTGGATCACTTGAGGTCAGGAGTTCCAGACCAGCCATGGCCAACAGGGTGACACCCTGTCTCTACTAAAAAAATACAAAAATTAGCCGGGCATGGTGGTACACACCTGTGGTCCCAGCTACTCAGGAGGCTGAAGTGGGAGAACTGCTTGAACCCGGGAGGCAGATGGTTGCAGTGAGCCAGGATCGTGCCACTGCACTCCAGCCTGAGTGAAGAGTGAGACACTATCTCAAAAAAAAAAAAAAAATATATATATATATATGTATGTCTTCAGACTTTCAATTAGTAATAACCAGTCCTCTTGTGCACAAAGCTCTCCCCTTCTCTTTTTTCCAGACTCCTTCATATGATAGTGCTTCTACACTGTACTGATTGAAAAATTACTTACATGCACATGAGTGTGTAAACTTTTTGCAATAAACATTCAGCTTTCTAAGCCCCTGACTCTGCCTAAAGCTCTACTCCACCCCAATCTCCTGGTCCAAGTAAAGTTTAATCTACTTTAAAATAATTTATTTTAATTGGAAAGCAAGGAGGACTAGATAACATTTAATGAAGTCTTCATAAAGGACTGGATACTTTTCATTTAATCTAAAAAATAATGACATATTATATAATGAAAGAAACACATTAGGGTCCACAGAAATGACAGCTTATTATATGTGCCTGTCTATATACATGCTTTTAAAACCTATTATGGTGAAGACATCTTTGCAAAACACACAAACACTGAATTCTTTGTTGAACTGTTTTCTAGCCTATGAGCACGCAACAAAATAGCACCTGAGAGGCAGTCTAGTGTCAGTTAAGAGCATATTTGGGTTAGACTGTGCCACCAGCTTTAGGACCCTGTGTCAACTAATCCCTCAATTTAAATTTCTCTTGCCTCCTGGGTAAGATGGGGATGGTAACAGTAGCAATTTCAAAGGGTTGATATAATTGAGGATCAAATGACTTTCATCTTGGTAAGCACTTAGAGTGTGCAGCATATAGTGAGAGCTTGGTAAGTGTTGGCTTTTATGATGATTTCATCTCCTAAGGTAAGATGGTTTGCTGGTGCTCAAAATCCTGTTCATATTAGGTATCTAAGGGGCATATGATTTGCAAAGTTAATATAAATATTTCCATTTGTGAAAACGCTTACACATTTATTGATATATCATAAATTGGGATATATCCATCTACGAATACTAGTAATTCCTTTCACCTGAAAAATTCAAAGCTTTGTTTCCTCTGATATTAGTTAATTGAGTTAGTTGTAGGTATATGAAAATTCATGTATACATACCAACACTACATATCTTAAAAGGAGAACTAGATTTTATAAATTTAACATTTTAAATTAATGTATTTATTTAAAAATTTAAACATTTTCAATCTGATTTTGATATCTTGAAATATATACTTTTTTTTGGGAAAAATGAGATTTTATTTGTATTTTCTTTAATTTTGCTTTTCAATATTATTCTTTGGTCAAAAATACCAGTTTGACCGGTATACAAAGTAAACTTTTTTTAACTCTCATTGAAAGTTAAACCATGAAATATTCCATTAAATAAAAAAAAGTACAAACACAATCTAAAATTTTCATTACAATATACATCTAATTAGCTCCATTTTGACTTATATTCTATTTAAAAATAGATAATTTATAATTAGTCTATTTAAGAATATTGTGAGGGGCACCCAAGATGGCCGAATAGGAACAGCTCCAGCCTCCAGCTCCCACAGTGAGCAACACAGAAGATGGGTGAATTCTGCATTTTCAACTGAGGCACCGGGTTCATCTCACTGGGGCATGTCAGACAGTCAGTGCTGGTCAGAGAGTGCAGCCCGACCAGCAAGAGCTGAAGTAGGGCGAGGCATCGTCTCACCTGGGAAGTGCAAGGGGTAAGCGAATTCCTTTTCCTAGCCAAAGGAAACTGAGACACACGACACCTGGAAAATCAGGTAACTCCCACCCTAATACGGCGCTTTACCAAGGGTCTTTGCAAATGGCACACCAGGAGATTATATCCTACACCTGGCCCAGAGGGTCCCACGCCCACGGAGCCTCCCTCAATGCTAGCACAGTAGTCTGAGATCTAACTGCAAGGCGGCAGCGAGGCTGGGGGAGGGGTGCCTGCCATTGCTGAGGCTTAAGTAGGTAAACAAAGCCATAGGGAAGCTCAAATTTGGTGAAGCCCACCGCAGCTCAAGGAGGCCTGCCTGCCTCTGTAGACTCCACCTCTGGGGACAGGGCATAGCTAAACAAAAAGCAGCAGAAACCTCTGCAGATGTAAATGTCCCTGTCTGACAGCTGGGAAGAGAGCAGTGGTTCTCCCAGCACGGAGGTTGACATCTGAGAATGGACAGACTGCCTGCTCAAGTGCGTCCCTGACCCAAGTAGCCTAACTGGGAGACATCCCCCACTAGGTGCAGACCGACACCACACATCACACGGCTGGCTATACCTCTGAGACAAAGCTTCCAGAGCAAGAATCAGACAGCAACACTCGCTGTTCAGCAATATTCTATGTTCTGCAGCCTCCACTGCTGATACCCAGGCAAACAGGGTCTGGAGTGGACCTCAAGCAAACTCCAAAAGACTGCAGTTGAGGGTCCTGACTGTTAGAAGGAAAACTAACAAACAGAAAGGACACCCACAACCCCATCAGTATGTCACCATCATCAAAGACAAAAGGCAGATAAAACCACAAAGATGGGGAAAAAGCAGTGCAGAAAAGCTGGAAATTCAAAAAATCAGAGCACATCTCCCTCTCCAAAGGAACGCAGCTCATTGCCAGCAATGGAACAAAGCTCGATGAGAATGACTTTGACGAGTTTAGAGAAGAAGGCTTCAGTCAATCAAAATTCTAAGAGCTAAAGGAGGACCTACGTACCCAGCACAAAGAAACTAAAAACCTTGAAAAAAGAATGGATGAATGGATAACTAGAATAATCAATGCAGAGAAGACCGTAAAAGAACTCATAGAGATGAAAACTATGACACGAGAACTATGTGACAAATGCACAAGCTTCAGTAACTGACTCCATCAACTGGAAGAAAGAGTATCAGTGATTGAAGATCAAATGAATGAAATGACGTGAGAAGAGAAGTATAGGGAAAAAAGAGTAAAAAGAAATGAACAAAGCCTCCAAGAAATAGGGGATTATGTGAAAAGACCACATCTACGTCTGATTGGTGTGCCTGAAAGTGACGGGGAAAACGGAACCAAGTTGGAAAACACTCTTCAGGATATCATCCAGGAGAACTTCCCCAACCTAGTAAGGCAGGCCGACATTCAAATTCAGGAAATACAGAGAACGCCACAAAGATACTCCTCAAGAAGAGCAACTCCAAGACACATAATTGTGAGATTCACCAAAGTTGAAATGAAGGAAAAAATGTTAAGGGCAGCCAGAGAGAAAGGTCGGGTTACCCTCAAATGGAAGCCCATCAGACTAACAGCAGATCTCTTGGCAGAAACTCTACAAGCCAGAAGAGACTGGGGGCCAATATTCAACATTCTTAAAGAAAAGAATTTTCAACCCAGAATTTCATATCTAGCCAAACTAAGTTTCATAAGTAAAGGAGAAATAAAATCCTTTACAGACAAGCAAATGCTTAGAGATTTTGTCACCACCAGGCCGGCCCTACAAGAGATCCTGAAGGAAGCACTAAACATGGAAAGGAACAACCGGTACCAGCCATTGCAAAAACATGCCAAATTGTAAAGACCATCGATCCTAGGAAGAAACTGCATCAACTAACGAGCAGAATAACCAGCTAGTATCATAATGACAGGATCAAGTTCACACATAACAATATTAACCTTAAATGTAAATGAACTAAATGCTCCAATTAAAAGACACAGACTGGCAAACTGGATAAAGAGTCAACACCCATCAGTCTGCTGTATTCAGGAGACCCATCTCACATGCAGAGACATACATAGGCTCAAAATAAAGGGATGGAGGAAGATCTACCAAGCAAATGGAGAACAAAAAAAAGCAGGGGTTGCAATACTAGTCTCTGATAAAACAGACTTTAAACCATCAAAGAACAAAAGGGACAAAGAAGGCCATTACATAATGGTAAAGGGATCAATTCAACAGGAAGACCTAACTATCCTAAATATATATGCACCCAATACAGGAACACCCGGATTCATAAAGCAAGTCCTTAGAGACTTACAAAGAGACTTAGACTCCCATACAATAATAATGGGAGACTTCAACACTCCACTGTCAACATTAGACAGATCAACGAGACAGAAAGTTAACAAGGATATCCAGGAATTGAACTCATCTCTGCAGCAAGCGGACCTAATAGACATCTATAGAACTCTCCACCCCAAATCAACAGAATATACATTCTTCTCAGCACCACATCACACTTATTCCAAAATTGACCACATAATTGGAAGTAAAGCACTCCTCAGCAAATGTACAAGAACAGAAATTATAACAAACTGTCTCTCAGACCACAGTGCAATCAAACTAGAACTCAGGACTAAGAAACTCAATCAAAACCGCTCAACTACATGGAAACTGAACAACCTGCTCCTGAATGACTACTGGGTACATAACGAAATGAAGGCAGAAATAAAGATGTTCTTTGAAACCAATGAGAACAAAGATACAACATACCAGAATCTCTGGGACACATTTAAAGCATCACACAGAGGGAAATTTAGAGCACTAAATGCCCACAAGAGAAAGCAGCAAAGATCTAAAATTGATACCCTAACATCACAATTAAAAGAACTAGAGAAGCAAGGGCAAACACATTCAAAAGCTAGCAGAAAGAAAGTAACTAAGATCAGAGCAGAACTGAAGGAGATAGAGACACAAAAAACCCTCCAAAAAAATCAATGAATCCAGGAGCTGGTTTTTTGAAAAGATCAACAAAATTGATAGACCGCTAGCAAGACTAATAAAGAAGAAACGAGAGAATAATCAAACAGATGCAATAAAAAATGATAAAGGGGATATCACCACTGACCCCACAGAAATACAAACTACCATCAGAGAATACTATAAACACCTCTACGCAAATAAACTAGAAAACCTAGAAGAAATGGATAATTTCCTGAACACTTACACTCTCCCAAGACTAAGCCAGGAAGAAGCTGAATCCCTGAATAGACCAATAGCAGGCTCTGAAATTGAGGCAATAATTAATAGCCTACCAACCAAAAAAAGTGCAGGACCAGACGGATTCACAGCCGCATTCTACCGGAGGTACAAGGAGAAGCTGGTGCCATTCCTTCTGAAACTATTCCAATCAACAGAAAAACAGGGAATCCTCCCTAACTCATTTTATGAGGCCAACATCATCCTGATACCAAAGCCTGGCAGAGACACAACAAAAAAAGAGAATTTTAGACCAATATCCCTGATGAACATCAATGCAAAAATCCTCAATAAAATACTGGCAAACCGAATCCAGCAGCACTTCAAAAAGCTTATCCACCATGATCAAGTGGGCTTCATCCCTGGGATGCAAGGCTGGTTCAACATACACAAATCAATAAACGTAATCCAGCATATAAACAGAACCAAAGACAAAAACCATATGATTATCTCCATATATGCAGAAAAGGCCTTTGACAAAATTCAACAGCCCTTCATGCTAAAAACTCTCAATAAATTCAGTATTGATGGAACGTATCTCAAAATAATAAGAGCTATTTATGACAAACCCACAGCCAATATCATACTGAATGGGCAAAAACTGGAAGCATTCCCTTTGAAAACTGCCACAAGACAGGGATGCCCTCTCTCACCACTCCTATTCAACATAGTGTTAGAAGTTCTGGGTAGGGTAATCAGGCAAGAGGAAGAAATAAAGGGTATTCAGTTAGGAAAAGAAGAAGTCAAATTGTCCCTGTTTGCAGATGACATGATTTTAAAATTAGAAAACTCCATCGTCTCAGTCCAAAATCTCCTTAAGCTGATAAGCAACTTCAGCAAAGTCCCAGGATAGAAAATCAATGTGCAAAAATCGCAAGCAATCTTATACACCAGTAACAGACAAACAGAGAGCCAAACCATGAATGAATTCCCATTCACAATAGCTTCAAAGAGAATAAAATACCTAGGAATCCAACTTACAAGGGATGTAAAGGACCTCTTCAAGAAGAACTACAAACCACTGCTCAGTGAAATAAAAGAGGACACAAACAAATGGAAGAACATACCATGCTCATGGATAGGAAGAATCAATATCATGAAAATGGCCATACTGCCCAAGGTAAGTTATAGATTCAATGCCATCCCCATTAAGCTACCAATGAGTTTCTTCACAGAATTGGAAAAAACTGCTTTAAAGTTCATATGGAACTAAAAAAGACCCCGCATTGCCAAGACAATCCTAAGCCAAAAGAACAAAGCTGGAGGCATCACGCTACCTGACTTCAAACTATACTACAAGACTACAGTAACCAAAACAGCATGGTACTGGTGCCAAAACAGAGATATAGACCAATGGAACAGAACAGAGTCCTCAGAAATAATACCACACATCTACAACCATCTGATCTTGGACAAACCTGGCAAAAACAAGAAAGGGGGAAAGGATTCCCTATTTAATAAATGGTGCTGGGAAAATTGGCTAGCCATAAGTAGAAAGCTGAAACTGGATCCTTTCCTTATTCCTTATACAAAAATTAATTCAAGATGGATTAGAGACTTAAATGTTAGACCTAAAACCATAAAAACTCTAGAAGAAAACCTAGGTAATAATATTCAGGACATAGGCATGGGCAAGGACTTCACGTGTAAAACATGAAAAGCAATGGCAACAAAAACCAAAATTGACAAATCTAATTAAATTAAAGAGTTTCTGCACAGCAAAAGAAACTACCGTCAGAGTGAATAGGCAACCTACAGAATGGGAGACAATTTCTCATCTGACAAACGGCTAATATCCAGAACTTACAAAGATCTCAAACAAATTTACAAGAAAAAAAACAAATAACCCCATCAAAAAGTGGGCAAAGGATATGAACAGACACTTCTCAAAAGCCAACAGACACATGAAAAAATGCTCATCATCACTCGCCATCAGAGAAATGCAAATCAAAACCACAATGAGATACCATCTCACACCAGTTAGAATGGCAATCATTAAAAAATCAGGAAACAATACGTGCTGGAGAGGATGTAGAGAAATAGGATCACTTTTACACTGTTGGTGGGACTGTCAACTAATTCAACCATTGTGGAAAACAGTGTGGCGATTCCTCAAGGATCTAGAACTAGAAATACCATTTGACCCAGCCATCCCATTACTGGGGATATACCCAAAGGATTATAAATCATGCTGCTATAAAGACACATGCACATGTATGTTTACTGCAGCACTATTCACAATAGCAAAGACTTGGAATCAACCCAAATGTTCATCAGTGACAGACTGGATTAAGAAAATGTGGCACATATACACCATAGAATACTATGCAGCCATAAAAAAGGATGAGTTCGTGTCCTTTGTAGGGACATGGATGCAGCTGGAAACCATCATTCTCAGCAAACTATCACAAGAACAGAAAACCAAACACCGCATGTTCTCACTCATAGGTGGGAACTGAACAATGAGAACACCTGGACACAGGAAGGGGACCATCACATGCTGGGGCCTACTGTGCGGAGGGGGTGGGAGGGATAGCATTAGGAGATATACCTAATGTAAATGATGAGGTAATGGGTGCAGCACACCAACATGGCACATGTATACATATGAAACAAACCTGCACGTTGTGCACATGTACCCTAGAACTTAAGGTATAATAATAATAATAAAAAAGAATATTGCTCCATAATTATTCTGACTATATTGTGATATACCTTGATTAAAAAATATGTATTAAGGTTTAAAATATCAGGATAGAAATGCTCATGGAAACTAAATAAACATGATCTGAAATGTACATGCAGCAATCCAACTACATAGAAAATTATTTTAGAAAAATGTAAGATGATGAACTAATGTTTAATAAAAGCATTAATAAAAAAGGGAGGTTACTTTTATAAAGCAGTGTATGTCTGACCAATATGGATCAATTCTACATAATTTCTCTTAAAATAAGTCATCTAATAAAGAAGTAGCTCCTTTGGTGTTTTTTCTCTCCCACTTCTGGATGGCTTCTTAGATTGGCTAATCTAAATCTTTAGCACTAAAGAAAATCCAAGCAATGCCAGACTATACTCACTTCAGAATATTTCTAGTTCTTTTTTTAAAATTAATTATTTATTTACTTTTTTTTCTTTTTTGAGATGGAGTCTCGCTCTATCACCCAGGCTGAGGTACAATGGTACAATCTTGGCTTATTGTAACTTATTTCTCCCAGGTTCAAGCAATTATCTTGCCTCAACCTCCCAAGTAGCTAGGATTTCAGGTGTGTGTCACCATGCCCAGCTAAAACTATGCCTGGCTAATTTTTCTATTTTTTAGTAGAGAGGGCGTTTCACCATGTTGGCCAGCCTGGTCTTGAACTCCTGGCTTCAAGCGATTCTCCCGCCTCGGCTTCCAAAGTGTTGGGATTATAGGCATGAGCCACTGCGCCTGGCCAGATATTTCTAGTTCTTCATACCACGTTTGGCTGATCCTTTCTTGACCCTGATCCAATCTACTCAGTCATACCTTTTAATATAAAAATAGGTCTGGTAAAAGTAATAAAGTTAATTCTTTGCTTAGTTTTCCTTCTTCTCATAAAACTGGGATAATATTCAGCCCAGTAATGACCTCACAGTTTTGGATTTATGATGGAATAATACCTATATGTTTAAGTACCATGACTTGACTACAGAATATTGCTCCCTTATGAACAAGGCTGGCAATTCATATTTTGTTTTAAAATATTTAGTTATGAATATAAATGCTATATTACAGTGTTTTAAAAACAGAAGGAAAAAATAATCCTACCTCCTAAAACAAATACTTAAATAAAAAAATCTTTATTTTAATAAGCTTCACTTTATGACTAAAGGTCTTCCACGCTGACCACAAAATGAGTATTTCTAAGTCTGAACAGTAAGAAAGGGCTCAAGATAATGGCCAGCTCTTTGGGAAGCTGAATATTTTGTTTATAGGCTGTTTTGTAACATTTCCCAAGCATTACCAGCATGTTCCCAACTCAGGGATCTCCCTCCTATACTCCTCTCTCAGCTGTCAATGGTCAGGAAGAGAAATCCTAACTCTATATCCAGAGTTTCAAAATTCTACTTCCTTCTTCCTAGATGTCTAACAGAGCTACGGTACCAAATTACCTTTTATGAGCAGGTCTATCATCTTACAAATGAGGCACATTAGTCTAAAAATTCTGTAATTATAAAGCTGTAGGTACATAAAATTATGTTATTACTTTTACTAATGTAAATACTTTAAAACAAAAATTTCCAGGTCGACTCCATCTCGTGGGAACTCCTGAAACAAAAGAGAAAACCAAAATGCACTATACATAAAACATGCTCATGAAAATTTACCCTGAACACATACTTGTCGCTCCAGATCCTGAATTTTTTTGGCATCTGCTGCTTTATCTTTTAAGCGTATCTTCTGCTGAATAGATGGATTCCCAGATTCAGCTTTCAGTTTCTCAATCTGTCAATAAATAAATAACATGCTAAGAAGCATATTTAAATGTAACAGAAAAGTTCCGGGGGTGGGGGGAAGCATAATATTAGGTACTCATTCATTTATCAATTCCTCGGCAAAATTTGGGGAATTAATGCCTCAAATTCCTTGAGCTCCTCCCAAGTTCCAGGCACTTCCTAGATCTGGCAGGAGATATGGATGGCAAACGAGAGAAACTAGGTCCCTGCTCCCAAGATGCTTATGCTCTAGTAGAGGGAGAGAGTTGATAAGCTAATAAATAAAGTAAATCAAAGGGAAAATGAAAAACCTTCAGAGTGGTAAAGGCTAAGAAGAAAATAAAACAGAGTGAAGGGATAGGAACAAAGAACCAGAAGTTGAGAGATTGGCAGCTACATTAGGAAAGGGAGTCAGGAAACATCTTTTCTAGAAAGTAGATATTTGAGCCAACAGGAACAAGGAGGAGGAGTGAGACACAGAAAGAACTCAGGCCAAAGTATTCCAGGCCAAGAAAACAAGTGGAATGAGTCCAGCATGTTCAAGAATCAGAGGACCTCTGATGTGGCTGGAGAAGAGTGACTCAGGGGAGTGTGGTATCCGATGACACTGAAGAGGCAGGCAGGGTTTGGACCCCATGGAGGCCTGACAGGTTGTGATAAGGAGCTTATATTTATTCTCAGTCTAATTTAAAATAGACTATATATCTAAAAGCAAACCAGCGATCTTAATTAATAGTTCAGAGTAATGATGCAATGACAAAAGGTTACATAGAACTGATATTACAGATAACATGATGCATCTAGAGAAGAAATACATTCTGAAATGATCCATTACGTCAAGTCTGAGTTTCTCAATTTCCTCATTTGCTTCTTTAAGCCGAAGTGCATCTTTATCCAGAAGTTCCTGATTTTCAGCATACCACTGTAATCTTTTTTGCAGACGACTGATTTCTTGTTTATGTGTTTCTTCTAAAATTTTTATTTCATATAATTTTTCACCTATAAGATAAAATAACTCAATAACCTGCTTGTTGTTCTCCAAAATATGGAAATAAACTAAATTAAAAGATTTTAAATGAAAACCAATGCCCATCTAATGACAGCATTATGAAAAAATAAGATGCATAAAACAACTAATGTATACAACATAGTATCTAGCTTAATCTATTAACCAAAAGAAATAAGAGACTGTTTATAATCCAAATCGTCAACCCTACAGCAAAGTGAAAATTTTTGATAAATTATTTTCCACTGACCTTTTTAAAATTATAAAAGTAAAGTTGTTTCCATGGGAAAATAAATGTTGGATTTAAGAAATACTAAAAATGAAGAATGTCTATAATTATACTAAAAAGTAACAGGACAAACATTCAGGAGTGCTTATTACCATTTATTATGTTATTTACTACAATAAACTTTTACAATGGATAATACCATTACTGTTATTACTCTATATTTTACAGATAAGGGAAGCAAATGTCATTTTCTTACAAACAGGTCAGAATGGATTTCTCTGCACATATCTAACACTGAAGTTCGTAATACTGCAGAGGAAAGATCCTATCTTTTGCAAACAAGGGCTCCTCTGATCTAAGTTTCTATCCCTGTGTTCTGCCACTCTAAGTTATGGAATATACTTGTGCAGCCTCTTTCCATCCCTTCACTTTCAAATTTTACTACCTGTCAAGGCCCAGCTCAAATGCCACTCTGCCCCAGAACCCTCATTTGGCATCCCAATTCCTATCATGTTTGTTTGTAACTTTTTCTTATATTATGCGTATTCTTATCTTACTCCCCTTGGTTTTCGTAACGTAGTAGGCACCATGCCACAATCATCTATGTGTTCTTTATAAAACCCAGTGCGCTATTATTTATTCACTTGGCAAATACTTAACAGCCTACAAAGTTCCAGACCCAGGGAAAAGAAGACAGGCCTTGCTCTCAGGAAGGTCACAGTCTAGCTAGGATGACAGATTTGTGAACAACCAAACATACATGCCATGAATCCAAAACAATTCTTGATTTTCTCTTGTCTTGCAATTATGCCTACTAAACCCAATCAAATTCACACATCTTTTAATAATGAATTTTAAAAAATGTTTCTAAAATTACAATATACTTTAAGGAGTAGCATTTTGATTATACCATTCAATCAACATTAGAACAGTTATGATTATAAAGGTACACAGTTTCAGCTCAGTGTTTTACCTGTGACATAAGCAATCTGATCTTTGGCTTGGTCCCTCTCTTTCTTCATTTTTTCCAAGTCTACTTCAAGAGCTTGTTTGTCTTGTTTCAGTCTTTTGATGTCTTCCAATAAACTGTCTTTTTCTTTCTTGATATTCAAAGAAATATAAAAGCAAGTATTTTACAACCACAATAAATTGTGGTATAGTCTTTCACACAATCCATCATGAACATTGTTGCAAAATATTTTCTCTAAATTTTAGCTCTGATGTTGTTACCACCTGCCCTACCCCAGAATTTTTAATGGCGTGCAATAGCCTATTAAAATCAGTTCTAATCATCTCAACACAGCATTAAAGACCTTTCAATCTACTGTTCTAACTTCTTCCATATACTAACCATATTGATGACCCACTAATTCTCTTGCTTGGATTACTGTAATAAGCTCTTAATTAGTATGCCTCTTCTACCTCTGACCCCTACAGTCTATTCTCACAGCAACCACACGAATTGTTGAACAGTCAGTTAATGTCATTCTCCATCAAAAACTCTCTGTTGGCCAGGCGCGGTGGTTCAACACCTGTAATCCCAGCACTTTGGGAGGCCAAAGTGGGCGGATCACTTGAGGTCAGGAGTTCGAGACCAGTCTGGCCAACATGGTGAGACCACGTCTCTACTAAAAATACAAAATTAGCCAGGCATGGTGGTGCCCGCCACTATGACAAATGGGATCTAATTAACCTAAAGAGCTTTTGCTTAGCAAAAGAAACTATCATCAGAGGGAATAGGCAACCTACAGAATGGGAGAAAATTTTTGCAATGTATCCATCTGACAAAGGACTAATATCCAGAATCTACAAGGAACTTAAACTAATTTACAAGAAAAAAAAAAAAAACCCAAAAAACATCAAAGGGTGGGTGAAGGATATAGACAGACTCTTCTCAAAAGACATTAATGCGGCCAACAAACATGAAAAAAAGCTCATCATCACTGGTCATTAGAGAAATGCAAATCAAAACCACAATGATATACCATCTCAAGCCATTAGAATGATGATCATTAAAAAGTCAGGAAACAACAGATGCTGGCAAGGATGTGGAGAAACAGGAATGCTTTCACACTGTTAGTGGGAGTGTAAATTAGTTTGACCATTGTAGAAGACAGTGTGGCGATTCCTCAAGGATCTAGAACTAGAAATACCATTTGACTCAGCAATTCCATTACTAGGTATATACCCAAAGGATTATAAATCATTCTACTATAAAGACATGCACACATATGTTAACTGCAGCACTATTTACAATAGCAAAGACTTGGAACCAACCCAAATGCCCAATAATGATAGACTGGATAAAGAAAATGTGGCACATATATACCATGGAATACTATGCAGCCATAAAAAAGAATGAGTTCATGTCCTTTGCAGGGACATGGATGAAGCTGAAAACCATAATTCTCAGCAAACTAAGACAGGAAGAGAAAACCAAACACCGCATATTCTCACTCATAAGTGGGAGTTGAACAATGACAACACCTGGACACAGGGAGGGGAACATCATACAAGGGTGCCTGTTGGGGGATGGGGGGCAAGGGGAGGAGAGAATTAGGACAAATACCTAATGCAAGTAGGGCTTAAAACCTAGATAGGTTGATAGGTGCAGCGAACCACCATGGCACATGTATTCCTATGTAACAAACCTGCACATTCAGCACATGTATCCCAGAACTTAAAGTAAAATAAAAACAAACAAAACCAGAAAACTCTCTGCTGGCCCCTTGCAGGGTTAACCCAAAGTCCTTACCATGACCTTTAGTGTCATATAACCCAGCTTTACCCATGACTGATCACCTCTTCTATACATCCCCGCCCATTCCATTCTAGCCAGAGACCTCCTTGCTGTTTTTTGAACACTCCTACCTCAAAGGGTCTGCAGTGTCTCTTCTGCTTGTAGTGGTTTGGGACCCAGATAGCCAGGTAGTTTCCTCCTTCACTCCATCAGGATTTCTGCTCACATGAAGCCTCAGAAGGCCTTCCTGTCCACCCTATCTAAAATAGCAAGCCCCATCCTGGCCCCCAGGCACACAGTTTCATTTTTTTCTCACAGCACTCATCACCACCTGACATATAAAACGTAGGATTTTATTTTGCCAAACATTGTATCATAAATGCATAAAAAATGCTTGGGACATCAAAAAATAAAAATGAAATTCTCAATATGGACTACATTCCATACCACTCTCAGTAGTTCAAAGTGTTGTGCCCCATTCCTCTGCTTGACAAAAATCACACTTATCTTTCAAACCTCACTTCAAATTAAGCTAAGCTATTCCTGATAGTACCCTCTTCTGCCTCCCACAACTTCAGTTGTACCTCTAGCATGGCATTTATTACTGTTTCCTATGACACTGATTCATTTATATGTAACCTCTTCTCTTTATTAGGCTGAAGGCTCTATGGGGACCAAGCTGATTTAGTACTACTTGTTTACTTTATGGTACTAAGTGCATGGCATGTATTAGATAAATGTAGACTAAACTGAACTTACGAAACTACTGGACTCAACAGCAGTCAACTCGGTATTTAAGTTTCAAAATGACAAGTTCTTACAAACTCTGGTTTACACTATCTTACAATTTAAAAATCAGTCTTAGAAAGAAAATAAGAGCATTTGTAAAGCATTGTATAATCTTAGTTCCTAGTTGCATCGCAGATTTAACTGCATCGTTTGTTTAATCTTCTGTAGATGTCCTTTCAGGAGAGCCCTGAAACTAAAATTAATCTAAAAGCTGCTGAATGCTTTTTCTGCAAAAACCTGTTGCTTAATTAGTTCAATCAATTTAGAAATGTTCTCTATCAATGTCTACTTTATGGAATTACAGTATTTTACAATTCAAAGAACTATAAACATCTGAAGTTTAATCATGCTCAATCAATGGATGTCCACTCCAGGCTTGCATATTTCAGGGAGAGAAAATGCCCACCTTCAAGAAAGTGAGTATGCCCCATGTTAAATCTGTGGGCCAGAGGCTTTTGGCTGACAAGTACTTTTCCTCTCTCATAATTTACCATGCAGACACTGAGAGAGGCCTCTGCCACTCCTGTCTTTATCCACTTATGCTTCAAAGGCCTCTAGCTCCTGGTAAGGAACAAACTCAGGGCTTTTGCATTTGCTCCTCCCTCTGGTTTGAAGTCTGAATCTGCCTGGTTGGCAGTTCCTCCTCTTCAGCTCTCAACTCAAACATCTCTTTCTCAGAGAGAGCTTTCCTGTCCACACTATTAAATGCCGCCTTACCTCTAACTCATCACCCATTATTCTCTATTTTCATTTTCTTCAAAGCACTTCTATCTGTAATTATTTATTTGTGTATCTGCTGTCTGTCTTCTTCACTAGAACATATGTTCCTGATGAGCAAGATCTGTGTCTGTCTTATTTACCTACTATATTCTTAATGCTTGGATGAATGCCTGGTGCATGGCAGGCGTTCAATAAAGGCTGTCTGAATAAATGAGTTGTAGTCAGCCCCATTCTCTTCCCAATCCTGGAATACTAAAAGGAAAGGGCTCAGGAACTTACCTTTTATTACATTTCCACCTATACTTTATAACCAACTGACATTTTAAGAATATACTAATTGGCACTAATTTTTAAGGTATAAAGTAGACTATACACAAATATACTTGACAAGATTATTTTGTAGATTTATCCCAGTATAAATAATTTTTACTCTAAAACTATTTAAGAATACTAACGTAAATCAAAATAAACGTATGTTTACATTCTATCTTATAGTATGTGCACAAAAAAATTCCCAAATAATTTTTACTGTTATTTTAAACTAAACTAACACCTTTTTTTTTTTTTTCCTGATTTCTTTTAGGCTTCCCCTGACTTTGGTAGCTTTACCATGATGGGACTAAATGTGGATTTTTACTCATTTATGTTGAGTGGGACTTATTGTGCTTCCTAAATTTGAGACTTCACCTTTTACCACTTCTAGAGAATCCTCAGCCATTACCTATTAAAACATTTACATGTGCATTAGGGCATCTCATATTTCTTAATATTTCTGATATTTTACATTTCTCTATTTTTCTGTTTCACTCTAAGTTCCCTTAAATTGGTCTTTCAGTTTAATGCTTTTCTTAGTTGTTTATGATCATCTATTTAATTCTACTTTCTTAATTTCTGGCATATTTCATTCCCACAGCTCTGTTTAATGTTCGTTTGAATTTGCCTGACCTGTTTTGTTCTTTTGTCATACTTTCTCAATTATTTTGTATATTTAAGCACTTTAAGTCTATTTATTTTATTGCCTCTATTCAATCATTCTATTGGGGTTCTGATCTTGCTGTAAAGCATCTCATGCCTGCAGATGGTGGGCTGTTTCTCTAGGTTTTGTAATTTTGCATTGTGAGCACATCATCAGTTGGATTTTATCTGTGGGAATATTGTGTGGACTGGGTTAAAGAGTGTATACCTCTAAGAATTGTTTTGCATTTGTTTCTTCTAAATCTACTAGAGGTTATCACTGACTTAGAACTACTGTTTATGTTTTTTTTTTAGTTTAAGCATTGCAAGGTAGTGTCAATTCAAATACTAAACACAAATGGGCAGAAGAGATACCATTTATATTGAACAACCATTAAAGTATGTGCAGAGGAGACTTTTTACCTCTCCCTACCCAGAGACCAAATTAAGACAGAAAAGCTTCCTTGACATCTCAGTTTCTTTTTTCCTAATCCACTATTTTAGTGAAAGATGTGGTCCTTTAAGGGTATCCCATCTACAATTTGCTGTTAAAGCTCAGGCTTCTTGGTTACTAAACTTACTGCCATCTTTTTATCCCTCCTTACTTTTGGCTTCTAATGATTTCCCTTACTTTCTTGAGAGCATGGTTAATCATTTACAAGATATGTATTATATTTTTTTCCAGTATATTTTGGTGTTGTTAGTGGGAGTTTTCAAATTTTCTGTCATTAAAATATGTTCAAAACAGGACTTTTAAAAGGTAAAAACAACAGCCTTTGGAACTAATGCTAACGCTATGCTTGAAACCTTACTTTGTTCCCCTAAGCCTTCATAAAATATGGTAACATTAATTGCTGTTTTAGCTTGCTATTTTTGAGGCCCACTGAAATGGGCTTTTTAGTTTAGTGCTATGATTCTCAAAGGGAGCGGTGCGAAGAAGTAACTGTCCTCCACAGGCCATGTTTGGAAATGTGGCAGAGTGGTTTTAATTGTTACAATGACTGGTGGGTGCTATAAGCACATAGTTCTTAGGGACAGGGATGATAAAAATCATGCAGTGCATGAATTACTTCTGCTTAAAATAGAGTTCTGCCCTGCCTTAAATTCCCAAACTCTTCCTATTGATAAATACTGCTTTAGAAAACTCTAGGCCATATTTTTAATAGTACAATTTAATAAACATAAAAAAGTTATGGAACAGCATTGCATTTCAACTTTATGTTAGGTATGCGGGATATAAATACTTGTAAGATACAGTCTCTGCTCTCTAGAAGTGCACAGTCTACTTCGGAAGACAGGCAGCAAGCTACTAACTTTTAAAGGTAAACAATTATCTCCAAATTACACTATTTAGGCTGCACACTTTCAAATAAGGAATTGGTTTGAAATAAGGTATACATGTCCTAAATAAAATCATGCCTCTGATAATGGCTCCATGATAAACAGGCCTGATGAGATGTGACAAATGCCTGATGAGAGGCTGAATCATAAAGACAATGACATCTAAAACCAGTATTATAGTGTTTCCTCTATACTAAGGTCACGCATATACTATACGCTAATTTAAGATATTTCTCCCTAAGTTTTAAATGGTATGAAATTTACAGATTTTTTCATACATATGGGGATTGTTACAGAAACCTTTATTATCCCTAATAGTCAAAATCCTTATGCAACTTACCTGTGCCATCCGTAGTTCTGCTAACAGATCTGTAAAATTCTGGTTTCTTGTGGGCTCTGAATCTTCAACTACTTGAGACAGAAAACGACTTTTGTGCATCTGTTCTCTGATTTATTTTGAAAATAAAAAGTTGTTTTTCTTTCTTACCAGGTGCTCCTTTCAGTAGAAAATATTCAATTCTTAAAAATTAAAAACTAACATACATTGAAGCTATATGCATAAATGAAGGTAAAATTTTCATTTAATCTAAAGATTAAAATACTACCACACTAAAAGAGAAATATACTTTAAGGGAAATGCTTATATTTATTCTAAAAGAACTGAAACCTAAGATTATTGGTTTATTTATAATATAAAAATATTAATTCCCAATTCTCACAGGAAAAAAATTAATGGTCCACAAAGATGTGCTGCATTTTTCTGTGGGGTTGTTAATGCACTCACTCCTTGGCATATTGTTCTAGAATCTTTTCTGAGAGTCGCCAGTCTCATACATGGAAACAAACAAAACAAAACACATCCTAATATGTGGACCTTAAATTCAATTTTCCTGTTATTCCAGAGATATTATAGAAGGAGTTTTGGATTCCACATAAGATCATCTAACCCTAATGTACTAAAGAAACCATTTATTTCATTCTGAAAGTTAATTTAGAGCTTCAGTTTTGGATCCTGGGATAGATCTTCTTTTAGAAGCCAAGTAGTACAAGATAAGATATTTTAAAATAACTTTACTGAAACATCTGGGAAAAAAAGCTTAAGTAAATGCATTCATGCATTACCACTGTGCAGATTATCACACATGGCCTGGGGTTACACTTACCAACTTACCAGGAGAAAGTGGCAATAAATATATATATTTTGTCTGCTACCAAGTGTGCCTTTTTCTATTTTGCGTGAAAGATCAGTATGAGCTATTATTAGCAGCCCTGCCTCTTAGGCCCTAGTTTATATAACCAAAAAAGGGGGAGAAGTATATAAATAAATTTGGTAAACATTCATGATATTCATGGGTCAAAGAAACTTTTGATAACAGTCCTTTCTGAGTGATTAGGTGTTTATATAAAAGGACACACAAATAGTGGTCATTTTCTAAAAGAAGAGAGTATCCTAGCTTGTCCATGTTCATGGGCTTGGCTTTTTCACTTAATATGTTAAAATTGGAAGCAGTAACGTCCAAAAGACCTTACAGTCTGAAATATGATTCCTAAGTAGGTGCTGGTGCCCCATTACCCTGCCATGATAAATGCTGGCTGAAAACAACTTGCAGGTGCTCCTTTAAACAGCAGCCCCTGCCCCCTGACATAAAGGGCAGCCCCCACTCCTTTCCACAGTACACTCCAGCCAGTGACTAAGGCTGCCCCCTTGCCTCAAGCAGGGACCAACTCAGGTACAATCTATTCTCCACAGCTTCTTGGTGGGAGGAGAATGAAGCCAGTCTCCAGCTGAGACCACTATTTGCCCTCCCCCTCCTCACTGTTCCGCTTCCCTTGCTCCTTTCTCCTGAGAGTTATCCTTCAGTATATCATCTCCACAAGGACCTGCACCATCTCAGGCTCTGCTTCTATGGAACCTGACCCAAGAAGATCATAAGTGATACTGGATGACCTTTCTTTTTTAGTATTATTAATCACATGGTTCCTCGGGAAACGGTTATCTCATTCTTAATGACTGATCAAGAGGAATACTGTATATTCAATTTCCTGAAACTGATGTTTGAATCATTTATGAACATAAATTCATATGAATTCAAATATGAATATGCTGAAAATACTATCAAGTATGTGCTAGCCATCTAACACCAAAAGAAAAATCCACTGAGTATTAAACATATAAACTGGAAACGAGAATACAAATAAAAATAAAAATTTACCATCTAAGTAAAAATAAATGTATTATTAACATAATAAGAAAATGCTTAGAAATAGTTTAAGTATATTTGATTTTAAGAAGTTCAAAAGGACTTACTTTAAGGAAGCTACTTCACTGAATAAACTCTGGTTTTCCTTAAACATTCGCTCCTCATTTTTCTTGTTTTGTTCTTGGAGATCTTTTACTTGATTATATAATCGTTCATTTTCCTTTTTAAAAACAGAATATTGCATTTTAGTTAAAAGTCATTAGTACTTATATAACATAATATACGTGCTCATAATAGATTAATCCTTTAAACGGTCTTTTAAGTTGCTTTAGTTTTTGCATAGTAAAATCTTTTTTAAACTTTTTATATTATAACAGAATAAATTTGCTGTCTAAAAACAGTTCTTTCCATAATGTTTAAAACGCCTCATTGAAAAACTAATTTGCCAAAATTCCCACAGCTAAAGGGCCTAAGGTCAGTTGAATGCACTGCATTTCACAGGAGTTAAGTGGGAGAGTGGCTGAAGGAATCACCACATCCTGACTATGTGGACCCAGGTGGAAAGACCCAGTGAGACCCTTTATGTTCTTTTCTGTTTCTGACCCCAGAGACAGAGAGAAAAAAAAAAATCGAATCACTGCTGGACGAAGATTCTGGAAGTCTGGCTGCCAGTGGTGAGATAATCAGATGTATCTATGGGTGTTCATGCTTGTATCTGATATTGACCATAAACAGGGAGTTAAAGACCAGTGTTTCAGAAAGTTGTCAGGACAAGGCAGAGCAGAGGACAGATCCAGTTCACCAAAAGGCTTGAGCTAAAGAGCTGAAGAGTGACTCAACCAGTTGAGATCAGAGGGAGAAGAAAATGTACCAATCTGCACTTTGATGCCCTCCCTGGCTTATTAACCTGTTTAAAATTAAAAATCAGATGCAAACCAAGGGCTTTTGAGTATCTAATGCAAACTGTAGACTGTTATACCATGTCTGGAATAGTGCTGGGCAGACAGTCTGTGCTTAAATACATGCAGAATTAATGAACATCCCCCTCTACTATTTAGACACATAAATTTTGTGTTGTCTCTGTTGGATGGGTTAGTTGGCATACTTATGGGTCTGTTAAATTTTCTTAAAAACCTCTGTTTTTTAATGGCAAGATCAAACTGGCAGAAGAATTTGAATGGTTCCCAGTAACCAAGGGCAGTGTGTCCTGCCAATTCATTCCAATTCGGCTACAGCAAACATTGTAATCACTGATGTGGCAATGCTTTCGATGATGTCCCTGGGTGATAATGCATGTTACTAAGGCTCAAGGTTCAAGTTACAGTTGTCAAAAGAGAAGAATGTAATGAGCGACAAGAAAGGGGAGCAGTAAGAAAAAAGGGAGTGAGAGGCAGGGAACAAAGATGCTGAAGAAAGATGCTAAACCTGTCCTGGTTGACTGTTAGGCTAGCAACACCAAGATGTCATCACACATTGCAAACATCTGCCTCTGTAGGACCCACAGATCTTCTTACATTAAATTCAAAATTTTTCACCCTCAGGACATTATCAATTAATTCCAGATTCATATTTCTGAAAATAATAGCAAAATCAGCCAATATTGTCTACTGAAGAGCATTACAGGAAACTAAGAAAACATAGGGCAGTTTTTAAGAAACTGGCTATTAAAAATACTAACAGGTAACTTTCATTGATTGATTGCTGTGTGCCACACTAAGAGTGTACAGATGCTCCTCAACTTGCTTGCCCCACAAATGGCTATATCCCAATAAGCCCAAAAGTAAGTAAAAAATGTCCTAAGTTGAAAATATACTTAATACCCTGATAAACCCACTGTAAAGTCAAAAAATAGTAAAACTTATGATGAGGTTACATCCTGATAAGCCCATCATAAAAGTTAAAACTTTGTTAAGTCAAACCACTGGAAGTTGGGGATCCTATATATTATCATCTCCACTTCACAGATGAAGAAACTAAATTAGAAAGATTAAGTGATGCCCAAGGCACACAGCAGGTGGTAGAGCTAAGACTCAAAACCAGTATTTTCCAATCCAGAACCCACGCTCTTAGCATTTAATTCTCCTCATGGGAAATACATAGACTAGTCAAATTATTACCTCCTATTTGCCAGAATTCCCATTATCTGTTAAATAAGCACAGAAATATTTCAATATGCCTTTTTTTTTTTGAGATGGAGTCTCACTCTGTTGCCTAGGCTGGAGTACAGTGACGTGATCTCGGCTCACTGCAACCTCTGCCTCCTAGGTTTAAGTGATTCTCCTGCCTTGACCTCCCAAGTAGCTGGGATGACAGGTGTGCACCACCATGCCTAACTGATTTTTTTAAAATTTTTAGTTGAGATGGGGTTTCACCATGTTGGCCAGGCTGGTAAACTCCTGACCTCAGGTGATCTGCCCGCCTCATCCTCCCAAAGTGCTGGGATTACAGGCATAAGCCACTGTGCATGACCTGCCTTATTTTAATAACTAAAAGATGAAGAAGAGTAAATTTGCCATATGCTAAAGGATGGCCATACCTGTTGATATCCTTGAAGAAGTGTCTCTTGTTCTTGTATTTCCTTTTGGATTTGCTTCAATTTTTCTCCAGTGACAGGATCAGCTGCTTCTCCAAAATGTAACCACCTTGTTTTTTTGTTTGTTTCTTCAAAGCTGCTTAACTTTGAGAAATTGCAGCAATTGTTTTATTTGGGGAAGGAAATGATAAGGTGAGAAGTGAGAAAGAATAATAGAAAACTCCTATTTAGATTGAAAACTGTTTTATAATATTGAACACACTGGAATGTGACATAACTACAGTTAAATCAGCAAAGTGCTGTTTTTGTGCTGATGGTGCCGTTAATAACTCACAAATGCTACACAATGTCATCCTCTGGGTCTATACCTTCTTTGGCAGTTTTGCTCAAACTTTGATTTCTTTGAAGGTCAGAATGAACTGATTCTCTTTAAAAAGGACAGCTAATAGAAGAAAACCATCAAAATGAGCCAATTTAAATTTAATTTTCTCCCCCAAGGGTTCAAAATTTAGGCTCTCATGTACGGAATCACTCTTCGAACCATGTCTATATTTTATACAGCAAATACATCAAGTCAAACATCTCTAGGAAACAAGGATGACAATGTATTTAGCAGGGAACATAGGTTTTTTTAAAAAAATAAATATTAAAAAACCCAGAACAATGTGTCTAGTACCTTGGCTTGAAGAATATAATTATCTTGATTCAATTTGAAGAGTTCTTTTTCCTGTTGTTTCTTTAGTTCTTCCAACTTATTTTCTAGTTCTTTCTCTTTTTCTGAGAATGTGGCTTTAATTTGCTCAATTAGGGCTTGTGCACCCCTCCATTTTTCCTCTGCTTCCTGAACTCTTTTAAACATAAGTAATTCCTCCTCCTTGTTCTCACCACAGTATCCTAAGGAATCCTTTCAAGAAAAGCATTACTTCATTACAGCACACTTATATATAGGATTTGAACACAGGCCGTTAATTAAAAAAAGAATAAAAAGGACATGGTTAACAATGTTCTATTATATAAGAAAATTAACTGTTTAGTAAGAGTGATTACAGTATCACTTGAAGGAAAAGACATTTCAGTCCTTATTATATTTTGTTAAATATAATTTAGCTTTAATGTAATTTTAGAACATAAAAACATTATGATTATTAATTTTGAATTTAATACCTACAGTCTGAAACTGAATACAGGAATCAGTTTCTGTGGGATCTTCAGACTTCTTAGGAGTAACCAGGCAACTTTCAGTTTTGGGAGCTGGTTTATCCAAAGCTGCAGGCTTGATGAGTTTTGTTCCAGATAAGATTTCTAAATATTATAAGCAATGTATAAATGCACCACAAATGTAAAGTTAAATGTGTACTCATCAATTGTGTACAATAACTAAAAATACAATGGAAACACTAAAATGAGGATCTCAAAATAGGCTGATGGACTACACTATAACACAGCTGTTTCACTATAACTGATTGTATTCAGAAAAATTGCCACTCCGTAATCAACGTTCTACTAAATTTGACACAGATGGCCAATTAACCCAAAACTATGTCAACTGACAAATGGAGCTAAATAAATGTGAGAATGTAGATAGAAATAACTTTCAGAGTTTATTACTTTTAAATAAATTCTTCTGTTAAATGTTCATAGCAATAATCAATCAAAATTTCTAAATGACCAAGGAGCAGCTGATAACTTTATGAAACATTTTGGTGCAGATTAAGTGTGCTTTCGGAGCACATTTTTTATAAACAACATATATCATGATATTGTATCAATGGAATAATATAAATTGCAAGGAGGATTTTATAACTGTTAATTTAAATAGGATTTTAAAAGATTAACACTATTATAAAAAACCTGGCTCACTCGCTCTCTCTCTCTATATATAAAATTAGAAAAAAATGTGATTAATATATATTCTGTTCCAATTTTCAGCTTTTAAGGTAACCTGTAAATTCTTAAACAAGAAATCATTCTAAGGCTAATATATTATTCAGTTAATAATAAACAATGTTTAAGAACAATGCCTAGAAGGGATCCTAAGATCCATATTCAACTACTACAGGCCCTGAATTTAATAAACACTATCTGATTGCTTTAGAGATAAATTAAGAACTTCAAAATTTAAATTTTTAAAATAATTTATTCAAGATGCTAACTTTTTAAATGTAGAGTTTACTTTTTAATTACAAATGTTCCACATGATTATTAAATATTTGGAAAATATAGAATAGTCAAAAGAAAAAATAAATTACCAACAGTCCCTCACCAAAAGATTTCATTTCAATTATTTTTCCAGGTATGTGAAGGTTTTCCTTATAGAGTTATGATCACATTTAATTAGGCTGATGTAAGTTTTCTGGAGAAATTTCTAAAAGTGTTCATGAAGAGACTGTTTTGAGTCATTGTAAGAAGAGGCTTTTAAAACTTCCAAATCACTGGAGGCTCATTAAATGAACGGGGTGTGATCTGCTAGCACGATTCTCCTCAGGACAAGGCAGCTAGTACAGGTGGAACGTTCCAGACCAGAAAATCCAAAATCCAAACTGCTCTAAAATCTGAAATTTTTTGAGTGTCAACATGATGCTCATAGAAAAATGCTTACAGGAACGTTTAAGATTTTGGATTTTTAGATTGGAGATGCTTAACTAGTAAATATAATGCAAATATTCCAAAATCAAATGAAATCTGAAATTTGAAACACTTCTGGTCCCAGGCATTTTGGATACGTAATACTCAACCTATCACATGTTCTTGTTCATAGCTGTAGTCTGCCAGTCCTTTTATGCCAGAATTCTCCCTTCTTGAATTCTTAATTTTGACTTCTCTTTCAGTGGACTAAAGTATCAAATAATTATTTTAAATAATTGCACGTGAGCAGTACTTGCTCCTTTTACACATGAAAAAAATTTGCTTGAATATGAAATTTAAACATGAAAACACTGAGGAATTTGGAACCCATGAAACCTTCTTGGAATAGCAATGCATAAGAAAATTCAGTCAAAAAAGAAACCAATCAAAATAATTCCAGAATAGAGAAACTATGGCTAAGAGACAAGAGAAAAGCATTCAGTCTCTTTAATAATCAGAACCAAGAATTAAATTCAAAAGCTGAGGGAAATTAAGGTTGTAGTAGAGAATATACTAAATATATCTTAAGTAAAAATAAAAATGAATAGGAGGTATGTAAGTTGGGGATACAATATGCTTTATATTTCACAGAAGGGAAGGAATCGATTGGTAATGTCTAAAATTGAAAAAGTTAAGAAACAACACTACAGTTATGACAACCTTTGAGTGTTTTTCATAATCTCTTTCCTTAAAGATTTTTCATAATCTTTTCCTTGTATTTTCAATATACAATTTCTTGGGATGAAATTTATTTTTCTTCTTATAGATATAAGTAAACCTAGATCTAATATCCTATTTTAAAAGAACATGTAAAGTGTAATCCCATTCTTACAAAATATTTTGTCCATTTATCCACATCTGCCTCTCTCTTTCCATCCATTCATTCACACTTCCTTCTATTATGTAAGTATATACATAGTGAGATGCATGGAATCTGCTAACCCACCATAACAACAGTTGTTTCTGGCTATATCATTGCTTTCTTCTTTTACTTTTCTGTAATTTTGAATTTTAAACAATAAGCATATACTAGGAATTTTTAATTCTTAGTAAGAAAAGACAATAAGAATTTTTGTCCTTTCACGAAAAAAAAAAAATTAATCTAAAAATAAAAACACAAGTTACAGCCAAAGAAAATTAATCAAAACTAAACACGGAAAACAACTACATGGCTGGTACTGCTAACTGCCAACCTTCTCTTCCTTCCTATTAATAAAGATCTAATTCTGTCCTGAGCAGCAATGTACATAGTTAAACATACTCGACCCCCTGAACTCCATGCAACTGAGGGCCAGAAGATCAAAGGTCATTAAGATGGATGCAAAAACTTTCCTGATTAGGAAGTTGATGATTTGACTGGCATCTACCTTTTACCTTTCACCCTGTCTCATGGACAGGGTCCAGAGGCGGAGTGGCCATTGTGATAGTTAAGACAAAAGTCACATACTAGGGATTTTGCATCAGGAAAGAAAAAGGGATCTGGTTCCCCGCACAGCTTACCAGCCATGAACTACCTATCTCTGGACTCTTTGTTACATAAAAAAGATACCTTTAATTTGGTTAAGTTCTAGTAGCTGGGCTTTTTCTTCATCCTAACCAATGCTGACTTTAATTTTAACTGCATTCTGTATATTTTCTGAACACTAATCTCATCTCAAACTCTGCTTCCTGGAGAACTCAACCTTTAACAAGTAACCACTATCCCAAAGGAATTACAGTTCCTCTGAATATAACTAAAACTGCTCTGGGAAATTCTTCAATAAAAAACAGAGATTAAAAACAACATACTTAATAGACAGTCTAGTGAGAAAAAGTAGTTCAGTATAAAAATATTTATGGTCCATCATTATACTTTACTATAAATTTACTATAAATTTTAATAATGTGTTTTATTTTTATTTTGGATGTCACAAATGCTATGAAATTTTAAAATATGAAAAATGAGTTTAAGAATATTATTTCACTTTACTCATAAAAATATTAGTCTTCATCTAGCAACCTCCTCATGATTCCTCTCATTTCTTTTTCACTCACTGTGACATTACCTCTGTCTTCATTCTTGGTAATTTCAACATATTCACAGGTGATCCTTTCAACTCCCTGGCTTTTGGTTCCTTGAACTTCTTTCCATCTCAGCTACTCATTCCCATTGGCATAGTTTAGGTCTTTCCTAGACTATTATCAATAATGTAACCACTCCCCAATCTCAGTCCCTCATCTAATCACCTACTATGACTATCATCTCTGTCTTCCCTCCTCACACTCTCTGGTACCCAGATTCCAACAATCCTTTGACCCCACTAGGACTCACAGTTGATGGATCGTACCTGTTGCACATTGTGTCACACTCCCTTGATGCCCTTTCTTCCTTCACTGCTCAACTTAAATTCCATGGTCAACCATTCTAATCACTTTTACATACATCATCAGCTTCACTTGCCAAAAATGTATTTTTTGGTAAACCCAACTGTTTTACCAAGTACAGTTCATTTAACAGTTGGTTAAACAAGTTGGTTATTTAACGTGTTAAATAACAACTTAACTGTTATTTCAATTTAAATTCATGATCACTAACTTTAATTAGACTGTCTTGATTCCTGACAGTCTAACTCTCCTAGATGGCTACTTCATATCTTCTCTTTTCTCTTGTAACCTCTCAAACACCTTTGCCTAACCCTCATGCTCATCTAATGATACTTTCTATTTCTCAGAGAAAACTGGAGCTATCACAAAAAGCATTCTCTCCTCAGCACATCTAACCACCTGCCAGCATACACTCTCCCTTCCTATCTGCCTCCACAGTTCCTAGAATGCAGGAAACAGCCATGTTACTGTCTAATGCCAACCCTTCTTCCACTGTGCACCAGATCCCATTACAGCTACTCTACTCAAAAACATTGCTCCAGCAATTCTTCCCTCACTCTTGTACTTTGTCAATTATTTTTCTATCAAATCTTTCTTAACATCATACAAAAAAACCAATCATTTATTTCACAAAAACAAAGCAAAGCAAAAATGTTCTTGGTCTCATCTTCCATCTCAGCTACTGGCCCATTATTTTGCTGCCTTTTACAGCAACTATCTGCAGTATGGTCTACAACTTGAAGCACCATTCCACTCCTATTTCCGCTTACTCCATTTAATTTGCCTTTTACAGCCACCTCTCCACGGAAACTGCTTGTACACTTTATTGATCACCTCCTCCTTGCTAAACCCAAAGAGCAGTTCTCAGTTCTCACCTGTCTTAATCGCTCAGCAGTAAATGACAGAGCAGTCCTTCTCAACACACTTTCTTCACTTGCTTGTTTTCAGGATTCCACATGCTCTCAGGATTCTTCTAACCTAACTCTGTTTCCTTTGCAGGTTCCTCCTCTTCTGCCTGATTTCTTCAGGTTAGCAAGACCAGGGGCCTCAGGCCTTGGCTTGCTCCTTTCCCTCTATCTATGCTCACTCTTTTGGTATTGTCAATCAGATTTCAACAACTCCCAAATGGTATCTATAATCCATATTTCCCTCCTGAACTCGACTTTTATATCTGTCTGCCTTCTTGTCACTTCTGCTTGCATGTTGAATAGACATCTCAAAACTATCATCTCAAAAATTAAACTCCCAGTTTTTCCCCAACTCTCAAATCTACTCAGTCACAGCCTTCCCCATTCCAGTTGAGTGTAACTCCATTCTCCCAGTTGCTCAAGCCAAAAATCTTAGCAATCCAAAACCAATTTTTCAGATTTTTGGTTCTACCTCCTAAATATATCCTTATCTAACCACTTTTCATCACCTCTACTGCCACCACACTGAGTCAAGCCCTGCTGCCTCCTGTAAATTGCATCTTACAAATAGAACGTGGTACCTTAAGATTAATTCTCCTCCATGGAAGCAAAGAAAGTAAAACAATATACTAAATAAAGAGTACATGATTACCTTTTCTCCTAGGTTGATTAGAGGTGGAAATCGATCTCAAGTTTTTGCTTTTTATAATGTCCCCTGAAGTTTTATTTTCAAGAGTAGAAAACATCTTGAGTGGTGAACTGGGTTTGCCATAGCCTGAGCTCCTAACTGATGCATATAATCCACGATGGGGTTTCCTTTTAAGTAAAGGAGGTGCACTTCTGGCCTTCTTGTATGGTACCTGTTTACCCATTACAGCCCCTTCTTCTTCAGAGCTAAGTTGAGATCTGTAAGTCTGTACACAACAAGCAAAAGCTCTTCAGTACCTAAATAAACTTTAACTATTGTTGTAAATGAATATTTAAAGGATAGCAAAACAATAGTGATGATCAAATAATGTAGTTTGTAAAAGGCAAACTACCATAGTTAAGTTCTTGAAGTCTAATGCATCCGAATTTTAGTATTTTGAAGCAGACCTTCAAAGTTAGCATTGAAACAAAGTAAAGCAAAATAATAAAGCAAAATTAGCTTGCCAGAAACCAAGATGTGTAATTACTTGAATGAACACAGCAGAAAGAACATATTTTGAAATGACATAAAATCTTATTTAATTTGTTATCTGAATTTCTCAAGATGCTTTAAAAATGTTATTAATACCTTGCCTTATTCCACAAAGAACTGGAGAAGACTTAAAAACATAATTCAAAATTATAAAATACAAGTAGAATGTCTGAATCATGGGAACTATAAAGCAGAAGAGATCAAGAATACAGGAAAAAGAATCAGCAAAATGCAAATTTCTTCACAGGTGTTAATTGCTTTCCTATAAAATGACAACTTAAAAAATACAAATGACTGGAAAGACTGAACAGTGCACACTACAATGATGAATAAACTTTTTCTTATACTGTTTAAATTCTGGACTATATTTTATTCAAAAAAAGGAAAAAATGTATAAAGAATGGCTTCTAAAAGCAAGCTAATGTTACGGTGGTATTTTTGAATTTGGGGATTGGCTAGCATTGTAATAAATATTACTCACAAATATCCAAGATCTACTATGGAGGTTAGTATACAATCAATCCCACTAGTTTAAAAAGCACACACCTACCAATAGTACTTACATACTTTACATAACTTCGGTTCTCAATATCTCAAATCAATTTAGACTACAAATACTTACTTTATTAATTTTGTCATCCTGAGATAATGATGAAGAATTAACAGATATTTTTTTCCTCAAAATATTAAGGTACATTTTATCAACATGTTCTTCTGTGGCAGTTACTTGTGGACAGCTGTTTTCCATACTCTCATTTGTGGTCTTTTGTAAAATCACATTCTCATCGTTTTTGTCAAAAAAATGGTTCACATGTTGTGAGTCTTGAGACATAATATTTGGGTTCGTCTTCAGGGGTAAAGAGTTAACAAATTCAGTTTCTTTACTTTCGGCCACTTTCTCAGAGCTATACAACAAAACAGGACACAGATAATGAACCCTATGTAACAGCTCTTCAAATATCAGTAATAACCACGTGTGTGTGTACACGCAGACGCACTATATATATGAGTTGTTAACTATTCATATTAAGTTACTGATGTTAAATACATTATTTATAATTTTGGTTAATAGTACACTCACGTAGTGTAATGGCTTTTAATTTCAGATAATAATTTTAATGCAGTATAATGCAAAGGATTATAAAGGTGATGCTGACATCTATTTTAGAGAAAGACCAAACCAAACAAGACTGAGACTGCTTTTGTAGAAGAAAAGTAAAATATAAATTTCTAAGTGAACTTTCTGTAATATATCTTTTATCTATAATTTCTTATAAAGTCGACAGGCATTTGAAATAAGAAAAACATTTTAAACATTTCTAGAAGAAACTAAAGAAATAATCATAATTTATGTTAAGGAGGCTTAGAGTATAAATACTAAAAAAGCATATATTTAATCACAGTATAGGACAAATTTTAATGTAAAACAGAAAAATCACTAGGATTTGAAACGAAAATCACTTCTGTGGTTTGAAACACTTAAATGTAACAATTCAATTAGATATTAAAAATCTAGAAGATACAACGTAAGGAAATGTTTTAAATGTGGTTAAATATTGGCAAACTACAGGGTCTCCAAAAATATGGCAACTATGGTTTAAAACACTTAAATGTAACAATTCAATTAGATGTTAAAAATCTAGAAGATATAACGTAAGGAAATGTTTTAAATACAGTTAAATATTGGCAAACTACAGGGACTCCAAAAATATGGGAACTGTTAGTCTTAAAATATTTAATCATGTGTCAATTAGGCCATTTAATTTTATAATTTATAAAATAAGATTAAAGAAAGTTTAAGAGGCTACCATTTTCATATAATGTAGATTGACTTCTCGGTAACCATTAGAAGCTTCTAAAGTAGCTGGAATCATCAAAAATATAATAGTTCTTTCCTTCTTTATAGCAGCAGAACCTGGCTAGATGTTAATCAAAATTGTTTCTCATTCTTGCTGGGTACCAACTAAACTATATTTCCTTGCCAACTTCCATCTAGATGGGACCATTTACTAGTTCTTCCCTTTAGAATGTGAGTGCTATGATGCCAAGAACCCAACTTATTTGTTACTGGCTTAGTTGTCAGGTTTAGGGTGGCAGGAAACTGGTAATTAGAGTCTGGAGAGATGGCAGCCTATGTTTTACAGTGGCAAAACATTGCTAAATTGTCATCTACAAAAGTTTGTAAGGCAGACCACATGCCAGCCGACCATGGAGAACTAAGAGAAATGATGGGAAAGAACAAGGAGTTAAGTGCTGGCTACTATTAGCTTCTTTTGACAAGATATTACCAAAAAACTGATGAGCTCAACACAGAATGAGCTGGTTTATAAGCAGAATTTAGAGAGAATAGAAAGAATCTAGAAACTCTAGAAATGGGTTCTCTCTCTTTGTAGACTCAAGCTGTAAGATTCAGCCTTGAAGAATACTATGAAAAAGCAAGATTTCATGAGACTTCTTGGTTGAAGAGTGAGGAGTGACCCAGTCCCTTAGCAAAGATCATATTAAGAGTGTCATCCAGAGTGAGACTCCGTCTCAAAAAAAAAAAAAAAAAAAAAAAAGTGTCATCTTCACATTTAAGGTATTGTTTCCCCAAATATCCAGAGAACTGCAAATAAACGCAGAGAAAAAAATTTGAGGGACAAGGAATCAAAGAATAAAGCAGATTTAAAACCTTTGTCTAGCACAGAACTTTTTTTTTTTAACTTTTATTCCAGGTTCAGGGATACGGGTATTGTCCACGGGGATTTGGTATTCAGACTATTTCATACCCAGGTAATAAGCATAGTACCCAATAGGTAGCTTTTCGATCTTCACCCTCCTTCCAACCTCTCAAGTTGGCCCCAGTGTCTGTTGCTCTCATCTCTCTGTCCATATGTACTCAATGTTTAGCTCCCATTGATAAGTGAGAACATAAGTATTTTGTTTTCTGTTCCTGCATTAGTTTGCTTAGGATAACGGCCTCTAGCTCCATTCATGTTGGTGCAAAGGATGTGATCTCATTCGTTTTTACGGCTGCATGGTATTCTATGGTGTATATGTATCACACTTTCTTTATCCAGTCTATCACTGATGGGCATTTAGGTTGATTCCATGTCTTTGCTGTCGTGAACAGTGCTGCAATGAACATATGCATGCATATGTCTTTATGGTAGACAATTTACATTCCTCTTGGTACATATCCAATGATGAGATTGCTGGTTGAACAGTAATTCTGCTTTAAGTTCTTTGAGAAGTCGCCAAACTGCTTTCTACAATGGCTGAACTAATTTACATTCCCACCAGCAGTGTATAAATGTTCCCTTTTCCCTGCAACCAGCATGGTTTTTCTTTTGTTTGTTTTTCACTTTTTAATAAGAGCTATTCTGACTGGCGGGAGATGGCATCTCATTGTGGTTTTAATTTGTATTTCTCTAATAATTAGTGATGTTGAACATTTTTTCGAATGCTTGTTGACTGCACGCCTCCTTTTGAAAAATGTCTGTTCATGTTCTTGCCCACATTTTTTTTTTTTTTTTTTTTTTTTTTTTTTGAGATGGAGTCTTGCTCTGTCACCAGGCTGGAGTGCAGTGGCGTGATCTCAGCTCACTGCAACCTCTGCCTCCTGGGTTCAAGCGACTCTCCTGCCTCAGCCTCCTGAGTAGCTGGGACTACAGGTGCGTGCCACATGCCCAGCTAATTTTTGTATTTTTAGTAGAGATCAGGTTTCACCATGTTGGCCAGGATGGTCTTGATCTCTTGACCTCATGATCCGCCTGCCTCAGCCTCCCAAAGTGCTGAGATTACAGGCGTGAGCCACCGTGCCCAGCCTACTTTTTAATGAGGTTGCTTTTTGCTTATAAATTTGCTTAAGTTCCTTATAGATTCTGGGTAGCAAAGAACTCTAAATTTCATCGCTGGCACGTGGAATTCACTGGGACCAAAGAGATTGCTAGGTTACTAAACTTTCTGAAAGAATATAATGTCAAAGAAACCATAACCCTGTTCAAAAGAAAAAAAAAACAAGAAACCCAAAAGCCAGTGACTGGGAAACGTAAAGCTACCTGTAGGCAGGAAGTGGATTGAAAAGGGAGTGTATCCCCCAACACGGGCATACCCCTCAACCTAAAATCCACTTCAGTTGTAGCCAATGGTGATAAAATACAAGACAAATCCTCCAAGGAATGGAATGAGGGGCTATATAGAATAATAGATTTAAGGTAGCCCCTTCTTAATAGAATAATAACCTAATCAAGGAAAATCCCTATTCCCAAGGTAGGAGGCCTTTACAAGTTCTTTCCAGTGGTTCTCAAAGTTGCAACATTGATTACTGTATTTTCCTCATACTTTTCCTTGCTGAAAGGGCATATCTACTGCAGTTCCACCATTATATATTGGGATGGGGGCGAGGAAGTATATAACCCTGTCTTTTTAATTCATCCATTGGTAGACAATGAGGAGTTGTACTCAAACCTGACAGAGAGGACTGTGCTTCACCTGGAAATCCTGGTCTTTCAGATGCATACAGTCCTGATTGGGGCTTGGGGATGCCTGCTTGGGGAAGGGGATAAGTGAGTCTGGATATGAAGAAGAGTGAAATTGATATTTTGTTATTAGAAAGATATATCCTGGCAGAGAATGACTAGATGCTGACCAAATTCATTTTTCTTTCTTGGCACAGAAACAAACCACATTTCACAGCCTCCTTGGACCTAGTTAGCTAGATGTGCTGGTTCCTACCAATGGAATGTGAGCTGAAGTGATATGAAACATATGAAACTTCTGTGTTAAGACAGTTAAAAGAGAGGATGTAAAACCATTCTCTTTCTTTCCTTACTGACTGGTTGGATGATGTCATAACAAATCTTAAAACTATGTGCTGATGACAGAAGTAGCCTGGGTTCCTAAACGACTGTGTGGAGCAGAGCCCCAATTCAGCCCCACTGACCCACAAGGGACAGTGATATGAGCAAGAAATACATTTTTGATGATAACCTACTAAGATTTCAAGGATTATGTTATGGCAGCTAGGGTCATTTACTCCAGAGTTTACTAAAAAATTTTTAAGTATGTGTACTAGAGATCATATTACTGACATTTCTATTACATGTGATTACTGTTATACCTTTAATATAAGTATATGTTTTAAGCTTTTAAACACAAATGTAAAAATCTATTTTAGAATTCCTATTATTGAAATTGTTTTACCTATAACAACAAAGACACAAGACATGTAAGAAAATCTCTTTAGTTATCACTAACATACCCCCAAAGAGCAATGATGAGTGGGCACAATCTCTCCTTTAAAAATACTAATTAGCACTATAGATCAATGGAAGACTACTAGACTTAGCACTGAAGTGAATGAATTTTAGTGTAAGGTTCACTGCATCATTTTTTTCTCAACTAGCACAAATGTAGAAACAAGGCCAGGAAATCACCACATGTGGATTTACATCATGAGAATATAGTATAGGAAGGGGGCTCAAAACATGTCTCTGTTGAAGACACAAATGAACAAATGACAACATGAATGAATGACAGGCTACTTCACAGAAGTATTTTATGGAGATCAAAGACCTGACAATATAAGTGGTTAGGCACATGAATGCCCTGTGTTCCTGGTCCATAGCTCTGTGGCCTTAGGCAATGGCTTTATTTATTTTAACCTCTTAGGCTTCAGTCTTCTTGTCTATGAAACAGGGATAATAATGGACTATAACCCATGGAGTTGCGGTAAGGTTAAATGAAATAATACATGTAAAGTATTTGCCCAAAGTAAATGTGACAAATGTTAGCTGTTATCACCTACCAGTAAATTGAGTTCATCTCAGTTTCATTTCTTGAATTACGGGCATAAAGACGCCTTCTCTACTTGTTACGAGGATCGCGTGGGAGATTGGAAATGACATTTCGGTGCTACATAAAAGTAACGCTGTCTATGATAAGGTTACTGTGACGTGTTACTCCGTGTTGAAGAATGACAGTGGGTTACACATACTTCCACTAAACTGTATTGGACCTGAAGCATTTTAATGAGGATCATTTCTCTTGTGGCTACAAAACTCACCCTGTGAGATGACAGCCAGTCTGTGACTAAGTCAAAACTAACTGGTTTATAAAGAAGCAAATCTATGACTCATAAACAGAATAACATTCACTTTCTCCCTCATCGAGAATGAACTGTTCCAGCACTATTTAAAGCTGAGGAGTCTGTATTTTTCAGTGAAAACCTTTAGGACTATTTGGTGGCAGCAACTTTTTTATAGCGTCTATTTATTTTTTCATTTAGCCCAAGATTTTTGATGACTTGAGTAAGGACAAATATAAAAAGAAGAGAGTAATGACTCACAGGTAGACTCAAGCTAATATTAGTCATTAGTCATTCACTAGGAATGATTATATAGAACAAATGACTATAAAAGTTTCCAATGACAAAACAATAAATTAAAAAATTCATACCTCACAGGTTGTAAATCAAAACCACTGACCCCAAAGGAATCTATTCTGATAGGTTTCATTAGCTCCTCTACTGTGGGCAGATCTAAGAGGCGGAAAAAAGAGCAGAAACAAAAAATGTAATGTAGGTTGCTTAATTTACATGTGTAATAGCACCAAAATTATATTTTCTCTGACACAGTTAACAAAACAGTACATGCAATAAGCCTGGTTTTCCATCTTAAGTTTCCTTATACCAGGAAAACTTCCTTTCTTATGAAATATCAAATAAATATCTCAAATATCAATATTAAATATATTTATCAAAAAATATTTATACACAAACACACTCTCAGTACATATTTGGTTGATCCTGAAATGCTGTTCTCTAACAAAATACAACTTTAGTATATGTATAGGCAAAAGAGTAAAAATGTCCCTTTAAGTGACTTCTTAATTTGATCAAGGCATATTGGAAAAGAAACTAGGCCAGGCGCAGTGGCTCAAACCTGTAATCCCAGCACTTTGGGAGGCCAAGACGGGTGGATCACCTGAGGTCAGGAGTTCGAGACCAGCCTGATCAACATGGTGAAACCCCATCTCTACTAAAAATACAAAAATTAGCTGGGCGTAGCAGCAGGTATCTGTAATCCCAGTTACACAGGAGGCTGAGGCAAGAGAACTGCTTGAACCAGGTGGCGGAGGCTGCAGTGAGCCAAGACAGTGCCACTGCACTCCAGCCTGGGTGACACAGCAAGACCCCGTCTCAAAAAAAAAAAAAAAAAAAAAGAAACTGAATTTTTGTTTTGTGTTTGGCTCTAATTTTATAGTTAAGCCAATGATTCCTGTATTTCATTTGAAAAAAATCTTTTTTTTTTTTTTTTGAGGCAGAGTCTCACTCTCTTGCCAGGGCTGGAGGAACACTGGTGCGATCTTGGCTCACTACAACGTTCGCCTCCTGGGTTCAAGCTATTCTCCTGCCTCAGCCTCCCAAGTAGCTGGGACTACAGGCGTGCGCCACCATGTCCAGCTAATTTTTGTATTTTTAGTAGAGATGGGGTTTTATCATGTTGCCCAGGATGGTCTCAATCTCTTGACCTCATGATCCACCCACCTCGGCCTCCCAAAGTGTTGGGATTACAGGTGTCAGCCACCTCGTCTGGCTGAAAAAAACTCGTTAATTAAGCTCAGAGACTGAGAAACAATCACTACAGCAAATTGTATTTTAATTATACTACACTAAAAACTCTTTAGAAAGGATATCAAATAATTGAAAAATTCATCTATCAGTTTTTACCGGATTCCATAGTAGAGAAGTTTTTTGAATTCTCTTCATTTTCTTGAGAATGACCTTTCACTGAGCTCTTGATATCTTCCATTGTATTACTATCAATTTTTTGTTTGTCTTCATCTCCCAATGAATGGGCTATATGACAATAAGCTTGATGTAGGGCTTCAACATCACTACTGCTTTGCCCATAGGAAACACCTGCTGAAATAAACGTAATCACCAGAAATAATTACACCACAAATACATGAGAACTATAAAACACTAATATCATTTCTTAACCTGTTAGGAATACAAAAGTAGGGTTAAGTACCAACTAGGTAATTTGCAGCTATGGCCTACCAGCATGGATTCACAGCAGGCTCAACAACTCTTTGAGCAAGTTGAGGCGTGTCCTGATGTGGTAAGTATAAAATCTGCCTTCACTAGTCATTGCTCTTTCTACTACTATTCTTAATCAACTCCCTCTGCATTGGATAAAACTATTCTTAAGTTTCCCAAACTAAAAAATTCCTTTGAAGGATTCTACCTCTCCTTTACCATTACCATTCTCTCTGCTTCTCTGTACCACCAAGCATCCTGTCATCTACACTTTTTCAACCACAATGAATTCAGTCTTCTAACTTTGCAATCCAATGTATTCCAACATCCTGCTAAAGCTGTTATGATCAAAAGCAGTTTCCTAATGACCAACTCCATTTGTCTTTAGTTCTCTTCAACTATGTGAGACATCTGACATTGTCTTTTTCACTTTATCTTAGCCAAAAGGCAGAGAAGTCATACATTGTTTTTTTTCCTGGTAACTGTTTCTTCTGCATGCCTTCTTCTTTTTGTTATTACCACCATTTTGACGGCAGTTTTCCATCTCTTATGGTCTATAGTTCATTTCAGGGCTCCATCTTCAGTCCTCTTCTTTTGAACACCTCACTTACTAGTTTTTTGGCCTGGCTAATTTCATGAAGACTTTTAGCTTCAACTATTACCCATATGCTTATGACTCCAAAATCTATGTCTTGCGTCCTTATAACTCTTTTCTGAATATCAACTTAACAGGCATCTAGATTGTCCTATATCACATCTACATATTCCCCAACTGAATTCATTATATTCCCTACTAAAACTTGTTCTACTACCAGTATTTCCTAATCACATCACTATTTAGTCAGTCACAATAGAAACCTTGATGTCATCATTCACTCTTCCTTCCCTATTAGCCTTCTGATATAGTTTGGCTGTGTTCCCACCCAAATCTCATCTTGAATTGTAACTCCCACAATTCCCATGTGTCGTGGGAGGGACCTGGTAGGAGGTGATTGAATTATGGGGGTGGGTCTTTTCTGTGCTGTTCTCATGATAGTGAATGAGTCTCATGAGATCTGATGGTTTTAAAAACAGGAGCTTCCCTGCACAAGCTCTCTTTGCCTGCCACCATCCATGTAAGATGTGACTTGCTCCTCCTTGCCTTCTGCCATGATTGCGAGGCTTCCCCAGCCATGTGGAACTGTAAATACAATAAACCCTTTTTCCTGTATAAATTACCCAGTCTTGGGTATGTCTTTATCAACAGCATGAAAATGGACTAATTTTCCACCAACTGACAAATGACTTAGGTTAATAACTCAACTTAGAAAAGTACCATTTTCCTGCCATTTTTTGAGCAGCCTCTTCTACCTTTTTTTTTTTTTCATTTCTAACTTTCCACCAACTGACAAATTCTAGAAAAAAGAATTCAAAAAATTTAATGTTAATAATGATTGCAAAGTTTTGAGTACTTACTCATTTTATAATTTTTATTACTGACAAGTGGAATTTTCAAAATTAGAGGAAAATAATGAATCACAGAAGACAGGAAAAAAGAAAAACAGGTGACTAATCTCTTCTCTTCATACCCATGGTTAATTAACCAGTTATTAAAAATAAAATAGTATATATAGTCTCATCTTCCTATATATACAATGTAAGTTGTGTATATACACAACTTCTAAACAAAAGAGACAGCCAAGTGCTACATACAAGATTGTGTAAGAATGCCTTACAATGAGATGTCTTTCTAGCTAGTGCTTCAGGTCCCCATGGCTACATGAAGTATACCCAAATAACAAGTTTGCTTAAATAAACTAAAAACGGAAGGGGATACAGCCAACAGTTGAAGGGCAGAGATTTTCAAGAGGACATGAGGAAAAAGGTCTTGCTTGTAGCATGAATGAAAGAGATCATTAATTTTAAGAAAAAAGGAAAAGCACACGGTGCCATTTTTTCCTCTACAAAAATATCAGGTTGAGAAAGTATCTGCTGAGCATACATAAAAGGAATTACTTCAATGGTAAAGACCATAATAGTATCAAATGCTCATACCTAATTTAGTAGGTATGAGGTGTCAGAAAGAATAGGTTCTAGGCTTTTAAGCAATAACAGAGCAAACATGCAGAAAAACAAATGACCTAAAAGTTAGAAATGAAAAAAAAAAAAAAAAAAAGAGGTAGAAGAGGCTGCTCAAAAAATGGCAGGAAAATGGTACTTTTCTAAGTTGAGTTATTAACCTAAGTCATTTTAAAAATAATTTCATGGTTATGTAAGTTAACTTTTTTCCAAGTATATCATGAAAAGGGGTTCCTTATCTGCCTTTTACATTGAAAACAGAAGACTCTGTAGTTATTTTATGTATTATTATTACAAGTCAAAAGCTCTCATATATTTCAACTTTAGAAAATTGAGGCTAGGCATGGTGGCTCACGCCTGTAATCCCAGCACTTTGGGAGGCTGAAGCAGGCGGATCACTTGAGATCAAAAGTTCAAGACCAGCCTGGCCAACATGGTGAAACCCCATCTCTACTAAAAAAATACAAAAATTAGCCAGGCGTGGCGAGGTGCACCTGTAATCCCAGCTACTCGGGAGGCTGAGACAGGAGAATCGCTTGCACCCAGGAGGCGGGGATTACAGTGAGCAGAGACCACGCCACTGCACTCCAGCCTGGGTAACAGAGCAAGATTCTATTTCAAAAAAAATAAACATATAAAAAATAAAAAAATAAGAGAGAAAGTTGAGAAGTGCCAGATACTATTTTGCAGAGGAAAGGGTCTAATTTCATGGAGCAACACTGTCATCCTGTGATGACTCCAGTAATGGAGGCATAGCACAAAATGGTACTTGCCTGTGAGACAAATGAAAGTAAATGAAAGGTTAGATCTAGTCTGGTGTTAGGAAACCTTAAGTTCTATATTTACTAACCTCTTTGATACAGCAAAGCACAAAGAATTTCAGAAATAATATTTTTAACAAAAGAGAATCTTTGACAATGTTTAAAGTTAGGAAGTGTTTGAAAATTAACCAATGGTTGTTAAAGTTAGCTGCTTAACACATGAAGTGATATGGTAAAACAAAAAAAAACCCACTGAACTTTGCAGTTGTTAAACCTAGTTCACATACTCATATGAAGACTTTCAAGTATATCTTTTATTTTATTTATTTATTTATTTTTTGAGATGGAGTCTCACTCCATCGCCCAGCCTGGAGTGCAATGGCATGAACTTGGCTCACTACAACCTCCACCTCCCAGGTTCAAGCGATTCTCCTGCCTCAGCCTTCCGAGTAGCTGGGATTACAGGCACGTGCCACCACACCTGGCTAATTTTTTGTATTTTTCAGTAGAGACCGGGTTTCATCATGTTGGTCAGGCTGGTCTCGATCTTCTGATGTCAGGTGATCCACCTGCCTCAGCCTCCTAAAGTGCTGGAATTACAGGCAGGAAACAATGCACCTAGCTGAAGACTTTAAAGTATGTATTTTAAACACCAGAAATTCAATACCCCGCAGCCAACAAGTGTTTATACTGTATAACTCTAGGTTCTCTACTGCGGCATGTATTAGTAACACAGGGTTGACATAAATAATGATGATAATAACAACAACAAAGTTGTAACTGTTTAGTGACTCCTAAAAATGTACTATGGACAATATTTCATCTCAGTTGACCATCATGAGGGTTCATTTTAAAGAAGAGAAAACATGCTTAGAGGTAGGTACTCATTATCCAATGTCACATAGCTGGTAACTGGCAAGGTTGAAAATATGAATCCAAATCTACATGATAGTAAGTTCATGCTCTACTATGTTCAAGTAACGGACTAATCAAATTATCCTGGAGTCAAGAATATTTAAGAATTAAGACCAAAAAACTACAGCTTTATATAACTGCTTAGATCATCTTAATAAAATTTTTACTTTTAGAAATACATATTTTATTTCTGAGTTTTTCTTAAAACCTACAGTACTGGTTTTCATACTGTGTATGCAACTGATTTTGTTATCAGTTTTTCAGAGAAAATCATGGGTTTCACAGATGTATTATTGAAATTCCATTTTAAATCATGCTTTAAAACTTAAACATTATAATAGAAGCTAATCTGCACACTCAAATGTACCATTTATGTAACTGTAGTAATCTGAAGACATTATGTAATTATAATATTTTTAATAATTTTGCTTTCTTCTTTACTTGTTTCAATGCACATCTCAGAATAAAGTTTCTCTGGTCATCCTGAGTACATGAATTTCCTATAAAATACTGTTAATCAGAAAAGCTGTAGCTGTACGATGGCCTTTTAAAAAATTCATGTCTGCCTACTGAAAACTGTGCAAGGGGACAGACTATCAAAGCACGTATGTGACATGGTTCCTTAAATCAACAGCAGTAAAACTGGGGGACACGCACTCAGCACATGCTTACATCATGGTGGAATACTCAGTTGGGCAACAAGTGAGTAATGTGTCTTGATGGGGAAATTATGTCTTATAGTTGTAATTTTTTGACCTTTATATTTTAAAATGAAAGTAGATGTAACAAGTCAAAATAGTGGTGACTCTTGGAAAGACAGTGACTAGAAATAAGAGATGTGATGGACATTGTGGTTAAAGTCCTCTTGTTTTTTATCTGGTTGCCAATTACATGGGTGTGCTCGGTATTTCAAAACTCATTGAGTTGCACTATTGTGATACCACAAACTTTTCTATAGGTATATTATATATCAATTAAAAAGTAAAAAGCAAAAAAAAAAAAAAAATGAAATGCAAGTTGATGATGGTTAGTGATTTCTGAGTTGGTTAGTGATTTCCATTACTCTTTTTTATCAAGTGTCTGAACTGGTTTAGTTAACCAGTATCCATAGACTGCAAAGCAAGCTGATTAAAAAGTTCCCACTTGCAGCTATTTATGTGATAAAACAAGTGTATTTTTATACTATTCAATCAACAAAAACAAAAAACACAAACACACTGGAAGGCTGATGGTGATAGGAGACCGTAACAATCTCAATAGTTTCTAATTTCAAAAATTCCAAAAGACCATTACTATCCTCACCTATTTTATGAACAAATGTAACAAATATAAGTTTAAATATTTATCCTGATAAAATATCATTTTTACTTATGAGACAGTTCTACATAAGATTTCAATTGAAGATGTGCACTTCACTGCTTTAAAAAATTTTGAAAAGGCATTATCTTGAAGACCTTTATAAGCTTTAGGAAAGTCTAGTTGGTCTCAGGTATTTCAGAATTTGGGGATGGGGTGTAGATTTTTCCTAAAGAACTACGGAAAAGCACAATAAGACCAAAGTCCCATTTCTCCTACACATGGCAGATTTAACGGAATACTCTGGAGAGGCATAGAAAATTAGTTAACGTTCACCTACAGTGCTACACTTTTATCAACATCATTTATTCATTTATTAATAAATATTTATTTAAAACCTCACTTTACTTGGCCTACTTGCATTGTGCAAATTTCAATTAAATTATTACATATGGTAGAAAAATGTCAGATTTAAAGTTTTCATTATCAATATGTTTATTACATATACATTTCTTTAGAAATGTAGTCAATTATTCATGAAGCATTCCATATTTAGAGAACAGTCAGGTTTCCAAACATTTTTACCTGTTCCTGTCATTTCATTCTCAGTCATTTCTGGTAGGCCCCTTGGCTTAGGTGTTATTTGATCATGTTCATCAAGATTGACCTCTGCAACAGAGTCTAGTGAATCAAGCAGCACAACTGAAAGAATATAAAAGAAAAATGTAAGGAATGTAGATAAACTCAGTGGTTCTGCTGATCGAATAAAATTATTTTAAACATATGCAATGCAGGCCGGGTGCAGTGGCTCACGCCTATAATCCCAGCACTTTGGGAGGCCAAGGCTGGCGGATCACAAGGTCAGGAGATTGAGACCATCCTGGCTAACACGGTGAAACCCCGTCTCTACTAAAAATACAAAAAATTAGCCAGGCGTGGTGGCGGGCACCTGTAGTCCCAGCTACTCGGAAGGCTGAGGCAGGAGAATGGCGTGAACCTGGGAGGCAGAGTTTGCAGTGAGCCGAGATTGCGCCACTGCACTCCAGCCTGGGTGACAGAGCGAGACTCCGTCTCTCAAACACAAAAAAACATATGCAATGCATATAAAAAGAAAGATAAATGCTTATATACAAAGAACATATAATCTTTTATATATATATGTAACAAGCATGTTTTATGTATATGTGTGTGTATGTATATAACAAATATGATTTTCTTCCGATGTAGAAGACAGTAGACTAACATCAACATACATATCTATGCTTATGTACAGCCTAGTGTACATGTACACACGGAAGGCAAAGGGCATTAAGAAAAGTAAAAAAAATCTTAAATATAACAGAATGGATTCAAAATAGACATAAGAAACACATTATTGAGAAAAGCTAGGAACTTCAATTCCTTAGAAATACTTAAAAACAAACACAGATAGTGACTCATTCAGAATTACTTAGATGAAATTCTGAACAGACTGATTTTTTGCCAACTAAAAGATGAATATAAATAATATTTACCATTAGCTAGCATGCCAGTTTTTTCTTCTTCCTAAATTAAAAAAGGAAAATGATGACATGTTCTGAAATCAAAATTAGGTAAAATGACCACAATGCAAATAACAGCAAAATCTGAAATCCAGGGCTTTGTATTCCACATTGAAAAGATCAGGAACTGTGTTTTCCAGGCTTCTTTCACCAACCACTCTCATTTATCAATAATTCTTCAAGACTAGCTCTGACGGAACATCTAAAATTCTCTTCTGAACCTTGGCAATTACCAAAACTAATTTAGACCTTACAAATTCTTGCTTAAAGTATTTAAGTTCCATTTGCTCATCTACCTTGCTCAAGAATTCTCTAGTTTTTTTGAATGTCAAGACAACAGAGCTATTTCACACAAGAGTTCTGCAATTATAACATTACCAGTCTATTTTCACTTATTGTTCAAAATTAATGGCCAAATACCTTGTACTCATTATTTCATCTATGTTTCAAAAGACACAACTTTCAGAAAGACAGGCCACCAAACAGCAAGACAGATGAAGTTCTTCAATATTAGAGGTTCCCTTAGAATAAGTTTTCCTATTAATATCACCTCTACCTCCTACTTGGGTAGGCAGTTTGTGGGATCTTCCAATAACAGAGCTTTAATCCTTCCTATTTTGATTCTTATCCAGACAGTGCTCTGAAGCTTCCACAGTTAGGCTGATACATTTTTATATATATGGTACACCTTCTAAATATACCACGGTATTATGCCTTCTACGTACCTATTCATCTTTTCTTTTTTCTTTTTTTTTTTTTTTGGAGACAGGGTCGTGCTCTGTCACCCAGGCTGGAGTGCAGTGGCTCGATCTTGGCTCAATGCAACCTCTGCCTCCACGGTTCAAGCAATTCTCCTGCCTCAGCCTCCCGAGTAGCTGGGACCTCAGGCGCATGCCAACCATGCCCGGCTAATTTTTTATATTTTTAGTAGAAAAGGGGTTTCACCATGTTGGCCAGGCTGGTGACCTATTCATTTTTCAATAAAATATTGTAATGGTCATATTCCAAGTATAAATCTTATTAAATTTCTAAGGATATTCATCAGTCACATTAATTTCGATATTATTTCTAAGGTCATCTCATTTTTCCCTCAAAACTGAGTGACACGTAGACACCCAAGGACCAAATACTAAGTAAATTTAAAAATAAGAGGATTTATATATACCTGAAAAGTGTTTATCTTGAGTTTACAATTTCATTCACGTTAAAACATCTAGTCCTAACACACAGAACCAAAGAGACTGTGCCCAGACACAGACCAAATAAATAGTAATAACAAATAACAAAACAACAATATTAATTGTTCTAGCTACTATTAGATAGCTTCAAAGATAAGTTCTATAAGGTAGGCAATATGAAGAAGCAGCCCTGAACAATTCTTGGTAAGAACTGGGAAATGAGAGAATCAGAGAATGAAGCACCACTGAATATGAATGGAATCATGTCGTTCCTTATCTTAGCCAAGTAAGTTTCAGACGTAACTAGCATAAATATCAGGGAGGAACATTTACTATACTTCATAAAGGCAAGTCATACCAAAGAAAAAGTATAAGTTAATATACTTGTTTAAAAATTAGTTTTGAAATTTTAATTAAGCTTTCAATTTCTAAAGCTTAACTTAAGCTTAACTTATTTGCCAAAAGAAGTCTTTGTTTGTTTGTCTGAGATAGGGTCTCACTTATCAACCAGGCTGGAGTGCAGTGACATGATCACAGGTCACTGCAGCCTTGACCTCCCTGGCTCAAGTGATCCTCCTACCTCAGTCTCCTAAGTAGCTGGGACTATAGGCACTTGCCACCATACTTTGCTAATTTTTTAAGGATTTAGTTTGTGGAGAGATGAGATCTCACTATGCTGTCCAGGTTGTCCTTGAGCTCCTGGGCTCAAACAGTCCTCCTGCCTCAGCCTCCCAAAGTGTTGAAATTACAGGCATGAACCACTGTGCCTGGCCAAAAACCTCTCATAAAATCATCAATTGTCATAATTTTTTTCATTAAGATTTACATTAATTTGATATCTTGAATTAAGAAAATGTTTAACTGTTAAGAGACCTGTGAGTTTACAACAATGAGCAAGATTATGAAGAACTCCATTTTTTGAGCTCTTCATATAGCAACAGGCAGCCAGGTTGATGAAAAAAGTTGCAAAACTGTTAAATATATAATTGATATATACCTGTTTGGGTACACTTATTTTTTCTGATTTGGAATTCTCTTTGGAAGGCGTCTCTTCATCTTTAGTAGTCAACGGTGCACCAACATACTCATCTTCAAAATCATCACTGTAATTTTCTGAAGAAAATAATTATTAAAAGTACAAAGACCACACTGTCAAAAAAGTCTAATTCCAGGAAAAGGCTGTTGATTTCCAAAGGAAGAAGTCTGTATAAGAACAGTTTATTAAAATATTAACATAAAGATGCCTTTGGAGAATCTATAGAACTCTCCACCACAAATAAACAGAATATACATTCTTCTCAGCATCACATCACACTTATTCCAAAACTGATCACATAGTTGGAAATAAAGCACTCCTCAGCAAATGTAAAAGAACAGAAATCGTAACAAACTGTCTCTCAGACCATAGTACAATCAAATTACAACTCAGGATTAAGAAACTCACTCAAAACCACACAACTACATGGAAACTGAACAACCTGCTCCTGAAAGACTACTGGGTAAAAACGAAATGAAGGCAGAAATAAAGATGTTCTCTGAAACCAATGAGAACAAAGACACAACATACCAGAATCTTTGGAACACATTTAAAGCAGTGTGTAGATGGAAATTTATAGCACTAAATGCCCACAAGAGAAAGTAGGAAAGATCCAAAATCGACACCCTAACATCACAATTAAAAGAACTAGAGAAGCAAGAGCAAACACGTTCAAAAGCTAGCAGAAGGCAAGAAGTAACTAAGATCAGAGCAGAACCAAAGGAGATAAGAGACGCAAAAAACCCTTAAAAAAAAATCAATGGATCCAAGAGCTGGTTTTTTGAAAAGATCAACAAAATTGATAGACCACTAGCAAGAATAATAAAGAGGAGAGAAGAATCAAATAGATGCAATAAAAAAATGATAAAGGGGATATCACCACCGATCGCACAGAAATACAAACTAGCATCAGAGAATACTATAAACACCTCTATGCAAATAAACTAGAAAATCTAGAAGAAATGGATAAACTCCTTGACACATACACCCTCCCAAGACTAAACCAGGAAGAAGGTGAATCCCTGAATAGACCAATAACAGGCTCTGAAATTGAGGCAATAATTAGTAGCCTACCAACCAAGAAAAGTCCAGGACCAGAAGGATTCACAGCCGAACTCTACCAGAGGTAAAAAGAGGAGCTGGTACCATTCCTTCTGAAACTATTCCAATCAATAGAAAATGAGGGAATCCTCCCTGACTCATTTTATCAGGTCAGCATCTTCCTGATACCAAAGCCTGGCAGAGACACAACAACAAAAAAAGAGAATTTTAGACCAATATCCCTGATGAACATCAATGCAAAAATCCTTAATAAAATACTGGCAAACTGAATCCAGCAGCACTTCAAAAAGCTTATCCACCATGATCAAGTGGGCTTCATCCCTGGGATGCAAGGCTGGTTCAACATACGCAAATCAATATACGTAATGCAGCATATAAACAGAACCAAAGACAAAAACCACATGATTATCTCAATAGATGTAGAAAAGGCTTTTGACAAAATTCAACAGCCCTTCATGCTAAAAACTCTCAATAAATTCAGTATTGATGGAACATATCTCAAAATAATAAGAGCTATTTATGACAAACCCACAGCCAATATCATACTGAATGGGCAAAAACTGGAAGCATTCCCTTTGAAAACTGGCACAAGACACAGATGCCCTCTCTCACCACTCCTATTCAACATAGTGTTGGAAGTTCTGGCTAGGGCAATCAGGCAAGAGAAAGAAATCAAGGGTATTCAGATAGGAAAAGAAGAAGTCAAATTGTCCCTGTTTGCAGATGACATGATTGTATATTTAGAAAACTCCATCATCTCAGCCCCAAATCTCCTTCAGCTGATAAGAAACTTCAGCAAAGTCTCAGGATACAAAATTAATGTGCAAAAATCACAAGCATTCTTATACACCAGTAACAGACAAACAGAGAGCCAAATCAGGAATGAACTTCCATTCACAATTGCTTCAAAGAGAATAAAATACCTAGGAATCCAACTTAAAAGGGATGTAAACCACCTCTTCAAGGAGAACTACAAACCACTGCTCAGTAAATAAAACAGGACACAAACAAATGGAAGAACATACCATGCTCATGGATAGGAAGAATCAATATCGTGAAAATGGCCATACTGCCCAAGGTAATTTATAGATTCAATGCCATCCCCATCAAGCTACCAATGACTTTCTTCACAGAATTGGAAAAAACCGTTTTAAAGTTCATATAGAACCAAAAAAGAGCCCGCACTGCCAAGACAATCCTAAGCCAAAAGAACAAAGCTGGAGGCATCACACTACCTGACTTCAAACTATACTATAAGGCTACAGTAACCAAAACAGCATGGTACTGGTACCAAAACAGAGATATAGACAAATGGAACAGAACTGAGTCCCCAGAAATAATACCACACATCTACAGCCATCTGATCTTTGACAAACCTGACAAAAACAAGAAATGGGGAAAGGATTCCCTATTTAATAAATGGTGCTGGGAAAATTGGCTAGCCATAAGTAGAAAGCTGAAACTGGATCCTTTCCTTACTCCTTATACGAAAATTAATTCAAGATGGATTAGAGACTTAAATGTTAGACCTAATACCATAAAAACCCTAGAAGAAAACCTAGGTAATACCATTCAGGACATAGGCATGGGCAAGGACTTCATGTCTGAAACACCAAAAGCAATGGCAACAAAAGTCAAAATTGACAAATGGGATCTAATTAAACTAAAAAGCTTCTGCACAGGAAAAGAAACTACCATCAGAGTGAACAGGCAACCTACAGAATGGGAGAAAATGTTTGCAATCTACCCATCTGACAAAGGGCTAATATCCAGAATCTACAAAGAACTTAAACAAATTTATAAGAAAAAATCAAACAACCCCACCAAAAAGTGGGCAAAGGATATGAACAGACACTTCTCAAAAGAAGACATTTATGCAGCCAACAGACACATGAAAAAATGCTCATCAATGGTCATCAGAGAAATGCAAGTCAAAACCACAATGAGATACTATCTCACACTAGTTAGAATGGCAATCATTAAAAAGTTAGGAAACAACAGGTGCTGGAGAGGATATGGAGAAACAGGAACACTTTTACACTGTTGGTAGGAGTATAAACTAGTTCAGCCATTGTGGAAGACAGTGTGGCAATTCCTCAAGGATCTAGAACTAGAAATACCATTTGACCCAGCCATCCCATTACTGGGTATATACTCAAAGGATTATAAATCATGCTACCATAAAGACACATGCACACGTATGTTTATTTTGGCACCATTCATAATAGCAAAGACTTGGAATCAACCCAAATGTCCATCAATGATAGACTGGATTAAGAAAATGTGGCACACATATACCATGGAACACTATGCAGCCATAAAAAAGGATGAGTTCGTGTCCTTTGTAGGGACATGGATGAAGCTGGAAACCATCATTCTGAGCAAACTATCGCAAGGACAGAAAACCAAACACTGCATGTTCTCACTCACAGGTGGGAAGTGAACAACGAGAAAGAACACCTGGACACAGGGTGAGGAACATCACACAGTGGGGCCTGTCATATGGTAGGGGAGGTGGGAGGGATGGCATTAAGAGAAATACCTATTGTAAATGACGAGTTAATGGGTACAGCACACCAACATGGCACATGTACACATATGTAACAAACCTGCACGTTGCACACATGTACCCTAGAACTTAAAGTACAATTTAAAAAAAAAAAGAACTTTCTCTTTTGCAAAGATTTAATGAGCGTTCAATTTATAAGACTATCTTTGGTTTATGTCATTATGGTACTTTCAAATAGTTCTTAGAGTTTTATATTTTTAGTCTTTTATATAATTAACCAAATAAAAACTTTTAGAGCTGTCCAAAGGATCTTGTATTACCTTTAAAATAAGACTTTAATATTTATTTTTAAAAGACAAACATGACCGACTACTTACTTATAAAAGGAAGGACTTTTGTGAAATCTTGCCACTTTTTAAAAGGTTGGATTTTGCTTCTTAGGTTGACTGATTTTTTTTTTTTTTGTCTCTACAGGTATCTCTACTGTAAGTCTTAACTAGTACTTATGAAAGATCTCTGACCCTTTCCTTAGGTAACTACTGGCCTTATATGACCTTTGCTGTTTTCCCAATCCTGAGTGCTTCTTATCTAAAGCCTCCAAATTATATCTCAATGACTTTGTGGAGAAGGAAAAGGTGTCTCCATGTTAACTCAGGCATTCAGTCTACTTACGGGCAAGGTTGGACAGGAATTATTTGACCAGGATCTCTTCTTCAATTTTTAACTTGTTCACAGTATTAATTCAGATTTGTGGCTATGAAAGGGAACACCTTTTCAGAGTGGAACTGGTCATTTTAGAAACAAACATGATCTAATTTGTATTTCAAAAAACTACATCACATTGAGAAACAGGATGGCCTGATGGGAAAAAGACTACATAAGGTACTAGAGTCTACTTCTGGAATGCCTGTTTTTTACTCTTTTCTTAGAATGAAGATGAAGACGACAACTTGTAATTAATACTGGAAGTTAAGAAATGAATTTGAGAGGGTTTGGGAGTGAAACAGGGATGCTTCCAGTGAGATATGGCTACAGAAACATCTACATTTTAATTCATAAGAAATATGAGCTTGGAACAGCATGTATATTGTAACTTAGGTAGATAAACTAGGTTAGTTGGTTAACTATGTCAGTATCTGTATTCTGAGGCTGAGAAGTTCACCTTTGTTTCTCTTCCACATGAGAAAGAATGCTGCTTGGGATTTTTAAGTATCAGTAGACATATAGTTAAAATCATAAGACAGTTAAAAGTAATTACTTTGTATTAGGCACACTTCTAAGTGCTGAGACCAATACAAGATGATCCAGACTTTAGTCGTCTAGGTGGGAACCACCGAATTTTAAGTAACCTGCGAGATTAGACTTGCTTAAGAAAAGATGATGAACGAGGAAAGAGGAGATATGGGAGAATATGACATTGAACTTGGACAACTGCTTAGGATTTGGGAACCAATGGGAGGCGCTGTGGTGTGTGTGTGTGACTGCGTAAAGAAAGTGTTAGAAACAGTTCAGGCAGTATGGCATAGTGCTTAAGAGCATCACCTGGAGCCAGAAGGCCTAGATTCAATTCCTGGTTCCACTACTTTCAGCTGCAGAACCACTGGCAGGCCACAAACTCCCTTTGCTTTACTTTTTCCATCTGTAAATTGGGGATAATAGGACTTTTCTCAAAAGATTGCTGAGATGATTAGCTATAATGTTTATAGTAATTATTGCTGTTAACATTATTATAGTTACTTTTTTTTTTTTTTGAGACGGAGTTTTGCTCTTGTTGCCCAGACTGGAGTGCGATGGCATGATCTCTGCTCACTGCAACCTCTGCCTCCCGGGTCCAAGCGATTCTGCTGCCTCAGCCTCCTGAGTAGCTGGGATTATAGGTGCCTGCCATCACGCCCAGCTAATTTTTTGTGTTTTTAGTAGAGACAGGGTTTCACCATGTTGGCCAGGCTGGTCTCAAACTCCTGAAGTCAGGTGATCCACCTGCCTTGGCCTCACAAAGTGCTGGGATCACAGGCGTGACCCACCACACCCAGCCTACTATAGCTACTTTTGTACTTAATCCAAATCAAAAGTTTATACAGCCAAGTATTATTTCTGATTGGGAAAAGTGCCAATCTAATAAGCATTCTTCAAAACTGTATTTTATTATTTTCAAGTAGTAACTAAACAGCCTACAGGCAAATACTAGCATCCAGCACATGAATGACTGACTTCCTCCCCAGAAACGGGAATAAAGTACATTTGAAGTAAGAAGGAAGTGTCATTGGTAGACACAGAAATGAGAGATAAGAAACAAAGAAAAGAAAAACAGCACATGTCAGAGATTTCAGGAACAAACATCATGGCAAATTAAGTTTACATAAAAATGAAAGAGTAAAACTAATTTGAGAGGGTGATTCTTATATGAGAAACATCAGAGATAATATCTAGGCTCTTCCACATTGTTCAGAAAACAATCAGAATATTCACTTGTACCATTCTGACCTTTTTCGCAGGAAGATGTTACATATTCAAGTTACTAGGTTTCTATGATTCTCTATCCTTATAACTTCAAAAATGTTATTTTCAGAAATAAAAATGTTCTTAAAGTTCAGATAAACCATATGCAATGTAAAAGATCCTTTCGGAAGACATTTTTCATCTTTTATTGGCAAACATAGCTGCAAATTTTTAACTTTTTTGCCAATCTAGAGGACTTTCTCCTCTGCCATGTTGGAGTTAAAGGGATTGTACTTTCTTTGTAAACAATACAATATATAAAACAACTATTTTCAAATATTAGAAAACTGGCAGCAAAAAAAATGTGATTCCTAAGAAAAGAAGGGAGCTAGCCCTACAATTACCTGAAGGCACATACATTCTGAAGTACTGAGCAGGGGCGGGAGATCAGGACAGTCTCACTGAGTAGAGGAGAGACAGATAAGTTCAGAAAGGCTGAGGCAATTTAGAAAATATAAGACAGTAATCAAGAGAGGAGGTGCCTAAGTAAAAACAAAGCCCCAGAAATCTGCATAGGGTGCCCTTGAATCTTTGTTGAATACTAAGCTGTTAATGCATAAAATGAGCCAAGAAAAAGTGGGATGCTGTAAGTTAGACAATTCTCAGAGTTCATACAAGACAGGGAGACTTTTGAACTCTAATCTGCTTAAGTGGAGAGTCCTCATTGATCACTAGGGGCATCCAATAGAAGCCTCAAAAGGCATGTGCTTTAGCAGTAGGGTTAGAGGTTACTAGAGTTACTCTAGACTTCCGCTAACAAAGCATAAGAAAAGCCTTGAAAAGAAATCAAGTGGTAGGATCAACTACTTACCAGACAAAGCTCAATAATACTCTTTAAAAGAGGAAAATCAAATCCAAACACTGAATAACATAAAATTCACAATACCCAATATCCAATAAAAAATTACTAGACTTCTAAGAGGCAGGAAAAAGTGTCAGGAAACTAGAAGAAAAAATAGCCAACAGAAAAGAGACCCAGAAACAAACAAATACTAAAATCTGTAAAATATGCTTAATATTAAGGACTTGAAAAAAATGAACATAATGAAGAAAAATACTAAAGAATTTTAAAACAAAGACCCAAAATGAACTGTTAGAGTGAAGAAAAAAAAAGGATGGGATTAGGCCAGGCGTAGTGGCTCACGCCTGTAATCCCAGCACTTTGGGAGGCCAAGGCGGGCAGATCACGAGGTCAGAAGATCAAGACCATCCCGGTTAACACAGTGAAACCCCATCTCTACTAAAAATACAAAAATTTAGCTGCGTGTGGTGGCAGGCACCTGTATCCCAGCTACTCGGGAGGCTGAAGCAGGAGAATGGTGTGAACCCGGGAGGCGGAACTTACAGTGAACCGAGATCGCACCACTGCTCTCCAGCCTGGGTGACAGAGCAAGATTTTGTCTCAAAAAAAAAAAAAAAAAAAAAAAAAAAAAGATGGGATTAATAGCAGATTAAAGAAAGGAAAAAGATCAGTAACTTGAAGCAAAGGAACTGTTCTATCGTTAACAGTGAAGCACAGAAAGAAAAAAAGGTTTTAAAAAATGGAACAGTCTTAGTGACCCATAAAACAAAGCTTAGCACTCTAACATAATAAGGGTCAGAGGGCAGGAAGCGGAAAGCAGCATTATTATTAATATTTTAAGAATTCATGGCCAAAATATTTTTTATTTTGATGGAAACTATAAATCCATAGATCAATGATGCTCAACGAACTCTGAACAGAATAAATATAAGAAAAGCATACCATGACACACCATAGTCAAACTGCCAAAAAACAAGGATAAAACCTTGAAAATAGAGGGAAAAAAGACATGATATACACAAAATAACAATAACAGGAATTACCAGAAACTTCTCATGAGAAATAAGGTCAAAAGACAATAGAATAAAATCATTAAACCGCCCAAAGGAAAAAAAAAACACTACATAAAATTCTATATCAAGTAAAAGCATTCCTCAAAAACAAAGGCAGAGTATATTTTCAGATAAACAAAAGCTGAGAGAACTTGTTCCTAGCAGTAACCTGCACTACAAGAAATGTGAAAGGAGGCTCTTCGTGATGAAGAAAAATAATTTGAGATAGAAATTCAAATCTACGCAAAATGGAATACAAAGCACTGGGAATGGTAAATATATGGATAAATACACATTTTAACATAAATATCCATTTCTTATATTCCTTAAAAGTACTTTTAAATGATAATTGATTGCTTTAACAACAACAATAATAATGCGCTTTTTAAAATAATAATGCGGTGTTTTTAAGACATGCAGAAAAACGTTGACAAAAATAGCAAAATGGTTGAGGAGAGTTTATTGTTGTTAGAGTTCATATAAATATAGTGATATAATGTTATTTGGAAGTAGACTGTAATAAGGTAAAGACATATTTGACTCATAGGGCAACTAAGAAAAAAAAATACAACAAAGAACTATAGCTAAAAAGCCAAAAGCAGAATGAAATGGAATACTATAAATAATACAATAGAAGGGAGGACAAAAGCAACAAAAACAAAAAGATGAAAAGAAAACACATGGTAAAACAGTAAACAACTATATCAATAAATACATTCCTGTAAAGGGTAAAAACACATCAGTTAAAAGGCAGAGACTGTCGGATTGAACAAAAATGCTAAAACCAGCTACATGCAGTCTACGAAAAAAACATTTTAATATAAAAGCACACATGCATTAAAAGTCAAAAAGCAGGAAAAGGTACACCTCTCCATCAACATGCTTTGCAGGTCTTACCATGTCTTCAGAGATGCCCACAATCCTGGCACAAAAATCCTTTTTTCTTTCTTCCCAAGTGGTCCACTGCCCACTCTCAACAAACGAGGCAGTTCACTTTTAACAATTTCTTAGCAGCTCAGTTTATAACACAGGCAAACCCACTCTATCTATTCAAAGCTCTAAGACAATATGATTTTCCTTTTAATTATTTTTCCTATCAATGTCTTCATTAAAAGCTATTATCTTTTCAAATATTATAAATTTAAGAACCAATGAAATTACCTGCCAGTTCTTCATGTTTCGATTCATTCTCATGTTCGTCATCAGTTAGTTCTACATTAGCTTGATTACTGGAAAAAATATTTATTCAATTTAGCATTATATGTTAAAAATATATTCTCATGCAACTCTTTCTGTATACCTTTTAAAAAAATCCCTAAAATTATACATGTTCTCTCTCAAGTCCTCTTGTTCTATCAAAAGCTAAAAATTTGAGAGCTTTAAGGAAAATGTTTTGAAAATAAAGCATCTTCGAAGCATATGATTAATTGTAGCTTGAAAGTAATACAAAGGAAAAAGATGCCCTATTTCCTAAATATACACAATTTTATTACTATGTGCATTTTACATGTCCAAATATTATCTTATGATCCACACTAAAGATTAGAAATTGACCACAAGCTATGAGAACCAGTGAAGTCCATACAAAAACCAGAAAAAAATTGCTAAGGTCAGCACTTACATGCTAATAAGCCATTTAATCCTGAAATGGAAGCTGAATCGGAGCCTTAAAACAAAACCTAAGCAAGGGAACAAAGGAGCTTGAGTATGATTTAATTATATTGGATGTATTAGTTCATTTACTGCTTTCTCTCAAGCCAGGAATCAGTTCTACCTTTTCAGTCTATCAACCCTCTTTAGTGAGATTGTAAGAGAAACTATAAGACTATGTAATAATGATGAGAGCTACAAACACCTAATATTGCATGTTCAATGCTATTCTGTACTTTGACCGGCCTGTTCTAGAGCAGAAATATCAATAGTTAAGAATACTGTTAAGAAATAAGAAAAAAGTTTAAAAATGTAGGCAAGTGGCAAAAAGTTGTGGCCCACAAACCCGGCATGCTTAACCTGTATTGACACCGTTGGGAAAGGCAATGACCATAGGCCCTGAATGTCTCTGTACATTCTTGCTGAATATGCCAAGAGTGCAAGACGCTGATCATTTTTCACCATGCCATTTCGGTAACATTTCCGACCAAATAAAGAGCAGGCTTGTCTCCACTTTATAAAAGTAATACATTTTTCCAAGCTCAGTGTTCCTCTTCTGTAACACAGCCCACTGTGTGTGCATACATCAGTTATGGATCCTTTGCCTTGCCCTCAGCATACTCATAGGGCATGGGGAACCAATGCAAACAAATGCGACACTCAGGTACTGCCTTTGTTCTTTAATTCTGATCCAGGAATCTTCTGTCTATTGTCAACATCATAAAACTGGAAGACTAGCTTGTTAGCTTGCCAAGTAGGGTAAAAATCTCAGACCCTGAAAAGTTCATGACGATAAATGCATTTCTTTATCCACTGTCTATAAAAAACTAATCATCCTGCAGAGCCTAGGCACTCCAATAATCAGAGATTATGATTCTCCCGACCCTGAACTCAATTATACCTTTGTGATCTCAAAATCCTAAATAAAATCGTAATCTGCTTTCCATTCATAATTTTAAGAATTATATGGATAACTAAATAAGGGCATTGAAGACCTCAGGTTTCAAAGGTCTTGAGAATGGCAATGGTCTAGTGTAATAAAGAGAGGATCAACTCAGTGAACTAGTGGGATTCCTAGAATAAATGAGGTTTCCTGATAACCATCAGGGTCAACCATACAAAGGTTAAGACACAGATCAAACTTGTCTTTGCTCCTTGGTTCCCACCTGCCTTTCTGTTGTATTTTTTCCTGAGTTTATAATAGTAACCTGGACTCTCTTATTTATCTGTGGAAAATGACTTCATAAATTGCTTTCCTAGTAAGGACTTCTTGGCAATGTACTATTAGTCTCCATAGCATGAAATTTCAGACTTTGGAGGCAGCATGGGCTCCCAAATACAAAGAAACATATTCTATTCACACATAAGAAAAATCCTAACTGTAAAATGAACAGATAACAGATTTAAAAAATAAGATTTAATTTTGCCTGTTATAATGTTTACCTATTTAAAATCATGCATATATCAGCCTTCCAGAAAACACAGAAAACATAAAAATCATTAACAGTTTACACTGTACTTTACCTATGTAAAGCTTTAAAATGTATAGAGTCATTAGAATCCAATTCCTTATTTAATCTCGAATAATCAATGGAAGATGTCAAGCCTTTCTCAAGCCTGGCAAAAAATTGTTCTTTCTCCTCTTGTTCTTCTAATGTGTCCAATCCCACTCCGAGAATACTATGGTTGAGCTCAGAAACTACTAGTTCTAAATGGAAAGCATAAATATATTTTAGTAATATACAGAATTTTGAAAACATTGATTTGAATGATGCATTTACTGACATTATGTAGTAAATTTTAAAAATTTTACAAATATTTACTCTCTTACTCATCAAATACGAATTCATATTAATAATATGTAAGGTTTAAAGCTTCTCTAGAATGGTAATTCTAAACCTCTAGGAAGATATTAAATCTGTCTATATGCTTCAGTAAAGGAGGCTTCAAGATAGTTAACTTTTGTAATTCTGAATATAAGCATAACAATTAATAATTGACCAACTCATATCCCTTGCATTTCTTACCATTTGTTTCTAAGCTATCAGTACTTAAGAGAGAGGTTCCACTGCTCTTAAGAAATTGAATCTTTTCAGCAGACTCCTCTTCTATTTCCATAACAGGTTGAGAATTCTTCTTTGTTTTCAAATAGCTCACATTTGTTCCAAGCTGTCCTAGGAACACAATTTAATACAGATGAACATTTATGTTCAAAGAATTGTTCTGACCACTATGACAACACAATAATAATGTTATGCTAATTTTATGCACAGAACCTACAAAATAAATCTGCTCTATTAAATAAAAATCCATCAGACCTAACACTCACAAAAGAAAGATTATAATTCTATTTGGTGGCACTGTATCATATCAAATAGAATACTTCAAAGGGTTGCACCATAAGACAAAAATTTTTTTTAATCACTTTGAAGCCCAAGTACTTAATACAGTATACCATCCCACTTTAAGGAATATCTTCTGCCTCATTCCTTCTGTTCTTTACATTTCTCAGAGGGTTTTTGTTGCGGAACTCTTAACACTATTGGAAATAGACTGTGGGCGGCATGAATCAGTATAACAAAATACAAGGGGGCAAAGTAGGTACAATTAAAAACCTACTAGGCTAGGCAGAAGCCTTCGTTAGTGTAAATATCATTTCAAAAAATAGATGGAAATAGTTAAAGCTCTTTCGAAGTCATTATTTCTAAAACAATGGCATCAGTGGCTCACTGCAGGAGAGGTTCTCACGCCAGGATATGTGCATATTGTTGGGGACAGGAGGGTATTATAGTCTCTCACAGCATTCAGGAATTTGAAATTTTCTCTAAGGCTAATATATATTAAGCATATTAAAAGTGTTTTATGACTGATTAGATGTTTGATGATACTAAGAAATTATTATAGATATTTCTTAGACAATATTTTTTGGTTATATTTTAAAAAGAGAGTACTTATTTTCAGAGATACTTTGAAATATATGTGGAGAGAACTGATAAGCTGTTGGAGATTTGTTTCAGTATAATCCTGAGTGTTGGAAGGTGGAAAATAAGAGAGAATATCGATGAAAAATGATTGGCCATGAGTTAATAACTGTTGCAGCTAGGCAATGGGTACACAGGAGTATGTGGCACTTACGTATATGTTTGAATTTTTTTATAATAAGAAGTTTCAAAAATGTTCTATGAATCCTGGGTAAAAAAGTATAACTTATGTTTATGTAGCAAAGGTTTGAGTATTATTTACTTTATTCAAATTTTTTGACAAACTATGTGCCTAGAACATTGTTAGTGCCAGCTATACAATGAAGTCCTTTACCATCATGAAGGTTAAAATCTAACAGGAGGAGACAATCGACAGCAAATATTCATGGGTGCCTACTACACACCAGGCATTGTTCTAAATGCTGGGGCTTTATCAGTGAATAAAAAAGACAAAAATCCCTGCTCATTCATGTGATTTGAGGGAGGCAACAAGTAAAATAAGTACATTGCAATTAAATAGTACATTAGAAAACAGTTAAGTGCCAAGAAGAAAAATAAAACAAGAAAGAGGAACAGAGAATGCAGGAATGGAGGGCACTACAACTTTAAAAAGGATGGTCAGGAAGGCCTTCACTGAGAAGTTAACACATGAGCTATGGCTTGGTGGGGGTGAGGGACCAATCTATATGAATACATGGGGGAAGAGTGTTTAAGGAGGAGGAAAGAAGTGTGAAGTCTCTAAGGCAGGAAAATGCCTAGGCATGTGTGAAGAGAAAGGAGGCCCAATGTAGTGATATTGGCATAAGCAAGGGAAAGGTAGTCTAAGTTGAGAGGTCAAAAAAGTCAGGGTGTAGAACTGACGTGGGTGGTAGCTTGAATGAAGGTCATCAGCTTTTATAACAAGTGAAATGAGAAGCTATTAGAGGGAGGAGGTGGCTATGATGTGGTAGGCAAGATTTTTTGGTGTAAAGAAGTTTAAGGAACTCAGAAGTCAGGTTATTAGAGGCAACAGCTATGTTGTTAATGTAGTCACCAATAATTAGACAAGAGAATTGGAGACTCACAGTGAAACAGCAGCTTAAATCTTTGAGGAATGAGGAGGAATAACCCAGAGTTCAGTAGATAACTGCAACAAAGAAACATAGTAGGTAGGTGGCCTGATGGCAAGGTTCATAAGGAGATTGGAAGGAGAACAGTCTAGAAACAGCAATGAACAATAACCTACTCCTTTTCCAAGTCTAATGGAACAAAAGACGTGGTAAAGAAAACAGTAACCATTGGAGGTTACCAGAGAAGCAGCACTGTTCATAGAGCAAAGTTAAATGTGAATTATAACTCTGCTTTGAAGGAATTATGTAAGATTAATTTGGGGGGGTATACCAAGACAGGAAAATCCAAGAATATTTCCATGAGGAAGTAACATTTCTGCTAAGATGTGAAGAAAGAGCAGGAAATAACTAGGTGAACTAGGCCAGGGAGACCAGTACAGGCAGGGGACACAGTAGGTACAGAAGCATGACAATGGGAGGGGCAGGTCACATTTGCAGATGCCAGAAGGCCAGTGAGGCCGGATTCAGATTTGAGGGTAAGCCTAAGGGGAAATAAACCCAGAGCAAGAAGTCAATGGTTGGACCATGCTCATCCTCATAGGCCAGGCACACGGCCTTGCTCTGTATTACAAGAGCACTAGAAAAAACTGGTAAAGTTATACAGTATCAAAATTTCCTTATTTTAACAGTATATATTTGTTGTAAAAAACTGATATATGGAAAAGGTAAATAATTATAATGAGTAATGTTTTGTTTTTGTTTTTTGCTTTTTAGTATTCTTTTGTTCTTTGTTTTCTTCAAAAACCAGATGACTGAAAATGTGTGCTATAAATATTAAGATTAGAAAAAAACATCACTTTTGGTTAGAAGGAAGCCTTATTAAGAAGTCATGAATTCTGACTTCAATTTCCTAATTAGTGTCCTCTTGGAAAAGGCTAAGAATCAATTTATTTTATGCCTTTCTGTAAATAATGGTTTTACTGGATCAAATAATAACCTCCATAAGTTGTAAAAAATCAAGAGATAGATTCACAGATGCTTCAAATGCAAAAGTATATGCTAAGTTGGTGTGCTGTGGTGGCAACATGTCCAGAGTGTCACCCTGGCTCTAAAGCAGGACTCGGTGTTATAGCTCACACTAACCAAGCTCACAAGAGATTAATGTAACAGAAACAAAGATCCAGTTTAGTTATTTACAATAAAGAATACAATCAGCAAGAGGATGAGATAGTTTCACCTTCTAAGTTGATCATTTTATTCCTATGGCAACCGGGAAACAGGCAAAATTATAATGTAAAAGTTGCTCACTGTTAATGTTTAATGGTACCTGTCTTAAGATTAGTAATGCATTCCTCTTCTCAAGAGGGGTGTTGAATTCTCCCTCAGAAGGTTCTACACTCTTGATACAGGAATCATGTCTTGGCTTTTTATACTAATGCCTAGTATTTAGAACACAATATGAACTCAGTAAACATTTGCTTGAATCAGGGACCAGGTTATTCCCGTGGGCAGGGAAACCTCCCTCTGTTTAAGTTGACATTGCCAAAGTTTGCTTCTTGACTATCCTTCTTTCCTTCTTTCACTAATCAAATCTATTTTTGATACATTTAAAAAAATTTTAATACCATCAATCAGGTTACATGTGAATATTTTTGGTCTAGGAGCTATTCTTTTCCTGTAGGATTAGGCTGTATATATCTGCTCCGATTCATTATCTTCTAGACAAAAGGCTTTATGTCCCAAATCTCTGTCAACAATTCCAACAGTACTTCATCTTATAATATCCTTTTCAAGCATTAAAAGCAGGGAGAGATTCTAAAACATAATTCTTCACTACAAAGTTCAGCATGTTGCATAAGAATTTATAAAAAATACACTGAATTTTTCAATAAGGAATTTCTTTAAACTACAGTATTAAAAAGAACAGAGAAGTGACTGTCAAATCTACTTTAATATGCATTTATTAAACAAATTTATCACTTAATGTTGAGGGTCAGGGGATATAAGGACAAAGAGGTGCTTCCTACCCTCACAAAGCTCCCAACCTCAGGACTTGTCCTATAGGTTACAACTATCAACCCAGTGTGTAAGTGTTACTATGGTGTTCTGACATCAAAATGAAGGAGAAACTAATTGTGACAAGAGAACTAGAAGATAGGGTGAAGGACTGCAAAAAGTGGTGATGCTAGGCTTTACTGGATAAGAAGGATGAGAGGAAAGGCATTCTAATGGCAAGGAAGCATGAGATAATGCACAGAGGCAGGGAGGCCTATGGTATTTTCCAGGAGATGAGGAATGATTTAGTATGGCTAGAACACACGAGAAGGCAGGGTTCCAGACAGATCATGCAGAGCCTTAATTATGACATGAATTCAGGCTCAATTTTTATGGGGGGAAAAAAAAGTCCATATGTAAATTTTTTCCCTAGAGATCCAGAAATTCTATCATTTTACAAAATTGTGCTTAACACTGATCCACAAATGGTATGAATGTAGGTACTGAAATAGAAGCAGTCAGGGTTGTTGACAGATACGGCAGTATCATATATAGTAAACCTATCAGGCCAGGTGTGGTGGCTCATGCTTGTAATCCCAGCGTTTTGGGAGGCCAAGGTGGGAGGACTGCTTGAGGCAAGTTTGAGATCAGCCTGGGCAACAGAGTGAGAGACCCTATCTCTACAATAAATACAAAAAAATTAGACAGGCATGTTGGCATGTACCTGTAGTTCTAGCTACTCAGAAAGCTGAGGTGGGAAGATTGCTTGAGTCCAGGAATTTGAAGTTACAATAAGCTATGATTGTGTTACTGCCCTTCAGCCTGGGTATATCATATACATATGTATATGAGACATACATATATGTATATGAGACATATATATAAGACATATATATAGCAGTAATTTTTTTTTACTACTGTCATTAACAAACTGTGATACCAAAGTCTATAGGTTTGTTAAACTCTTCCCAATGCAATGACATTAATATACTGCCAGAATATCTTATTAAATCACATTAAATCAATTTATCATTAAACATGATAATAAATATACCTGAATTGTCACCTTAATTTGAGTAAATATAAATTATCTCCATGTAAAATAAGCTGATAATGTTATAACACAGATTCTCAATTACATAATAAATAATAAAATACTAGTTATATGAAAATCAATTCAAACTTCAAAAATCCACACTATTAGTATTATTTTCTTTATTTATAGTGAAGTAACAAAATACAGGTCTTGACTGACCCCTTGTGGTCAAATAATTTGAAACTAAAAATCAGCAACATTTACCATCATCTTTAAAATCATCTTCAGTTATCCACCAAGGCACTGTATCTTTCTTCTTCATTTCTTTTTTAGATTGTCTAGCTGTTTTGTCTGAATTTTCAAAAGAATCATCTGAAAGCTGAATTGGATATAAGACAGTGAATTTGAAAATACAGTGTAAATTCAAGAATTTCAGATTCATCATTAAGCATGTTTCTATTAGTTCGCTCACAGTTCAGCTATCACATAGATAAACAACATTCTCACCAATAATGTATAAGCTCATAGCCACAAACATATTTGGCCAAAATAACTTAAAAATCAGACATACATCTCTGAGCATCAATTTCATAATTAAACAAGTAAACCAGGAGAATAACAACAAAGACATAAAACTTGATCAAGAATTTTTTTCAGGAAAGAAAAAATAGGAGGATACAATCCTGTCTTCTGGATATTCTCTAGGGTTTAAGAATAAACCTGGCTGAACAAAATTGCATAGCACCACTCTAGAAACAGAATTTCAAGAAAAGGAAGAACTGAGTTTCAGGGTGTAAAGAGGAGAATGAAATTGACCAGAAAAATCAGCATATTTTTTCAGCGATTAATAAACGCTTATTTGCTTTTTTCTACTCTTCCAATCCAAATTTTACTACACTCCTAAATCTCATGCTCTAACCTCAATACCACCCACCACCACCTAGCCAGTAACTTGGTCACCCTTTTCTCTGAGAGATAAAAACCTTCAAACACCACCCACCTCACTCCACTACTAAACTGACTTGTGAAGGCACTTCTTTCGTCTCTCAGACAACACAATCCTTTCCTCCACTCTAAGCAGAACTTCTCTAGGTTCTTCCTTCCTTGGTTATCCCATTTGATTTCTGTATGTTCACTCCCTTCTCTCTCTACTCCCCTCCGTTCCCTCTGATTATACACCTGCTCAGCACTGCATCTCCATTGCCTAGCACAGTACCAGGCACAATTGTGGAATGAAAAATGAATATTTACTCAACTTTGAAAAAAAAAATAAAACAAAACAAAAAAATTCCTTATCCCTATATCCATTTTACTCTACCTATCACATTTCCTTGACATACTAACTCCTTGAGTTCACTTAACCACTCATAATCTGGTTCCCATCCAAAACAGCTCTCCTCCAGGCACCAAAGGACTCCGAAATGCCACGAATAAAGTAGCACTGTCAGTTATCCTCCCTGATCACATCATGGAATTTGCTACTGGTGATCAACTCTTACTCTTATTTCTTGAAACTCTCTACCTTGACTTTAGTAGCATCACTTCCTCCGGGTTATTCTTCAGATCTGTGGCTACTCCCACCCATCGATTTTAATAGCTTTTGCCTTTTTGCCTATTTATTTAACAGGAGACTTCTCCAGGACTCTGCTCTTGATCCTTTTTCAATCTCATTCTACATTACTTTTTCTGGAAAAGAAATCAACATTTACTACATGCCTGCTCTATGTCAGGATCTACACTCAGGTTAACTCACTTAATCTTTAAACAACCCTGCAGAAATTTACTTATGGTGAAACTGAAGCTCTAAGAGGTTAAGCAACTTGCCCAAATTGCTACTGTTAGTGTTACGAAGTGACATTTAAACCTATGTCTGACTAACTCCTGTCCACTTTCCACTATACTATGTAGTTCCCCAACTAGAATATTGTTATCTGAGAGACCTTTTAAACTTCTAAAATGACAGCAGGCACACCCATGTGCGTGCACCCCCACACACACACACACTTCCACTTGCCAAACAAAAAACTCTACCTTAGTGACTTGAAGAATGTCAATTTTAAAACGTTCAAGAAGAACTTACTGTCTTCACTAACAACCAGGTAGGAAGACAGGAAGAGGGAAGAAAAAATATTCCTTATCCCATCTGAATTTCTGAAATTAGCTGTATCACTTTTCACTTTCTCTCTAAACTTCAGTATCACCTTGAGGTGTTCCATTTCTCTCTCCTCCCATTTTTTCAGTTTATTTATCTGTAACACAGGCATGGTACCACTGACCTTGTAGGGCCATGACAAAGAAGAGAAAAAAAAATGAAGATTTCTAATACATGATAAGTGTTCTTACTTTGAACAACCTTCCACAGTGCTTCCCAGCACTTTCATTAATTATTTTTTATCAATATGATTAATTTAAAATGAAACAAAACAGGCCGGGCGCGGTGGCTCACACCTATAATCCCAGCACTTTGGGAGGCTGAGGTGGGCAGATCACAAGGTCAGGAGTTTGAGACTAGCCTGACCAACACGGTGAAACCACATCTCTGCTAAAAATAGAAAAATTAGCTGGGCATGGTGGCACGTGCCTGTAATCCCAGCTACTCAGGAGGTTGAGGCAGGATAATCACTTGAACCTGGGAGGCAGAAGTTGCAGTGAGCCAAGACTGTGCCACTGCACTCCAGCCTGGGTGACAGAGCAAGGCTCTGTCTCAAAAAATAAATAATAAATAAATTAATTAAAATTAAAATTAAATAAATAAAACACAATAAAAAAAAGCTGATTCTCAGATATAACAGTTGTTGGCAATGATATGGAGAAACTGGAACTCTGGGCTGGGTGCAGTGGCTCACACCTGTAATCCCAGCACTTTGAGAGGCCGAGGTGGGCAGATCACTTGAGGCCAGGTGTTCGGGACCAGACTGGCCCACATGGTGAAACCCCAACTCTACTAAAAGCACAAAAGTTAGCTGGGCATGGTGGCAGGCACCTGTAATCTCAGCAATTCAGGAGGCTGAGGCATGGAAATTGCTTGAGCCCAAAGGCAGAAGTTGCAGTCAGCCAAGATTGCACCACAGCACTCCAGCCTGGGCAAGAGAGCAAGACTCAGTCCCCCACTCCAAAAATAAAAGAAATTGGAACTCTGATAAACTAATACACTACTAGTGGAAATGTAAAATAGCACAGCCATTTTCGAAAATAGTCGGGCAAACACACAGCTATCATATGATACTGCAATTTCACTCTTTGGCATATACACAAGAGGAACAAAAACACATCCACACAAAAACTTGTACGTGATCATTCATAGCAGCATTGTTCGTAACTGCCAAAAAGTGGAAAGAACCCAGATGTCCTTCAACTGATAGGTGGAAAAACAAAATGTGGTACATCTACACCATGAAATATTACTTAGCTATAAAAAGAAATGAAGTGTTAACACATACTACGACATGGATGAACCTTGAAAACATCATGCTAAGTACAAGAAGCCAGACCCAAAGGGCCCTATAATACATAATTCCATTTCTACGACATGTCTGTAACAGGTAAATATTTAGAGACAGAAATCAGATTAGTAGTTGCCTAAGGCTAGGGAAGGGGGAAGGAGGAGATGGAGTAACTACTAACAGCTATGGGATTTCTTTCTGGGGTGATAAAAATTCCTACAATTGATTGTGGTGATGGTTACATAACTCTGAAACCACAGAACTGCACATTTAAAATGGGTAAATTAAATGGTATGTGAATTATGTCTCAATAAAGCTGTTTTTAAAAAGCTGGTTACCACTACTCTCCTAAAAATAGAGATATATAAACTGTCTTTGAATAAACTGAACAATAATTTATCAAAGTGAGAAAAGTTAGCATGACTCTAAAATCATGACTTTCATTGTTAAAAAAAAAAAAAAAGATACAATGCAACTGAGGATGGATATAAGAGGGAGAGAGACAGAGACAGAAGGGTGGGGGAAGGAGAGTATTGGAGAATGTGTGTGCTAGAAGCGTGGTAAATGAGTGAAGAATAAAAATATCTTCTAAATGGCCTGTTCTGCTATCTTTTACAGTAGAAATCATTCTTATAAATTTAATTTTCAAAATGTGTCTGTATTTGAAATTAAAATCAACTTTTCAAATGGTAAATGAAACTTATTCCAAGTGCCTAATTACATCTTGGCAATAGGTAGATGCTTTTTTTAATCCTTAAAACAATCCTACAAAGAAGGCATTATTTTTCCATGAGACAGACAATGAAAGTGAAGTTTTTTTGTACCACATTAAACTCCCCCCCCCTTTTTTTTTTAACAAGAATGTATGACGTATAATAGCTTAAAATGTGACTCTCTTGAATGCGCTACAAGGCCCATCCATTTATATAAATAGAGTTATGCATCGCTTAATTATGAGGATATGTTCAGAGAAATGGGATTTCATCATAGGAGCATCATAGAGTGTATTTACACAAACCTAGACGGCTCCATGGTATAGCCTACTCCACACCTAGGCTATATGGTAGATAGCTTATTGCTCCTAGGCTACAAAGCTGTTCGGCATGTACTGTACCGAATGCTGCAGACAACTGTAACACAATGGCAAGCATTTGTGTATCTAAACAAAGAAAAGCTACAGTAAATATATGGTACAAAAAATTAAGGTACACTTTTATAGGGCAGCTCCATTATAATCTTATGGAACCATTGTTGTATATGTGGTCTGTTGCTGACCAAAACATCTTTATGAGGTGCATGACTGTACACAGAACGTGGTATGAAAATTTAATGTACTCATTCAAATAGTTATTATTAGGTACTATACATATAGTAATGAACATGTTGATATGTAACAGCAATGAACATAGAGTCATCACATTACAGACCATATATTCTTATAATGGGAAGCAGAAAACAGACCCATACAAGAAAAATAATTAATGTGCTAAGTGCTATAAAAAGAATTAAATACATACTAGACTAAGAAGTGACTTTCTGGTTACCTTTTACTGGATAAACAGAGGAAGCCTCTCTGAAGTGGTGATATTTAAGTTAAGATTTTCACCAGCCAGGTAAAGAGTAAGGGAGGAGCATTATTGGCAGAGGGAACAGTAAGTGCAAAGCTCCTAAGGTGAAATGAGCTTGAAATGCCTGGGAGAGAAAAAAGGCCACAGTGGAAAAATAAAGTGGATGAAAGAGGAATATGAAGGCAGTGAGACAGGTAAGAGCGAAATCATGAAAGGCTTTAAAACCATGGTAAGGAGTTTGGTTTTTCTTTCTACATGTGATGGGAGACCAACAGAGTCTTTTACTGGGGAGGAACACAGTCTGGCTGCAGTGTGGTGAAAGGAATGCTGGGCTATGAGTTGGGAACTGTTGCAACAGCCCCGTTGAGATGATGGCACTGAACTAGCAGTGGCAGAAAAGGGACAGAGCTAGAGGGATGATGGGAGTTGACAGTTTGGTGATGGACTAACTGTATCTTCGAGGTGACAGAATTGAAGGATGAGTCTTTTGAGACAAATTTGACAATACAGTTTTTAAAAATATAAACTTACCTCTTTCATAAACTGTTCAAACTCTTCATCTAGCTCTTCTTGGGAATAGTTAGCCATAGTCAACAATTTTGACCTCCCAAAGTAAACATTCTAAAGTATCTCAAACATTGGAAACACTAAATGACAAGAGACATAAACATCTTTTGAGGAAATCCATCACATCATGAACACGGTAAGACTTATATTTCAGACATTTGTTATAATTCAGTATATGTGCACTTTTTTTTTTTTTTTTTTTTTTTTTTTTAACCCAGTAAGCTGGTCAAGAGATTCCTAATTCATTAAGCAAACTGATTTGGAAAATCAGCTTTGACAGGATGTCTTGTACTCAACGTTCAGAATTACGTTTTCATCTGTTAACATCCAATTGTTAAAGAGTGGTCTCTACTATATTTCCCAAACCTATGTTTGTGTACGTGTGTTAATTAGTACCTCTCAAACACAAACCAGGTCCTCACAGGGAATCTTAAAAACTGTAAGTTAGCAAATCCAAAGGACTGTTTCTTGCAAAGCACACAACTGTTTGTGCTGCCTTATCACTCGGCTGGTTATTTTACCAATCCATAGTAATAATATCGTAAAGCAGACTGCACAGTTTCGTAAAGCAGACTGTATCCAGATACGGGGATGTTTCAAAATATACACAAATAGAATTTAGTAAGAATTAGTAATTTAGTCAAAATACTTACAGAATACTTAGAGTTAATGGAGTACACAAATCAGTACTATGTTTCTTTTGAAGCTAGGGAAGACCGACAAAAACTATGCGCTGAACACAAGCAGAATCCAGTGATTTGCAACGGAAAGCGTTCCCCTAGACACCTAATGAACCCAACCGTGGGTCGACCCCCAGCTCCTGAACTCCCTAGAGCAGCTCAAATTCCAGCTTTCTTTTGTAGAGATGGGGGAGGGGAAGAGGGCTCGCAGACCCAGACAATACCTTCCCCATTGTGCAGAGTAACACCTCTTCCCCTCATTAGCACTTTCGATCAGTTCAGGGTAAGTGCGGTTAAGGTCTTGGCCTGAATAGCTTGGTTAGAGGTAGACTCCACCAAAAGCTTCTCAAGCCTGGCTACGACCCCGTCCCCGGAAGCGCGGGTTCGGGAATTAGAGGGAAGACAAAGACGCATTGGCCGTGGGCTCCAGGCGGAGAAGGGAAATGACCCGGAAAACTAAAGCCCTTCGGTCGAGTATGAAGTACGGCCTCGGCCAGGACGATTTGGGTGGGAAACCAGCGTTCACACCTTACCACCTACCTCTGCCTCCCAATTCTGCGCTTTCCCGGAAGGTCTGTACGGGTCAGCCAGTTGTCAGGGTAACAAACTTCAGCTGCCGGGTTCTGGAGTCACATGACCCGGGCTGGTCACGTGGGCCGTGGGTGTCCCAATGCCTTTACAAGCGAAGGTTGGAATAACCAAGGCTCAGAAAGACACTCTAGTGGCTAAACCTTCGCTGCTGCAGTAAAATGCCTTTCCTTCACTGGCTTTCTCTACGTTCCTTAGAAAAGAGGAAGGCGGCAAACCGGTTACTGTAGAAGCGAGACGGAGGCTTCCAGCGGGATTGGGGGCCGCGGTGGTTGTAGGCCAGCCCGTGGCTTTCTGGGAAACGTAGTTTGGCTCCACTGGTGCTTGTGTTTCCGCACTCCTCATCTTCGCCTCCCAGCCTTCCCCATACTTGTCATTCGAGCGCTCTGTGTGTCCAAGGGGCAATTTTGAAGAGATTGAATTTCTTGGATTTATTTGGCGTGCAAAGACCTGTGTAGGCGTTGTGAGAGAAACACAAACCTGTGAGGAAAAAAACTGTCATTTAGATGGGGACTCTGTTCCACCACCTAGTGGACAAGAAATCGAAAATACCCAACCAGCAAGATTCTTACTAAGTTATTGCTCAGAGCTGGCCTCAGAGCTTCTCTGTGGCTTCCCGCTACCCCTACTTTTCAAAACTCCATTCTTTACTGGCATTTCACAATTACTGACTTGGATTTTGTTTTCTATTTATTTTCTTTTTTCAAAGCATACAACATTAGCTGGAGTTTCAGAGGACAGCATTTAGCATAGTGTAAGTAAAATCTACAACAGCTGCAGATTTTGCTGATGGTAGACTTAGTTCGGGACCTCATCTTTAGCTAGAACTGTTTATTCTTCAAGTCTTTTTTGCAATCCAAATATGTACGAACCAGGAGCTGTGGACTATGATGCAAATATGAATAATAAAAATATCTTAAGCTAGCATTTATTGAGAAGTTGACTTCCTGCCACTTTCTATCAAAGACTTATCTTCCCACATATGATCTAGAGCCTTTACACATTCTTCTTCTCACTGATCTTGTTCCACTGGTCATTTCCGCATAATCCTTCGACTCTGGCTGGCTGTGGGATTTTTCCTAACAGCATTTGAACATGCCTTGAGATCCTCACCTAAAACATCACTTTTGACACACTCTCTTCGTTCTATTATTTCCCAGTGGTTGAAACGATCTCTGTCCTTACCTTACTTGCCAATCTTTTCTGAGGAATTATTTCCACTTTAGCTCCCTTTCGTCAGACCTTTGAATCCTGTCTCTATATGTGTAAGTGTACATATATGACAGCATTTTATTTGATCTCCCGTTACTATTTGATACACTTGTCCCTTCTCTCTTTCTTGGTTTTTCTTTCACATTTATAGCCTCCTGTCAAGGATTTTCACTGCCTCCATCTATCGTAGCTGACCTCTAAATGTTAGAATTTCTTTGCTTTTCTTCTTTTTCTTTTTTTCTTATTCTTTCTTTTTTTGAGACGGAGTCTTGCTCTGTCACCCAGACTGGAGTGCAATGGTGTGATCTCGGCTCACTGCAACCTCCACCTCCTGAGTTCAAGTGATTCTCCTGCCTCAGCCTCCCGAGTAACTGAGATTACAGGTGCCCACCACCACACCTGGCTAATTTTGTGTTTTTAGTAGAGACGAGGTTTCACCATGTTAGTCAGGCTGGCCTTGAACTCCTGATCTGCCCACCCTGGCCTCCCAAAGTGTTGGGATTACAGGCGTGAGCCACTGTGCCTGGCTAATGTTAGAATTTCTTAGGGGTTATTTCTGGACTCTTATTCTGTCACACTTTATGGTACTTCCATACACCTACTCATTCAAGACAGAAATCTAGGAGTTCCCTCTCTACCATATTTTATTCATCAAGACTTGTCAGTGCTACCTCCAAAATGTGTCTCTATTCTGTTCATTTTACATCTTAATTACTAATGACAGAGGCATCTTTTCCTCTTGTCTGAACTGCCTCACTAGCCTTCTAACAAGTTTCTCTATTTCAACTCCTATCCTCTTCTAACCCATTGTCTACACAATAGAAAATGTGATAATTTGAAAATCAGCTTCCTCTCACCCCCACTCACCAAGGCATGCAGAATTATTTGCAGCTCTGGTACAGAGTTCAATCCTATTGAGGTTAGAATTGAAGCTTTGGTATAAGGAGTGGAGGATGTATGTTACTGTGTCTAAAGAGTGAATAATCATTTTGTCTCTATGCATAAACCTACAACACTTATGCTTATAGGATCCAAGAGTTTGTTATACTGAATTGTGGTAGGAATGTCACTAAATTTTTGGTACTCAATTGCATTGTTATACATTTTTCGAAATAATAGTCATTAAAAGAATGATTAATATTTATTGAGAGTTTACACTGTGCCATCTAACTATTGTATTCATTTTTATAAAATGAATTGACCTCATGACCCATAATTTAAAACACTGTTTAATACTAGCTCTCATCATAAATATGTATCTAAAATGTCAGTGAAATAGTTGCTTTAGTAGTTAAATCACTCTGGGTAGCATCAGTTTCCTACTTTTATATTCTCCATAATTGTTACAGGTTTCTCAATTGTTATGTGTTTCTTTTTGTGTTTCCTAGAATGATATGAAATTTGATTTATATTTGGTGTTTATCCAGCTCTCTATTGAGGTTCTAGAGGGGGAGACTGTACCTCAAGCCTTATATTGCTTTTTCTCATAGCAAACAGTACAGTGTGAGAACTCAGTCAACATTGACAGTATGGTTGTAGCCAAGACCTGCAATGGTAATGGGATGTAAACTTAGCACATTGTGGGAGTGGATTAAGGAGAGGAACTGAATCAGATACAGTTACACAATAGTTCCAGTTGCTTGCTTCTTTACCTCTAATTTTCAGAAGGGGGCATTCTCTTCACGTATGTGGATAATGAGGAAGACACCGAAGGAATCATGTCATTCTAGTCATAAGAAAATTAATGATTTTTTTTTTGTTATTGCCATTGTTACTTTGTTTGTCAAAGTCATTGTTGACTTCTGCTCGTTTGTCCACATCTGATTGCTTTTGACTACTTAATATTTTTCTTAATTGTTTTATATATGAAATGTAGTAGTCAAAGTTTAAGCTGTTGTTATAAGTTTTCCCCAAGTAAAATAATAATAATTATTCATAGTAGAATATTGAGAAATTTTACAGTCATATTTACAAGTGTTCAAGTGTTTCTAAAATAGAAGCAGATGCTTTTTCCCTAGAGTATGCAGAGCTGCCCATTTACAATTATATCATGAGCTCATGGATGGTGATTTAGGTAATGAAATCGTTTTTAAAATAATTCTTTAATAATTCAGTAAATGGCCACTGAGGATGTCAGTAATTTGGCTATGCTTCTAAATAATACAATTAACAACATGGTTTTATAATTATTATCAAAATGCAAAAACACAAAAATTGATGAATCAAGGAAAAACTCAGCCTATGAAAGACCCTGTAAGAGGAGGAAAAGACAAACTAAAGATTAGGATAAAATATTTGCAAACTGCATATCTGACAAAGGGCTGCTATCTAGAACATATGAAAAACACTAGTAAAATAGTAAAATCAGCAAAATACACAATTAGAAAATGGACAAAAGACACAAGTGGACATTTCACCAAAGGGGACATGAGAAAAGTATATGAAAATGGTGAATAAGCACATGAAAAGATGCTCAACATCACAAAGATATTCCACATCATTAGGAAAATGCAAATTAGAACCACAATGAACTATCACTGGGTGAGGGTAGGTATGAAGAGGTAGCACAAGAAATCTTGATCGTTCTGTGTCCTGATACAGTAGCAGTTATAGCAAGCTACATATTGATAAGATTGCATACGAATGCACACACATGCCACACATATACAAGTGAGTGCATATAAAATTGGTAAAATCAAAATGACCTCTATTCCATTTTCCCCAACTTTCTGTCAATCTGTTACTAGATAGAATAAGATTATAGGTCATATATATATATATATATATATATATATATATATATATATATATATGTTTCACAATCCCTTCTTCTAGGAAAATCTTGTGAGAAGCACAATGGGGGTATAAAACAAATAAAAGCAGAGTTGCCATGGTTGGGAGGCAGGTGAAGGATGGTTTTGAGCTCTCTTTCTATGCTTTTTTATTGGCCTTGAAGGGACCTCCCCCAAGCTCCAGAGTGCCGTCTAGAACTGCTTATTTTAGACTATAATTCTGTAACCCAGATAATCACATAATTTCTACATGTCTATTAATATATAATCAATGTAATACATATATGAATTCACCAGCAAGTTAGAGAAATAATTAAGTATAAATATGTGTTTTAGTATATATACAAAATTGTGATTTTTAGCATATCTAAAATATGGATTAAGCTCATCTGATTATTAACAAATTATTAGGCTGTGTCTATGTGATAATGTTAGTCTAAAATTAAATTTTTTGTATTCACATATCTTAGATGATGGTGAGATGATTGGATACAAGAAGAAAATATTAGAATTTATTTTCAATGTATTTTTATCTTAAACTTAATAAATTAAAGTTTGACTAATATTGTGGACTAATTGTAATAAATGTATTAATTTATAAATAAATATTCATAAAGTGAGTGTGTTTGCCTCCAAATAGTTTTACTGACAGGGCTATGTGGAACATTACTGATTTATTGAATGGAACTCTTACAACACAGAATTACTTTATTAAAATATGTCAGTAAGGTAGAAGTTTGAAGTTGTGTTTATTATTTCCTGAGCTACCTGTTTTGGATTACAAATATCACTATTTTGTTGCATTAAGAAACTCTAATAAAGAAAAATGATCATAATGTCTTTGAGCTAGAAGTATTTTTCTAGTCACAATCTGTAGTCTTAAGCATAAATAGGCCATATAGAGTCATTTTCTAACCCATGGTCCTTTATTAGTTCCAATTTTGATGGTCGATACTCTATTTTTCTGTGTGCTCCATTGGACTGTCTTATATGTCACATTCACGTGTTCATGGCCTCATCTTTCACTCTTGCCACTGCTGCTGGGACCAGTTTCACTCAGGCTTTGACTAGCTTCACAGATGTAAGTCAAAAGTGTGCCTGCCTTAAGCCTGCATGTGAACCTCTTGCTTTCTGCTCCCTGGGTTTTCTCTGATGCTTGAGGGAACCCATTCAGCACTCAGAGCTTGCACATTGGAAGTGTAAGGGACTTAATCTCCGTGGGCTCACCCTTGACCAATGCGGGGAGGCACTGATGAATAAATGCCTTCTACTTTTCACCCTAGGGTAGACAGTATTGATACACATTTCATAAGACTTTTCAGAACGTCTGCTGTGATTTGGAACCAGTTGTTCACAGCAATGGTTTGATGATACATTCTCGTATTAGCTTTCTCTCTCTCTCTTTCTCTCTCTCTCTCTCTCTCTCTCTCTCTCTGTCACTGTCCTTATTCATCACTTCTACTACTTGACAACTCATTTCCAAATAAATTACTTTCATTCAAGTCTATGTTTCATGTTATTGTTTCAGGGGAACCCTGGGAAAGACAGATAGTGTTAGAGTTATCCCTAGAAAGCAGACCATTAGCATAGGATTTGGGAACTGAAGAACTCGCCAGTAAGATGGCAATGAAGACCCCATTGCTGAAAGAAATGGAGTGGTGATAACCAGTGGAATGCAATTGCTAAGATTCTCACATGAGGTTGGTTAGGCAGAAGTACAGGTGGAATGTGAGGGGTTACTCATATAGTATGATGGCAATGGTAATTATTAATATTGTAGAATGACTGGATTTTACTAAATGCTTTGGATGCCTTGAAATAAAGACAATTAACGGCTCATGTCAGCCAAAATCAATGTGCATTATAAAAGTTAAGGGCCTATATCAGCATTTGAGGGAATCATCCTTTCCTGAAGCTGCTGTAGAGTATGTGGTGAAAGTCATGCCCAAGATCAAATCATAAGAGTGGCATAGCTGCAAAGGGAATTGAAGCCACAACCTCTCTGGGTCTTCTTTTATCATTATTATTATTATTATTACTATACTTTAAGTTCTAGGGTGCATGTGCATAACATGCAGGTTCGTTACATATGTATACTTGTGCCATGTTGGTGTGCTGCACCCATCAACTCGTCAGCACCCATCAACTCGTCATTTACATCAGGTATAACTCCCAATGCCATCCCTCCCTCCTTCCCCCTCCCCATAATAGGCCCCAGTGTGTGATGTTCCCCTTCCCGTGTCCAAGTGATCTCATTGTTCAGTTCCTACCTATGAGTGAGAACATGCAGTGTTTGGTTTTCTGTTCTTGCGATAGGACTTCATGTCTAAAATACCAAAAGCAATGGCAACTAAGGCCAAAATTGACAAATGGGATCTAATTAAACTAAAGAGCTTCTGCACAGCAAAAGAAACTACCATCAGAGTGAACAGGTAACCTACAGAATGGGAGAAAATGTTTGCAATCTACTCATCTGACAAAGGGCTAATATCCAGAACCTACAAAGAACTCAAACAAATTTACAAGAAAAAAACAACTGCATCAAAAAGTGGGCAAGGGATATGAACAGACATTTCTCAAAAGAAGACATGCGTACAGCCAACAGACACATTAAAAAATGCTCATCATCACTGGCCATCAGAGAAATGCAAATCAAAACCACAATGAGATACCATCTTACACCAGTTAGAATGGTAATCATTAAAAAGTCAGGAAACAACAGGTGCTGGAGAGGATGTGGAGAAATAGGAACACTTTTACACTGTTGGTGGGATTGTAAACTAGTTCAACCATTATGGAAAACAGTATGGTAATTCTTCAAGGATCTAGAACTAGAAGTATCATATGACTCAGCCATCCCATTACTGGGTATATACCCAAAGGATTATAAATCATGCTGCTATAAAGACACGTGCACACGTATATTCATTGCAGCACTATTCACAATAGCAAAGACTTGGAATCAACCCAAATGTCCATCAGTGACAGACTAGATTAAGAAAATGTGGCACGTATACACTGTGGAATACTATGCAGCCATAAAAAAGGATGAGTTTGTGTCCTTTGTAGGGACATGGATGCAACTGAAAACCATCATTCTGGGTCTTCTGAGTCAAGGCTCTGCTAGCAAAAAGTGGAACACTGAACTTGGAATATGGACATTTGGGTAGATAAGTCTGGGAGTCTTGAACTCTCAGATTTCCCTGAACCCTCAGTAACGGTAGAAGCACTCCCATTCTTCTTACTAGAGCAGAACATCCTCTTCTTGCCTGGAGATCTTGAAAAGGCCTAAAAACCCTTATATGAAGAAGGAAACTCACAAGATGATGCTTGTCCTCCTCAAGATCTGTCCGGTCACCATTCATTGTCCCCATGCCAGTAGCTTGGGTCAGGTCTCAAAACACCTCAGCTGGGAAATATAATTCTTTCTCCAGGAAGAAGTGGTTTATAGGAATTGCAGGTCCTAGATTATATGTACTAAAAGAAACCAGGGAAACACATGTAGGGGTAAATTTTGAGGGTGTTTACTGGTGGGGGAAATAAAATAAGCCTGAATAGGGAAGATTTTATTGACATGAGAGCACTCACTCCTGAACTGGGGCTCAATGTCCTAGTAAGGACATCTGGAGCTGGTCTTAATATTCTTCTGAGAAGTTTCCTTGAAGTCTGCATGTGATGATGGCAAATAGGAAAACGATACAGAAATGCTGAAATTGCTTTGGCTGGTATTAAGGAAGAGTTGATAAGTCTCATGAAGATAGGAATGTTAGCATGGATTCATTAGGTCATATCTAGAATCTATCACCCGACTTTGTTCGCTGAGAGGACCCAGAGGACATACCCTTCAATAAGGCAGAAAACAATTTGCTGGTGAGGGGAACATCAGAATCGGAAAATCTTGGTGATGTCTATCCTCCCTAGGTCAGGGTTAGTAATAGGAGATGCTGCTTGAAACTAGTCTCCGTAGTATCAGTAAAGTTATGGGATTTCTCAATGAAAAGTATATGTGGTAATACTAAACTGTCAGAGGCAAGATAGTTGCAATTACTGAAATGGGCAGAAATCTATAGTAGCAGTCCAGCTGTCTTGACCTGCAAGAATCTGTGGCAATGGCTAACAAATTATGGTTTGAGAGATGAGGTACATGGACAGCTGACTGGGCAATTTGTGTGTGTGTGTGTGCAACAACAACCAAAAGATCTTCATATGATCTGCTCCATTAGAATATAAGAAGAATATGAGCATCAGCTATCACAATGGAAAATTCATGTCCTTCATCCAGCTTCTAGATTTATGTAATTTTGTAGACCAAGATCTCACTGGTTAAAAGGCAGGGTGAGTGCCCTTAAGGAAGGACCCTGCATTGTCACATGAATAATTATAAACGTTCTCCCTATCTTTCCACAAAGGGACCTATGACCATTTACTAGGGTAACACTGCACTGAGGAAAGAATTATAGTTAGATTTTTTGAAGACTGTTGAATAAGGAGTATGAACTCACCCTAATACTAACTGTTTTAGAGAGCCAGAAAAGCTTCCATGGTTCTCTAGTTAGAGTGGGAGTGTTTGGAAGCCAGATGAAAACTGGAAATAAGAATAGTTAGACTTTTCAAGGATTGTTGTATAAAAGGTATGAGCTAATACTGATGCCAGGGAACTTGAAATGCTATCATGGCCTACCAGTTAGCATGACGGCATATGGAGGAAAGGTAGAAGAGTCCCAGCCCAAATATGTCTCACACAGGTTTCAGTGGGTCTGTGGCTCACTCTTTGATTGTTTCCCCAGTCCACAAATAAATAATTTATAAAATTTCCAAGTATGTAACTGAAAGGAGTCTTACGTTGGTTCCAGGATCTGTGGAGCCATTGTGGTAGGACGTACTAAGTGGAAGTCTCTGAAAACATGCCACCACCATCCAAGTGAGTAAATCAGAATCAAGACCTCTTCATTGGGGGGATGGCAGAGACTAGCACCTCTGTGTATTTGGAAAATATTGTCTTTTAAATCACCTTTGGAAAAAAACATCAAAAGCAGTTAGTATGCACTTGGGTAAGATAATAGTTTACATTCCCAATTTCCCCCATGGCTGTATTAACTCTGCTGTTCTGTATCACAATGTAGCCTGTAGGAAACTTAATTGGCTTGTCATCTCATAACATCATGATGGTCTGCTATATTGATGGCATCATGATAATTGCACTAGATAAGGAGGAAGTGGCAATTATTCTAGATGCCCTAATTAGGCACATGAACACCAGAGGGTGGGATATGAACCCTACAAAATTTTAGACTACTGCCATATTTTCGAAGTTTTAGATGATTATAAAAGATAAAGATGAAAAACAAATTGCTACACATTGGAACCTCCCACCCAGAAAAAGGCATAGTGCTTCATGGGCTCTTGTAGATTTTAAAAGCAGCATATACTGCATTTGAGAGTATTATACTAACCCATTTATTGGACTTTGTTGTTACCTAGAGCAATAGAATGGTCTGTAACAGGTCCAGATAGTAGTGTAAGTGTGCTAGAAGCTTGGTCCACATGACCCAGAAAATCTGATAGTAGCTAGCAATACCCGTGGTAAATAAGGGTGTGTTAAACATTCCCCAAACCTCAGTTGTATAGTCAGAAGACAGATCAGTAGATAGTGAAGAAGATCGTTTTTTCTGCTCTTGGAAACTACTTGCCAATTTGAAAAGTTTTTAGTGTGTTACTTGGTCCTGAGTGGCTGAGTGCTTGACCATTAGTGTTTTAAAACCACAGTGCAATCAAATTAGAACTCAGTATTAAGAAATTCACTCAAAACTCCACAACTTCATGGAAACTGAACAACCTGCTCCTGAATGACCAGTGGGTAAATAACGACTTGAAGGCAGAAATAAAGAAGTTCTTTGAAACCAATGAGAACAAAGACACAATATACCAGAATCTCTGGGACACAGCTAAAGTAGTGTTTAGAGGGACATTTGTAGCACTGCATATCCACAGGAGAAAGTGAGAAAGATCTAAAATCGACACCCTAACATCACAATTAAAAGAACTAGAGAAGGAAGAGCAAACAATTTCAAAAGCTAGCAGAGGACAAGAAATAACTAAGATTAGAGCAGAACTAAAGCAGATAGAAACACGAAAATCCCTTCAAAAAAATCAATGAATTCAAGACGGGTTTTTTTGAAAAGATTTACAAAATAGACCGCTAGCCAGACTAATAAAGAAGAAAAGAGAGAATAATCAAATAGACACAATAAAAAATATTAAAGGGGATATCACCACTGATGCAAAAGAAATACAAACTACCATCAGAGAATACTATGAACACATCTACGCAAATAAATTAGAAAATCTAGAAAAAATGGATAAATTCCTGGACACTTACACCCTCCCAAGACTAAATCAGGAAGAAGTCAAATCCCTGAATAGACAAATAACTGCCTCTGAAATTGAGGCAGTGATTAATAGCCTACCGACCAAAACAAGTCCAGGACCAGACGGATTCACAGCCAAAATAAACCAGAGGTACAAACAGGAGCTGGTACCATTCCTTCTGAGACTATTCCAAACAATAGAAAAAGAGGGAATCCTCCCTAACTCTTTTTGTGAGGCCAGCATCACCCTGATACCTAAACCTGGCAGAGACACAACAAAAAAAGAAAATTTCAGACAAATATCCCTGATGAACATCGATGCAAAAATCTTCAGTAAAATACTGGAAAACTGAATCCAGCAGCACATCAAAAGACTTATCCACCATGATCAAGTCGGCTTCATCCCTGGGATACAAGGCTGGTTCAACATATGCAAAACAATAAAAGTAATCCATCATGTAAACAGAACCAATGACAAAAACCACATGATTGTCCCAATAGTTGCATAAAAGGCCTTTGACAAAATTCAAGACCTCTTCATGCTAAAAACTCTCAATAAACTAGGTATTGATGGAACATATCTCGAAATAATAAGAGCTATTTATTACAAACCCACAGCCAATATACTGAATGGGCAAAAGCTGGAAGCATTCCCTTTGAAAACCAGCAAAAGACAAGGATGCCCTCTCTCACCAGTCTTATTTAACATAGTATTGGAAGTTCTGGCCACGGTAAACGGGCAACAGAAAGAAATAAAGTGTATTCAAATAGGAAGAGAGGAAGTCAAATTGTCTTGTTTGCAGATGACATGATTGTATATTTAGAAAACCCCATCGTCTCAGCCCCGAACCTCCTTAAGCTGATACGCAACTTTGGCATAGTCTTAGGATACAAAATCAATGTGCAAAAATCACAAGCATTCCTATACACCAATAATAGACAACCAGAGATCCAAATCATGAGTGAATTCCCATTCACAATTGCTTCAAAGAGAATAAAATACCTAGGAATCCAACTTACAAGGGATGTGAAGGACCTCTTCAAGGAGAACTACAAACCACTGCTCGAGGAAATAACAGAGGACATAAACAAATGGAAAAACATTCCATGCTGATGAATAGGAAGAATCAATATCATGAAAATGGCCATACTGCCCAAAGTAATTTATAGATTCAATGCCATCCCCATCAAGCTACCATTGACTTTCTTCACAGAACCAGAAAAAAACTACTTTAAATTCTGTATGAAACCAAAAAAGAGCCCCTACAGCCAAGACAATCTTAAGCAAAAAGAACAAAGCTGGAGGCATCATACTACCTGACTTCAAACTATACTACAAGGCTACAGTAACCAAAACAGCATGGTACTGGTACCAAAACTGAGATATAGACCAATGGAACAGAACAGAGGCCTCAGAAATAATGCTACACATCTACAACCATCTGATCTTTGACAAACCTGACATAATCAAGCAATGGGGAAAGGATTCCTATTTAATAAATGGTGCTGGAAAAACTGACTAGCCACATGCAGAAAACTGAAACTGGACCCCACCTTACACCTTATACAAAAATTAACTCAAGGTGGCTTAAAGACTTAAATGTTAAACCCAAAACCACAAAAACCCTAGAAGAAAACCTAGGCAATATGATTCAGGACATAGGCATGGGCAAAGACTTCATGAATAAAACACCAAAAACAATGGCAACAAAAGCCAAAATTGACAAATGGGATCTAATTAAACTAAAGAGCTTCTGCTCAGCAAAATAAACTATCATCAGAGTGAACAGGCAACCTACAGAATGGGAGAAAATTTTTGCACCCTATTCATCTGACAAAGGCTGATATTTAGAATCTACAAGGAACTTAAACTAATTTACAAGAAAAAAACAAACGACCCCATCAAAAAGTGGGCAAAGGACATGAATTGACACTTCTCAAAAGAAGACATTCATGCAGCCAACAAACATATGAAAAAAAAGCTTATCATCACTGGTCATTAGAGGAATTGCAAATCAAAACCACAATGAGATACCATCTCACACCAGTTAGAATGGGGATCAACAAAAAGTCAGGAAACAATAGATGCTGGAGAGGATTTTCAGAAATAGGAATGCTTTTACACTGTTAGTGGGAGTGTAAATTAGTTCAACCGTTGTGGAAGACAGTGTGGTGATTCCTCAAGGATCTAGAACCAGAAATATCATTTGACCTGGCAATCCCATTACTGGGTATGCACCCAAAGGATTATAAATCATTCTACTATAAAGATACATGCACACGTATGTTATTGCAGCACTATTCACAATAGCAAAGACTTGGAACCAACCCAAATGCCCATCAATGTTAGACTGGATAAAGAAAATGTGGCACATATACACCATGGAGTATTATGCAGCCATAAAAAAGGATGAGTTCATGTCCTTTGCAGGGACATGGATGAAGCTGGAAGCCATCATTCTCAGCAAACTAACACAGGAACAGAAAACCAAACACCACATGTTCTCGCACATAAGTGGGAGCTGAGCAATGAGAACATATGGACATAGGGAGGGGAACATCCCACAGTGGCTCCTGTTGTGGGGTTAGGTGCTAGGGGAGGGATAGCATTAGGAGAAATACCTAACATAGATGACAGGTTGATGGGTGTAGCAAACCACCATGGCACGTGTATACCTATGTAACAAACCTGCACATTCTGCACCTGTAACCCAGAACTTAAAGTATAATTTTAAAAAAGTGGAAGAAAAGGAAGGAAAGTCATACAACATGAATGAACCTTGAAAATATTATGCTACATTAAATAAACCAGTCATAAAAAGATAAATATTATATGATTCTACTTATATAAGGTACATAGAGTCATCAAATTAATAGAGACAAAAAGCAGAATGGTGGTGGTCAGGGACTCGGGGGAGGGAGGAATGCAAAATTATTGTTAATGGGTATGAAGTTTCAGTTTGAGAAGATGAAAAGTTCTGGAAATGGATGGTGGTTAAAGTTGTGATATGAAAAGTACTTAATGACACTGAACTATACACTTCAAACTGGATAAGATGGCAACTTTTATGTATCTTTTATCACAATTTAGAAACATATATTTAAAGCATTTAAGGATATAATAGAAGAAAGCTTTCCTGAAATAAAGAAATATAAAGCCAAAAAGAAAAAAAAAAGAAAAAAAATTAAATGGCAAAGTGATTATGTGACTAGAGCTATATCAAACTGAGAATTATCAGCTTTATCAAGTCTAACATCAAATAGGCACAGCAGAAATTCACTGTATTGTGGAAACGGTACAAGGCCTGAGCAGGTACAGAACATAGAAGTAATGTACTTTACCTAAATGGATGAACAAGACTCGATAACTATCCCTTTCACACTATGCTGCTTCCTGATTCACACAGGAATTCCTCTTTCTGTTACCTCGTGAGTATTTCCTATGACCATTTAATGAAGGAGAAAATACCCTGGCCTGGTTCATACGTGAATAAGGGTGATATATTGATGCCAACCACATTTAGACTGTTGTTAGTCTACTGCTACACTCACAGGTATCCCTAAAGAAATGTAGTACACAGAAATTCTCCCAATGCAAAGAGTTCTAAGCAGAGCACGTTTTCAGTTACTTACACGGAGACAGTCATGGCCTGAGGTATTATCTATAGCATATACATAGACTACTGGGTAGTGACAAATGGCTTTGCTTCTTGCTCAGGGGCCTTGATAAAAACAAGATCAAAAGATCAAAGGCAAGTATATCTGGGGAAAGACGCATGTGGATGGATTTATGGGAGTGGATACATGGCATGCACATTTGATATGGTTTGGCTGTGTCCCCACTCAAATCTCATTTTGAACTCCCATGTTGTCAGGGGGACCTGGTGGGAGGTGTTGAATCATGGGGCAGGTCTTTTCCTGTGCTGGTTTTGTGATGATGGATGAGTTTTGTGAGATCCAATGGTTATAAAAAGAGGAGCTTCCTTACACAAGCTCTCTTCTCTTGCCTGCCGCCTTGTGAGATGTGCTTTCACTTTCCATCATGATTGTGAGGCCGCCCCAGACACATGGAACTGTAAGTCCATTAAAACTTTTTCTTTTGAAAATTACCCAGTCTTGAGTGTGTCTTTATCAGCAGCGTGAAAATGGACTAGTACAGTATTGCTGTGCCTCATGTTAATGTTCACTAATGAGCACTCTAAATAAGAGGTACATGACAACAAATAACACAGGTTAGGTTTCTCTGTGGAAGTGAGCTGTACTCTCTTTCACTTTTACATACCTCACTGCTTGGATACTTGGTTTGTGAACAAATTTGCCACCACAGCTGGAAAACAGGCTATTAAGGGGCACGGCTCCTTAATGATGATCTAACTACTCCCCCGTGTTGAATGCCCAGCTTGTCAGTAGTAGAGGCTGGTGGTGAAAGCTCAATATGAAATTGTCAGAGTCTAGCCAGTCATTTCATATCAGATTAATTTTATTAGATCCTTTCCACCATGGAGATGGCAACAATTCATCCTTGCTGGAATTAAAACCTACTATAGTAATGGATTTGCATTCCCTGCCAGTAAATCCTCCACCAGCACCACCAACTGAGGGTTTGCAGAAAGTGTTACCTATTGCCATGGCATCTGTCACAACATTGTCTCTACCCAAGTGGCTCATTTTATGGCAAAGGTGGTTCAGAATGGGTGCATGATGATGGAATCCAATGGGATTACTAAATACCTCATCACTCGGAAGCAGATGACCTATGGTAAAAGAGCCTGTGGAAGACTCAGCTGAAGTTCCAGGTTGGGATAGGATGAGATGCATGTATGTATTACATCAGTGGCTGACATACGATGCTGTGTCCTTTAAGCTAGAATACATAGATTCAGGAACCAAGGGGTAGAAGTATAATTTGTCCCTTTCACCGTTACTCCCAGGTGACTTATTTGTAAGGCTTGGGCTTCCTGCCTTTGAAATCTTAGGCTTTGCTGGATTAGAGGTCCTGGTTCCCAGGAGGCTGAGCACCTCTGCCAGAGAATGTGGTAAGAGTCCCACAGAAATTGACTATCTCTTGCTGACTATATCTTTGGGCTCTTCATTCCAGGATTGGACTCCTCATTCCTGGATCAGCAGGCAAAAGAAAATTAATATAGCTGAAAGTCTAGTCTATCCTTATATATGTAAAGAGCCAGTGTAACTGGAGGCAGAGAGGACTATCCAGGGACTTGACTGATGCATCTCCTGGTGTTTTCATGCCAGGTGATAATAGTGAACTGGTAGTTATGGCAACTACGTCCTGATAAGGGAAAAGCAAGCCTTGAGAATAAAGATCTGGATTACTCTACCAGGCAAGAAACCTTAAATTAGTTGAGATGGTGGCCAAGGGCAAGAGAGATCTAGCATTGGTAACGGAAGACAGAGATAATACCTTTCAATAAAGTCTGGGGACCATCTGTAGCAGGGGTTGTAGCTAGTTCCAGAAACCCTCCTGCAGAGATTGTGGCTGGCCAGCTCCTTAAAGGGGACTCTGCGATAGACTGAACTTAAGGAAGAGAAAAGATAGATCTGAGTAGTGCAAAAGATCTACTGTATCAGATAACACTGTGTGTGTCCTTCAAATCCTCTTGGTGCCACATCTTACTGCAGTCCCTGTTTCAACAACCAATTCTTGTAGACTTTGACCAGCTTCCTGCAGGTGCAGCTGAAGAGTGCCTCACTTTTAACCAAGGTGTGAGCTTCTCACTTCCTTCCTTGGAACTTTTCTGACATTGAATTGTGAAATGTTCATTGAAATGCCACACATACACAAGTTGCAAGTGGTTATGTGGTAGTCAAAGTCCCAGGAACCACCTTCACTCATGGGGAGGGGAAGCCCATGGAGAAATGATACTCTTTTCTTCATGCATTTAATTATGCCTTCTCAAAAGATCTTTGAATCCAGCACAGGTTAGCCATAGCTGCAGTCATTTGACAATGAATTCTTGTTTCAGCTTTCTCATTTTCCCTGTTTTTGTTCCCCCGATCATATAACTGCTCTCTGGGTCCATGTTCCCAGATAAATTCCTTGTGAGCAAGCCTTTTTCGGAGAAACTCAGGCCTAGACAACAATCTTATTAACTAAGTTGAAACAATAAATGAATCTAAAGAATTCAGGTTTTAACATGCAAGTCTGCTTTCTTACTCATAACTACAGAGATTTAGGAAGAGTTATGATTTTTTAATTAAAATATTTGTTTCAACTTATCTAAACTCTATTATTTATTCAGTTTATATTTGAGAGCGGGTAGTCATTGTGAGCTGCTATATCACTAAAGTGTTCATTCTTCTACGTAAATCACACACATTATTAGAGACTCACATGCTGTGAATAAGAGGCTTCTAAGAAAACACTTTGGAGTAGTATGAAATTGCCCAACATTACTTCCATATTGTTGAATAATTGATGCTGTTACATTCTCAAGGTAAATAAATATAAAAAGAAGGAGAAAGTTCTTCAATAATAAGGTAAATGGAATTTGTGGCATTATTTCTGATAGTATTTGTAATGTCAGTTTATACTTTCACCATCAGAGGTCATGAAAGGACAGTTTAGAGCAGAAAATGTGAGCTTTGTTGAAAATAAATTTAAGTTTGAAATTTAAACTGGAACTTTTTTTAGAAGGCCTTTTTAAAAAAGAAGTCACAATCTACTTAATGCCATTTGTAAATGAAGAAAAATAATTTTTAAGAATAAAAGTATCTGGTGGATTCCAAGAACATCCGGTTAATTATTGACTTTAGTGCTCTCAATTTATATTTTAAGAGCAATTTTAAAGTGCAAAGTATTGTTGACTACTTGTCTTTCAAATATAAATATATTTAATTTCAGTTGGGTTTGTGGGGTCTATAATTGATAAAAGTATTCTATTTTTTTTAAAAAGGAAAGAAATTAAGTGAAATGAAAATATAGAAGTGTTTTGCAATATATTTCTTAGTAACATAGCATGGACTTCATAAATTTACATCTGAGATCCTGATGATGCAAAATGTGTCTGTTATCTTGTCAATAATAATAAACTACATTTAAAATATCTACTATTAATATGTATTTTGGCTAAGTCATAGGTAGCATGTATTGATTTAAAACTTCTCTTGCTCTAGTTAAATTATTAGACATGCAAAAACTAGTATGTTAAAATAATTTACATTTGGGTTTTAGAAACACAAAGTCATCAGTTTTCGTTGTTCCTTTTAGTTTATATTTAAAACTCCTTATAAAATGGTAAGTTTTGCATTAACAAAAAGTTAATGTTTTGCATTAACATAGTTTATGCTTTAAAAAATACTGTGGCACATGAAATAAGTGAGTCAGAAAAAGACTAATACTATCTGATTGCACTTATATGAAGTACCAAGAGTAGTCAAATTTATAGAGACAGAAAGTAAAATAGTGGTTGCCAGGGGCTGGGGATAGGAGAGAATGGAGAGTTGTTATTTAATGAGTGTGGAGTTTCAGTTTTGCAAGATTTCTGGAGATTTGTTGCACAGCAATGTGAATGTACTTAACATCAGTAACCATATACTTAAATGATTAAGATGGTAAATTTTACGTTACTCTATAAGTATTTTGCATTAATTAAAAGAAATGGGGATAAAAAACACTGTGACCCATGAGTTGACATTAAACAATCAAAATCCTCTCCACTAAAGTTGGAGTGCAACGTTACCAGCATTTGTGGTCTGCCTTTGCTGCCTCTTGACAACACTGGGTCTGGCCAGCCAAAGGAGCCACCAGTGGGCAAAAGGAACCCCTGCAGGGCTGAGGCCTGGTTTAGAGAAATAATATTTGATTTATACGAAGAGTTTATACTAAAATGTGGCACCATCCATTCCAAATTCCTCATTCATTCAATAGGTACAACAATAGCTTTTACATTATACCATAGAGTTGTGAGAGCTAAATGAGTTAAAACATACACAAATGTTGAATAGTACCTTGTACATAACAATGCTTAATACACATTAGCTGTTCTTACATTGATTGTTATTTGTGAATAACAATCACAAATCACACCCTATAGCATACGTAGCAAGCAATGATTTGATACCTATTATTATTATGGCCATTATTATGTGTACTTTTCTTCCAGCAGAGAGTATAGAAAGATATTTTTCATTTGTTTCATAGTGCCCCAGAAAGGGCTGTCAAAACTATCAGAAAGTCTTAAAAATAATAAAAACATAACTCCATGACTAAGTAGAGGAATCTATTTTTATGAACTATTTGTTTAAACAGCTAAACCTTAGTCTTCACAAATGTCCATACAATTGTCCCTCCCCTCAATTCTGTCTTCTTTTTTGAGTCAGTTCTATCTTACTTGGTTTACTGTCTAATCTTCCTGTGGCTCTCATGTTTAAGGAGTCTCCATGAGGCTACTAGGTGCAGCCTACTGCTATCTGATAGCATTCTCTTTACCTGCAGGGACCATGGTAAAGAGGCAGGGTTGGCAAGAAGTTGGATGAGCACCTATCAGGATCTGGAGTTTGAGAAATTTTTACCAGAGACTTTGTTATTTTAATTCATGCTCCTTTATGGATACTAGTAACTATTTTAATTAATTATTTAGGTATTTAAAAATAGTTTTGGACTTTTGTTGTTCACTCTTCCTTCATTCATTAATATATTTGGGGTTCATCAATTTTAATACAAAACATAGCATTTAGACATGAAAATAGGTTCACTACCTGTGCAAAACCTGCTACTTGTGCAAAAAAATGTGTTCTGTGTGTTGAGAATGATTTCACTCAATTTTTTGTTTGTTTTTAGTTATGTATCAATCTTAACAGGAAAATAGAAATTAATATTTGATATGAAATGGTAGAAAATTTTAATTTTTTCATAAAGTCTTTCTTTGAAGAACTCCTTTATCCAGAAAGTCAAAACACACATACATTTTCTAGTCACCATATAAATCTCATTGATGAAAAACAAAGTTTCTTTGAAAGAAAAAGAAAATATAAAGAGACTGTTTCTACAATTCTACCAAACCTTTCACCAATGCTTCCAACAAGTTCCAAAATGAATTTCAGCCCCATCCCCTCCCTTGTTTGCCCTCTGCAGGAGTTTTTAATGAGCAAGGAACTGCTTCTAAGGGTGAAAGCCAAAGGAAAGAAAATCCTGAATAGTCCACCACCTGCATTATTCCACATGTAATAATCAAGAATACTGAGAATAGCATTAGTTCTGTAACACTACTGCTTTATTAAAGAAGCCTATTCAACTTTACAAAAACTGCAGAAAGAGCAAAAGAACCATCCAATTCAGGTTTATTTTATGCCCACAGCCAAGTTTTCAGTGACCTTCTAATACTTTAAGTTGGGAACAACAATTTTTCTTAGTTTATATATCTAGTAAAAAAAGTTATCTTATTTACTTTTAAAATTTTATTTATTTGTTTAATGTATGCCCTTTCTCTTTTTCTTACCCGATTATAAAGTTTCTGAGGTTGGGTGTAGTGTTATTAACTTTTATATTATACCAATGTGTGGTTGTCAAAACTATTGGCTATATTGCCTATTGGTCCAATTTATTATCTAATGATTGAAGTCAAAACTTAAGACACCTTGAATGTTTAACACATCTTGAATGAATGTCATGTGTATGGGATGATGCTTCTCTCCCTCTCAATCCTCACTGCCACCTTCTAATCTTCCTGAATGTATTAGGTTAGAGAAATTGTTCTTTAGTCTAAGCAGGAACAAGCACATTATTTCCAGGCAGGAGTCCAGTTCCAAAAGATATATGGTGATCTTTTCTTGCTCTAATTTCAATGATAGCAATGATGACAAATGTCTAAGGTAGTACAATGAGAGATGTGGGAAGCTGTGGCATCTCCTCCACCAACTCAACAGTTACTCAGAGTTCACCTGTTTGTTTTCTTGCCTCCCAGGGTCTAGTAAATTGATGAATAAGTTAATTATTTTAATTTGGATAAATATTGCCTCAATGGGAACATTCTTTCATTTGGGCTCTCAATTCTGAAAGGCTTGGAATTAATAAAATATCTTGACTAATTGCCTACTGCTGCAGAATAGGGTTCCTCAGAGTGAGCATGAGCATTGGTGATGACCTTTGGGTTAGGGACCTGTCCTACTGTCTTTGGGAAGCTGGAGGAAGCCTTGCTACTTTTACCACATTTTTCTCATAAGTTAATATAACCTTGAAAGTGACTTTCTTTAGCAGTTTCATTTCCTTCATCTTATGCAAAAAACACCTTTAGACTCTTTGCCTACTCTGAAAGCCATTTGCAACACACAGGTAAAAGTGTAGGTTTATGCTCCTCTCTTCTTTTTCCTCCAAGGAAGAGAGATGTTAATGATCTTTCTTTTTTCTTTCTTTCTTTCCTTCCTTCCTTCCTTCCTTCCTTCCTTCCTTCCTTCCTTCCTTCCTTCCTTCCTTCCTTCCTTCCTTCCTTCCTTCCTTTCTTTTTCTTTCTTTTTTTTCCTTCTCTTCCTTCCTTCCTTCCTTCCTTCCTTCCTTCCTTCCTTCCTTCCTTCCTTCCTTCCTTCCTTCCTTCCTTCCTTCCTTCCTCTCCCTCTCTTTCTTTCTTTCTTTTTTTCTTTCTTTCTTTCTTTCTCTCTCTCTCTTTCTTTCTCTTCTTTTTTTTTTGAAAAACACTTTTAGTTTTGGGGGTACACGTGCAAGTTTGTTGTACAGGTAAATCACATATTGTGGGTGCTTGGTGTACAGACTATTTTGTTACCCAGGTAATAAGCATGGTACTCAATAAGTAGTTTTTTGACCCTCACCTTCCTCTCACCCTCCACTCTCTTACCCTTAAGTAGGACCTGGTGTCTATTGTTCTTTCTTTGTGTCTGTGCATATTATTTTTCTTAAAAAGGAGAATAAAACCCATGAGAATCTGGCCTCCATATCCCAAGGTTGTTTCTGAATCTTAATACTCTTCTAAAGGAGATAAATTTCATCTAATTTTAGTTGAAATTGAATCTTTTGTTTAAAAATATATAATAGGTATACTGCAGGCAATGAAGAAGAAATAAAGTCATGTATTGGCATTACTAACTTTAACCTGGGGTTTAAAAAACATGTTATTTTATGTAAATTGAAGAAGAGGTCATAGGCTGATTTAAGATGAAGGGCTCTCATGAGGTAGTCTCAGCTGTGGTTTAACTGTGGAAGTGAACCTTATTTTATAGAGCTCGGAAATGTCACTATCATGAATATACTTTGAACCAAAACATCCAGTGGATTTGTTCTGATACTGGGAATGTGGTAGACAGGCAACCAGAGATGTCTGCCATCATAGAGGATTAAGCTGGAAGGTCTGAGAACTCCCAGGCCTCCCTGCAGTGGAGCCACAGCCTGGTGAATCACATGGGTGGGGAGGCAGGGTTGGCAGGGACTAACAGGAAATGAAACCATTTAGGAACAGGCAACTGAGAACAGTAGCATCCGAACATTGGAAGATAATTGTATACTTTTGGGTCAGATCAACAGCCTTTTAAGTTCTGGATAACCCAACCAGAATGTACTGCTAATTTGAGTTTGTTTTACATTTTTAGTTCTGGCAACTTTTCAAGAAGAAAAGGCTATTTTCTTTTCTTTTTTTGAAAAGTTCCCTAGTCTTTACAGATGAAATCTTTGGAAATGATAGAATTTCAAATATCAGATCTAAAATTGTAATATACATGTTATAAAATATTTATATATAAGCACATAGAAAAATGCATAGGACGTACAACAAAGATGGATTGGGCCGACCAAATTTGATTTATTTCATTTTCTTTATATTGCACTTTATTATATTTTCTAGTTATTTCTATTGAATGTGTAGTCTTTCCTGAAGTTTAGAAAAAAAGTAAAAATACTAATATATGAAACACCAAAGTATGCACCACCCTTGCTTACAATTTGTTATTTTTGCTTGAGATTTACTTTTGAAGAAATAAATTATTCAAGATAAAAATTTTATATTCTATTTCCATTTTAAAATTCATTTATAATCAGAAAAAAGCAATAAAACCTTTAATTTTCTGAGAAGTTATTGTCAACATGATTGCATTTTACATGTTTTTGTCTGCCCTAAGAATAGCTCTTATGTGAGAGTTTTCTATTTAAAAAAATTCAGAATATGGAATAATAAGTAAACTTACAAGAATATTTATAGTTTACATGAAAATAAAGTAAGTTATTTTATGTTTGTAATAAAGATTTTATGTTGTGAAAAAGTTCTAAAATAATAATGCTCTAATAATAAAATAAATATAAAAATAGGAATGTCAGAGATGCAGGTTGAGACTTGTAATAAATTTCTTCTTTTCTTTGTTATTTATTTAATGAATCCGAATCTTGTTCCTAAGGCTGGAAACATATATTACTTGATTTTTGGGTGTAGTGGACCAAATGCAAGGACCCATGGTGAGAATGAGAATGCAATTTAGAGAAAGAAGTAGGGGAAGGAGTTAATCGTCAATGTACTCAAGTCAATAATAATAGTTTCATAAAAATACTGTTCACATATGAACTGGCAGAACATGTTATGACAGAGCCCAAACAAGACTAGATGGAATTTAAAATTTTTGAAAAGTCCAAATTAAAAAATTTTATCAAAATAAATCTCTGAGAACTCCTGGAGTTCCAAAGAGTCCCAGGAACACTGATGAAAACTGTAACTTGGGGGATGAAGCAGTGAGTTTAAGTGTGTGTAAAAACAATATATCACCGACTCTTACACCAATAGAACAATGACATTTTCCCTTGAATTTATGCATAATTACTCCTCATCCAATTTTACCGTTTCAACTATTGTGTCATTTACCTTTCCAATGTTATCTATTTCAGTGTAATTTCCTTTTAGCAAGTTTGGCTCATGTTGGCAGAATAATTACTGTGACCACTATCTCTCATGTCTAAGGAATAATACTTCTGTGTGTCTCCAAGGGCATCCAGATGACAATTGACAATCGTGTTTGCTGAAGAATCGTATTGCTTTAAAAATCTCTAAAACCATGAACATTATTCACAAATGCTGTGACCTCTAGTTAATATTAGTAATGTATATTGTATGTTATCTTCCATTATTGACCAAAAAAAAAAAGAATCTTGACATGTAATTTATTATCTTTAGATTGTAATATCTATAATACATGCTGAAGATAATCCTATCTTTATATTGTTATACTCACATATTGTCCAATATTATTTTAAAGAGTTCCAAGAATTTTGTCTCATTTGTAATCTGTGAAAGCTTTGTAGAGGCAATGGGCTCTTTACTGTCTTCATAGCAAAAAGAGGACAATGTTGATTTTAGTGTGTATGAGTACTATTCTATAGAATTTAAATGCTCTTGAAATTGCTTTAACCTTCACCTGTGAAATAATGGAACACTTTTCCCAAGATTGCTACAGTACCCAGTTCATAACTGGTTCAGGCAGTAAAATAACTGCACGTAAATCTTGGTATAGATGTAACTTTAGCAGAATGCTAAAGGTCGCATCATAGTGCAGGTTAGAACTGAGAATCGAGTTGGGAGGTGCTGCCTATAAGACTGATGGCCAATGTTCACACCAGGAATGTCTTCCAGTTTGCAATTGTCTTGTGAAGTTCTGGAAGTATCTGTTCCTGACACTGGGCAAGAGAAGGAAGGTGCTTCTGCTACTGACAATCGAGGCCAGTGTCTTCTAGGAGTCTCCCATAGACTTTAACACATTCTTCCAAGGGGAGCCACAAAAATTATACAACAAACTTTATTGGAGACACATTTTGTCCCTGGCACAATGCTTGACTCTGAAGGCACAGAGATAAAAGACATAGTCCCTGCCAAGAGAAACTTACTGTCGAGATGGGAAACAGAATTGTGAAATGACACAATAATAACCGCAACACACTGTAAGAAATGCTACAATAAACTATTATGACTACAAAAAACAAACAAACCAAAGAGGCACCAGTTCTGCCTAGAGGTGCCAGCAGGGTGGCATTAGACCATGGAAAGATAGATGCCCCTTGTTAGAAAATAATGAAGATCTTTTCAAATGTAGAAAACAATGTGAAGAGGCAAACACAGCATGCTCTTCTTTGGAGCATGTTGTATAGCCTGAATAGCTGAAGCATAGATCACACTGCTATTGCTTTATGGTATCCAGCATCTACTTTCATTTTTTATTATGGTATCTCTCTATGAAGCTAAAAGCTCTACCTCCTGTTTTTTCAACCCCTATCACCTCCCCGTTTTCTGGGCTGGCAGTGGACCTCTAAATTCAGCTGGGCCAGTTTGATGGGGAAAGGGAGGTAGAAAAAATATTGAGTGGAGAATTCTTCTGGTGTTCACTGCATCACTGAGATTGCAATTTCCAGGGACAGCAGTAGCTGTAGAACCACTGTCATCTCTAGCATCCAGAGACAGTGTCCAGAGAGAACAGTGGTGGTATTAAAGCATAGGACTATTATTGTATGGTTGCAGTAATGGTAGACTTAACTAGCTTGGTTCTGTAGTCGGATTTTGGCTGTGGTTCTTCTGTGTAGCTTTTCGTTTTTTCTTTCTTTCTTTCTTTTTTCTTGAGATGAAGTCTCGCTCTGTCGCCCAAGCTGGAGTGCAGTTGTGCGATCTCGGCTCACCGCAACCTCCACCTCCCAGGTTCAAGCAATTCTCTGCCTCAGCTTCCTGAGTAGCTGGGATTATAGGCACCCGGCATCACATCTGGCTAATTTTTGTATTTTTGGAGAAGACAGGGTTTCACCATTTTGGCCAGGCTAGTCTTAACTCCTGACCTCGTGATCCATCCACCTCGACCTCCCAAAGTGCTGGGATTACAGGCATGAGTACTGTGCCTGGCTGCTTTTCTTTCTTTCTGCCTTTTCTGAGTTCAGTTTTCCAACCTTTAAAAGATTTCTGTGAACGATTCAATATACCCTATCATAAATTTATTTCTGCTTTTTCAGCCACACTTCTTGCTACTTATAGCCATATCTAGGTCAATGCTCATGTTTGAGTTGGAAAGGTTAAGATAGAATGTGAAAAGTTGTACATGCCATGCCTAATATTTTTTTGACTCAAAGATTTCAAAGAGAGAGATGATATAATCATATCGCATTAAAAATTATGTTATCTATGTAGAGATTGGTAAGGAGGAGAGAAAGATGACATGGAGTTCAGGTAGGAGACTATTGTGGTGGTCAGGCAAAAGAAAACAAGGGCTTTAAAAGAAAGGGGCCATGAGGAAGAGAGAGAGAAAAAGATTTGAGAGATTGTCCAGAAGCAAAATGAATTGATCTGGGTAACCTAGGAGGTGGGGTAGAGGGAGAAATTGATGACAGCTTTGAAGTTTCTAGCTCGGATGAATAAACAGATGGTTATTGGAGCTGTTGACCAAGTAAGCTAAAGAGGTTTGGATACATTGAGTTATTGAATTTAAGGTGCTGTTGAATATGTCCAGTAGGCAGGTACATATGTGGAGCTGAATTTGAGCAGAGAAGTGAGGGATGAAATGCTATGGAGTATCTCTTAGGTGGTCTGAGTGGATGAAGCACCTTTGAGAGTTGCAGATAGATAAATGGCTTCCTTAAAAAAAAATCCTCCAGATTTATCAACAGCAACCACTCTTAAGGCTTCACTAAAGCTTCTTTCATCCATTACTAGTCTGGTTTGTGTGTGTGTGTGTGTGTGTGTGTGTGTGTGTGTAACTTGTTAAAGGGTATTCAAACTCAATTTCAATTGGGATAAAAGAGGTACCATGGTTTAGTTTTCTAAGTTTCACTATTCAGGCCACAGAATATTTTTTTCAAATGACATGTTGCATGGATCCCCGAATTATAAAACATTTGAATTTAGAGGGAATCTGGGTGAAACAGGTATGAAGGTTCAGAGAATACCTGCTAAGCCTCCCACTCAGTTATCAAAATAGCCTCCTGAGAATCCTAGGTGTCCAGGTGTAATATACATTATCTATCTATCTATCTATCTATCTATCTATCTATCTATCTATCTAGTGAATATACACAGCCTCCCTCCAAAGTGTCCCCCAGTTCCTTACCTGTGCTCACAAATGGGACTGCCTTGTTCCTCATCTGCTGCCTTGCCCTGGCTTTGGTTTATCTCTGGTAGCTGATTGCAACACCATATGAAGGAGGTACACAGCTGTCAATGTCCATCATGAAAACACCACTGTCCACAGCAAAGGTTCTATCTCAGGGTACTTTAAAAGTTCCCTAACAAGGGATACCAGAACATCTGAGTGCCCAACAAAGATGGGCATTAGAGCTTTCTCTCCCATTCCCTGACATACTTTTCTGTACAGCTTAAAATACATTTGAACATTTCCATCTGCCTACGGTCATTGCCCTTAAAATAAATCTAGTCTACAGATACACATGGGAAAAGATATCATACTATCCCTTCCCTCTATATTTTACTGGCCCTCATCCTGATATAAAACAAAAGCAAATAAGTGGAGTCAAACCTATATGTTTGTAAAAGTGTGTTGTGTGGGTATGTGTATGTATGAGTCTATGTGTATACAGGGAGGGAGTGGATCAGTATTCAGCCAAAAGTGCCCTGATACACATTGAACACAGTTTAAAGACCACTGGCTGTAGTGGAAAGATCAATGTCTTGTCACCAGAACAAGGTCAAAAACTTATGTTATTTGTAGTGGAGTGGCTTGGATTTTAAGTTACTTCACCTCTTGAAGCATTAATTTCTTTATCAGTAATATGGGAATAACAATAATACTTATCTGCCAGTACTATTAAGATGCAAGATGGTGTCCCTAATGTACTTGGCACTAGTAATTATTGCTGATTATTCTTGGCAAATAATTAAGAAAATGGATCTGATCACTTTCCTAAATATTTGAAATGGGTCTACTTAGCATATGCTTTCTGAAGTGACTTTGTCTTTTACATTCAAAATCTACTCCTTTTTAAAATGTGTACATATGCATTTCAGCAGAAATACGAACGTGTAGATACACAGATGAGAAAGATTTTGAATATGTGAAATCATTTAATATGTTCGAGCAACTCTTTCTTCTGTTTATTATGGAGAAAAAACATTAACAATTTTTTGTGTGTGTGCAAGATCCCACTTCAAAATGACTTAAACTGAATAAAATATTTTCAAAATATTCCCAACTATCAATCTGTCAGCAAGAGCAGACCTAGGGGAATATTTGCAAAAGCATTTGTGCCTTTTGTTCCCAAACACCTAGCATGGTTGCAACCAACTTTTATGCTTTATAAGCATTTTTCAGCAAAACAAGCTATTGGAATGAAAATAAGCACTAGAGCTATTGGACAAGGCAAAAATAATGGCGATGTTTATCATTTTCATTTTTAAAAATGTTGTCAGTTGCTTGTGGCCTATTTGTACCATATGCTCTTCTTTTTATCCCACTTTATATCAGACACAGAATGTTCCTCAAAGCGATTTCCTGCTCCTTGCTAATCCATTCATCCTTTCTTTCTCTTAAACAAACCTTGCCTGGAATAACTATTTAGTGACAGAAGGTTTCAGTTTTGCAGATAATGGCTTAAAATTTTCTATTTCATTGTTTGCAAAGTTTTAGATTGGAAAAGTATTTTAGAGTGAGAGGGAAAGTAAAATGTTATCAATGCTCACAAAAGTTTTGCATGTTTCTGCTATTTCTCACTTAAAATATCACTGGAAATAAGACCATCTCTACTCAGGCTGTTTGTACATTCATTCCTTCATTCATTTATTCAGTAAATATTTCATGAGCACCTATTATGTGCCAGCAACTCACAGGTCCTGGAGGAGAACTATGGATACAGATCGTCCTTCCCATGGTGGAGGTTAAACATGGTCAGAATTGGAAAAATTTTTCCTCATAGAGAACACAAAATCTATTCCAGTGAGTTTGTGGTCCAGTGTGGGAAGCTCAAAATACAGTGGAAACAATACTCTTCCTGTTCCTGTGTGCTGACAGTCTTACTCATTGCTCTCCCACCTTCCACATAAGAAGTCAATTTTATTATTATGATTTATTGATTGCAACTTAGCTTAGATACTGTATATGAAGCAGTTTGGTGAACCTGATGATTGAATTCAGGTAGCTATATTTATATTTTATACTTAAGTTGACTTACTTATCATTACAATTTCCGTGTTGTGTGTAAATGCTTTCCAATAACAGTGGAGTTTTTAGTATTATCCTGGAGAGTTGCCTGTTTTTCAATTGCTTAGTTTTATAAAATGGGATTATCACTGTGACACGACAAAGAAAGCAGTTTGAACAAAGTTCTTAATTCACCACTGTTTGTTTGCTTTTAATTCAGTACGAAACTGTTAATCTTTACAAAAAGACAACTAAAGAATATGGCTAAATATTTATTTTCATAATCTCTAGTTTCACATATTTGTAAGTCCAGAGCTGAAATCCTATATCTCCTCTGATGCCCTAGCAGCAGAGTTAATGTACAAACTCCTTTTATGAACTTTTTCTCTTGACTTAGTCTCTTAATTTTTTATGGCTCTAAAAAATAAAACATGAAAAAGCAAAGCCAGATACATTTTATCTTTCATGTCTGACAGATGTTCCCTCACCCATGTTTCATGGGCATAATCTGTCTTTAGGAAACATGGAGGTGGATGTTTCCGCCAGCAAAACTTCATGAAAAGAAGGCTGTTTGTCTTGATTAGCAAATCCTTCATAATGAGTTTTAGGGTCACATATTATTCAAGTTTCTGGATGAGATTCTACATTGAGTGGTAAAACAATTAGCATAGGACTAAAATATAGAAAGTGGCTATAAGTAGACAAATGGTGATAGTGGCCATTCAGATAGACCATGTTCTATTGGTGCCATTAAACATTTACTATTAAAAAAATTATCAGACACACAAAGGTGAAACCCACCATGACTCAAGAGCAGTTTTATTTTTAGGATAGTCCTGGAAGTGTAGGTGTTAATATGGATATTTTTAATGAAAAAAATATGAAAAAAATAAATGTGTTAAATGTGGACATGAAACAAACCAGAGGCTCTAAACTGGTGTCATTACGATTTGCTTTAATTGTCATGGAAGAACAGAAATAGACTGTCTTTTGGTTAAAACTGATCCTATCTCCTTATAATGCTGGCAGATAGAGCAGTTTTGCCTTTCAGATTTTCACCCAGTTATTTTTAGTTCTTCTGAAGCCTGGGAAATAAGAAATATAACCTCCTTGAAAAATCCAAGTGGGCCAACCATAGCAGGGCCTCTGAATCTGATTAGATAAAACAACAAAGAGGTTCTGTTGGAGCAGAGGCAGGAAGAGCCAAGGTGGGTGGCAATCTCTGCTTAACTCAGGGGAAATGGAGCCTCAAAGAATTCAAAAGTGGGTGAAAAAAATAACATAAGCAATAGACAACTTTCCCACATCTCAGGTCACTCTCTAAATACAGCTAAAAAAATTTTCCCCACGCTAAACTTTTAAAAAATTTTTTGAAGTATAATAAACAGTATGTGAATGTATGTTTATCCTAAGCACCACACTGAGAGAGATATTCGCTCTCTAGTAACGTTTGTGCTCAATATTAACCAGTTCTCATCCCTCTTATGAGCTTAGAAGGTAAATGAGAACAACGTTTAAGTTATAAAAATGGACATTTGTTTTGAACTTCAAAATAGGGTACCAAAATAATTTAATGCAGCCTTTTTCTTCAGTTGTTAAAGTGGAAGTGTATCATGGGAGTAAGAGGGTGGGTAGAAGTTCTGCCTCCAAGTAGAGTTAAGAAATAAAGTCTGTTCCACTTCTGCCACTTGGTTTCCTGGAATCAGTTGGCCAGATTTTAGCTTGGTGAATGCCAGGCAGAGTCTAACCAGAAAAGTGGGGATGGCTGATGTGCTGACAGTTGTCATCAATAGCTTTCCACAGAGCTTGAATAAGTGACGTTATGCATCCCCAGCATCACCACGCTGCAAAAGAAAACAAATAACAGGGGGCTGGGCACTGAAATACAAGATAGTGGACATCTGGCATCTCCTGTGCATTAGAAGTCACTGAGATACCCTGCAGTTTAGTTTCACTTTTAAAAATGGAATAATTGCCTTACATTTCACATTCATTTGGTAACTTGAAAAATCACTCCAAACTCTTATCCATTTCCTCCTAATAGTGCCAATGTCCATGGTTAAAACTGCAGAAAAGCTACAAAGAGTCAAATTATCATAAGGCATTTAATATATTTTTTAGATACAAGTAAAGTCAGCCAAGCTAAATTTCCTCTTTTCTCTGTTCCTCAACTTCTCTCTTCACTTATCAACACCGTGATTCTTCTTTAACATGTCACGAACAGCTGAGAGGTGCTGTATCAGATGCTGGAGAGGGTTTTAGTGGAGGAACTGGAATGGGCTTAGGCCAGGGAATCCTATAGATTGTTCAGAGGGCTAGGAGACATTCCAGGCAAAGAAGAGGAGTGAGACAGTGTGGTGGGCTCACCCAACACCCCAGCAGGTCCTGTGACTCTCCCAGATCCCACTTGTCAGCCAGCCCTCTTTGAGCTGTTCCCTGTGGCGTAAGTGGGTTTTTTTATGTGCAGTTCCAGGTTCTGTGACAGTTGTGGATGCTGTGAGACATCCAGCAGTAAATGAACAATTGTTTCATGTGCACTCCTTCAAACCGAAGAGAGAGCCGATGATAGGCCCAAGGTGTAAAGGTAGAGATGCTTCCTGGCATCCCTGACATGATGGCATTGAGCAACTAGTCTAAACCAACTTGGGTTTGGGGATTTTGTCTCTTTCCTGTGCCTCCCTATGTGATGCATGTGAGAAGGGGACCCAATATTTGCTTTTCAGTGCCACTGTGGATCTGTCAGTTTAGAGATCCCTGGAGTCAGACACAGAAATCTGATAGCTCTTCTCTAGGCATCTATACCTTTCTGAATTTTGGATCACAGATACTCTTAGATAAAGGCATTGGGAGAGTTCCAGTATTAAAATATATATATATATATATATATATTTTTTTTTTTTTTTTTGAGACGGAGTCTCGCTGTGTTGCCCAGGCTGGTGTGCAGTGGCTGGATCTCAGCTCACTGCAACCTCCGCCTACCGGGTTTACACCATTCTCCTGCCTCAGCCTCCAGAGTAGGTGGGACTACAGGCGCCCGCCACCTCGCCCCGCTAGTTTTTTGTATTTTTTTTAGTAGAGACGGGGTTTCACCGTGTTAGCCAGGATGGTCTCCATCTCCTGACCTCGTGATCCACGATGTTTAACATCATGCTCTCACTGTTACCCAAAGAAAATACATTGACAAAATGTGTCTGTCTTGTGAAACATGTAATATTCACTGCTAACTTCCGCTTCTATCAGGTCAGATTCTGTGATCTTCTACACAGAAATGTTCTGGCTGTGGCTGGCAACTCTTTGTCTAAAGTATCATCATGTATTACTTGTAAGGTAGACTATTTTCACTGAGAAGTCTTGAGTACCTAATTCAAAATATACATTCAAAGTAGAAATCATGGAGGGCATGAGCTAATTCTAAAGATTACATGAACATTGTAGTTAAAATTTTGCGTGAGAGTGTTAAAATTGATTATGCAGTTATCTATGAACCCAAAGCACATTAGAAAAATGATAACTTTCAAGGAAAAGAAAAAAAAGAAAAATCATAACTTTCTAGTCATTGGTTTCCCCATCTTCAAAATAAAACACACTACTTTTAGGGGAGATTTTGAGTGTACGAAGTGTTTTCACACATGTTATCATTTTGATCCTCCGAAGAGTTTGGGCTAGATGGTTTATAAGCTCCTCCTAGCTTTAAATTTTGATTACTCTGTGGCTATTTTTCTGCTAAAGAATACAGACTAGAAGGTGGTTTCTAACAACATGAACAATAAAAGAAACTGACCCCATGCAACAGAGTGAAGTACAAATGCTCTTCATAAAGTCTTCATAGCCTTTAGATAGCACTTTTTAAATTGCCATCTGGTGCTCAGGCTTTTTGTTTAAAGGGTCAGAGACTCATCATCTGAGGATTCCAAAGTGGAGGAGACAGTCTGTCAGTGCCCTGGGAGCCAGAGCAGCTGAGCATTTGAAGTCAGGCAGCCACCCACGTGGTGCCAAATTTGCCACCACGGAATTGGCTGTGCAAGCTCTAAATGAGAGCACAAAGGATATGACACCTGTCCTTCCATTTATTCCCTTTCTTTCAGCATCCTTTTTGCTAATCATTTCTTAACTGTATCAATTTAAGAAATAAACATGTCTCTGACTGAGCCCTCAAAGACTCTCTAAAATGTGTCTTGAAAGTAATACCCAGATTAAGCTTACAAACCAGGCTATTCCCTTTGTAGTTGCAGGCTTTTTGAAAGTGGTCGTTTCCCTCATGTGATAAAAACCTGAATCATGTTCAGAGAAATAAGAATTTCATCGTATTTGTCAGGATCAATGGAACCTTGACCAGTACTTAGGAAATACTTCCATGGCAAGAAATTCTCTCAAGCTTCTTGTTCTGACCTGAAAAATTATTTAACCAGTATTGTGAAATGGTTCCACTTTAGAGGTGATAAAAGTAAGGCACGAGTAAGGTGGTTTATTTACTAAGGAAAGACTTTTGCAATATGACAACATTAGTTGTAACTCTAGTAGGATGCACAGAGAATTAAAAAAATTCTTCCTTGAAAATTCCTAGGGTAAGTTTGAGGTCTTTCAAAGTTCAAGACTATTCTTTAACTATTGTGTACATTGCTAATTCTATATTCTATAGAGTTATGTAAGCAGTACTCTTAAGTACCAGAGCAAAGACTCAATGGTTGACTCATCTTCGAGTTTGGGTTACATGTGTGGCATTGTGTTTTTGAATGGAGCTTTCTGGAATAGCAACACTCCATCAAAAACACAATAGCACACCTGTACTCCAAATGGCTGAATAAGGCAAAACATATGACATCAAAATGCTGAGAATCATATTAAAAAGAAAGAAAAAAAATTCTCTAAGCTATAGCAAAGATAAAAATAATACTAAGGCACTAATACACATGAAGAATAGAGCATTTTACGTATGTTGCTCATGAAATGATTTATCTGCCATTTAACCTCTGCCCATAAGCCATGTTTGTTCTGTGTGATGTTGACATGAGCACCACATACATAGTATGTGAAACGTTGCTCAGATGGGTGTTCTATCCTAAAAAGTAAATTATCATCACAGATTGCACAATGAGAAATGACTGCTGCTTATTTTACAAAGGCTATAAAACATCAAGAAAAAGGCAAAAAGTGGCTTTTTTTCTGGAATTTTCAGTGCTAACTAATGGTGTATAATATATTGGCTATTTTTAAGGGGGGTTGTTTTAAATTAATGCTTAATATTAAAAGGGAATATTTTGTCATTGTTTTTTTACAACAAAAAGAAAACTCACAAATTACCTTTCCAGTCTAATGAATGTTTATTCATACCTCCTGGAGAGAAGAGCTAATAGTGTTCATTTGCTTGAACTTTTACATAGTTAATTTTTTTGTGGATATCACTTAAAACAATTGTAATAGAGATTTTCCTATGTGTTGGTATAGCCATCTTTTTTGCTTCATTGATTGCGCGAAATCATTTTTGCATGTAAAAATAGAACTTCTGATAGATAAAAAGCTTATTTCTATCTATCAAAAGATTGACTGTTAACAACTGAGTTTGGGTTTGCTCACTAAAACTTGTTTAATTATAGACCTTTTCTTTGTGGTTATCTATACGGAGTCATATTGTTTTTATTACATAGATAATAAAAGCATATTGCCCATTGGGTAATATTCTTATTTTTTTTTCAAATAATGCTTTTATATTGAGATTGCACTAGATTTTTATTTTAATTGGCTGCCTTCTCACTGTGCTCCATGCATTACAATTATGAGATAGCTGCCTATCAATTCAGGTCTGCTCTTTGCCGAGGTCTGAAACACTGGTGAGGAAAATTAACAACAGAGTTTGAAAATCCAGCTTTCTAATAACAATGTGCACATTGAGCAGTTTTCATGCAGAACCCCAAGGGTTGGCATCAAACACTTACTTTTTTCTCTATAGAAATATCATCAGAAAAATGATTATTAAAAATACCAACTACTTTTTATGTTGGGTACTCAGGAAACACACTCACAGCCTCTAATTTGGAAGTTTGGTGCCACCACAGTCTTTATCGAGAAACATGTGGCTGGCAACTGAGAAGCTAGGAAAAGTCGTATGGATTAAAGGAAATAAATTAAGAGCTGATTTATATAAATCTTGAGGGCTCCTTGCACCTGGAATCATTTTCATGGTAGTATATACAATTGGGCTTTCTCCTTATTAAAGTATCCTGGCTGCAGGATGAAAATTGGTATTTTTGAGTAAAACACTACACAAATCTTTCATTTGGTGTGGTGACTAGAAAAACAGTTTTTTCTTGTTGAGATTTTCAAGAAGTACCAGGATATTTTTGCCAGAGACGGCCAAATTTTTCTGCTGCAAATCATTGATCCCAGACTGATATTCTCTCCTTGTGTGTTTTCTTTAGCTTTTGCTGAATCAGTTTAACTTAGCCCGTGTTTCATATTCTCAGAAAATTCGGAGAATTGACACAGACTGAGTTTGGTAGAGATAATCCAGACATGGTGTAAGAAGTTTTAAGGCATTTAAGAAGAGATGGTTTTGAGGGCACTACATAGTCTTAATTTGTCTATAGGACAATAGAAATAAACATTACAATTTTCTGTTCTGTTCATACTATGTTTAGGGAGAAAATAAGAGGATAATATTGCTATTTGGAACTCCTACATTATCATAGCACTCTGCTGAATAATTTTTATGCACTCTCCCATAATATGAACATTTACTGAACATTTGCTATGTGTCAAACTCTGGCTGAAGCCCTTCATATGTGTTATCTCACTGAATTCTCACAGGACCTTATTAGGTATTTTGCTATTTTCATGTTATAGATGAGGAAACTGGAGCTGACAGGATGTAGAACTCCTAACCATTGGACTAGATTGCTTCTCTATACTATTCTATTATCTTACTGAATATCTGTAATACCCTGCAAGATAGGCATAATTATTCCCTTTTATATATGAGAATACTGGAAGCTCAGAAATTCAGTAATTTCCCCAAAGTCATACAGCTGGGTAGAGTCAGAATTTAATTCAGGACTGAGTGATGCTAAAGCTCATGTTTTCCCTATCACAATAGGTATGTTTTTGCTAGACGGTCAAGTCAATGACTTTGGAGAACATGTCCTATAAGCATGGCACTGGGAAGACTCTGGGACAAGAAGCATAAGGCAGTGTGGCAAGGGTGGTGCAGTCTGCCCTGAACTGTAGCCTGTACACATGGTTCAAATTGGCCTTCTTACCCATGCTGCAAGGTCAGTGTTCAGAGAGGATTGAGAATTTCAGAGTAGTTTGCTTCCCAGAGTGGACATGCGCCTTTAGACAGGCTCTTTATGGAAATCCCGCTGGGACTTCCACATAGCACACATATTTGTAATGCCTTCTCCTGCCTCAGGCTACAAGGGTGCTTTGTAGTTAGAACCTAGTTCATTTTAGAATCCCATCTGGTCTTTGGTGGAGCACATTGGAGAAAGTGAACTACAGATTGACCCCCAACCCAGAAAATATTTTCATGATTCCCATTTCCATAAGGTCACAAGAGTGTATGAGAATAGAATTTTTGGCAGGAAGTAAAAATCCATACTCTCAGAAATATTCTTTTCTTTAGTTCTAACTATATCACTTTGGACCTAACTACTTGTAAGAGGCAACAAAGTAGAGACCAGTGCAGAAAACATCCCACTGTTTCTGTAGCAGTAGGTTAAAGAGAAAAGACAACATATTCCATCCTCTTAATGTTCTAGTCTTACAGAAATAAAATTCCACCAATCACTTATGTAGCCATAATATTTTTGTATTATGGGGCTTCCTACCACTTTGGGGGGTTTATAATAATCAAACACAATAAAATACACATTTAGAGCCACTAGTCTTATTGATTTGTGAATACAAATGTACACATTACCAATATGGCCCCTTCTAGTTTGCATTGTTTTCCAAGTTTATGGGCACCATAAGATTTGTGCCCCTGCTGTCCTTCTTAGAAGAAATCATCTTACTTATTGAGTGACTAACCTTCTTTGATTTACAAAGTAGAGATTAATGTAGCTTCATTTACAAATTGAATCCAGCAAACACAAATAAGTCATGTGAATCTGGCTCCATTGTGATAGAGGGTCGTCAGCCCACCATGGCCAAATTCTGAATTCTTTTGGAGCAGAAGTTTTAACTTTGAGTCTGTAGCAAAAAGATAGACTTTGTTGGATCCATAAACCCCTGAAACTGAATGCAAAATTTTGTGTCTGTTAACTGTAGCAGTGACCACAGCATTTAACAGAGTCTGTAAAGGACCTATGACTCCCCAAAAAAGATGACTGAGAGATGCATAGTTCTTTTAGCATTACCTTCTTTCTCTCAGACAGAATTAAAGATGATGAAAACAGCAACACAACAATTACAAAAAAGGAAAGCTCCCTTTTTAAAAAGAATATTTTCCTCATAGAGTATGTTATTCTTTTTGCATGCAGAGGGTGTTGTGTATTAAAATGGAGATGTCCACTTCCTATTGTTGTGCAAAGGTTAACATAAAATTATGAGAATAATACACAAAATAAGTGTGTAGGATGCATAGAATTCTCCAGCTGTTTCTTAACTGGAAATAAGTAAGTTCAGTAATATTTCTAGAAAAAAACAAATGATTCACATATCATTCATAAATAGCTACTGCAGTTTGCAAAATTCAATCACATTCTAAGTGATTCCTCACATTGGAAGAATAAATACTGTTTGTGCTCTTTAGAATGGACATAAAAATACAATATAGAGTTAAAGATTAATTTGTAAGAACCATTCCCATACCAAAATCTTCAAAAAACTCTCAAAAATAATAATTCAGACAGGCTGCAACTGCCATGCAAAGTTTTATAAATGAGCATCCTTTCAGGAGGCGTTCCCTGCAGCCATGAGCCAAGAATTCTCTTTTCTCCTTGTGACTGTTGGCATTTTCTTCCTCTTGTGCCCTTCCTGTCTTCCTTCCCTGCTGCTTGGCACCATTTGCACCACCAGTCTCTTGACATTTCATAATTTTTCCTCCCCAGGATGAGCGTCCAGTGGTTCCCTGGTACAGAGGTGGCGTTTACATGAGGAAGGGGAAAAAATGATGAAAGTAAAACCTTGTTGTCTTGCCATGTGTGCCATTGCTTCTCCAACCGCGGCTACTTCCCAAGTGTCATCAGTTACATTCCAGCTCCTGAGTCCCCTGGCACCATCTCAGTCTTTTACTTGCTTTCCTCTTAAGGGTCCCACTGTCATAACATGCTCAGCATGAGATGATTTTTCTCTGAAATATAGGTAAATCTTGTTTCAGTCTTTTATTTTTTTATATTTATTTGTTATTATTATTTTTTATTATACTTTAAGTTCTAGGATACATGTGCACAAAAGATCCTGAGTTAACAAGCATGCTGAATCCTCCCTCCCAGTGACATGGCTTGTGTTGTTTTCTTAGTCTCTATGTCTATCTGCTTGGCTGCCTCACATTTTTGGGCCTCTGATCAAATTATCTCATCAGTTGGCCTTCCCACATTATCACTCTATATCTCCCTCAACTTGCTTCCTATTTATTCACAGTACTTTTATCATCACATTACAATAATCTATGTATTTGTTTACTATTTGTCTCTTCCTATCAGGATGAGAGCAAGGATTCTGGTTTTCTTTACTGCTCAATGCAGAGCATGGAGTAGACACCTAAAATATTTGCTAAACATATTGAATAAATAAACAACACATAACAATGCTTTGTAGTTTATATTTTCATATTTGCTGCTTTAATTAATCCATCCCAAACCCTTATTTATTTTTTTAATTTATTTTAAATTTTTGAAAATAAATTTAGGTGGTATGAGTACATCTTTGTTGTATGGACATACTGTGTAGTGGTAAAATGTGGACTTTTAGTGTAACCATCACTGGAATAGTGTACATTGTACCCATTAGGTAATTTCTCATCCATCACCCTGCTTCCAAGCTCTTACCCTTCCAAATCTTTGGTGTTATTATTCCACTCTCTTTGTCCATTTGTACACATTATTTAGCTCCCGCTTGTAAGTGAGGACATGAGATATTTCACTTTCTGCCAACGCTTATTTGTTATTCTCATCTTCTCAATGAGAAATCCAAGGTTTTTTTTGTTTGTTTGTTTGTTTTTAAACAAAGGAAAGAACAATCACCTTTTTTTTTTCTTTAAGCCCTTGTGTTGCTATTTGGAGAATTAGGCAATAGAAAGAGAAGGGTCACTGCCTGGGACAGGCCAAAATGGTATTGACCTTGGTAGGGTTTCTATATCCCAGGGATTTGTTTTCAACATTAGGATCAAACATTTTATGTTAAAATAAGTATAGGTAATGTTATTCTGGGGAAATAACTAATCCGATTCATAAAAGTCGGAGGTATAAGAACAATAATTCCAATGAATTAATTGATGATGAGAAACAATGCTATTTAGTAGACCAACTACTTCTGGTCACTGATCATTATATTCTTTCCCTGCAGACAAGACTTTATAGAAGCAAAATTATAATTAGAAAGTTGCTTGGTAAGCATGAAAACAAAGGAAGGAGGGCTAAATGATTTCAATAACTGTGTCATAAACCTATAATAGTTAATAATAATAGCCAACTGTATTGAGCTCTTACTACATGCCAGCCATTTCGCAAATTACATGATTTACATTTATATATGATAAAAGTATTTGAGGATGATGATGTAAAGATCAAGGAGTTTAAGTGACTGTATAAATCACACAGCTGATAGGTGATACAGCCAGGATTCAGCCAGAGGTCATTTTGAATCTAAGACTCATGTGCTTTACACTCTCTTACCCAAGGGTGATGCCTCCTCCTCTAGAGGGTGTAATTGGAGGAGAGAGTACCTCTCTCTTGAACAGTGATATAATCATCCTGTCAAAATATCTTTACGCTTTCTGTGTAAAGTGTGTAAAGGTACAGATCTTTCTGTCTGATTCTCTTTCCCATGCTTCCACTGGTGATGTGCACTCTCCTTCTGACAGAAATACCCTTTATTTGACAATATTAAATATCCATAATTGGGTTACAGTAACGTCTGAGAGTCATTCTATCTCTCTAAGTCAGGTATCTGCATTCTGATACCAAACTTAGGTGCATCTTTGAATTCCTCTTTTGTAGTTTAATTTCTAGAGCATAGTATTTGTTCCTCATTCTCAAGTTCTTCAGTTATACTACCTCCTGTGCTGCTTAATCGTGAATGTACTTCAGAAATTCTCAACCCTGGCTGCACAGTAGAAGCATCTTGGGAGGTTAAAAAATATTGTTATGAGGCCTAACAATAGCCAATTAAGCGAGAATGCTAGAGTGGGAATGGACTCTATACTAAAAAATATTGTTATGAGGCCTAACAACGGACCAATTAAGTGAGAATGCGAGAGTAGGAATGGACTCTATACTAAAAAAAATCTCTTTAAGTGGTTTAAAAAGTAGAACAAGCTTACTCTACTATATATTATCTTAATATCGATACATAATTAGGACATTCTCTAAACTTATTAATTAATTTAGTTGGTGGTAATAGTGTGCTCACAATATACAGTTAAGTTACCTATACTTGTGAAGTTAAATTTCCTTAATTTCCTTCTTAATTTTAATAAAACTCTTTACTATTAATATTTTTAGAGATGGGATATTGCTCTGTCACCCAGGATGGAATGCAATGGCACAATCATAGCTCGCTGCTACCTTGAACTCCTGGGCTCAAGCAATCCAATCCCCTTGTCTCAGCCTTCTGAATAACTAGAACTACCAGCATGTGCCACCATGTCTGGCTATTTTTTTTTTTTTTGCTAGACAATGGGGTCTCACTATGTTGCCTAGGCTAGTCTTGAACTAAAACTCTTAATATAGATTTTTAAATGTGACTTTGTGCAACCAATATAGAGAACTATTGGGTCTTTGTATGGACAAATGAGGTCCATTTTTCTGGGGCATGAATTCTGCTCAAATATGTAGAAGAAAATACTATTTTTATTAGGACAAATTCAAAAATCTATGTTATAGATTTTTCACTCAAAATGGTCATAAATTTTAAAGATTAATTCCTAAGACTTTAAATAAATTCCTTGCTTGTGTTGGCTTTTTAACTGACCATACCTATTCTCTCTTTGGAAATTCCACAGTAAAGTAACAGTAGTGGAAGGTTTGGGAAGCAGTACCAAAATTAACATCATTCATTGTAGACAGCATAGTCATGAAACAAAGACAAGTTTTCATATTTAATGGGAAAAACAAAAATGGAAAATGATTTAATGAAAAATAGGGACCTTATATCAATATTCACTTAGCAAGTAAATCACTCAAGAAACATATATACCAGGACATCTTAGCCTCTGGTGATATACAGATCAATTGAATTGCAGAAGCTTGCAGGGTAGTAATATGTATTAGGCCATTCTTGCATTACTATAAAAAAATACATGAGACCGGGTAATCTATAAAGAAAATAGGTTTAGTTAGCTCACAGTTCTGCAGGCTGTACAGAAAGCAGGATGTTGGCATCTGCTCAGCTTCTGGGGAGGCCTCAGGAAACTTACAATCATGGTGAAGGGTAAAGGGGCAACAGGCATATCACATAGAGCAGGAGCAAGAGAGCCAAGGGGAAGATGCCATACACTTTAAAACAACCAGATCTTGAAAGAGCTCACTATGGTGAGAACAGTACCATGTGGATATTGCTAACTTATTCACGAGAACTCTGCTCCCATGATCCAATTAACTCCCACCAAGCCCCACTTCCAACAATGGGGATTACATTTCAACATGAGTTTTGGGTGGGAACATACATCCAAAGTATATTATAGAAGGAACAGTCATATAAATGTAATTATAATGCAATGTGGTCAATGCTGGAAAACAAGGATGTAAAGTGTGCAAGTGGAGTACAGAGCACTAACCTTGATAATTTTGAAAATTAAGAGTGGGGACTAAAATCTGGCAGAGATGATAATATATGTTTGTATAGTACTTTATGGTTTCAATGCATTTTCGCATGAATTTTTTGCTTGATGGTCCCCAGGCACTTTGAGGGAGAGCAGATTACTTCTAACAAATTAGGAAAAGTTAGAGATTTGCCCTGTGTCACTTCACTAAGTCCATGCTCTGGTCTTCTATTTTCAAATCCATTATATCATCTTCCATTTATGCTATTTAAATATGACATCACTGGTGTTAGAAAATAGGTGGCACTTAATGTTGTTTATCTTCCTTTTTAAAAAAGAACAAATGTTAAATTTATTTGGATAGGAACAAAATCTTTTACTTTTTAACACTTTTCATAATACCAGCATGATGCTTATAATAAAGTGACAAAATTTCTGCTTGACTAATAGATGAAATGATTTTGTTAGTATTGAATACTGATGAAAAAACCTCTGCCAATCGATGCTTAATCTGTCTGATGCATAGAGTTTATCTTTCTTTCGAAATATTTAAGGAGTCTTTTTCATGGTTAAAGGTTAAAGGCTGTCTCATTGGTTTCCTTAAAAATATGTTTTTCAACTTGCACTCTGTGTGTTATTATAACAAATAAAAACATTCTTAAAAGCCCTGGGTAAGCTTTTTCCTTTAGATAAGTGCTATGCTACTAGAACATATGACATCATATTTGGCTTAGATGTTTGGAAATGAAATGGTAGAAAAGATGACAAGTTCTAGTAGCCACGTTATAATAGGGAATAAAATTTAAAATGACTGACAAAATAAAGTTTGAGAAAACTTACTATTTTTAAAATTGTACATATATCATGACAGTTTTGGGGCTAATCTCTGGAACCAGCACAAGGATGAATGAGGTAATATTTGCACATGCTGTGGATAAGATAACTAGAGTAGGGGAAAGTCCATTTCCAGGCTAATGTACAACTAAGATAATACACTTGATGGCTGGAAACTGCTGTGTGGTTAGGATAATATAGGTTAAAAAAAGATGCTGATGGAATGGTGAGCAGTTACCCTGGATCTGAAGCTTTCTGAATGGAGGCATGAAAAGAGGAGGCAGGGAAAGAAGTAGGTGGGAACACACCAAGAGAAATATATGGGAAGCAAGAAAATGCGGAGTAAACTACCAAACTCCCTTACAGAAATGACACAGTAAGGGTTGGCAATTAAAACTTCAATGAAAAGTGAAATCTGATGATAAACCTAGCTTAATGCTGTTCATGTGTACATTAGGGTATGAGGGGAGATTGTAACACTGATTCCCATTCTTTACTACCCAGATGTTATTACCATCAGAGAAATGTTCAGAGGTCTTATTTAGATCCACTTTGGTTTATTCTGTGGCTTTGAGGAAGGGGAAAGAAAGCATTGTGAGGGACGTGTTGACTGAAATGGGCCATTAATTTCATGTCTCTTTAGTAGAAAGCACTTTTAAAGTGTGCCAAGGCATTTTAAGTGTTTTAACAACATGCTTTTGTGACAATAGAGGAGCAAGGGTATTTTTTCATGGTATCAATAAAAATATCACGGTAATTTACAGGGTTGAACTGAACACTAAATTGGCTCACAACGAAGTTTTTTCAATGTAAACAGAGATAGCAGCAACCTTTATTTTGTTCCTGAGCCATTGAGATGAGAATAAACTTAATTTCTGTTTGTCTCCATGATCTGAAATCTTGTTTGCCAGGGGGCTTGAGTTTTATGGAGGGTCCCCATTTTTGGAACTCCCTTTTCTCTACCCAACAGATCCCAGATTTACAAGCTTTGAGGACTTAGAAGGAAAGAAAAAAGGCATATTTGTTTCTTTCTTAACTGGTGTAGGTTTCCAGATGGTATTAGATGCTATTATTGGCTGAGAAGAAACACTTGTTTGTGTCTTAGTCTTGTACTTGGGTCTGCAAACTTGGCAAATGGCTCACTTTGAATATCTAAACAAATAAACAAAGCATTTTCAGAATTTGCTGACACCCAGTATCCTATCCTTCTCAAATGTTGCCAGATGCAAACACCAAAGGCCAATTTCTTTAGTTTCTGCTGTGCTCAGAATTTCTTTAGAGAATTACACTGGTGAGAATCTTATATCTGGGTCTTTACATTAATGTGTGTGGATACATGATTCCATGGCTGTTTACTGATGAGTTAAGTTGCATCTGGCAACAAGATAGAAGCTTGTGAGTCATGCCTGATGGAACACTTTCAAATTAATGTCACATTATGCATGTTTCTACTGTTCAAGATATGGCAGCAGTTACTCTGGGATGCAAAGATATTGAAGACCAAGTTTCTGACCCTAAAGTATCCATAACATTATAGAGATACTGATGAATACATATACCACATTTCAAATTTGATGCTCTAGGGGAAAAGTGAAGGAGATAATAAATAGGCTCAGTGGACAGAAACAAACATGAGCTCTGCAGTCCAGGTAGACATGGACTCAAATTCTGACTCTGCTACTTCCTTACTTAGACACATTCTTTACCTTTTTATTTCATTATCTGAGAAGTGGGAAAATTTGTAGTCATTTCACAGGGATGTTTTGAAGACTAAATAGGATACCACATAAAAAATGCCAAGCGCTGTGCCTAATATATAAAAAGTGTTCAGCAAACGTTGGTTCCTTCCCCCAGAAAGGCAGTAAAGGACCCATAGCGGAGGGAATAAGGGAATGTTCTGCAAGTAAGTGGCCTTTGAGTGGAGTATTGAAGGATGCACAGAATTTCACACTAATGATTTGAAGGACACTGTAGAGAAAGACAGAGCAGCAAAGGCTTAAGGAAAGAAGCTTGCTTGGGGGAATAACATGCAGTTCAATTTGACTAACTAATAGGATACAAGCAAGAGAGTTTTGTGTAGGGATGGGCTATATAAGCCTTGTAGGGCCTCCAAATAAAATGTGAGGGATTATAAAATTCTGTGACCAAAAAGTGTCAGTGGGATATGTAGTGGGCACGATACATTGTCCCAAAGAAACATTGATCTGGCGACAGTATATTCACTGGATTACAGTGGGGAGCGACAAAAGCTAGGGAACGATTTTAGAGTGGTTGAGAAGTATTGAAGATTTAAACTGGTGTGGCAGGAGGAAAGGGAGGAAGAGGACATGAAGGTGTGAGATGAGCAAAAAGGAAACCGGAATTTCTCCTTTGGTATTTGCCCATACTGCACTCTCTTAACTCCCTACATGAATGCTTGTTCTTATCACACTAGAGGAAATTTTGTTTGTTTTCAGGATCACCTCTTCTACTGGTCTAAGAATTCACTGAGGACTATATTTTGTTCATCTTGGTATTTCTAGACTCTATAGCAGAGCCTGAGAACATAGTCCTTGAAAAGAGTTTGTTTTTTATTTTTAAATATATTTTATTTTAAAATTTTAAAAATTTTTAATTTTTGTAGGTACATGAGGTGTTATGATACAGGCATGCAATGTGAAATAAACACACCAAGAAGAATGGGGGTATACACCCCCTCAATCATTTATCCATTGAGTTGCAAATGATCCAATTATACTCTTCAAGTTATTTAAAAATGTACAGTTATTACTGACTAAACAGGCAAAAACAAATGCTGGCAAGGATGGTGGTGAAACGAGTTTATGTAATGCAAGAATAAATGTGGAATATGTATAAAAACATATAGAATGGTAAGAGGAAAAAAGAAAAGAGAGAGAAAGGTAAGTGAAATGGGGAAGGAAGTAAGGAGAAAGATGAGAGGGCTGTTTTGGAACAGCTTGAGTTCATTCACAACCAGGGATGTGGAATTGTAGCCATTTAAAAAATTAGATTAATACTTCCCTTACCGGGGGGGGGGGGGGGGGGGGGGGGGGGGGGGGGGGGGGGGGGGGGGGGGGGGGGGGGGGGGTTTTTTTCTTTTACCCTGAAGCCGTCACCCCATGCTCTGCCCTTACTAAATAATACTTGATGAAGATGGTGATGATGTGTCCTCTTCATGCTAATCCAGGCAGTTCTCAGTTTATGAATGGATTGGGTTCCAAAAGTCTGTTGTAAGTCAGTTGTTTGGCTATTGGAATGTATTTTTCCTTTGAGACAATGTAACACTCAGTGGTTAAATTCTCCAACTACTTCACAAAAGGTTATTTAATCCATGACATGTTGGAATTATAGTGCTAATGTACTGCAGAATAGTAATTCCTTATAGGCATATTATGTACTGCTTGATGGTTTACAAAGTGGTTTTGCATACATTTTGAAAAATGGAACATCTTTACATAATATTTTTTCCCATGGAAAAAATGTGCTCTAAATTTTAAAAGCAGAGGCCAGTTACATATCCTCCACCCACTGTGGTCTCAGTGAAAAGACTTGGCTTCCAAAGAGAGGCTCCCACACTGTCCTCTCCAGAAGCCTCACTCCAAGGGAGATCCTAAGATGACAGCAGGGAGGTAGGATGGGTGTGTGTCAGTGCAGGAGGACTTTGCGGTGAGTTGAACCATCACTGGGTTTGTAGTCAGTAGAGTGAGTTTGAATCTAGATTCTGCCACTTACCAGCTGGTAACCTATGTGAGTGTTAAGTTTCCACTTACTCAGAGTGAGGATACTGATATTTTCCTGATGGGGTTTGGTGACGTTCAAGATGAGAGGATGTGTAAGGAGCATATGGCATACTACACTCATAATGGATGCTCAAAAATGTTTTCTTTATCTTCTCCACCTGCCCACCACCAAACCCTAATGAGGAGTGGGTAGACAGAGTTCCTGCAGTGATCAGTTTGCTGATGGGCAGGTCAAGAGTTTGGGAATCAGGGAGAGCCTAGGTGGAAGATGCTTCCATGGTAAGAAACCAGTTCCCAGAGTGGGAGTAGTGAGGGCTCAGTAGTGCTGATTCTCCTGGATAACAGCGGCAGCTGCAGCATCCATTTATGCATCAACATTGTGGGGAGCTCAATCAGAAAGAGAACCAGAATGAGATTGTGTACTGGCATTGTACCCAAATCTCAGCTGCTTAGCACTGTAGAGGTATAGTGCTTGCTCACACTCATGTGAAGCAAGGAGCTTTCTTGCTTTCTTTTAAAGGTGTTTGGGTGATGAAGATTTTTTTCATTATGTGGCTCTGACTGGCTTCACCACTTGGCATCAAGCTGGTGGAAGAGGAAAGAAAAAGTATGATTATAGGATTGTGTGTGGGAGATTTTAATGGGTCAAACCTAGAAGGGGCTCATATCGCTTCTACTCATAGATTATTGGCTAGTGTCATGCAACCATATCAAATTGCAAAGGATTAGAGAGTATAGTCTTGTTGCTTTCCTAGGAGGAAGAAGAAATTGTTTTGGTGGTCAGCTAGCAGTCTTTGCCATGGATGGGAGTAGAGATGCTAAGAAGTTGCTTGTTGTTACAAGTTGTTTGCAAGTGAGTAATTATAAGTTAAAAAACCATCCTGACCATGATTTAAGATAAACAAGTCAAGCTAAATGAATATTAGAATATTCAAAATAAGATAGGGCCTGAGCGTTTTGGGATAAACCTTGACATATACCCCAGTTCTTCTCTGGCAGAAATGAAAGAGATGAAATGGACTAATACTAAACAGTTTTCAAAGAAGATTAAAACATAATGATTCTTTAAAGTTCCTCCACCAAGAAAATGTTTTAAAAATGCCAAATTTAATGATATAAATTACCTTCAGCTACTTTAACATACTGGTGCTGTCTGAAGACATAACTGGTCACTTTTTTATGATGTTCCTTTCTTTCTTTGCTTTAACAAATTTACTCAGGGTCTGGATGTTTGAGTCATACCCTTAGCTAAAGTTGATTAAGACAGTTGTCGTCATTCCAACCTTCCCTGATTGACCTCAGAAAGGGTCCTATTTTATAGAAGTAGCATGGATTTTGGAGTTTAATCACTTGAAAATGTCAAAGGTCCTCTAAGGCTCTACTACTTTCCAGATGATAGAGATAAGAAAATACATAAGACATGGGATCATCCCCCAAGAAGCTTACGGTCTAGTGATGGAGACAGGAATATAAATAAGTAATGGCATGGTGGGATGAGGGCAGCATTGGCCGCATTGGCATCTTGGATTAGAGAGAACTGAGAGTGGAGGGTGAGAGTAGATGGGACAAGTGAGGAGGCTGGTTAGGAACCAAGGGTAGGCAGGAGCCACAACACAACAGATCTTTTAAACCATGTTAAGGGGCTTGGCTGTTATCATATAGATGACTTCTACAGGAGCTAATTTCATTCTGGTGCACAAGCCCTGGAAGCTCAGAGATATATTATCCACTGACTCAAGAATCATGCTAATTTATTTGTATAAATGGCTTTCCAAAACATCTCTGTGTGGTCTTACTCTATTGAATTATTTCAGCACAATTTGTTTAGAATTCTGATATGTGCATGTGTGATGTTTTCTAGGGAGTACAAACATTTTTCAGATTAGTATCATGGAAGTCCTCTATATATCAGAGGCAATAAAACAAAGTTGCAAATTATGTTTGCTGTGTCCTTTAGGCTTGTAAAATTATTTATTTTTTTCCTAGAGAAAAAGTTGCTCAAAATCAACTTAAAGTAAAATCTAAGTGCATCATTGAAAGTGTGGGGGTATTCCATGTTGTAGTGATTTAAATATTTTTTTTAGTGAACAACATTTAAAAAGCAGTCACTTTACTTATTCCAAGAAAGCAGGGAATGAGACTATAGAGGAAGGGTAAATAACTATCTGTACCATATAACCCAAGACATTTCAGTTACTCCTTAAATGTGGGATTATTTGGAACATTTCTCAATTTGTGAAGCTCTGGCCATTAGAGTGGTTCTCAACCATGGCTGCTTATTAGAATTGCCTGGAAAACTTTAAAGTGTTCTGATGCCCAGGCCATATGCCAGACCAATTAAATCAGAAATCTCCACAGATGGGATCCAGGCATAAACATTTTTTAAAGCTTCCCAAGCAATTCCAATTCAAAACCCAGTTTGAGAAGTACTAGTCTATTAGGTAGCATTACCTGGTGCATGGAAACAGCAAGTTCCGATTAATCAGCTCAATTCATTTAAATCACATGCCAGACACTGTGCTTGGTCCTGGGGCTAAGACACAGGTCCTGCCTTCAAGTATATCACTCTAAAAGAGGGGCTGAGCCTAGTGGGGTTTGAGAAAGGGGAGATAGTGAGGGCAACAATGGTTTGGGCGAGTTTCCTGCAACAAGAAGTATAGACTGAGTGTGGAACTTGGTTCAAATGTATGTCAGTTAAAGGAGGAGGAGGGACAGCATGGTAAATATTTGGAATATTTGGTAAAAGTCATGTTCTGTAGTTAGAGAAATTGATCCGTAAGTCTAGAAGGATTCACTGGAGGAAATATCTGATGTTTGGCGGGATTAGAAGCCAGAAGAATTGGTTTCCATGCTTATGTATAGTAGACCATTACTGTTGTCTGTCTTCTCCAGCCTCTACCAAGGACTTTTTTTTTTTTCCAAGGTAAATCAAGGGGCCTTTTTTCATAAAATTTCTTAAAAACAACATGTACTTCTAGATATAACTTATACAATATATTTTGTTTAAAATATGTGGTTACAAAAAATAATACCAACTTGAAAAAAACAGAATACTTTAGTTTGAAATGTTTAGAGCTAAAGAGCTCTAGCCAGGCAGCAGGACAAAGTTTTATAAGCCAGTGGTGACATTTCCATGGTGTTATAATCTGTAATATTACAAAGATATTAAGATACGTTGACTGATATCTGATAAATAACCAATGAACCATTACTAATTATTTCTTTTTTTTTTTTTTTTTTTTTTTTTTTTTTTTTTTTTGAGACGGAGTCTCGCTCTGTCGCCCAGGCTGGAGTGCAGTGGCGCGATCTCGGCTCACTGCAAGCTCCGCCTCCCGGGTTCACGCCATTCTCCTGCCTCAGCCTCCCGAGTAGCTGGGACTACAGGCGCCCACAACCGCGCCCGGCTAATTTTTTGTATTTTTAGTAGAGACGGGGTTTCACCGTGGTCTCGATCTCCTGACCTTGTGATCCGCCCGCTTCGGCCTCCCAAAGTGCTGGGATTACAGGCGTGAGCCACCGCGCCCGGCTAATTATTTCTTTATTTTACATTTCTTTCATGGACTGGACTACTCTAGACCTTTCCCAGATAAAGATCTGTAATTGTGGTGTCTCTCATTTCTTTTTTGTTGTTGTTGTTGAGACGGAGTCTTGCTCTGTTGCCCAGGCTGGAGTGCAGTGGTGTGATCTCGGCTCACTGTAATCTCTGCCTCCCGGGTTTAAGCAATTCTCCTGCCTCAGCCTCCCGAGTAGTTGGGATCACAGCCGTGCACCACCACGCCCAACTAATATTTTTTATGGTATTTTTAGTAGAGACAGGGTTTCACCATGTTGGACAGGCTGGTCTCGAACTCCTGACCTTAGGTGATCCACCCATCTCAGCCTCCTAGAGTTCTGGGATTACAGGTGTGAGCCACTGCACCCGGACATGATGTCTCTTTATCCGATGGTTAAATGTCTTGAGAAGAGCATGAGTGCTGAATCCCAGCTCTGCTCAGTATCTTGACATGAGTTTCCTTGTCTGTGAAATGGTGATAGTAAATATTTGATTGAAAGGCTAGAGTATTGGGAGGGTTAATTCTAACAAATGAGAAAGAGCCATATGTGGGCTTTTATACTTATTAAATAAATGCTTAATAAGTGTATGAGTAGTGGGGACATGTGTCATTATTCATTCTCTAAACTACATACAGATTATCTACTTAATGTTTTGTGTTGATTCTCCTAAATGAACTTTTCTCACGTACTTTTCCCATGATCTGGAAGAAGCCATGGTAATGCCCAATAAAATGGAAATGACAGATTCATATATAGTTTCTACAGTGTTGATGGGGGCTGGGGAGTGGTTTCTTTGTATAAATGAACAAAAGCTAAATTAGAAAAGAATTTCACAGTAATTTAACAAAAATTTTACATGTCTCACAACAAATTAAAACAAAATAATTTATATTAAAACTTATAGAACATAACAGGATTCTCAAATATTGTCATGACTAACATAAGATCCAAAGTTCACTTTTATAATTTAATGTTTTAAACAACAAAATCCACTTATCTTGATCATGCATAGATTAGTTCAAAATAATGGAAAAAGGCAAATATTTCTAGATACTAGGGATACCAGGTAAACTTAATTTGTGTGTAAATTCTCTGTGATTTAGTTCACACTATAACACACTTCTCAACATGATGCTGGTGTTTTAAATTAAAACATCAAGTCCGTTTATACATCTGGCCTTACTTGGTGGTTTTCTAACTTGCCAATGTTACAACTTAAATGTACTTATATTAATCATAGTTCAAAATAGCCACATCATTAAATAATCATTTTTGAAAAATATACGTTCTTAGAAATGGTACATACACCCGCTTCAGTTTTTGTTGTCAAATCATGGACATGGTGGGGGTGGGGAGGAAAAGAATGCCAAATCTGCATTTCAGTCCTTCAACTCACTTCCAGAGTAGTTTCATGTGAGTCTCCATCTCCTTGCCAAAGGGAAGGTGGAGATGCACGCAGTCACATTTTCATACTCTCCTGCCAGCTGCAAACCTCATCACAGTCCCTGTGAAGTACATTTCCACAGATCAGGTTTCTGCCAGGGAAGACTTTAACAATCTCCTACTCCACTTTCAACCAACAACAATTAGTATTAGCAAATGGTTCAGGCCACTGCCTGGGATTACATATGATTTCCATTCAAAAAAGACAAACTTTTACTCAAACCAGACCCACGTGCTGAACACTTGAGCTCCCCTCTTAGATATAATGAAGTTGAGACAGTTTCTATCTTTCATTTAAATAAAAAATCACTCTCACATTTGAAATCAAGTTGGCTGTTTTCCCTCAGCTGGGTTAGCCATCTGGGAAGGGGGACTTTTGGAGTACTTATGTTCAGGCCAGGAGTGTAGGGAAAAAAAAAATCATTATCCTTTTGTCCTTTTGTGCCTTACTCTTTTAATGTGGTTAAACTTTTTTAGAAAAATGTTTCCACAGCAGTTTTTTTTTTTCTTTCTTTCAGATAGCACATATGGAAAATACATTACATTCTTAATACATTTTACAGTCAAAATTTGCTTTTTCAGAGCATGGACCAGCAAAACACATACCTGATTGAGGTCACTACAGCTCATTGTAAAAGCAATGAAGATTCAAAGGATTTATTCTCTTGATGTACTACATACCTGTGGTTCTTTTAATATTACTATGTTATTTTTAGTATGAGGCATTCTTCAGGGTAAGGTAAGGTCAGTTTCCTTTTCATGTATTTCAAAGGTTAATAATTGCCTCAAATAGAGGCTCTACAGCCTTACCATGTTCAGGAATTTTACTGTTCTTCTCAGTTAAGTTCTTAGAAAATCGGTCTCGATGACTAATATCTATCCAGTCACTCTTGTGGCTGTTTTCTTCATAGATAGAGGTTAATTATATCAAGCAGTAAAGAAATCTGTTCAGAACAACCATCTCATACTAATTATTCTTTCTATTACGTTCCTTTTGACTTCTGAAATTCATAGATAATTCAGTTATAAGTTCATGAAATTGAAAGTAGCTGCAAAGATCATTCCTGTTTTATAGATAAGGCAATAAGATTTCAGAAAAATAAGGTGATTTTGTTTTTTTGATCCCACCTAGGTCAGACAGAGTGGAGAGGATGCTAGAATCTAAATGTACTTTCTGCCTGTTAGAACTGTATTCACTTTTCCATGTTATAATACAGGTGTATTGCACCTTTGGGTAAGTTTTGTTTAATGATAGTGATAATTTGTAGAAAACCGTGTATTTTCATAAAATGTTCATTATGAAACTGCATGAATCCCAATTAGGAACCTGTTGTTCATTTAGGCATAGCTTACCTTTTCTAAGTAATTGAACAAATAAATTTGCAAAGTACTATGCATAAATATTAATATTAATATGCACTATGCATAACATATATTAATACTTATGCATAGTGCTTTAGAGTCATGAGAAATGTTTTTTGCTTATTTTGTACATGTGTTCCAAAGACAATACCCTGAATATATGTGAACATTTTAATATTATATTAGATTTCAAACTCAATCAATGTGATATTAATTTCCTCAAGAAGAAAGGAAAGAAAATCAAAGGTGAAGTTGATGGCATGGAAACCTATATAATGGCTTTGTAATATATCAATTTGGCTAGGCTGAGCTAAATTTCCCAGAATCCCCTTTCTTCCATAGTGTGGGCCATAGGGCAGATTCTTGGGAGTTGCGGAAGGTGGAATGGAAGCAGCAGCTGCTTAGTGGCTCACACGTAGGATTGCTCATCTACTGTCTCATCTTCTTGGCACGAAGCAGCAGTTGGGCCTGCAAGGACTCTGTCTTCTCCTTGATCCTCCTTTGGCCTTTCAGACTCCTTTTTCTCTGCCTCTCTCTTTTTTGTGAGTCAGTGTCTTGCTCTGTCACCCAGTTTGGAATGCAGTGGTGTAATCTTAGATCACTGCAATCTCAAACTCCTGTCTCAAGCAATCTTCCTGTCTTGGTCTCCCAAAGTGCTGGGATTTCAGGAGTGAGCCACCCTTTTCCAACTCATTGGTCTGATGTGTGTGTTTAGGTTCGTGATGAAGGGCTCTGGTTTCTGTAGGAAACTTGTATTAGTTTATTACTGCTGCTGTAACAAATTACCACAAACATGGTGGCTTAAAACTACTTATTACCTCACAATCCTGCAGGTTAGACGTTTGATGGACACCTCGCTGGGATAAAATCAAGATGTCTGCAGGACTACCTTCATTTTTAGAGGCTTTCTAGAGCTGAATCCATTTCTTTGCTTTTTCCAGCTTGTAGAAGCTGCCCACATTCTTTGGCTCATGGTTCTCTTCCTCTATCTTCAAAACCTGCAACAGCTGGTCAAGTCTTTCTTGCACTTCATTGCTCTGACACTGACTTTTTTTTCCTCCCTCTTCCTCTTTTAAGGAGCCATGTAATTACATTGGTGCTACCCAGATAACCCAGGATAGGCTCCCTATCTTAAGGTCAGCTGATGAGCAACCTCAATTTCATCTGAAACCCTAACTCCCCTCTGCTACATAAAGAATATATTCACTGGTTCTAGGGATTAGGTTGTGAATACCTTTAGGGGGCCCTTATTCTGCCTACCACAATATCCTTATTATCAGGTGAGAGGCAACAAGAACTGACATGGGTTTCAGTCATCTTTGTGGAGTTCTAGCTAGTGTTTGTGGGCTCCAGTTTGTTCTTGTTCTTTTTTACTTTATATCCATCTCCCCTTCCTGACTACCTATCCTGTGGACTTCAAGATCCAGCATCAGATGCAGAGACAACGGCTTTTCAAAGACTGCTTAGTTGGCTCCCAGAGTTGCTTAAGTCTGATTCCCTCTCTATATTCATCTACCTATGCATCCATCTGTATCTATCTATCTGTCTGTCTATCTATCTATCTATCTATTTATCTATCTATCTATCTATCTATCTATCTATCTATCTATCTATCTCTATCTACATATAATCTATCGATCGATCCCTAGATGTTTTACCTTTCTGGTTGAACCCTGACTGATACGGTATACAATTCAACCTTAGGTAGCTGTAGGGGTAAGGAAAATACACTAAAGTCATCATGGGGTTAGAGCTAGAGTCATGCAAGGTTTGTGTTTGGAATCATTTTAGCTGTAGTGACTATCTCTCCTTTTTCCTCTCTTGTTACTTCTGTTCATGTAGCATCGGCTGAAACTAGTCACATGGTTGTGCCTAATTTTGAGAAGGCAGGAAGTGTGAGAAGTATTATCCTTTGTATTTGTGGATATAAAGGAGAATCTAATAGTGATGAATTGTAGTAATGTCTACCACAAGAAAGATAGAGAGAAATATGTGAAAAAGAAGAAAATGAGTGTCAAAGGCTGAAAGACAAAAGGATAGTCAAAAAAGATGAGCTCTGCTTGGTTTTCTCCTCTTTTAGTCCCACCAAGAGGCAAGCTGCCAAGTCACCATCTTTCATTTAATCCTTTGTTTGTCCTGATGGGGAAAATAACTTTGTATTAGTAAAGACTGTGATGGCAGAATTATTGCTGTCAAAGGTGGAAAAAGGTCAGTTGTGGGGAAATTTTCATGTAAACATTTTAACCATTTTCTTCTTTAAAGAAATATGCAATTCAGATATGCAATATGAAATTGCAATATGGTTGCAATATGAAAAATATCAGGGATATTATGAGATTAAACACTTTAAACAGAAAGTATTTATATTACTCAAGGCAAATAATACATTCCTTTAAGTCAACAGATAATCATGGGAAATAAATCTGAACAACTTGGAGTGTGGGAGAAATTACCAATTCTTTCATGAAGCAATAAAATTCCTCATGAAAGAGGTGGGATTTAAGGTTCTTTTGTAATGAATTAAGAAAAAAATGTTTTGGCAGGAGCCTCTTTTTCTCTAATGTATTGCAAATCTACTAGAAAAATCTAGATTCTTTTTTCTGTTCCTCATTTTCTTCCCTTCTGTCTAAGTGGAATGTAGTGACAGTTATGCAAGGGCAATCAAATCATGTAGGTAGTTATGAAAATAGAGTAGTGTGTGTATAGTCACAAAATTCCTATATATAATTGGTATAGACAAGTCTTCCTTATATGACTCTTGCAGAAAAACATTGATAGTTACTTAGAATTGCCTGGAAATTTGACAGTCCGGGAATAATTTGAAATTTGGTGGATGCCCAACCTTCACATAGTAGAAAACGCATGTCTAATTTATCTTCTGTCTAACTTCATTCAAAACCTCTGCATTTGTTGATCAGCTGGCATGCTGATGCAGTTGCCAGAAGAACACCACTCCCTCCAAGAGCACTTATTTAACCACCCACATCCTGGCTGGTGGCCCACTGGCACACTCGCTCCTCTTTGTGAATCAGGAGCAGAGGGTAAACTCAATCTGCTACACACACACAATGGCACATTCTTGGAGCGTGGCTGTCTAGACCATTTCCTTCACATAGCGGCTCAAGGGTCTTTTTATGGAGCGATTACTGGAACATTAAATTGCGAGTAGTGGCTTCTTCAACAGATTCCTTACCCAGTTCCGACAGGGGTGTTTTAAGTGGTCTTCTTCCACAGATTAGTATGGTCATTAATGTGCCTATTCACATTAGCTTTAAAGTGAGTTTCTTGCAGCTGAAGCTCTTTACCTCTCACCTGTTCTCTCTCTAGAAATGAAAAGGATTTAGTCCCCACTCCTTCTTGTAATTTGTTGTTGTCTTTGTTAGTTTTCTATACTGGGGCATTCATTTTGGGGGAAAAATAAGAGTATTTAAACCAAGCCCCAGACACCTAGATGCTTCAGCTAGTATCTGTGAGTTTTGAATTAGTGTGAGGAAGTCCAATTATTTGAAAGGAGTTAATGACTCTGAACTCCTGAAATAATGTTCATGATTCCAAACTTGTTAGCCAAGCGACTTCATTTCCTTATGGCTCATTTCTCTTTGAAAGAAAGAAAGAGAAAAAGAGAAAGAAAGAAGGAAAGAAAGGAAGGAAGGAAGAAAGAGAAAATGGTGTTCAATAAATAACAATAGCAAAACATGCTCATGTAGTTCCAGCTACTTGGGAGGCCAAGGCAGAAGGGTCGTTTGAGCCCAAGAGTTCAAGGCCAGTCTGGTCAACATAGTGAGATTCTTTCCCTAAAATAAATAAAATTAAGAAAAAGGAGTAAGTATAAAGTGATCAGAACTGGATAGGAAGAAACATAAACTATGCATATGTTAAATAAAATTTTAAGATAATATATATTTTTTGGAGCTTGAAACTATCGCTCACTTTATGTTTGTTTTGGGAAAACCTACCTTCTAGTATGATAAAAATGTCATCCTACTTATTCTTCTATTGCTTTTATGATTTCTTTTGTTTAGATTGTTGATCAGCTATAGTTTGTTTTTGTATATGTCTTAAAATAGGCATTATGTTTAACTATCTCAATATTTTACATGTAATCCTTTTCTAATTAATTTAGTAGGTACCTTTACCAAATTTGAGATTACCACAAACACCTGAATCTGTTTCTGGTGCATTGCCTTCGCCAGTACCACAATGTTTTCATTACTGCAGTTTTGTATTGTTCTGATATTTGGGATAGCAAATCAAAAATATTTTGCCTATTCTTTTAGAGATGAGCTTTAGAATCAATGTGTTACATTTATTAAGACATCCCATTTATGTTCTGATTAAGATTATACTGAATTTAGGAGGTATCTGGGACAACTGGAAATTTCATCAACTGAATCTCTCCATGTAAGAGCATGGTATCTTTAGGTATTTCTTTGCATCATTCCATTCTTGCTCAGTTGGTACATAATAGGATTTGAATACATTTAGAAAGAAATGACAACAACAACAAACGAAAGCAAAATCAAAACATCTCCAAGATGCTCGAATGAAGCCAAATCACAAGTTCCTTTTGTGATGTTATTCTAGAAGGGGTCAAATTATTAAAGATATTGGTTTTAAAAATTAAAAAATATAAGATAATTGCTTTGGCCACTTGAATGTATAATCTTAGTCCTCTTGTACCACAGAATATCACTCAATATGTACTGGTATTTGATAGTAAGTGTTGATCATTATTTTCAGGCCTGTCAACCTCACCCCCAGTGTTACACCACCTCTCCTTGTGGTCAGTAGGGGGTGCTCCTGGAGCGACATGCCCTCTTTCAACTTCACTGGATCCTAACAAATTTCAAACCATAGGAAGTATTGGTTTATAAATTATCAACTGCAGTTCTCCCACATTCTAACAGTCTCACATCTGTGGGCATTTTATGTAGAAGACAAGTAATGGGAGAAGGTGAGATCTTCAAAGTGTCTTGTAATCGAAGAAGGTCTGTATTATACAAGCACAGAAGGCAGAAGGGATTATAACAAGTTGTGTTTGGGCTAACGAGTAGAGCCTTTGCATTTTAGGGCCTGTTCCTTTGAGCTCTGGTGCCAGCAGACTGCTTTGCGAGCTGTCAGTTTCCTGATCTTTGTCTTTTAAGGGCAACATTTTAAAAGTGGTGCTTTAAATAGGAGAGACTGTGGAAGGAGAGGGGTCTGGTTGCAGACAATCTTATGGGAAAGGATTTTATTCTATCTACTAGCTTTGGAACAATTTCCCTTATTGTTGATGGTGCTGATGTTCGAAAAAGTGTCATTCTGCACCTCTCCTACCAGTCTGAGCTCAGGGCTTCTTCCTTACGCTCCCAAACCATATAGGGCTTATTTCTATTTTGCAGAGATTACATTTTATAAAATTCTCCTGTGTATTTGTTTATATATGCCTCTAGGTTAAGCAACATGAGAACAGAATTGCGTTGTGTTTGTTTAACATAGGCTTTGGTATGTTGTAGGCAGCCGATAATTATTTGTTCAGTGGAGGAAAGAAGGAAAACCAAGGGAGGAAAAAAGAAAGGAGGAATAAAGAAGGTGTCACAGAGTGGTACATTGATATAACAGGGCAACTTAATTTTTAAACTTATTCAGAATTCCAGAAATGTCTGTAGCATAATTCACACAGAACATTACTGGGCATAACCCAGGACAAAAAATAACAACAAAAACGTATTTGTTTCTAATGAGGTTAGTAGTAATTGTAATAGCAAATATACAATGTAACCATAACCACTTCATTGTGAAGTAAAGACTGTTTGATATTTATGTGAATTCTAAAGTTTAATTGCATAATGCAACTGTGTCCTTAAAAGTATTGAGGTTTTGGAATTTAGTGTTCCATGCACAATTTTATTAAAATCATATATTGTAACTGAAATTCAGATATTGCAAGGTAAACTCGTAATTCCAATGTTAACCTAACAGCTAAGGCTAAATTGGATAAAATAAATGCTATTTGAATAGAACAACTTTTTAAGATGCTCCCATTCAAAACTCTCATGTTTATTAATTTGATAAAAATAGTTACATTATTTTTTCTTTGTAATATTGACTTTCTGTATGTACCTCAATAATCAGTTAAAGCTATGAAAATTGCTTGTCAAAGATTCATATTGACATTAAAACAGTGTATACAATATAGCCAAAACAGAACAATATTTTATTTTTAATGTTTTAAGCAGTTTAGAGAATTTAAAAATAATCAGCATGACCACTGGTTCTTCCCCGTGCACTCTGAGTTAATTTCATTTTGTTGATTTAGTACTAATTAAGAGAATCACTGGGCAATTGAAGGAAGCTGAAGAGGAAACAGGCTTTGGGAGAGTAAGTCACTTCCCTAAGGTTTGTAAGTCTGGGGATGGGTTTATCCTTCCTTCCTTCCTTCCTTCCTTCCTTCCTTCCTTCCTTCCTTCCTTCCTTCCTTCCTTCCTTCCTTCCTTCCTTCCTTCCCTCCCTCCCTTCCTTCCTTCTTTCCTTCCTTCCTCTTTTTCTCTCACCCCCTATCTTTCTCCTTTTCTCTTAAACACTCATTGAACATAGGATTATGATGGCTCTTAAAAATTACCAAGGCCAGGAGCAATGGCTCATGCCTGTAATTCCAGCATTTTGGGAGGCCAAGGTGGGTGGATCGCCTGAGGTCAGGAGTTTGAGACCAGCCTGGCCAACATAGTGAAACCCCAACTCTACTAAAAATGCAAAAACTTAGCTGGGTGTGGTAGAGGGCACCTGTAATCCCAGCTACTCGGGAGGCTGAGGCAAGAGAATCGCTTGAACCCAAGAGGCAGAAGTTGCAGTGAGCCGAGATTGCTCCATTGCACTCTAGCCTGGGCAACAAGAGCAAAATTCTGTCTTAAAAAAAAAAAAAAACAACCAAATATTGGTTCGATATATTGTATTTGACTAATGTGATATGTATTATTTATATTATTTTGATATAATGTATTCAACTCAAACACAAATATAATTGGTTGATATTTTATGTCTAGAATAATGCAATGAATAGAAAATAGGAAGGCAAAATGTATTTTTTATTTTTTATTTTTTTGAGACAGAGTCTCCCTCTGTCATTCAGGCTATAGTGCAGTGGCATGGTCTTGGCTCACTGCAACATCTGTTTCCTGGGTTCAAGTAATTCTCCTCTCTCAGCCTCTCGAGTAGCTGGAAATACAGGCATGTGCCACCATGCTCAACTAATGTTTGTATTTTTAGTAGAGATGAGGTTTCACCATGCTGGCCAGACTGGTCTTGAACTCCTGACCTCTAGTGATCCACCTGCCTCAGCCTCCCAAAGTGCTGGGATTACAGGTGTGAGCCTTTGTGCCCGGCCTGTATTCCTCTTTTAAAACCTCTATTAGATAGTAATTGTTGAATGTCTGCTTTGGAGGTAGAACTTTGTCTGGAGTTAGACTGCCAGGGTTCAAATTCCAGTTGTGTTACTTGGAGTTGGGGAACATCAGGTATGAGACTTACTCTTTCTAAGCTTCAGTCTCCTTATGTGGAATATTCCTTTAAGATAATTACAGTCACTATTTGTAAACGTTTTTGGGAGGATTAAATGAGATAATTCATGTAAAGCAATTGGCACAGTGTTCACCATATGATGAACTTTCAATAAATAGTACTTATATTCTTACCATTATGTTAGGCAAATGGGATAACAAAAATGTTAATATACTATGTTTTTCAGTGTTAATAATATTTTATCTGTTGTATTAAGAACCTTGGGCCGGGCGCGGTGGCTCAAGCCTGTAATCCCAGCACTTTGGGAGGCCGAGACGGGCGGATCACGAGGTCAGGAGATCGAGACCATCCTGGCTAATACGGTGAAACCCCGTCTCTACTAAAAAATACAAAAAACTAGCAGGGCGAGGTGGTGGCGCCTGTAGTCCCAGCTACTCGGGAGGCTGAGGCAGGAGAATGGCGGGAACCCGGGAGCGGAGCTTGCAGTGAGCTGAGATCCGGCCACTGCACTCCAGCCTGGGCGACAGAGCGAGACTCCGTCTCAAAAAAAAAAAAAAAAAAAAAAAAAAGAACCTTGGACTCTGTGAAGCAGGTTGATTCATTTAAAAAATATTTCTGCCTACAAAATGCATCTTTCATGTAGACATACACATTATATTTGATATATGCTTATATTTTGTTTATGTTATTACCTTTTATTTTAAAATAAAATGCAGCTCCAGAAAACCACACAAAGCAAATGGATAGCTTAGCAACTTATCATAGGGTGAATAGCCTTGTAACCACCACTTATTTTAAGAAGTAGAATGTTGACAGCCTCTCCAGAAATACCCCCATAGACCCAACTCCATTACAGCACTTTCCCTGTACTTCCTGAAGCACAATCTGAACATGTATAGGAAGTGCTTCCTTACATTTCCTTGTGATTTTACTACCAAAATGAGCATCCCTAGATATGATATAGTTCAGTCTTGCCCATTTAAAAAAACTTGCTATAATTTTATGCCTCTTTTAATTACAGTTTTCTCAACCATTGGTTTCTTTTTCTTACAATATGTCTGTGAAGAACCTAGAACGTTTGACCTACCAGAGTCAACAATCTGGATTTTGCTGACTGTATACTCATGGTGCAGTTTGACATGTTCCTCTGTCCTCTGTATTTCCTGCAAATTGGTAGCTAAATCCGTACTTAGTTGGATTCAAGTTCAGTCCCTTTGACAAAATGATAAGTTTTCATTAGAAGGTACATAATGTCTGATTTTCGTTCTTTGTTAATGTTTAAAGCAGTTGATGTTTAAAGCTAAACTTAGATACAGTAATTTATTGGGGCTTCCAACAAAGTAACATAATTGTGTTGCTTCTTTTTCATTTGTTAGCTGGTATAACTTTATAAGGTGATGTTTCCTCTTGTCTACTATTACCCAGTAGCACAGTACCTAAAGGAGAAGCAGTGTAAATGCTCAATTATTTTTTAAATTCAGTTTTAAATATAATAAAGTGGTTCTCTGTCATCCTCAAAAGATGACCAATTCACTTTATTTTAAATATCATTACAAAAATTTTAAACATATTTAATGGGTTTCAATTGATCATTAATTCTGTCCTTCCTGACACTTTTATTGTCTTATCTTTGGCCAATCAGAGCTTCTTTCAATTTGACTCTAAAGTCTTTTGACATTAGAAAATGATCTTTCCTTCTTTTGTGGTGTTGCAAGATATTTTAGATTATCTTGCACATTTCTTGCGCCAGACCTGGAATCAGCCATTTCTTTAAGAAGCCTGAGTCTTCTAGTACAAATGGTATAAGAAGACATAATCTAGCTCCAGGATTACTCAATGGATTTGGGCTTGTCATTGTTTCTAGGTTTTTATCAGCAAATTTATTCTAACTTTCTTAATTCAAATATATGACTATGGGACTTTGACTTTACCTTTCTATATTACATCTTTGTTTTAGTCTGTTTTCAAGCTGTTGATAAAGACATACCTAAGACTGGGCGACTTACAAAAGAAAGAGGTGTATTGGACTTACACTTCCACGTGGCTGGGGAGGCCTCACAATCGTGGTGGAAGGTAAGGAGAAGCAAGTCACATCTTACATGGATGGCAGCAGGCAAAGAGAGAGCTTGTGCAGAAAAACTCCCATTTTTAAAATCATCAAATCTCATGAGACCCATTAACTATCATGAGAACAACACAGGAAAGACCCACCCCCAGTATTCGATCATCTCCCACCAGGTCCCTCCCACACACATGGGAATTATGGGAGCTACAAGATGAGATTTGGGTGAGGACGCATAGCCAAACCATATTATTCTGCCCCTGGCCCCTCCCAAATCTCATATCTTCACATTTCAAAACCAATCATGCCTTCCCACAGTTCCCCCAAAATCTCAATTCATTTCAGCATTAACTGAAAAGTCCACAGACCAAAGTCTCATCTGAGACAAGGCAAGTCCCTTCTACCTATGAACCTGTAAAATCGAAAGCAAGTTAGTTACTTCCTAGATATCAATGGCAGTATAGACATTGGGTAAATACAGACATTCTAACTGGGAGAAATTGGTCAAAACAAAGAGGGTACAGGCCCCAAGCAAGTCCAAAATCCAGCAGGGCAGCCAAATGTTAAAGCTCCAAAATGATCTTTTTTGACTTCATGTCTCATATCTAAGTCATACTGATACAAGAGGTATGTTCCCATAGTCTTGGGCAGCTCTGCCCCTGTGTCTTTTCAGGGTATAGCTGTCCTCTTGGTTCCTTTCATGGGCTGGCATTGAGTGTCTGCAGCTTTTCCAGGTGCATGGTTCAAGCTGTCAGTTTACCTACAATTCTGAGGTCTGGAGGATGGTGGCCCACTTCTCACAGCTCCACTAGGCCATGCCCCAGTAGGGACTCTATGTGGGAGCTCCCACTCCACATTTTCCTTCTGCACTGCTCTAGTAGAGGTTCTCCAAGAGGACCCTGTTCCTACAGCAAACTTCTGCCTGGGCATCCAGGCATTCCCATACATCTTCTGAAATCTAGGCAGAAGTTCTCAAACCTCAGTTCATGACTTCTGTGCACTCACAGGCTCAACACCACGTGGAAGCTGCCAAGGCTTGAGGCTTCCACCCTCTGAAACCATGGCCTGAGCTCTACATTTTCCCCTTTCACCATGGCTGAAGCAGCTGGGATGCAGGGCACCAAGTCTCTAGGCTGTGCACAGCACAGAGACCCTGGGCTTGGCCCACAAAACAACTTTTTCCTCCTAGGCCTCCATGCCTGTGATGGGAGGGGCTGCTGCAAAAGTCTCTGACATGCCCTGGAGACATTTTCCTCATTGTCTTGGTTGCTCATTACTTATGCAAATTTATGCAGCTGTCTTGACTTTCTCCTCAGAAAGTGGGATTTTCTTTTCTATTGCATTATCAGGCTGCAAATTTTCCAAATTTTTATTCTCTGTTTACCTTTTGAAACGGAATGCCTTTAACAGCAATTCATCTCTTGAATGCTATGCTGCTTAGAAATTTCTTCCACCAGATACCCAAAATCATCTCTCTCCAGTTCAAAGTTCCAGAAATCTCTAGGGCAGGGTCAAAATGCTGCCAGTCTCTTTGCTAAAACATAACAAGAGTCACCTTTGCTCCATTTCCCAATAAGTTCCTCATCTGCATCTGAGACCACCTCAGCCTGGATTTCATTGTCCATATCATTATCAGTATTTTGGTAAAAGCCATTCAACACATCTTTAGGAAGTTCCAAACTTTCCCACATTTTACTGTCTTTTTCTGAACCTTCCAAACTGTTCAAATCTCTGCATGTTACCCAGTTCCAAAGTTACTTCCACATTTTTGGGTATCTTTCCTGTAGCTCCCTACTCCTGGTACCAATTTATTGTATTAGTTCATTTTCACACTGCTGAGTAAAGACATACCCAAGACTGGGCAGTGTCCAAAAAAAAAAAGAGGTTTATGGGACTTACAGTTACACATGACTGGGGAGGCCTCACTATCATGGCAGAAGGCAAGGAGGAGCAAGTCACATCTTACATGGATGGTGGCAGACAAAGAGAGAGCTTGTGCAGGAAAACTCCTATTTTTAAAACCCTCAGATCTCATGAGACCCATTTACTATCACAAGAACAGAATGGGAAAGACCTGCTCATGTGATTCAATCATCTCCCACCAGATCCCTTCCACAACACATTTACCGCTATAAACTTCCCTCTTAGAACCACTTTTGCTGCATCTCATAAGTTGTAGTATGCTACGTTTCCTTTTCACTTGTCTCAATATATTTTAAAATTTCTCCTTTAATTTCTTCTTTGACCCAATAGTTGTTCAGGAACATATTATTTAATTTCCATATATTTGATAATTTTTAATGATCCCTCCTGTTATTGATTCTAAATCCTTCTTTTCATTCAGGGGCCAGAGGTAAGATGTGGTACAAAAAGAAGAATAAAAATATCTACTCTTAAATCTATACCCAAATACTTAGATGTTTTACTCTGGCTATATTTTTTAACTCCAGGCTTTGATTTCTTCATCAGTAAAATGACAGGGATAGGACCAATTGTTTCTAAATTTCTACAGACATCACAGTGTGTTAACTAGGACATCAGTATATCAGCTATCTTTGCCACAATATTGGCAAGAGGAGCCAGAACTGATATCTACACATAAACTAAGTTGTGGGGAGGATTATTTCTAGGTACAATGATGATATGTGTTTTGGGGAAAGGGCTACACGTTATCAACTGGAAGCCATGACATTGGGAACCTGAACTCTCTTTGCCTTGGAACACCTGTATCTAAGATTATGCTGTCAGAAAGAGCACTCTTTTTGCATGGACCCTGAGGAACTATTGAAGGATGAACAGCTCCAAACATGGCTTTAGAAATGACTTTTTAGTATATTGATTTTACTATCCACACCAGCCATCCAAAACTCAAAAGGACAGCTAAAGAAAACTTAAAGGGAGTACTAAAGGCAAAGTAGGTTCATTGCAGGGCCTCCTTCAGCTAGGAGGTTGTGGTACTGGCCTTGAAGGCCATGCCCACTTTCCCTGTATAAAACCAGTGGGGACAGAGTCTGTTATTGACCAGTGTAAATAATCATGGGGTCCGATGACCTATGTTCCCTGGAGAAGCTGAAGTAGTCTGGGTAGATGGGGGCTAAAAATAAATGTGATCTTATTTTATAAGACTAGCTAATGAAGTAGAACATGCCAAGTATGTCATTGTGACTATTTAAGAAACTTATAGTACTGGACAGGACATTTTTTTTTTCCCTAGAACAAAAAGTCAAATACAAAAATGCCTGATTTTTAAATCATTTAAAATCATTTTTATAAAATGACTTGGTTAGTGATATATATAGAGTAGAATATCTATTACATCTAATATATATCTATTATATCTATTATGTAGCTTATATATTTATTATATATAATATCTATTTATATATAATTTTGTTCAGACATTATTCAGATATTAGAAATGGTCAATGATATGCATCTCATATGATTATACATAGCTGTATATTTTAAGATAGTTCACCATAAGAGATAGTAACTGAAACTAAATGTCTATGAGATTACTCCATAAACAGCCTCTAGGAACTTAAGCTAATGTTCATATGGGAATAATTTGCAATTAATACTTCAAAATATGATTAGATTAACAGGATTGATTACATAAAAGATTATATAAGTCTCATCTCCTGAATTCTACTCCTAAGTACTTTAAATATTTCCTCTGAAATTTCCTTATTTATTAATCCAGAAGAGTTTGTTTTTAGATATTTTACTAAACTTTTACTCAACCTTTATAAACACTCCTTGAGGCACTATCAAAATCCTCATGATTTTATTTTACATCATTCAGTGTGTTGTATCAAGTAGTTCTACCCATATTTTGTCCAGCTTTTCATGGGTAATCAACAGCATCTATCATTGGCAAGAGGATATAGCTCTTCCTGTCTTGAGGTTTCTCTGATGCCTGGCTTGTAATGCCCAGGGGAATCCACTGTGCATTTACATATGCACAGCCCAGAGGTGTGGGAGACTTAAATTATGGGGTTTCCCTGGTCAATGGGGGATGGAATAGTTATAGAAATACTTTGTTGTTCTTACATAATTCAGGTGGACAGTTCTGGGAGACTTTTTTTAAAGCTCCGTGAAAGGTCACAGTCTCAGGTAGTTTCCTGTAATCTAGCCATCTCCATTACACACTCTCGTATTGGTTTTTCTTCTTTTCATTTTACGATTCCTGTTCGTGTACTCCCTGCTTCCTGAAATCACTTTCAAATAAACTACTTGCAGGGCAAGACACTGCCTAATTTTCTATCCTTCAGACCCCATTCTTATTAATTAGAATACATTTCTATTCTTTTAAGATGAAGGGCCAATGTGGACAATAAATTTTACTGGTACCTTTGTGGCTTCATAAGCAGTCAGAAACAAAATATTGGTTCACTCCTCTTAACTTACATCATAGGTTAAAGAGAACATTGTCAGTAGGTCTTCAGTCTTCTGAATTGGCACTATATATTAGGTCTCTTTATCTATAGTTTGGAGTAAATGAGGCAATGATTAGAAATTTACTCATACTAGGCTGTATAGCAGATTCTACTGCAAAAGCTACAGTTACACTCTTCTTAAAATTGTGCTAAATGAAGGAATTGCTCTGGATTACTTACTGGCTAAATGGAGAAGTGTCTGTGCAGTTGCTCATACTTCTAATTGTTCATGGAGCAATACACTGGGTATTATAGAGGCTCAGTTGTAGAGGATTAGCAAAGGGACTGCTTGGTTAAAGCAAGTAGACTCTTTATCTAGCTTTATCTATCTATTTTAATTGTTTTGGTTTATGGGGACCCTGGCTAAGGAGCACACTCTAAACGCTTGGTATCATCCTCCTGATAGTCATAATAGTAGTCTCCGTGTTGTGCTGTATTATCTCAAAAGTTTTAAGAGTTTGCATGCAACCATTTCTAGATTGTCCTATGGTCTCTAGCTGGAATGACAAAAACTCAAAGAAATGTGTGGCCATTAGGACACCGTAATTTATAAATGGTGTGCTGTGACCAGAAACCCCAAATGATGTTGACTGAGAGTGGCACTAAGGCCCTAAGTTTTGGTCACTTGTTTCTGTACCTCACTTCCATTTTCTTTACTTTCCTTTTTTTCTATCCGTAAATCTTCCACCATGTGGCTGTACTGGAGTCTCTCTGAGCCTACTCTGGTTCGGGAGACTGCCCAATTCATGAATCCTTCTTTCTCAAATTAACTTCTGTTAAATTTAAAAAATTGGTTTAAATTTAATTTTAGTTGAAAATGTAGTAATAATTACATAAATACATGAGTGTGCTGAAGAATTAATTCCAGTCATCATTTTGGGTCTTCCAAAACCCCCAGATAAAATTAGAGAGAGATCAGATAGCAAAAGCAGAAAACTCATACACAACATTTAAAAAAAAATTGGTGTATTAGTCAGGGTTCCCTAGAGGGACAGAACTAATAGGATGGATATATATTAAAGGGGAGTTTATTAAGTACTAACTTACACAACCACAGGGTCCCACAATAGGCTGCCTGCAAGCTTGAGGAGCAAGGAAGCCAGTCTGAGTCTCAAAACTGAAGAACTGTAGTCTGATGGTTGAGGGCAGGAAGCATCCAGTACAGGAGAAAGAGGTAGACTGGGAGTCTAGGCCAGCCTCAACTTTCCATGTTTTTCTGCCTGCTTTATATTCACTGGAAGCTGATTAGATGGTGTCCACCCAGATTAAGGGTGGGTCTGCTTTCCCCAGCCCACTGACTCAAATATTAATCTTGTTTGGCAACATCCTCACAGACACATCCAGGATCAATACTTTACATTCTTCAGTCTAATCAAGTTGATACTCAGTATTAACTATCACACTAGGTAAGGTATATTAGCAAACACCATGCTATGTGCAGTTGGACACAAACTACCAACACTCACAAAATATGAGTCTTATTAGTATCTTTGTGGGAGAAACCAGAGAGATGCAACAAGGCATCCAACAAACCCGAGTGCTATAGTTTGTCTCTGTGTCCCCACCCAAATCTCATGTTGAATTGTAATCCCTCATGTTGTGGGAGGGACTTAGTGGGAGGTGATTGGATCATGGGGATGTATTTCTCCATTGCTGTTCTCATGATAGTGGGTTGTCACAAGAGCTGGTTGTTTGAAAGTGTGTAGCACTTTCCCCTTCATTCTCTCTCCCTCCTGCTCCTGCCATGTAAGACGTGCTGGCTTCCTCTTTGCCTCCTGCCATGACTGTCAATTTCCTGAGGCTTCCCCAGCCATGCCTCCTGTACAACCTATGGAACTGTGAGTCAATTAAACCTCTTTTCTTCATAAATTACCCAGTCTCAGGTAGTGCTTTCTAGCAGTGTGAGAATGGGCTGATATAATACACTGAGAAAGAGAGAAAAGGCATTCTCTGGAAAATGTAACAGGCCAAGTTGAGAAGAGAAGCTGAAATTGGGCAGGACTTTGCCCACTCCATTAGTGTTGAGTGCAACCTATCCCTACCCTTGTGAATTATCAAAAGTGACCAGGCAGATTCTTTTTAGGGCAGGGCTTCACAATGAGCAGAAAGTGCTGGGAGTGGCATAAAAATTGAGCAGGATAGAGACAATTGAGAAAAAGGAGAGGGAAAGATTCAATTAAAGTGCAGGAGGGGAAGGAAAAGAGCCAGAAAATCACAGAAAGTAAGTTACCATATCTTAAAATACCACATGAAAACAATAGAATAGTGTACTCTGTAATATTAGAAAATACATTTGGGCCAAGACTCCTTCTAAATTTATGGAAAACTACATTCACCTAAAAATAAACAACAGAAAACTATTAAGATCAAATTCCATACAAAGTTATTGTATGAAAAAGGAGAATAAGAAGTAGAATCACAGTTCTATAAATAATTGCAACATTCCAAAAACATGCTGAAAAAAGGTTGAAATTGTAGTATTTCAAAATTATCTAATAAACATTAAGATAATGATGGTGTAATGATGATGTAAGATAATAATACAGGTGGTTCGTGCCTGTAATCTCGGCACTTTGGGAGGTTGAGGCAGGAGGATCACTTGAGGCTAGGAGTTCGAGACCAGCCTGGGCAACATAGTGAGAACCAATCTCTAAAAAAAAATAATAATTAGCTGGGAACGATGGTGTGTGTCTATAGTTCTAGCTACTCATGAGGTTGAGGTGGGAGGATTGCTGGAGCCCAGGAGTTCTAGGTTGCAATGAGCTGTGATTATATATTGTACTCCAGCCTGAGTTGACAGAGTGAGAACCTGTCTCAACAACAACAATAAAAAAACTCACCAGAAATTGAAGTGTTTACTAGAGAACATAAATCAGAAGTAGAAACATTAAGGAATGACTTGACAGAATTGATGGAAATGTTGACAATAAAAGAAAAAAAATTATTTTAGAAATGAGGACTAAACCAGAAGGATCACAAAAGTAAACAGATATACTACATTGACAGAATGAAGGATAAGAGTCATGTGATCATCTCAATAGATGTAGAAAAAGCATCTGACAAAACACAACATTCTTTCATGATAAAGGCTCTCAACTAATTAGGTATAGAAGAAATATACTTCAACATAAGAAAGGCCATATTTGACAAGCCCACAGTGAACATCATATTCGACCATGAAAGGTTGAAAACCACTTTTCCTCTAAGATCAAGAAAAAGAAAAGAATGTCTGCTCTCCCCACTCATTTTCAATATAGTACTGAAAGTCCTAGCCAGGGCAATTAGTCAAGAGAAAGAAATAAAAGGCATCCAAGTGGGAAAGCAAGAAGCAAAATTGTCTCTGCAAATGACCCAATCTTTTGCATAGAAAATCCCAAAGACTCCATCTGATAAACGAATTTGGTAAAGTTGCAGAATACAAAATCAAATTTAAAAATAGGTGTGTTTCTATCCACTCACAACAAACTACTCAAAAAGGAAGTTAAGAACACAATCTCATTTGAAATATCATAATAAATACTTAGGAGTACATTTAACCAAAGTAGTGAAAGAACTGTGTATTAAAAACTATGAAACACGGATGAAAAAAATTGAAGATATCCTGTATTCATGAACAGCAATAATTAATATTGTTAAAATATCTATAGTGTCCAAGTGATCTACAGATTCAGTGCAATCACTATCAATATTCCAAAGCCATTTTTTCACAGAAATAGAAAAAAAATCGCAAAATTTGTGTGGAATCACATAAAGTCCTGAATGGCCAAAACAATTTGACCAAAAACAACCAAGCTAGAGGCATCACACTACCAGATTTCAAGTATATTAAAAAGCTATAGTCATAAAAACAGCATGATACTGGCATAAAAACAGACACATTGACCAATGGAATACGGTAGACAGCACAGAAATAAACCCACACATGTATTGTCAATTGGTTTTCAACAAAAGTGTCAAGAAGACACTATGTGGAAATACTCAGCATTCCCAACACCATTCATTTAAGTTGCTACAATAAATGATATTGGGAAAACTGAATATCCATATACAAAATAATGAAAACGGACCCTTATCTTATCCTTTATATAAGAATCAACTAAAAATGAATTAAAAATTTAAATCTAAAACTTGAAACTACAAAACTACTAGAAGAAAACAGAGGGGAAAATCTCCATGACATTGGTGTGAGCAGAGATCTCTTGGATATGACCTTAAAAGCACAGGCAACGAAAGCACAAATAGACAAATGGAATTGTATCAAATTAAGAAACTTCTGCACAAGAAAGGCAAATAGAATGAAGAAATAATGCATAGATTGGGAGAAAATATTTGCAAATAATGTATAGGATAATGGTCTGATATTCAAAATATACAAGGCACTCAAACTACTCAGTAACAAAAAAACAAATAATCTTATTTAAAAATGGGCAAAGGACTTGAATAGACATTTCTGAAAAGAAGACATACAAATGGCCAACAGATATATGAAAAAAGTTTAACATCTATAATCATAAAGAAAAGCAGATTAAAACCAGAACGAGATATCATCTCACTCCTGTTAGATTGGTTATTACCAAAAAGATGAGTAAAAGCAAGCATTGGCAAGAATGGGAAGGAGAGGAAACGCTTGTATACTATTGTCCATTAACAGATGAGTGGATTTTAAAAATGTGGTATATATACAATAGAATACCATTCGACCTTAAGAAAACACAGGAAATTCTGTCTTTATGACAACATCGGTGAACCTAGGAGACATTATATTAAGTGAGATAAGCCAGGTACAGAGAGACATACAATATGATTTCACTTATATGTGAAATATAAAAAAATCAAAGTCGTTCAAGTAGAGAGTAGAATGGTGGCTACCAGAGGCTAGGGTGGGAAGTTTGAGGGAGGAGGGGTGGTCAGGGAAAAGGGGGACATTGGTACGGGGTACAAAGTGTTAGTTTGCTAGGAGGAATGTGTTCTGATGTTCTATTGCACAGTAAGGTGTAAGGTGACTATAGTTAATAATAATACTTTGTATATTTAAAAATAGCCAAAAAGGATGAATTTTAAATGCTGTAACCACAAAGAAATGATAAATATTTGAGGTGATGGATATGCTAATTATCCTGATTTGATCATTCCACAAGGTATACATGCATTGAAACGTTACATTGTAACCCGTATATACAGTAAAATTGTTGACAATTAAAACAAAAAAGAAGAAAAGTAGGATTTAGAGAAGTAGCTTTACACAGTAAAATTTATCACTTTTGTAAAATCTAATACAGATATTTCTGGACAAGTTCCCTCAAACTGGAGAATTTCTTGATGAGGGTCTCTTCATGATATCCAAAGCTGTAGCAGCATGGAGAAAGCAAGCTGCATATGCGGCCTTCTGATCACATTCCATTGGCAAGAACTCATTGTTCTTATGTGTGAAAAAGGGATTGGGAAATATAGTACCTTGCTGGACAGCTGCTATCCAGTAGCTACCATAGGCTATGGAATGGAAAAATTAAGCTTTGGGGGTTAGCTGACCATTTCAGCTACGGAAACCTTTCTCAGATAGATGCCCATGGACTTCCTCTGACACTGCTGTGGTCGAGTTAATCATTGGCAAGAGAATGGGAAAACCACAATTAGTTTAAACCAATGAAGATTTATCTTTTAGCTGTTTATAGGGTCATCCTCTCTGAGTGATGAAAGTCTGAATAAAATTGGGATTCTGTGGAAAAAAGTAAAGGCCTACTAATAGTGTCTTCTAGTCATTACTATGACATATCCTTTTCAAAATGGGTACACTCATCTGAACATGAGCAGAGAATGGATGTCATCTTAGCTGCTACTGCAAGGCAAGCTGATGTGGAGATGGCTGGAAATAGAAAATAAAACAGAATTACCCTTTAGTGATCATTGAGTAATTTAACCTAGCTGTCAACAAGGTCCATGTTCTGCCTACAGATTCATTTTTCCATAGGATATTTAGGCTGAGTAGTTTTTCCAGAAGAGGGAATAATTCATATTTAATAATTATTTTTTATTTAGCTGTGCTCTCTTACCTAATTCACCTCAAATGTATTTGTGATATGCCTTGCCAAACTGAAGACCGTGGCACAAAACCAGATTAAGTGATCCAAACAAGAAACAGCACAGGACCTTGATTTAATTAACACAATTCCAAACTGAATGTTCAGACTGAGGTTTGCTTAAGGGAAACGACACATACACACACATATTTTGAGCCAAAGCACTACATAGACAATTATGCAGCAATAAAAATATAGATGGTAGCTACATTAACTATGCAACAGATTCTACATATATGTCAAAAGAGCATAGATCATGAGTCACTCTTTTCCAATTTGTATACACACCAAATGACACTTAATTTTACAAATCTTTTTGACTGTTCTGGGCTTAGATTTTTCACCTGTAAAATGAGAGTTGCATAAGATGTTCTCTGAGGTCTCTTTTCACTGTGTATTTTTTCAGGTTTTTGAGTCTTAATTTTAAATCACTTAATAAAGAGTTGTTGTATAAAGGGGTTTATTTTTGTTTATTTTGTCTGTTTGTTGTACTTTTATTTTAAGTTTAGGAGTACAAGTGCGAGTTTGTTATGTAGATAAACTTGTGTCATGGAGGTTTATTGTACAGATTATTTCATCAGCCAGGTATTAAGCCTAGTACCCATTAGTTACTTTTTATTAGCCTATGGCTAAACTATGATATCTTCTCTGGTTCTTTAGTGGCTAGCACCTACCGGATCTTCAGTACATCTCTGATAAAGGAGTAAACCTGGAGTCATTCTTATCAGCTTATTAGGGAAAGGAGGTTAATTTGGATCCTATGCTTTAAATATCTCTATGAGACCAAACAGCCATGAAACTTGCATATCTACATGATAATGAGTAGTCAGAGACCACAGATGATCTAATAGATATTGATTTTAAAAATCAATCTAATTCATGAGATACAAAATAGGTCAAGCAGTGAGCACTTGTGGCCATTTTCTTTGAATAATGTACAACAGAATGTCACTTATGATAAAACTTCATTAATCTGATTTTCATTTATTTGATACTTTTGATGGTTTAGACAGTGGCTGGACTGAGATTTTGCCTTGCTAAACAGCTCTTTATTAAGTGATTAATGTCATAATTAAGATTTCTGGGAAATATTTATAGTATTACAAAACATTTGGAAAACTTGATAATTATTCCAGAAATTCTCACTTATATGTGAATACTGATAAATACAGACAAGCCTGTCACTGATGTATTGTCCCCAAAAGATATCTGCTGCTTTATTAGATTAGTTTGAGTCACTTCAGACAATTTAAATTAATTCACATATGTTTTCATGAAAATAATCTATAATGTAGTCTTTTCTCTAATTTCAACTGGTCCTCCTGTTTATGAACTGAAATTTTGAAAGTTTTATCATATTTTACTAGAGGGGAACAAGATGCACTGGAGCCTTTCAGAGGGTAGAAGATGGAAGAAGGGAGAGGATCAGGAAAAATGACTAATGGGTACTAGATTTAATACCTGGATGATAAAATAATCTTCACAACAAACCCCCATGACACAAGTTGACCTATGTAACAAACCTGTACTTGTATTACTGAACTTAAAATAAAAGTTAAACAAACAAACGAAAACCAGACATAAGCCCCCTTATACTAGTAAAACAAAAAAAGTTGCATCAAGGGCAGGTTATCTTTTTTTGTCATAAAAAAATCAAAATTTCTATAAAGTGGAACGAGTCATCGTAAAATTTTACTTTCAGTATAATTATTTTTCTTTTATAACTGAAGCACTTCCCAGGACTAATCAAGGGGCTCCAGTCTCTTGTGAGCCAAAATAACATATCTGCAGAAGATCTGATCCTAAATTCATCAGAAAGAAAATTCTTGAGCAAACAGGAACAGTGGCTACCAAGGAGACTGTTGGAGATTATAAATTCTGTACTGTGTTCTTCACTGACATTTCTACAAAACTAGTAAAATGCAAACCAGTGTCTATATTCATTGATTATTTTATTTTATTTTTTAACTTTTATTTTAAGTTCAGGGGTATACGTGCAGATTTGTTATACAGGTAAACTTATGTCTCAGGGGCTTGTCGTACAGATTATTTCATCACCCAGGTATTAAGCCTCGTACCCATTAGTTATTTTTATTGATCTTCTCCCTCCTCCCACCCTCCACCCTCCAAAGGGCCCCAGTGTCTGTTGTTGCCCTCTGTGTCCACGTGTTTTCATCATTTAGCTTCCACTTGTAAGTGAAAACATGCAGTATTTGGTTTTCTGTTCCTGCATTAGTTCGCTAAGGAGCCTCCAGCTCCATCTACATCCCTGTGAAGGATATGATCCTGTTCTTTTTTATGACTGCATAGTATTCTATGGCATATAGGCACTATATTTTCTTTACCCAGTCTTCCATTGATGGGCGTTTAGGTTGATTTCACGTCTTTGCTACTGTGAATAGTGCTGCAACGAACATACACGTGCATGTTTCCTTATAAAACAATGATTTACATTCTTCTGGATATATACCCAGTAATGGGATTGCTGGGTCAAATGGTAGTTCTGCTTTTAGTTCTTTGAGCAATCGCCACACTGCTTTCCACAATGGTTGAACTAATTTACACTCCCATGAATGATGTATAAGTGTTCATTTTTCTCCGCAACTTTGCCGGCATCTGTTATTTCTTCACTTTTTAATAATAGCCATTCTGACCTGTGTGAGATGATATCTCACTGTGATTTTGATTTGCATTTCTCTAGTGATCAGTCATGTTGAGCGTTGTTTCATTTGCTTGTTGGCTGCATGTATGTCTTCTCTGGAAAATTGTCTGTTCATGTCCTTTGCCCACTTTTTAATGTTTTTTTTTCTTGTAAATATATTTAAGTTCCTTATAGATGTTGGATATCAGACTTTTGTCAAATGTATAATTTGTAAAAATTTTCTACCATTCTGTAGGTTGTCTGTTTACTCTGTTGATGGTTTCTTTTGCTGTGCAGAAGCTCTTCAGTTTAATTAGCTCCCATTTTTTCAATTTGTCACTCTGGCCTCAAATTTTTAATTAGTCATTAAAAAAAGAGACAATATGTGTGCATATAAGATAAATATTTTGTTCTTAAAAGGGTTATTTTAGCAGCAAACTTTCTACTCAAAGAGAATCTGACAGTTTTTGAAGACAGGGACCACCCACATTGTCTTAGGCTGCTGTTACGAAGGGAACAATATCTTTAAGGTTAGTGTCTTTTTAGTTAGGTAGCTAAGAAAAAATTTTTCAAAAGTAATGCATTTCAACATACAGAAATGTGTTTTGAGCTAGTTTTGCCACTCTCCAATTTCAAATTAAGATATACTTTGAAATATTAAATTCTTTCTATTTTATCATAATATTTTATTTACAGACAGACTTATTAACTGATATAGTAAGTCTTATGATATTGGATCTAGGTTACTATAGGAAATACGCAAGCAGGGCTTAGCAGGAAGAAAAGTAGATCATGCCATCCATATATCTGCCTCTGTTATTAAAAAACTGCTTCTTTTGATGTGACCACGTCATCAATACTAACATGAACTTTTGATTTCTGCCTGTTTTTCTGGACTATCAGTTAGTATTACTGGCTGCTTTTCCCCCTGCTTCTCTATAAACACCTGTAAAGGGGTTCAGTTTAGGAAATCTTTTGTTTCAGAAGAAATCTAAAATTTGAAATTTTTTTGTTTTCTTAAAATAGAGCTATGGAACATTTCATTGACTTTAATACATGAGTGAAGAGAGTCTGGATGAGGCAATTAAATATTTTCCAATCTTGATAACATGTGCAGACAGAGTTGTATTAATACCGTCATAAAGAAAATTGTACTAGAAAAATACTTTTATGTAGAAAACAACTTTTACAATATTAATTTGGCCCTGAATAACACTTAAATGTATAAGTTGCTGCTTACTCACAGTTGTGTTGCAAACAGTAAAATATAATATCAACTTATTATAAGACTTTTGCCTATATCTTAATTGCAACATTTATCACATTCAAATGCATAGTTACAGATCTTCAATAAAATATTAAAATAAAAATCATATGCAGACGATAACCTCTTTGTCCTTTAAATTATAAACTGCTTATATACTACTTCTGAGGTGCAGCACACTTCCTCATAAATTGAAGAAAACTGATCCTTTGAGAAGATTGATCAAAAGATGACCAGCTGTGAAGCAGTTTGGAGTTCAGAGGTCTAGATAAGTGGAGATTTTATGTAACTATGGATGGGGGGACCTGGTTCTGTTCTGGGTCTGCAGAATGTCTTGAACTGTTTTTCAATGTTTTGGGTTTGGCAAACCCAAAATATGTTTTGCTAAGCAGTTTTCTCTTCACTTTAAACCCATGTGTATTATAAAGGAAATTTAATCCGTATGTTTTTGATTCTTTTACACTTAACTCATCAAAATGTTGTTTTGTAAGAGCTATTTGATGTCCAAGAAGGCTTTGAGTCTTTTTATAACTTTAAAAAAGCTTTTCACCCCCTTAGAAACAGGAAGTTGTGCTTTTCTGAGAGTAAACAAACAAAAAACTTAGAAGCTAGTTTCTTAGAAGACTTCAAACTTAGGATAGATTGATAATAATAATAATAATAATAAAGCAAACACTATTTCCTTGGTTTGTTCTAAGCATTTTTCATGTTTTAAATTATTTAATTCTTGCAACTATCATGTGAGGGAAGTACGGTTACTACCTCTGTTTTAAGTTACCTGTCCAAAGATCATACAACTTATGAGGTGGAACTGGGATTGGAAACTAGGCAGTTTATGTCAGAACTTCGAACAATTAAACATATTACCTGTTTCTACAGTACTGTCCTGAAACTTAAGAATTTTGGATATTACTTAAAAATACTTATGCACCAGTAGAGTACTAGATACTGAGAAGATTGTATTTTTACCCCAAGAGAGTTTACTTTGTAGTGGGCACACATGGACCAAAGGAAGAACAAAACAAAATAAGAAACAAGCAACCCTGAATGAAATCCTACACATTCTGTCGATATCATTCATCTAACACATAGGTATAGAGTGTCTACTAATACAGGCTCTGTTCTGGTCATTGAGGATACTGAGGTTATGGAGCTGGTATCCTGATGGATACTGTGTTCCTCCTCTAAGAGCAGACATGGAACTTGGAAAAAATGTCTGGATGGCTTCAGATGTTTCCAGCAATGACAGGCAGGTCGAGTGGCAGCTGGGATGACCTGTAGCAACCCCCATCCAGCCTGTGCTCTTGGGAGAATGTGTGTCCTACAGGAGCTGTGGGTGTTTGGGGCATCCAGTCTCGCTCTCCAGATGCTGGTGAATATTTTCTTCCCAGCAAAGTTATTCCTTTCCTCAAGGACTTCAAGAAGCTAGTATTCCTGTTTATGGAAAATAAGCTTTATATCCTTAAAAGTCTTCACGAAATTTTGGGAGGCCGAGGTGGGCAGATCACGAGGTCAGGAGATAGAGACCATCCTGGCTAACACAGTGAAACCCTGTCTCTACTAAAAAATACAAAAGAAACTAGCCAGGTGAGGTGGCGGGCGCCTGTAGTCCCAGCTACTCAGGAGGCTGAGGCAAGAGAATGGTGTGAACCCGGGAGGCAGAGCTTGCAGTGAGCCGAGATTGCCTCACTGAACTCCAGCTTGGGCAACAGAGCGAGACTCTGTCTCAAAAAAAAAAAAAAAAAAAAAAAAAAGGATTAACTAAGTTAGATAGATAATAAAATACCTTAAAGATCTTCAGGGAATTTTACCCTCATTACTATACATTGGTATGTTTTACTGCATCTCAATTATGAACAAGAGATTACAGTAAAAATGGAAGGAAGTTTAACAGTTAATTTAGTATGTTAACATTTACTTGAATATTTTATGGGTGTTTTTTCTTATAAAAGCAATACAAACATGTTAAAAACAATTTGGAAAATAAAGTTAAAAAATGAAATTCTACCCACAAACATAAGTTTAGCTGACATTTCTGGTGAGTAGAATTGTGTAGCTCTTAAAACATATCAATAATTGTCTTGCATTTCACTTACGTGCTTACTTTTTCGATAACTTTTATTCTCATTAAAAGAAAAGGAACACTATGTTTTATCTCTTAAAATGAAATAACACAATAGAATTTGGACCCTTTAATTTGGCTTTGCTTTACATTTGAGGAAGCTTAGGTTTTCTTTAAAAGAAGGCGATTTAAGACATCCTTAGGCTAATCAGAACTTTGACGACATGGCTTCCAATACAAAAAAGTCACCCAGGAAATTGTGAGATGAAAGTTATGGGATGAGAGTTGTAGTATGGTGAGGAAAAGTCAGCCAAAACTATATCTTTAATTAGGAAACGTGTCTTGGATTCCAAATCAAAATTCATTTACTATGAAATGGAATCATTTAGAAAGAATGGATGTTACCAGTCCTCCCAGCCATGTAAAACCCTAAAGTGTCTGGAAATAGTGAAACTTTGTCAGGCCTATAACAAATATATGCTTTTCTTCCAAGCCTTGAAAGAAAGGCTGAAATTAACTATATTTTGAGAAAATTACTTTTCTCATAAATATTGTTTTAGAAACACCTTTAAAAGGATTAAAATGTAAAAACCTCTAAAACTCTAAAATACGTTGAAATATAAGCCTAAAGTATTAAACACAGTAAATTTTCTCAAATAAAAGAAAAACAAGAATAGTACTTTCATTTGTGTTGAGAATATAAAAACATACTAAATAAAAAAAAATCAAGGGGTTGAAAAAAGACTTACATTTTTAATCTTTCTGTTAAATACCTCTGAGCAGCCAAAATGCTCTTGCTTTAAGTGATTTTCTTGGTTTGGCCGATAAGTCTTTCTTAGCTTTGAAAATTTTATTCAAATATCAAGGGAAAGAAGAAAAATAAATGTCTTTTAAAAGAAAAGAAAAAAAATGAGATCTCTGAGCCATGCAAGTTTCAATCTTTGAATTATCTTATTTGAAGGATTACCTTTATTACCTTTTTTTTTTTTTTTTTTTTTTTTTTTTGCAGGCTTGTTACAGTTTTTTGTCATTTCACAATTTTCCCTTTAAGTACTTCCATGTCCTTTGTCATATTTGCCAGAGCTAATCTTGTCTCCCGCAATTTGTCCTCTCATTGTTGGAAGCTGAGAGAAAGCTGCTCTGAGCATATAAAATGGGAAAATGTCATCCACATAGAAAGTAACAAAGAATCTCAATCTTATTTTAGTCTTAGAATTATTATTCTCTCAATCTTGATCTTTTTTCCTTTTAATGACACAGATTAAAGCAAAAAATTCTTGTGATTCTCAAGAATACCTTTATGAATCAGTTCTTTATCTAAACTTTACCTTGGAAAAAGAAATAAAAAACAACGAAAAGCAATTGACTTCTAGCATGACTATCAAACAAAGGATTCACTCACAAAACTAATTTCTCATTCATATCCTAACCTTTTCATTATGCTGTATCCTCACTTTAAAAAGTCATGAGTACTAATTTTTAATAATTTGCAAAATTTCGGGCTCTGCCTATTGAAAAAATACATATAGCTACCAGTTGTAATAAGCTAAAACTAATAACAATGACATTGTTATGATGACCTGGAATTCTTTGGTTCTCTGAAATCAGTGGTGGGAGTTCAAACCATTTAGTTTGCCAAAACAGCAATACATTCTATCCCTAATATATGTAGTCTTGCTTTCAAACTCTGGGGTCTTATGTCTTTGTTAGTGGGGGTGAAGACAATTGGGGGAAGTCTCCTACATTGTCCCCTTTTTGTTTTTATACTTTAATCCCACCTCTTCTCTGTTCATGAAAGGATGGAAGGAGAGAGACAGCCAGATATATAAGAATTACAGAGAATGGCAAATTTTCTGTGACTTCCTTTCTAAGTGGGCCCAGGATCATTGTTTACCTGAGTATTCATTAAAACACTAAATTGAAGATCTACTGCAGATCTCATGAGGGCTAAATAGATTCCTAGCTCATCTAACTCCCACTCTAAAAGCAACTTAGTTCACCCTGAAGTGTGACTCATGAATGCAGTTTTATTTGAAAAGAAAGAAGGATGAAAAAAGTAAAAAAATCAGCTTACAAGTTTCCTAATCTGAGAACTGATTGCCAAACATTTTGCATAGTTAATTTGGAAGGACAGGTTGAGTTAAACAGAACCACTTGACTCCCTACAAGTTAAAATACCAAGCTCAGGTTTTCTATACTTCTTTTATAATTTTTGTTTTATTTTCTGGCTTTTATTTAAATTAATATTAGGCAGGGAGGCATTGAGATAGGTGAGGTTATATCAATTTTTATACTTCAAATTTTACTCAATATTTTAATCCTAAACTGAACAGTTTGAGGAAACCTAAGCTGTTATTTCCCATTTAGAAAAGAGTGTGTGTGTGTGTGTGTTTCAAGAGACATTCTAATATACAACCTGAACTGGACTGGTCAAATTTGGGATATCTGGTAACTTTTGCTTTGACTCCAGAAGCTCGGGTGACTGGTCAGGGCTAAGGGGTGAAAATAAACAATAAAGAAATGACAAGTACTGCCTTAGGGTATAAGTATTCCAAAGAAAGCCTGTGATTTTTTTTTTAATTTGGCCAAAATAAGTTAATAGTGTACATTTCTTATTCCAAAGGAAATTGTTTACCTCATATATATTTCCTGTTTTGTTGCTGCTGCTGTTGCTTCCTCTTATTCTCTTCTTCTCCTTCCCTCCTTCTCTTCCTCTTTCTTCTTTTTCCTTCTTATCCCTCATCCCCTTCTCCTCCTCTTCCTTCTCCTTCTTCTTCAGTTTACCTCCCACTTTTGACAGTCATACATCATGAATGTAGTTGCCTTAGAAAAGATGAAACACAAACAGCAAGTTGTGTATGTACAATGACAGAAATGAAAGGATCCAAAATAAATCAGTTTAAATGAGCTCTTTCCCTCATCTAAGTAGGAGAAAAAATTTAAAAATGGGAGGCAGTTATCTGGGAGAGCAAGAATGGGGCTAGTTATACAGAGAAGACAAAGGAGATCCTAGAGGCAAGAAACCCAATTAGGGAAATGGTGAAAACATCAAATTTGAGTTCACTGAATCACTAGGTGGCTCGTACCTCCTGTAAGCCATTTCTCCTCTCTGGATAGGATTATAGTAGGTCCTATAAGTCTTTCACTTCAGTAGAAGCCAGCCAAGACATATCTTTGCATAGAAGTTGGATGGCAGTGGCTAAGGCATTGAAATTTAGAAAGTCTATAAGAAAATCATCTCACAGTGATGTTGAAATAACTGACTGTAGAGTCCTCAACTTTCACTTTTTATCTTAAAGTTGTTCCTTTGGTTTGGCCAGAAAGTGATGCTGACTTTTGATTTCTGTCTTAGGCAAAGTGTAAATGTAACTTTTTCAGGAGCAGAGGGAGAAGAGGATGAGAATGAAGTCTGGAAAAGCAGAGAGCATGGGCCTTGGTGTTTTCTCAGTGCTCTTAGTAAACAAGTGTGTGGGCTGTGAAGACAGTTTCCTGCCTGGGCAGAGGCTGTGGGAGGGCAGAGCCCCAGAGGGAAGGAATGAGCTAACTGGACACAAGATGATGCAGATGGTGTGCAGTTCTGAGATGCTGTGCCTACTTTTGGAGTTGAAATTAAAGGGAGGAAATAGCTACTCATCAAAAATGCTGCAAAGGCAAGGGGAAGAGAAGAAAGACAAATAGAGTGAACATTTGTTGGTTCCTTACCATGTGTAATGCTCCATACCAGGTAACCAAAAAATGCTAAGGCATTTGATCATTACAGCTACACAAATGAGGGTTTTTAATTTCCATTCCATTGATTGCTACATCTGAGAAATCTAGATTTCTAATAGATTCCTAATAATGAGTTTCCGACAACTCTAGTAATCAGAGCGAGAGAATAGACAGGATTTGAACCCCGCATTCTCTGTTTTCAAAGCCAATGATTCAGGTATAGTCATGAAGAAACAGTAAAACACAGAAAAATTCTTCCCATTGAGGAGTTTATTTGACAAAAGAGGGAGACTATCTTTGGAAAGAAGTTGACTGCCCTGGCTAGATTTTAATACTCAGGGGGTCAGAGGGCAAAATGAATTGATACAGGGGAAAGCCTCCTACACTCCCAATGATGCTCACCCTCAAATGAACCTTTGAGCATGTTGCAGTGGGAAATTCCTTGATGTTAACAGTAGCTTCACAGAACAGACACAGAATGACTCACAACCCAATTAAGATGCACAAATGGCACAATATATATTGAATCAGTTTAAAATATACGGAGAAATAAGGAGAAAGGGATGGGTGATGGGGGTGGGGGTGCGGGTGCGGGTGGGAGTGGGTGGGTGTGACTTGACACACCTAGGACAGCATCCAGTTGGGTGGAAGGAGTTTGTTGCCTGAATGCTGGGGTCTTCAATGTTCATACATCTTGTCTTCCTACTGGAAGGCATCAGCCTTCCCTGCTGACTGTGTGGTTATGAGGACCAGAATTGAGGGTGAGCAAGGGGCTCAGTACACAGAAGGTACCTGGGGTCAACATACACTTGCTCCATTGGAAAGACGCAAGAAAGAGTATACAAGCCAGAAAGTGATGCTGAGTAGCCACAGCTTTTATCTCCTTGTTTCCGGCAGAATGAGGCCAATAATGGCTGATTGAAGAGTGCTAAACTGCCAAAAATATTTGATATCTCATAAGTGTTTTTATTCTTAAAAATTTGTTTTTAAAAGCAATTTTATTGAGATATAATTGACATAAACTGCACATATTTAACATGTACAATTTAATTAGTTTTGATATAAATATGTAACCATAATCTCAGTCAAGATAATGAACATATCCATCATCCCCCAAAGCGTTCTTGTGTCCTTTTGTAATCCATCTTTCTCTCTTCCCCAACCACTATTCTCAGACAGCCAGGAATCTGCTTTCTCTAATTATAGACTAGTTTGTATTTTCCATAATTTTTAAATAAATGATACATATACACCACAAAATACTATGCAGCCATAAAGAAGAATGAGATTATGTCCTTTGCAGGGACGTGGATGGAGCTGGAGGCCATTATCTTTAGAAAACTAACGTAGAAACAGAAAACCAAATACTGCATGTTCTCACTTATAAGTGGGAACTAAAGACAAGAACACATGATACACAGAGAACAACAGACACCGGGGTCTATTAGAGTGGGGAGGGTGGGAGGAGGGAGAAGTTCAGGAAAAATAACTAATGGGTACTGGGCTTAATACCTGGGTGATGAAATAACCTGTACAACAAATCCTTATGACACAAGTTTACCCATGGAACAAACCTGTACCTCCTGCGCAGGTACCCCTGAACTTAAAATAAACATTAACAAAGGAAATATACAAAAGTACTCCTTTCTTTCGCCTGGCTTATTTAAATCAACATAATTATTTTGGCCTGGCATGGTGGCTAATACCAGTAATCCCATCACTTTAGGAAGCCAAGGCAAGAAAGTTTCCTGAGGCCGATCTTTGAGACTCCTCTGGGTGGCATAGTGAAACCCTATCTCTGAAAATACAAATAATTATTTTAAGATTCATCCTGGTTGTTGTGAATGTTAATTGGTCACTCCTGTTTATTGTTGAGTAGTATTCCATTGTATTGGTGTACCAAAATTAGTTTATTAGTTCACTTGTTAATGGACATTTGGGTCAGTTCTAGTTTTGGCTATTACAAATAAAGCTGCTATGAACATATGTGTATGACTTCCTCCTGCCTTTTCAGAACAAGTCCTTTATTTCTTTCGGAAAATATTTAGAAATGAAATGGCCAGGTCATATGGTAGGCAATTTTAATGTTTTAAGAAACTGGTAAATGTTTTCTCAAGTGGTTGTACCATTTTGTACTCCAGCAGTCACATGTTAGAATACCATTACTAAATATCTTGCCAACACTTGTTGTAACCACAGAACATGTAAACTGTGGTTTTAATGTTCACTTCCCTAATCTCTACTGAGCATCTGGTCATATGCTTCTTTATTTTTGGTGTATCTTCTTTGATGAAATGTGCATTTAAATATTTAGCCCATTTTTATGAAGTTGCTTGTCTTAATATTATGTGATAAGAGTTCTTAATATTCTTGATATAAATCCTTTGTCAGTTATTTTTCTTCTACTATGCAACTTGAATTTTTATTTTGTTAACAGTGTCTTATCTTCAAATAAAGCTATATCATTCATATACAGTAAGAAAACCATGTAACAACTTACTTTTATTTTCCCCACCAGCTTTTATGCTATTATCATATATTTTACTTCTGTGTGTTGTAAGCCTCACAATCCATTGTCATGATTTTTGTTTTCATGAGTCAGTTATCTTTTAAGAAAAATTAAAAACGAAAACCACCCCAGTGCTTACCACTGCCAATGTTCTTCATTTCTTTGTGTGGACTCATATTTCCATTTGTTGTCAATTTCCTGGTGTATAAAGGACTTCCTTTAATATCTGTGTGTGTGGGTGGAGGGGGGAGAGAGTGTTTAAGGTCTGCCAGTGAATTCTATCAGCTTTTTTATATATCCAAAAAAGTCTTTGTTCTAGCTTGATTTCTGAAAGATATATTTGCTGTATATAGAATTCTATGTTGACAACTTTTTTCTTATGTTGCTCCACTGCCTTCTGGCTTGCATTGATTTTGATGAGAAGTTGTCTGTTTTTCTTGTTCTTCTGTATATAACATGTCTTTTTCTCTGATGCTTTTAAGTTGTTCTTTATCATTTGGTAAGCAGTTAGATTATTTGCCTTTGTATAGTTTTCTTCTCTGTTCTTATACTTGGGGTTCACTGTACTTTTTTGATCTGTATAGTCATAGATTTCACAAAATTTGAAAATATTTAGTAATTATTTTTGCAAATATTTCATTTTTCTCCTGTCTCTCCTCTTCTTTAGGGACTCCAATTACATGTATATTTGGCTAATCAAAGTCACTGTCCCACAGTTTAATTATGTGCTATTCATCTTTTTTTAGGTCTCTCTTCTCTGTGTGTTTTGTTTTGTATAATTTTTATTTCTCTGTCTTCAAGTTGAACAGTTTTTTTCTTCTACTGTGTCTAATATACTGTTAATTTTATCTAGTCATCATTGTTTTCAACTCTGGAAGTTCAGTTTTGGTCTTTAAAACTTTTTAAATCTTCCATGTCTCTTTTTATTATGCTTATATTTTCCTTTATCTTCTTTGACTTATGGAATGTATTTATATTAATTATTTTAATGTCCTTGCCTAATGGTTTTGTTATCTATGTAATTTCTGAATCTATTTCTATTGATTGACTTGTGGGGTGGGGGGTGTTATGAGTTACATTCTTTTTACTTCATCGCCTGCTTGGCAATTCCTTATTGAATGCCAGATATCGTGAATGTTACCTTGTCAGGTGCTGGATGTTTTTCCATTTTAAAAAATATTCTTCAGCTTTGTTCTAGGATGCAGTTACATTACTTTGAAATAGTTTGATCCTCTCAAGGCATGCTTTTAAGCTTTGCTAGGTGGGAAAAGAATAGTATTTAGTGATTTCTTTAGTCTAGGGCTAAGTTTTACCCACTACTGAGGCAACACCTTTCTGAATACTTTACCTGATTCTTTGTGTACTATTAATTTTTTTTCTATGGCTGGTGGGAACACAAGCTCTGCCAAGCTTTGTGTGAACTCTGAGTACTGTTCTGCTTGTTTCTTTCCTGTGGTCCTTTTCCCAGCAACAAGCAGTTTCCTCATACATGCACTGACCACTATTCAGCTAAAAACTCAATGGAACTCTGTGCAGATCTCCAGTTCTTTCTCTTTGTAGTTCTCACCTTTCCATGAAGCTCTCCTCTCCATGAAGTTCTCTCCTTTACCTGAAACTATCTCCTCTCTAGTATTCTCCCCACTGAATTCTAGCTGCCTTGGTCTCTGAATTTTCAAATTTATATCTTCAACTCTGGGAAACCTATGGTCTCCGTTTGAGACTCCCTCTCTGCTCTGTGACTTAGCAACTCTTTTCATAAGCTATTTTCAAGTCTTTTGCTATTTTCACATTTGCTTTCCTATTCCCAAGGTAACTGTTCTGTGCTACCCACCTAAAAACAATTAATTCATAATTATGTCTGGTTTTTTAAAAGAGGGAGATCCATATTACTTCATGTTACCTTGTCTTGACTAGGAGTGGCAGTTGCCTCATTTGCTCCTTCCATTATTTCCTATCTATGTTTAGCACACTTGCGCTTTACTTTAAGTATGACTCACATGTTTCAAGAGCTAGTTGCTTACTTGGTAGATGTAAAAACTCATATTACAGAAGAGAATAATTTAAACATTTTCCCTTTATTTCACAAGTACGTGTTTATTTTAGAAAAAAATAGAAAATAAGATAAGCAAAAAGAAGAAAACAAAAGTCACCATTAAGTCTGCTACATTGAAGTTACTATTTTGGTGCCATCTCACAGCTAGGGGATTCTTTTATTGGGAAACACTGCAATATACTTGATGGACACTTTGGTTGATAAAGATGAGGTTTCCTGGGTGTATGATAGTCAGGTAAGTGAGAAAAGAGATGATTTAATTGTTCTTCCTAATGAGGAGGAGAACTTATGGTTTTCCAGAACTTAACTTGAAATGGTAAAGAGGAAGGACAGATAGAAGATAAGATTTGTGAAAAGAAGCCCATTAAGAGGTCAGTGGGAGTTGAACAATGAGAACACATGGACACAGGGGCGGGAGACGTCACACATTGGGGCCTGTTGTGGGGTGGGAAGCTGAGGGAGGGATAGCATTAGGAGAAATACCTAATGTAGATGATGGGTCGATGGTGCGGCAAACTACCGTGGCACCTGTATGCCTATGTAACAAACCTGCATATTCTGCACATGTACCCCAGAACTATAAGTGTGTGTGTGTGTGTGTGTGTGTGTGTGTGTGTGTGTGTGTGTATATATATATATATATATATATATATATATATATATATGTAGAGAGAGAGAGAGATTAATAAACAGGAGTCTAAGAAGAGAAATTCCCTGTGGCCAGGAATTGCTTAATCATTCTTTCCTCAATTACTTGTAAGAACATACATCTAATATTAAATTTAAATTGTTATTTGTACTGTGCTAAAATCTCAAAAACATTAAATATCATCTGCTAGTGCTTTTTGTGCTTTGCAAGAATTAATTTGCCAGGTATTTATTGGATATCTACTAGGTACCAGACACCATTTTGGGTGCCTGGGATACAATGAACAGAGGTTCCTCTCCTTTAGATCTTGCATTTGAATAGGGATCAACAATGTACAAGAAAAATAATTAATAGGTACATTTTATAATATTTTAGAAAGTGATTCATACCTTAGAAAAAAGGGGATGTAGAGCAGAAGTATAGGGTTAGGCTAGGGTGAAGGAGGCAAGTCAGACTTTTTAATTGGATGGTCAAGATGAGCAAAGACTTAAAGAAGATGGGGGGTTAGCAACAAGGATAGCGGTGGGAAGAGCAGTTCCAGCTTAGGGAGCAGCCAGTGCACAGGCTGTCAGGCAGAAGCTGCTTTTCATGATAAGAACCAGCAAGGAGACCAGATTAATGTTTTACTACTCCTAATAAGGAAAAGAAAGTAGATGTGTATATTCAATCCAGGAGTGCTTGGATAAAATCATAAATTTTAGAAAATAAAGTATTTGGATCTAGAGATAACAGTAAGAAACCCAAGCAGATGCTGCTTGGGAGACTGATCTAGGATGACAATCAGCAATGAAATAGTAAAAACGACCCCCAAATAGCAATACAATATAACTCACTTGTACTCAGATTTGTTATTGATGTTATTGTAGTAATTAATCTTGGAATTGTTTAGTCCCAAGCCCCGATCTACCTGTATGGAGTAGAGGCCGTTTATAACTTTTTGGTTTTCTTTTTCACTTTCCTTCCTTTTGGAAAGTGGCCCCTCCCATGCTGGACACTCTTGACCTATAGGCATAAGCTACTCTAACCCTGGGATAGGCACCAATAATTAGGCTGGAAAATCAGGGTAATTCAAACTCTTGGCCACAATAATTGGTTTGGGGATGGGCAAATTGTAGAGTCCAGTCATATCTGAGTCTGTCTAAAAATTGATGTGGACAGTAGGAGGTTGCCCTCTTTTCCTTGGGAGCACTGGATACAAAGATGATATGAGAGCCCCGTGGATATTTTGCTGACCTAGAAAGACTTCTTGATAAACAGCAGAGCAGAGAGGAAGAGAGAGAGAGCGAGAGAGAGCGAGCAAGAGAGCCCAATAACATTGATTGAAACCTTACCTCCAGCCATAGTCCATGTCAGCACCAGCACCATCCCCTTTGATTTCTCATGGGCTAATATATTTATTTTGCCTAAACCATTTGGGTTTCTATTTCTTGCAACCCAAAAGATCCTATCACATGAGAATTCTTGCCTTCTCTAAACTTTCCCCAGCCCATTTCTGGAGTCTCAAGAGGTGTCTTAAATGCCTCCAGAATTGGTCTGGGTTGTCCCTGTCTGTTGCCACATTATTGACCATGGTCCAGAGGAGGCTCTGCTGCTCTCAGTGTGAGCTAAACTGAAATCTACCAGCAGAGGTGCCTATGGCCCTGCTGAATGGATCCCCCACTGCAGGGTGAGAAACCCTGCTTACTGCTCTGTTAGGTTGCTGAATATTAAGACAGGAGAGGCCCCTGTCTATGTGTTTATTTGGAAGTTCCAAAGCAAGTCTCCTTGAGCCACAAGTTGTTACTAAGTAGAATGGAAACCACCCTTTTAGTGGACACATTCACCCATCTTCAGAAAACCTAATCCAGGCTCTTCACCAAGGACACCTCTTTCCTTTTCCTTTGGGCTCCACTGTAGGGCAGCTCATGTGCAAGTTTCCTTCCCTGTAAGGGGACTCTCCTCAGATACACTGACCCTTTCACCCTCGCCATTGCTATTTGCTCTCATCTGGTCTTCCTGAGTTTAGCTGACATGTCTGCCATATTCAGCCATTGACATTCTTCTAGTTCTATTTATTTTACATTTTATCTCAATGTGCGTCATTTTCAATACAGTTCTGATACAATTAGTTAGAAAAGGGAGGCGCAGTGGGTGGAGTGGATATGGTCACTTATCTCTGATCTTATCTATGGTCACTTTCAAATCCTGACTCTGGAATCAGGCAATCACATACAATCTGGCATGAATTTAGATTGCCGAAGTTGAATAGCAATGGATTGGTCAGCCTACCATGCAGGCTTGGTATTCATTGTTTAGTCATGTCTATGAGAAGACAGACTGCTAAGAAACAAAACAAAACAAAACAAAACAAATCAGCAAAAATCCCCTACAGTCTAAAATTAAAAATCTGAATGTACTGGTAACTTGCCAAGCTACATGGGCATTTTCATAAAATAGTCAGCATTGTGGTAATTACTACTTAACCAGCATATTTAGTATTTCTTTATGGGCCAGATGCTATGATAGGTGCCTTATGCTACTTGGTTTGATTTGGAAGGAGTTATGCCTTGCACTTTCTAAATTTGCAAGTGAAACCTGAAAGTAGTGGCTGAATAAGATCCCTGGTAAATCTCCAAAGCTTCCAAAATGTTTTACGTTTTGTGAGGTCAAGCTCAGGGTTATATACTGCGTTTGGGGGTATGCACGTAGATCTGTGGTGTGGTTCATGACTCAAACACATGTCAGGGAGGTTTGGTTGTGGAAAGTGTGATAGATGTCAGGAGAGCTCCTGCAACTTTTTTCATTTGAAGCAGCATTTGATACTATTAGACTTCAGGGCCCACATTTAATTTAGAAGCTTAAAGACACTAGGGTTCAGAAAAATATAAAAAATTTTGACTCTGGGTTTTTTTCTGTTGTGCTTTCAAATCACAAGATAAAGGCAAAACCTCAGAAATAATTAGCAAACCTAAATTCCTGGAATCTGTCAACACACTTGAAGCATTCCAGTAAAACAAATGTGTGTTTCAGGATTTGGTGCTCAATCTCGCGTTTATCCTTTCCTTTACCTTGTAATGTTTCCCATATTTCTCTCTCAAGCCTACTCTGTGGATCTCAGAAGAGCCCTTCTGGTCTGCAGTGGGTCTTCTGTTACTACTTTCTAGGTTCTTCAAAGTCAGTCCTGGCTCGATCATACCATAGAGGGATGAGTTTGACTCACTTCCGGCATCATTCAGCTGACTCAGGAATAATGGACTCCAGCATCTACGAGAAGTATCTGCCTATTTTTCTCCCTTCCCTCTCCTGCTGCACACTCCAAAATATGTTGAAATCCTAAAAGAATGTAAAATAACAAACGAGAACTCAAAATGAAAAAATATGCTCTATATACTTTTTTGTTCCTTTTGCAGCATGGTATGTTGAAGTGGATGCAATCTCTGAATGCACTGTTTGGGAAAATGTATGGAAAGATTTGGTGATGTGTTGGTAACCCTGATTGGCCAAGAGAACTGCCTCTTGCCACTGATGCCACATGGTAGGACACTGGGCCAAGTGTCTGGGACTTTGGTGCTATTGTTGGAGTTCAATCCATACCAACTGTACCCATACATCACCTTTGTGTTGAGGTAATGGTGAAGCACATAAATAGAATCATTCAGAAGTAGAGGCCCAATTACTAAATTAAAAGCCTGGTACCTCATGGATAAGTAGCATTCTTTGTTAAACTTTGCCAGTTTCTAAAAATCCCAATATTTTAATTCATTATTTAATTAAATAATATAAGTTCCATTAAAACACAACAGCACCAAGAGGGAATTGAAACACCACAAAGGTGAAAATCCAATAAGCAAACATTTGTACGTTCTTCAACTGATGGCAAAGGAGAGACGGAAGTGCCACATGACACTACGGAATTCTTTGATTTTTTCCTTGTGGAGTTTTCCACATAATTATCGTAAACTGCCGCAGGATTTAAAAGGTTTGGCTTGTTGCAAGCTTCCTTAATTTTAGCAATAAAAATATCATCCTTCTCTTAGTTTTATTCCCCTGCTTACCAGGAATCTATACACAAATAATTTTCTGCTTTACTTAAATATTCCTCTCTAGATATGTGCCAAGACAAAATGTTTCTCACCCCAAAGTCAGGGCCCTCTTCCAAGGTGGGCGGATAGCCTCCCAATAAGAGGTAGCTCCTTACTATTTTCTGTTTCTGTGTGAATGCAGGAATCCCAATAAGTTTTTTCCAGCCAACAGAGTCTAGGGTGCTCATTACGAATTTTC